>NC_056415.1:14491666-15133333 GCF_905147365.1 Aricia agestis
CGCAACGCTGACGCAACGCACCATATTGTGGACTGGCTCTTACATGTGACAGAAACGTTGTCAAACGTCTAACAAAACTTTTTTTACTGTCTGTGCTGGTGCTGCCTCTAGCGTAAAAATATTGATGTAATCCATACTAATATTATAAATGCGAAAGTGTGTCTGTCTGTCTGTTACCTCTTCACGCCTAAACCGCTGAACCGATTTTGCTGTTTGGCATGGAGATACTTTGAGTTCCTGGAAAGGACAGAGGATACTTTTTGTCCCAGAAAAATATACCGTTCCCACAGGATAAACGAGTTTTGACGCAACGGAGTTGGGGGCGTCATCTAATAAAAAATACCTTTGAACTAGATTTCAAAATAGCAAACGGGTCTTGTCGAAATCAAATAGGATTACTGCAATGTTTTGATACAAACATTTTATTCGTCGTTTGCTAACATTTATGTTACTATTTTGTTATAATATATGACGTGTGCAACACGTCGGACATAGTAAAAGGAGGAGAAGTAAGTTATTTTCATAAAAAGACACCACCGTGTGCCGTACGTGGCGACGGATTGATACTATGGCGCACACATACAAGCCGCGCGCGGTGCCTTTGTATGAAGATAACTTACTTCCCCTCCTTTTACTATGTGTCGGATTTTGATCAGATCAATTTACTGTATGTGCTAGTAGTGCCCTCAACCCCGACCTTTGCGTAATCATTAGTGTCCGACCGAAACTGATTTTTCAGCCGAAACCGACACCGAAAAATCATCAATAAACGTATAACGTTAACTTAGATTCATTAATCGCGACTAAATTAAGAATGTAAAATCTATTTGAAACAAAACGAGATTCACGTCGCCATAAAAACGCGTTCATCGTTCAATGAGAACTTAATTTAATAAAACGTTTAAGTGTGATTGGTGAAATTCTAAGAAATAGAACGCGCTTAGTGTACACTAAATTGGTTCTACACGTATAAACGCGTTTATAGCACCAAATTGCATTTCACTATCATAAAGTTCTCAACAAATCCGAGTTTTATCTTCAGAACGTCTAATGTTGCACGGTTTAACTTCATTAAAGCCGTTAAAGTCCTGCCAGTGTAGTGTCATGGCGAATTGAAAATCATAGACGAAAAAAATTATGTGTTTGGGTAGTTTATAATATATCGTTTCTTGCTTTTTTACTGATCCCCGTCGGAACGCCTTTAATGAGAACTAAGTTTTATAAAACGAAGTTGTGCGATTGGTGAGATCCTCCCTTAGACATACTACTCAACGACGTACTACTGAAAACAAAATCAATAATTGCAATTATCTTTATGGGAGACATGGACACGACCGTGGTCGAAGTTCAAAACGAAATGACTAAGCAAACTTGCAATTGACGTCACATTTTTTTTTTCTCCAGATGGCGTTTTGCCACTAAACCTGAAAAATATACTGAGGTCCGCAAGAGTGAAGCTTACGGGGAAGTGTTTTAGATAAGATTCTAGCAGGGTAGGAACGGTCTAAGTCCTAAGAGATTTCGTGTCCAAAAACAAAAGTGAGGCGAAATGATTTACTAGATAAATCTCACAAGATATATCCTAAGATATCTTATAATCTCACAGTCAAACAAAATTCTTAAGTAAATAAAGTTCACACACAATATAATCATTTTATCATAGCATTTACTAAATCGTTTGTTTGGGAAACATTGTTAAAATAGCACGTTATTTGCCAACAGTTATATTATACAATATATTAAATAAGCCTGCTTTCATCGTAGAAATAAAATTCAATAATAAAATTTCGATAAAAATAAGTTTAGACAATTTAATGAAAATAAAACGAAGTGCTAATTTTTGATTTGGGACTAATCTGGAATACATAATCTCAAAACATGATTAAATAGATGGTGGCGAACTGAGCCAGGGCCTTGCTGGCAAGCAAGCTCGAGTTAACTGCGAAGTTTACCGAACGATGCATGAGTTTCGGCTATATTTTGGCCGAAACCGAAACTAAGGCCGAAACTAGATTTTTGGGCCGAAACTGGCCGAAACCGAAACCGAAAGTTCGGTCGGTCACTAGTAATCATATACCCTATTGTCGCTATTATATTGTATTATAATATATGCCACTTACGTGGTAGAGCCATACTTCGGCACGAATGGGCCGGCTCGACCGGAGAAATACCACGGGCTCACAGAAAACCGGAGTGAAACAGCGCTTGCGCTGTGTTTCGCCGAGTGAGTGAGTTTACCGGAGGCCCAATCCCCTTCCCTATTCCCTTCCTTACCCCCCCTATTCCCTCTTAAAAGGCCGGCAACGGCCGGTTGCGAGTGTCCATGGGCGACGGCAGTTGCTTTCCATCAGGTAACCCGTTTGCTCGTTTGCCCCCTCATTTCATAAAAAAATATATACAAGTCACCACGATGCATCTCGTCATATTTTTTGTCGGTGTAAATGTACTTTTGGCTACAATGTCTGCCCAATGTTCAAAAGGGTTAACAATTGTGTAGAGTTCTATCACGTACATTTTCATCTCTACTCTCTACTTATGAATTTAGAATTAGCTAATAGATATTATTAGCATACAGTAACTGGATTGCCAGCAATCTTTGCATTTAGGTCATTAAAAATATTATTGTTAATTATGTACTTTACGAATACGTGTTACAAGTTTAACGAACGACATAATGATTCAACTGGGTTTTTTATTTTTAAATGATAGCCTTCTCACATTTTTAACGATCGGAAAAGTGAAGGGTTTATTTACTTACGTCACAAGTAGCAATAGAAAAATCGTAGTATCATAAACATTAAAAAATAGGAAGATGATGGAGCTATTTATTTTAGTTGAATTATAATATCAAGACCAACCCGACTCTTCGACTTTCATTTACTTGACAAGCCAGGCTGTAGCTAGACAAAACTTTAAGCATTCATTCTATCCGTTCATAGCTTCAACTTAAAGTTTATATTATAAAAATTGACAAATATTTATTTAATGAAATAAAAAATTAATGAAAAATTAAAAAAGGTTTATTCAATAATAATAATAATAAACATTTATTCAACATGTAAACACATTACACCACATTACAAAACAGAATATAGCAAAACAAAAAACAGAGAAAAAAAAAAACAATCAGACGGACATTATAATACACATTTTTAATATCTATCTGGGTACAAAACACAATGTAGTGTAATGCGAATGCTGCCGAAAAGGACCCCACTCAGGTGATGATCGCGGTATAGTACCTACACCGCGATCCCTGGTGTTCTGTGGAGCCTTGTTGTCGTTCGCTCCACAATACACGATAATAAACCAATACAGCCATGGGCGTACCCAGGTTCTGGGCCAGGGGGGGGGGGGGGGGGGGGGCGCGCGCACCTGGTTTATAAAGAATTAAAAAAATATAATTTTTAGTTGTAAAAATATTGTATTGCAAACACATTTGTTTGCAAAAATTGGTTTTCTTAATTAGATTCCTTACAATTTAATATATCATGCATGTAGCTAGTATGAGTACATGTACTATATAAATTAATTAATAACAATGATATCAGTAACCTACCAAATTACCTCCTAGGACATAATATTATAGCTTATTAAACTAAATTCTACCTACCTTATCCTAAGCCAAAAATACCCAATTAGAATAAAATTAAACCAACCAACCAACTAGAATAAAATTAAATAAAATAAAAATAAATAAAATATTTATTCCAAATTTTCAACATTACTTGTGTAATGTAAATTGTGGTTGTCCACAATTAAGAAAAAAAAACAAAGAAAAAAAAACAAGAGAATGAAAAGCGAAATAAAATATCTATCCTTAGTTAACCAAAAATAACGAAAATTGCGTTTCGGTATGAACTGATACTTTTTCGTCAACGCCCGCAACTCCGTTGCACCAAAACTCGTTTATCGCTCGGGAACCGTACATTTTCCGGGATAAAAAGTATCCTATGTCCTTTGCCAGGACTCGATGTATCTCCATACCAATATTAAGCAAAATCGGTCAAGTGGTTTAGGCGTGAAGAGGTAACAAACAAACACACTTTCGCATTTATAATATTAAATATGGTAGTGCACTTTCGGTAAAGGCTAATCGTAAGAGCTGTTCTCCATCAGTCTTCAGATCGTCAGACCAGTGGTCACTACCGTCTACTGTCTAGGATTTGACTTGTTAATCCATTATTATTAATTAACGATTAACGTAGTGATACTAACAAATCATTCGTAAACGTAGTAAAATTCGATGAGTAATAACCAGATACGTGCAAAATCACGTATTATATTTGTTATCAGAAATATGTGTTAGAATTGTCAATAGTCACATAATTGTCACACTGTTGTGGTTATCTTGTTGCGATTTATACTTTCCGCAATTTTTTCTCGCAGTGATATTGTTGTTTATAATCGTGTACTTATATTAAAATATTTTTGTTGCATTTTATAGTTCGCGTCGACCGTATAAAATTGCTATTTTTCCCGCTCTGTGTCCAGTGAAAAATAAGTTTGTGGTCTCATTTAGTTCGTATTAAAATTGTTGCGGTTATGACAATTATTATTAGTGAGTTAATGATTTTCTAGAAATTGTGAGTTATTCGACTTTCGTTCGCGGCGAAGCTAAGGTTCGACATGAGCTCCTTGAAACTCCACCTGGATTGGGATCTGAGCAAGAGTCGTCGTATGTATATTACTTTTACTTATCTTAATATATTAGATATTCTGCACGTGTGTTCGTAATTGAACTCCTTCTAAACGCCTGGACCGCTTCTGATATATTTTTTTGTGTAATCAAGTGAGTTTGAGAATGGTTTATATTCATTTATCCGTCTTTAAAAATCCATGGATAATTATTAGAAAATTTAAGAATTCCTTACCACGATATGACGGGACGTCGTCCGTCGGGCCCGCTAGTTAGATAATATACAGTATGTAACAAAAATAAGTCATAATACTTTAGGGTATGTACGTGTTCCGTCACGAGTTTCCCCATACAAAAGTGAAAAATAATTTTGGTCTTTCGGTGCTGCTACTTTCACAGTGAACTCTCTACAAGGAACACGTACACACCCTAAAGTATTATCACTTATTTTTGTTACACCCTGTATCCCATTCCCATTATATCCTGGGGTTACCATACCATTACCATACTACATGTCGTTTAAATAACTTCAGTGATTGGAGCGTCAAGAGGTAAAGGTAAATGACAAACAGACATTTTCGCATTTTTAATGTTGGGTATATTGATTTAAATCAATACTAGATATCAATATTAATGAGTGTCACGTGGTCATCCAAATTTTTTTTATACAAAAGACATCAACGAGTACGAAAACTTAAATGCTTTGTTGCTATACAGATACGAGTTTATTATATTCATAATTATTATTTACATTTTTAGCCCACTAGGGTTAGTTCAGCCTTGTATGGGAATCTGAAATTAATTATAGTCAGAATTTTTTTTGCACCAGTACTTAGAGGAGGTCACATATAGCTTAAATTCGAAAACTCGACCAGCCACGACGTGTGCGTTAGCCGCCATATTGGTTTGAAGGTCCAATCTTTTTTTAGCTATATCTCCTTTATTTTATATTTTTTTACGAAAATGATAAGGATACGCGTGTTACATTCTTTAGCATTAACGTTAATTTCGAAAAAAATCGTACACTGCGGGTTCGATCGTATTCGTTTTTTAATATATAAATAATCAATTCCCTGGTTATAATCGATATTCGATAAAGATATTTCTTTATGGTAACGATTTTAGAACAGAACGAATCCAAACAACTCTTTCGAAATTCTCTCGTTTTGATAGGATTTGTGATGGTATGTAGATGTCTACTTTGGTCACTAGATGTCGCCCGCGAAACTGTTGCCTCAAAATTTGTTTTCCTGGGTATTTTTCCTGTATTTTTTGGGATACAAAAGCATATGTTCTTTATAATTAAGCATATGTTTTCGTATGTTCTTTCCCGAGACCCAAAATTATCTGAATACTTTTAAAAAATCGGCCAAGTGCGAGTAGGTCACGCGCACGAAGGGTTCCGTACCGCTATAGAGCGAACGTAGGCAAAATTGTGTTTTTTGTATGGGAGCCCCCCTTAATTATTTCATTTATTTAAAATTTAAATTTTATTATAAATTAAGCACAAATAAAACTGAGTATTTCGTGAATATTTCAAGTGCCTATGTATTGCTGTTATTAATATCGAGCATAAAAATCACGTTTGTCGTTGTCCCTCAAATATTGAATTAATTTTGTTTTTAGAATTTGTTGCTATAGCGGTATAATATAGCGGTTCTTGAATTATAGCCTGGAGACACACAGACAGACGGATAGACATCGAAGTCTTAGTAATAGGACCCCGTTTTTTACCCTTTGGGTACGGAAACCTAAAAACGTTCAGGCAAGTTCACGACGGTAAAATGGTGTTTCGGAACCCTGCTTAGATTTTTTAAATATCAATATTATAAACAAAATAAGCTTAAATATTGTTAGTCTTGCTAAAACTCGAGAACGGCGGATTAATTGGCTTATTTTAGTCTTCAAAATATATTCTTGGAAGTCCAAAGAAGGTTTATAGTAGAAGCGAAGTGATGTAAAGTTCACCGGGTCATCTAGTAAATAAAAATATTATGATGTTCTCAGCTCATTATTATAATACAATAATAGTATAATGAAAAATTTTAAATAATGGCATTGTAATTTTTATTGCTTGATAGTTTTTGCACAACGTAATTTTGCGGTGTTAATTTGTTTCATATAATTAATTGTAGCTCTTAATTTGTTTCCATTATCACATTAAGATAATTATTTCGGCTTGTAAATCTTAAGAAACAGACTTACATAATACTAGTTGTCCCGGCAAACGTTGTTTTGCCATATAATGTTTTTCGATTTTCGCCCTGGATATTAATTTATTGAAGTGACTAAATAAGTATGTCATCATGGCAACGTCCATGGCTATCCCGTCGCACAAACAATGGTCGCCGTCAGTCTCGAGTTGTAATAATTTACTATTATTTATTCAACAAATGCACTTATCAATATAAAAAGTAGACCTCAGACCTACTGAATATGCATATAAAATTGGTAAAAATCAGTAAAGCCATTTCGGAGGAGTACGGTAACTAACATTGTGACACGAGAATTATAATTTATATCTAATAGACACGAGAATTATAATTTATATATAATAGATAAGATATAGACACTTCACGTAAGTCTATTTCACCATTATAATGCTACTACATAGTACAGGCTGATATACGTTTATCGCGCCAGAAACCGTACATTTTACGGGATAAAAAATATCATATTACTAGCGACCCGCCCCGGCGTCGCACGGGTACAAAATAATATTATATAGCCACTGAAAAAATGATTAAAATCGATAGCCTATGATCATTCACATGGTCTACTTCTTATCTGTGCCAAATAACATAAAAATTGCTCCAGTAGTTAGCGAGATAAGCCCTTTCAAATATTTTGCCGCGTTTTTTCCACGTTCTTCTATTAGTCTTAGCGTGATAAAATATAGCATATACCCTTCCTTGATAAATAGGCTATCTAACACTGAAAGAATCATCAAAATCCGTTGCGTAGTTTTAAAGATTAAATTGAACAAAGGGACATGAGGGAAAAAAGCGACTTTGTTTTATAATATGTATAGATGTCCTCTCCTGGGATTTGAAGAATCTCCATACTAAATTTTATCAAAATCGATTCTGCTATATATGCGTGAAGACACTTACCGACCGACTTAAGCATTTATAATATTAGCATGGATATTTTATTTAACTCTACACTACATATTTATTTAATGAATCATCTTCAGCAAGTGTTTTCTTAGGAAAAATTAAATATGGTATTTAAAATATTTACTCAAAGCACACTGTTCTCACATGAGTATTTAATGCTAAGTACTCACATACGGTTTTGCTCGATCGAGCAATAATGTCGAGCAAACACCGTGGCTCGGGCTTTCGTCCACACATTCAGCATTGCTCGATAGTTTTATTCTAAATCGAATATCGATATACTTAATTCCATCGAGCCGGCTCGATGCGAGCCATCGAATAATAATATGAAATAATCCATCAGGCGACCCGTTTGCTCGTTTGCCCCCAAACGAGCATCGCCTGATGGAAAACAACTACCGTCGCCCATGGACACTCGCAACATCAGAAGAGATGTAGGTCGCGTTCGAGCTGTGAGTTTTGCGGTCCACACAGTAATTATTACTCGATTTGGAGTAAACCAGCTATCGAGCAAAACCGCATGTGAGTACTTGGCATAAGATGATAAGATAAGATAAGATAAATATTTATTTCTCAGTACAATACAATATAGAGCTGTTTAACAGTAGATACAATCTTGTCCTTAGTAGTTAAGTACATTCTTATTCCCAAATATTATATTGTACGAGTCTGGTGCCTAAGCTAGGCTGGGCCTGTGTTTCAGGTCACCAGGCTCCTCATCCTCGCAATTTTTATTACTTAACTAATAACATATACTTTTCCAAAAACCAATTAGGTACATACATTATTATGGCCAAAGCAGATTCTATATACTTCTATATATACATATATATATATATATATATATATATATATATATATATATATATATATATATATATATATATATATATATATATATATATATATATATATATAGATATTGTGTGTGTGTGTGTGTGTGTGTGTGTGTTTAGGTGTGCGTGAGTGGGTGTGCTAGTTAAGGGTGTTTTCATATTATGCTGGTAAGTATAATTTCAGTGTCATCATAGCTTAATCCTAGTAACCAGTTTGTCAGCGTATTTTTACATTCATATTTTGTCAGATGAAATATATTTAGTAGCCTGTGTGTTTTATTGTAAAGATAGCCACCTAGATATCCAAAGAATCGTTTAGAAAAAGAGGTTTTGTAGCAATTAGAAGGACGTTGAACAGGGTTGTATCTTCTTTTACCTTTAGAGAGTAGAGGATCATATATTAAAGCAGTGTGTTGTTTTAATATCGTGTGCAGTATGAATAGCTGCCGTACGGTAAGTACAGAACTTTCTTTATATAGCTGCCTAGTGGGATATCTAAAAGAACGGAAAGACATGACTTTTAAGATAGCTCTTTGGGTTCTTTCTAATTCTAGTAGGTTTGTCTTTGGTACTCCTCCCCATGTTGTTATACAGTAACACAACAAAGACTGCGCTAGGGCAAAGTACACTGTTTTTAGAGTTTCTTTATCGACTGCATTTCTAAGACTTTTAAATACGTATATGAGCTTTCTTAATCTGTTACTGAGAGTGTTTATATGATCTTGAAATTTCAGGTTATTGTCGATAATTATGCCAAGGTACTTCACTTTTTCAGTTTTCATCAAAGTTACACAATCACATCCTCTTACAAGAGGGTCCGAACAAACATGTGCTATAATGGTGTGAGGTGATGTTGTTTTTGTGATGGAAAATTGCATGTATTGTGTTTTAGTGGTATTCAGTGTCAGTAAATTATCCTGTAGCCACTTGTAAACTTTATTGAATCCCAATTGTGCCAAATAGTAAACATCGTCCCAAGATTTTGCGCTGAACAAGAGTGCAGTATCGTCAGCGAAACTTACAATCTTGCCGTTAATAAGATTTAGCAATCCGAGGTCATTGATGTAGATCAAGAATAGAGTAGGACCGAGAACTGATCCTTGAGGAGTTCCATAGGTAAGTACTTGATCATCACTAGTGAAGTCATCAATTTTAACCTTTTGTGTGCGATCACTTAGGTAGTCTCTAAAAAGGTCCAACGGAAGACCTCTGATTCCTAGGCATTCCATCTTATGTACAAGCATATTGACAGAAACTGTGTCGAAGGCTTTTGCTAGATCCAAAAATATGCCTAAGACTTTATCCCCACTATTCATTTTGTTAACTATGTAGTCAGTGAGCACATGTACGGCATCATTAGTTGACTTAACCGAACGAAACCCAAATTGTGTTGGTGCAAACATATTATTGCTTTCTAGATAGTCAACCAGTCTTTTATTCATCACGCGTTCTAATATTTTGGAGAATGCTGTTAGGACGGCAATTGGTCGATAGTTGTCAACACAGTTTCTGTCACCACTCTTATGGATCGGATGGATTAGGGCTTTTTTAAATGCACGTGGAAACTTACCCGTGGAAATGGCGAGATTACAAACGTAAGTTAACGGAGGAACAATTGCACTCTCATGTCTTTTAAGTAGGGCACTGGATATACCATCCCATCCCACAGCACAGTCACTACGAAGTGATTTTAATATATTTCTTATCTCTATTTCGTATGTAGGCAGAAATACCATTGATTTTGACGTCCTAGGAATAACAGTATTTAATATCGATTGTTGTTGGCTCTGAATACTTTTAGCAAGATTTTCCCCTATTTTGGCAAAGTAGTTATTTACATGGTTAACGGACTCTTGTGGTGTATCCAATGTGGTAAGTAAGTGAGATGACGTGTTAATTTTCTTGTTCCTTCCTGCTATTTCATTGATAGCCGACCAGATTAATTTAGGGTTTTTACCGGCTTTTTTGATTTCATTCTTTTCAAATTGCATTTTAATGTCTCTTAATAATTTGTTGCAATAGTTTCTGTACCTAGTAAAAGAAACTTTTAGGACTTCATTATTTGGAGCTTGTTTAATTTGTTTGTGTAATGAATCTCGATGACGCATACACCTAAGCAAACCCGGAGTTATCCAAGGTTTCATTATTCTTTTACGATTAGCGAGTTTCGTTACTTTAGTGTTATTATTTATTACGTATCTAATTTGGTTTATCAATATTTCTGCAGCCTTATTAGGGTCTTGGGTGAGGTATACTCCGCTAAAATCTATTTTTCTTAAGTCTTCATCAATTTGTACATGATTAATGCGAGCGGAGTGTTTCTTTACACAGCTGTTAGTCATCTGTTTCGATAGAAACAGGATAACTGTATCATGATCGGTTAAAGCTGAATGTGCGACTTGAGTAGAGGCTGGTAGGCGTGTTTTCAATATTACGTGATCCAAGCATGCATCTAGTCTTGTAGGTAATGTGTGAGCAGGTAATAGGCCATGTGCTGCAAGTAGATTTAAATATGTACTCTTCATATTATCTTGTGATTGTTCGTGTATGTTAATGTTAATGTCGCCAATCATGATTATATTGTTGTAATGAGACAGATCATTCAAGTTAGTATTTAGCGAATTTAGGAAATTATCAAGATTTCTGTATCCCGGTGGACGGTAAATTGCTAAAAGGACTGTAGTTGAATCAATTTTTATTTGTTGACGGTTCTTCCACACATACCGGAAGCTTTTTATGTACATATATTACTGTACCTTCATTTTGCGTTCGATTATTTTTCGTTTCAAAATAATTATAATTCGTGAGTTCAGGAATACAGTGTGTACTTGGGAGCCAGCATTCAGTCAGAATTATGATGTTCCAGTCGTAGCGTGTTCTCTCAAGTATAGTTGTAAAACCTGAAAAATTTTTGTTTATACTCCTTATATTCTGAGTCATAATTTTAAGTGAGTGAGTTGTTGAAAGATTAGAAGGAGTACAGTTTTCTAGGTCACATTTACGCGACTCCGACACTGAAACTGCTTCCAAGTTACTTATATTATGTTGTGTGTTTTTGAAGCTATCCATTTTACGTATTTTTAATAGTCAAGTTACGTAGTTTAGTTTGTAAGAAGTGTAAATTATGTATTGTGTTATAGTATGTAAGTAAAGCTAAGGCAGCACTTAAGTGTAAGATCACCCACATAGAATAAATAGTGTTTTTATGTACTAGTTTTATATGATATGTGATTACATTACAAATGAGAGCTGCCATAAAATATTTAACACACAAATTAATTTTAGCCCTATGGTAATAACATAATGTTTTAAAGAAATTTAAAATTAACAAGCATGCAAAACTTATTATAAAGGTTAGTCATATTATGTTACTGTTTAACTTTAGTAGATCAGATTCATTTTCAATTTTTATTGGTATAGAGTTTATTTCTTTCTTGATGTAGATTCTTCCAAATGATGTCCAAGTGCTAGCATAGTTATTTTTCTTTTTTAATTTACGTGCCAGATAGAACAGATGTCTAGACTTCGATGTTAGAAACTCCGTTACGTATATTTGTTTGGGCGGTCCTTCAATGTTGAGATGTTGAGTAGAGAGCGGTTGGCTTTTATTTGTTTTATTTAAAACTCTAGATGCTTTAATAAGTAAGTTTTTGGTAAAAGTGGAAGTAAAATCAACCACAATTGGCCCAGAGTTTTGCTTGTTTGATCTTTGTCTGTATATGTCTCGGATGCTTTTATCATCAATAGGATAATTAATAACTTCGCCTAATGTTTTAACCGTTTTTATGAGCGAGGCAGTATTTTCGCCTTGACTTTTTGTTATGCCCTTTACTTCAATGGTTGTAGTTCGTGTCGACTTCTCAACATGCTCTAATTTGGATTCTAAGACCTCGATACGGTTTTTAATCGTCTCATTTTCTTTGCGTAGTGCAGCCACTTCATTAATAAATTTATCATATTGAGCCGACATAAATTCTATAGATTTTTTTATGTCAGAGTTTTGAGTTTTTATCGAGTTCATTGTCGCCTCAAGAGTGTTAAATCTGGCTTCCTTCTGCGTTTTAAATTCATTAAGCATTTGCTGCATAATTTCCATGTCGTCAGTGTGTTTTCGTTTATTTTGTCTATTTGTCATATTTAGGGACGGATCTGAACCGTATTTGTTACTTCGGTGGAGATCGTTGGATAGACATACTGTTTGGCCAAGACGAAATTTTATACGAAATAATAAATTGAAAAAAGACACCTCCAACTAGGCTCGAACCTGGAGTTATTGGGCAGTTGTTTAGCGCGCTCCTGACTCTACCAGTAGGGCAGTGACGTAGATTCGTAATTTGATGTACAGCTTTGACAGTTCTTCAGGTAAAATATTAGTTAGGTGAGGGTAGTGTGACTTATTGTCGTTTGTTTACATCAACATTTGCGAATTCACATCTATATTCACTTGAATATTTATCACCACAACTTAGTTTTGTCCAGTTTTTGTTGAAAATACTAAAGCCACTGCACTAACCTTATGTTATTATTCACTCTTTTACAAAAATAATTGGTTTTTAGTTCTAATTTTAATTTTTCACGGGAGCTAACTTAAACACGTCTGATTGCTGTCACTGTGCGAGTGAGAAGGGGATATAAAGATGAGAACATATAAAATATTTGCGGGTAAAGCTTCAGACGGTTATTTTTTCATTTTCCTTTTTTTTACTCCGTCACGTCTGAAGACATAATGGAAATATCGGTATCGATTATAATTATTATGCAATGAACTTTATCAGCTGACTGCAGATTCACTTCCCTTCCGATCCATTAAGAATTTATCGAATCAAACTGACACGGTCAATCCAAAACATATCATAATAATAGCTCCCGCACCGGTTTCGGTGACGGTGGCCGGTTTAATTGAAAACCAGGTCAGTTACGCAGAAACATTTTTATAGCGCCCAAGTGTGTGCGCAGTGCACAAGAACACTCTCTCTACCTTTACTTACATAACCCAGTAAAAGATATTACTTAAATAATGCAAACAAGTATTTAACCAAATAAACAACAATATAGGTATAAACATAATATCCTGCCCTGTACGAAGGTCGCTTGCTCCTGCTTACGTTTCCTGAAACAAGACAATAGTGTGAAATTAAACCGACACAAAAACTCCATAATTCGATGGCAATATATCTTTTTCATAATTTAGTCATAAATTATAACAACAGCAAAAAGTTTTAAATTGTTCTCCCAATGTAACAAACAATCTTTTAATGTACTTTGAAGTTTTACACTAGTTCTTTCTGGATTGAACATAGGACAATCAATAAGAAAAATATGTTTTACGGTCAATTCACAATCACATCTTAAGCATTTGCTCTTAGGGGTTTCTAAGATTAACCAAATATTATTCTGTAATTTAATGTATTATTGTTATTACTTGTAGTCGCTAATGACCTTCGATGTTTTAAGCGACTTTAAATAAATAAATTAAAAAAAAAACAGCAATAAGTAAACACCACCGTTAAAAGCAAACAATTAACAAAATATGTGCTGTGAACAAACGGATTGGGCTAATATTAGTCTTAAAATATTCGTAAAAGTCTAGGGAAGGTTTTAAAGTACATAACACGAAGTTCACCGGGATATCAAAAAGGCTAACGGTCAATTCAGACCGAAACGTGACGCGTAGATGCATATTTTCTAAAGTATGGATTTGCCAGATTTGCAGGACGTCTCAAGCAATTGAAATCTGTCAATTCAATACAAATTTAGTAATGCATCTAAGCGTCCCGTTGCGGTCAGAATTTACCCTAAAACTGACTTTCCGATCTGTTACGCGGCTAGCCTCGACCACAATAGACATAACTACCAGTAGTTCGACTGCAAAGAAACGGACAGTTTCAATATCTGTCAAATTTGTCGGGTTTCACTAGGATTATAAACGAAATGTGCCTCGCGCTGGCTGATATAATTTATTTTTAAAGATTTCAAAATTGGATTCTAATAATTTTAATCGCATGTGCCAAAACACAAACAACAATACGACCAAAGAGAAACATGTCCAGCGAATAATATGTCATATTTCTAAATTCGTAGGTAACAAGTTAACAACCCTAGCGACGATTTTCGTCATAATACGTCAAATTTAAAAATTTTAACATCAGTTCTAAGTCGACATACTCTATCATTCTGTCTACTCTGCCTCGACAGACCAAAATTAAAATAAAATGCCACTTTATGATATAGACTACAGGTATCATTTTCTACTAACATTTTTGTAGCGATCCATGCTGCCGCCGCTTGTGGCGTAGAGTAAAATTAAACCCTATAGCTAAAGAGGCCGGGTGCCATTGCAATTTTCATACAAACTTACTACCAAGATCATTTCCCATGCGAGAATATTTACCATATTTGAGTTATTATTCAGCTTAAGATAGTAATTACCTAAGATTCACTGCAAAATATTTCCATACCAAAAAATATGAACGATTACTGATTACAATTTAGTATGTAAATATTGTAATCGTTCATATTTTTGGTATGTAAATATTTTGCAGTGAATCTTTGTACGGGAACCTAGGTAATTACTATCTTAAGCTGAATAATAACTCAAATATGGTAAATATTCTCGTATGGGAAATGATCTTGGTATTAGTACGTTTGTATGAGAATTGCGATGGCACCCGGACTCTTAAGTCATAAAGTGACATTTTACTAGATTTTTGTCGGTCGTGGCTATCCACGGAAAAGATCGGAAAATCACTTTACCACTGAAAATTTCGTTCCAGATGAGGAAACGGATGAGTTACCGCTGATGGCGACGCCGGGGCCGGTGCTCATCATACTGGCGGTCTACCTGCTGTTCGTGCTGAAGGTGGGGCCCGCCCTCATGACAAAGAGGGAGCCCTTCAAGCTCACAGGAGTACTGCTGCTGTACAACACGATACAAGTCGTGCTGTCCATGTACATGGTGCAGTTGGTAAGCCAAATTCGAAAGTGCGACTATTTTCTGTTCACGCACAGCTGAACCAATGAGGGTTTTATGGCGCTATGTAGCCGTAAGGTCTATCGTGTCAGTTGTTGTGTTAAACAGCTGTCATATTTCACGAAATAGATTGCACATTGGAGGATATATCTAGCTGTCATATTATGTCTGTCTGACACATAAAGTTAATATACCTAGCGGAATAGAGCAACAATCTCGAGCTGTCAAACGAAACCGAAATTGGTTTCATCTATGTGTAAAAATATATTGTGTACGTATACATTTACAGAAGCATGATTAAACATGATGTCTATGAGATTAAATTCTCAACGTGCGGCACGTGCCGACTGGACGTAAAAAAAAGAGTGCTGCTGTCCAGCCGGCACACAGATGAAACCACGATAGGTAGGGACTATCGTGTCAAATATTGTGTTTTTGGTGGCAATCAATGTTAATATAATATCGATAACCCTCATTTAGATGGAATTTGATATGGATATACTTTGAGATACGAGAAATAACATACATGATAGTTTTTGTTGCGGAAAAATGTATAAAAAATAGATTGAACTAAAAGATTATCATGTGAAGAAATAGTTTATTCAGGTTTATTTTATGTATGCAATTTATATATTGCATTGTATATAATTTTAAATCCGATACAGTCATTTTGGGTAACTTTGAATTGCAATCTAACTTTGAAACAATACATTGATGTATTGTTTTGTATTGTTCAAAGTTAAATCGCAATTCAAAGTTACCCAAAATGAGCTTAAAACAAAGTATGAAATAATCATTAATTTCGTTTATTTTACAGTACTTCAACGATTTCATGGAGAAAGGAATATTGCCGAAGAAATGTTACATGAACGATAACCATCATCGGAAAGAGGTAAAAGTGTATATTATTGTAGTAATATAAGAATTTAAATCATGTAGAAGTAGTAAAAGTAAGCGCGAATCCTTGATGTACCATTGAGGAAATTGATTCCTAGGCAGTTGATAGATCAACGTCATTTGGTCGGATTATGTCAATTCAATGTTAATTGTGATCTGTCGGCTGGGTTTGACGTAATGCGACCAAACTACGTAGGTCCCCCATCTGCCTAGGAATCAACTTCTCTGATAGTGCTTACATAAAGTTTATTTTTATAGATCAGTTAAGACGGTTCCCAACTATAATACAAATGTAGCCAGCTATTCTGTAGGCCATTTAGGACAATATTTTATGTTTTTAAGATTACGTTGATACAATCAGCAGCAAAAATATTTTGTACCATACAAGAAATTGTTTCATAGGCAGATGGTAGACCTTCTTTATTTGGTCGGATTAGGTCAATTCAATGTTAGATATGATATGGCTGGATTTGACATAAAACGACCAAATTACGTAGGTCTACCATCAGCCTATGAATCAACTTCTCTGATAGTACTCAAATCGATTTTTGGTTTCAGATTCTGACAGGAATATGGATATATTTCATGGCGAAAGTATCTGAACTATTAGACACGGTTTTTTTCGTCTTGCGGAAGAAGTACAATCAGATTACCTTCCTCCATCTGTATCACCACTCCTGCATGATGATCGGTACTTGGGCCCTGATCAAGTACTGGCCGACTCATACCGTCTTCTTCATCGGTTTGCTGAACTCTCTCGTCCACGTCTTCATGTACGCCTACTACGGTTTGGCGGCGCTTGGTCCGAAAGTCACCAAATACATCTTCTGGAAGAAATACATCACACGCTTCCAAATGGTACGTTTACTTCATTAGCGTGATAACTGTATGCTGATTATATTTTCTACTATCATGCTTGAAAAAATAGACGTTTATTAACGTCTATTTTCTGTACATTGAACAATGTATATTCTGCAATATAATATATTAAATATAGAATGTAGTATTTCACACAAAACAAAGACCTTGTTGTCTTTTAAGATCTATTTTACTTCGAGCGTAGCTTCAAGTTAATATTTAATCTATAGTAATAATTCTAAGCAAGCAGATATATTATTAGCTAGGTCTACGATACGATAATTTTTAACATACGATAATATATCTTTATACAAATGTGTTTTTTTCCAGATACAATTCGTCAGTGTAATACTACACTACATAGCCGCTGTCAGATCTTCCGACTGTCCACCGACTAGAAACATCATCATTTTCATCATATGCAACACGGCCTTCTTCCTCCTCCTGTTCTACAACTTCTACAGACACAGCTACAAGAAAGTCGACAAGACACAAACGAACGGCATTCATAAAAACCTCGAAACGAAAGAAATCAGTGAAGAGTACAAAACTAAATAAATATTTAGATAAATTAATATATTTTACATGAAGATGAAGCCAACGAAAGAACTCTCAGTCGGAATAGTATAGTTGATGCAACTGTGAATTCTTTCTCCATCTGTTTTCTTCAAGAAAACAGTCAGATAAAAATTGAATATTTCGTTGGTAGCGTATGGAATTGTAGTCAAAATATAATATTTTTCTATATTTTTGTGCAGTGTGATTATGAATAGATATTTAAAATTGTAAGCTGCACTATAATAATCATAGATAAATTATAATTATTGAAAAGACAAGAAGATCTGGGTGTATTCTTAAAAAAATGTTGACTTAGGTTAGGAAGTTAAAATTAAACTGTTTTGTTTGTTCCACCATAATATGGTAGAAATTGTGTATTATATAGTTTTGTAAGAATAAAATAGGAATGCAACGAATATATCAAGCAGTGGAGATGATTAAAAATGCCTACGCAAGCGTATCACGATAGACAATACAAATTTTAACAATAGAATCATAAAAATTGTATTCTGTTGTTAAAAATACAAATTTTTAACAATAGAATACAAATTTTTATCAATAAATATTAACATAATAAGAATAAAACAAATTCTTGTCTATGTCTGGAACATTGGAAAAGCCACAGAACAGTCAAGAAATCGCACCTTGAACAGTTGTGACTTGTACCTTGCATTTACTATTAGAAATAGTAAATGCAAGTATAAATGCAAATATTTGTCGATCAAGGAAAATTTTAATTTTCTCCTTTGACTCCATTGGTTATTATAGTCGTTGAAAAAATGTGATATAAATTTAAGGTAGCTTAAACTCTACTTAACTATCATCACAAAAGTCATAACTGATAGTAAAGAATATAACTTTACTATTCTAGAGTTAAGTGTGAGTCGCTTAAAAAGTACATGCGATTAGAAAAATAGCGACATCCTAACTTATTTAACCTTCTCCTTTTTAGAAGTAGGTTAAAAAAAATATGATTTTAATCAATCAAGCGATCTGTAAGTTGATTCTACTAAATAACAACCAAGTCGATATAGTTTCGATGCTGTTTTGATGCAATAAAAAGGATTAAGTATTTAAAATTAAATTAAATAAAAATTAGATAATGGAATTATAGGTGATTTTGTGATGATATTTTTATAAATAGTTTATACAATTGATGTTTGAATGAAATATAAAGAAATTGTTTATAATTTGGTTTATTTTTTAATGTCCCCACAAAATAAGTTAAGTATAGAATTAACAAAAGAATCCATATTACTAATATTATAAAATTCTGAATGCGTGTGTCTGTCTGTTTGTTACGTCTCCACGCCCAAACCACCGAACCGATACTGATAAAGTTTTTTTTACTATCAAGCAAATTTTTTGTAAGTAGCTACATTTTGATAAGACGAACAACATATTTTTTATCTGCAAAAAATGTTGAAAGTGGTAGCTAACAGAGATAGAAAGGATTTCCTACTTTGATTTGATGGTCCTAAAAATATATGGACTGTTCTATTTGTAGCACAATGTTACTTTTAAATTATACACCTATCAATATAATATAAAAATTCAGCTGGTTAGGGTTCCGTTTTAGGGTTCCGTAGAGAAACAAATTTTGTTGATTACAGAACCCTAAAACGGAGATAGACATCAGAGATAGAATTCTCAAAAATAACAGTATTTCTCTACAATTATTAATGATTGTTATTATACTAATAACCCTCCTCTTTACTCACTCTATCTATTAAAGAAAACCGCAAGACAGAAAAAGCGACTTTGTTTTATACTATGTAGTGATGATTTAATCCTATACATTGTTGAGTAGATAGTCAAAAATGTATGAAATAATTATAAAACAACTTCGATGACTAAACTATTAATTGCAATTTTAATATACCATGAACGAATTCCCTATTTAATTGAAGTAAAAATGCACTTTATTATAAAATAATTATATGTAAATAATCCACTCGTGCCAAATAACAATGCAGGTGACGCATGCCGCATATTATTTTTATAAATCAATTTACTTTTATGAAGTAAATTATATAAACCCAAAAATAAATGTCTTAAGCGAAATATAATTGTACACGTTTAATGAGACATTTTTCATTTAAACAGATTTAAACAATGGTAGTTGGTAATGACGATAATATCAGTAAATGGAATATTAGCAATTGTAATTTATATATGAAAAGCATTCGATTACGTCTTCTGTATTGAATTTTGTATATAATATTATGCAGGTTGTAACAAAGTTAAGCGGTAACTTTAGGGTGTGTATTGCTCCCTGTATAGAACATGACTGGTGATACATTTTCAATACTCGACGACGTGATATTTGGCTATTATGTTAGATGAAAAAAATATATAAAAATAATATCAATTTATTACTAAGTAATTGTAGCTTAAAATTAAATAATTATTTACCCAACGCATGGACCCCGCTCGCGAGAAGGGTAGCGGCGCGGTGTTTCTTTGATGACACACGCCGCCGCGCCGGCCGCATAGTATGCCTACCTGCCTAGCCGCGTAATTCACTCAGGATCCATGATTAATTTATTTAAAGGGAAATTTGGTAAAAAATTTAGTACCTAATTTTATTACATAATTATAATGAGAATCGAGTACCGAATACTCTCCTTAAGTACCTACTTATTGCAAATGTCTCACCAGTCATGCAGTATAGCCTATAGGGGACTCAGTGCAGTGAACGCTATTTATGGGACACACACACACCCTAAATATCAGTCTATGGAACTTACTAATATTATAAATGCAAAAGTGTGTTTGCCTGTCTGTTACCTCTTCACGCCCAAACCGCTGAATAGATTTTGCTGAAATTTGGTATACATAATATACTTTGAGTCACTATTGTGGAATGGGTAAAAATGGGATTTTGTTCCCTAGGACCGTGCATGTGTAAAATATTTATTGCAATACAATATATTTTAATGCATAGTGATGAGAGTTCTTACGTCAAAGGAAAATGGAAACATTAAAGCCATCTCCTGGCCTACGGTTGTTTTTGTGATCGACGTATGGTTTAAAATACGTCAACAATCAAAATGTCGGAGCTAAATGACTTTTCAATGGAATTTACGCTTTATTTTCCTCACCTCATAATGCCGGGCCGGACCTGCGTAGTGTTTCGTGCTTAAAACAATACCATTGGACGATCTGCGTGTATCGTCCAATCGTAGCGTCTCATAGCACGAAGCTTCGTGACGATAGACGAATCAGCGGCCGCGGCATTAGTGTTAGAAAATGCGTAGTTAGTTCTTCATTGTCAATAGTTTTTGTTCTTTACAAAAAAAATCGAAATATAGGCAATTTCCAAAATATAAGCCACTGGCCAATACACAATCATGACTGAATGAATCATAGGGTCAATTCAATTGTAACAATTAACCCTGAGGTGACCCTCAGACCGCAACGCGATGCGTAGATGCATTTCTGAAGTACTCAATTGACAGATTTCAATTGCGTCTTGCAAATCTGTCAAATCCGAATCTGAAATGACCCTTAGGGCACAATAGACATAACGACCAGTAGTTCGACTGCAAAGAGACGGACAGGTTTCAATATCTGTCAAATTCGTCGGGTTTCACTAGGATTATGAACGGAATGCGCGCTGGCCGATATAATTTATTTTTAAATATTTAAAACAAAGATTTCAAAATTGGATTCTGACAATTTTAATCGCATGTGCCAAAACACAAACAACAATACGACCAAAGAGGAACAAGTCCAGCGAATATGTCATAGTTTTAAATTCGTAGGTAACAAGTTAACAACCCTAGCGAAGATTTTCGTCATAATACGTCAAATTTAAAAATTTAATCGGTTCTAAGTCGGTATACTCTATCATTCTGTCTACTCTGCTTAGGGTCGAACTGACGGTAAAATTCCGTGTAGTGCACAAACGCCCTATATTCTGTGCCTTAGGGTTGATTCAGACCGCAACCCGACGCGTAAATGCATTTCTAAATTTATATGGATTAGACAGATTCGCGAGACGTCTCACGCAATTGAAATCTGTCAAATCCATACAAAATGCCGCGTCGCGTCTCGCCTCGCCTCGCCTCGTCACGTTGCGGTCTGAATTGACCCTTACTGTTTATAGTACCATCGAGGAAATAGATTCCTAGGCAGTTGACAGACCAACGTTATTTGGTCGGAACATGTCAATTCAATGTTAATTGTGATCTGTCGGCTGGGTTTGACGTAACGCGACCAAACTACGTAGGTCCCCCATCTGCCTAGGAATCAACTTCTCTGATAGTACATTGACCTACCTAAAGGTCTGTATTCACTATGATTATTGATAAGTGCACTAATTGATTAGTAATCAGGAGAGAGCAAGTGTGGACGGCGACTGATTAGTGCAAGTTCTTTATTTATGCCAAATCACTAATCACCTGAACTTGCACTAATCAAATTGAATACAGGCCCTCAGTCCTAACTACTCACCTAGTAAATAAACTACCCGGTGATTTCTAAGGATACTTTTTATCCCGGAAAAATGTACGGTCCCCGTGCGATAAACTAATTTTAGCGCAACGGAGTTGCGGGCGTCATCTAGTTTAATATATTATGTAATTTATAAGCCTTCCCTTGACTTCCACAAATGATCCAAGTGTCCTTCGATAGTTACTTGATAACGAGGAGTATTTACACCGCCCTTTTTCCATACAAACGTTGTCCCCTGTTTCCTCCCTGGATAAAGCTAGTAGAGTTATAATTTTTTTCCTGAATATCTACGGCCACTAATACAATGTCCTTATGTTTTCTTTTTTTTTTCATAATTTAATTATTAAATAACATAATATGAACGTCCAAAAACCCAAAAAAATGACCAGATTTTCCGCTGTGTTCAAACATCCAGAAAACAGATTTGGCTAGATTATACAAAAAAAACATAGGAACACAGCTCAAGCCTTTCCTTTAATCCTTAATGAAAAAATTATTTAAATCGATTAAGTTTTGGAGAAGGAATCAGGGGACAACGAATCGTTGATTTTCTGCAGTTGTCTCTATCGCGTTCTACGGTAGTAGGCTCGAGGTAAGGGAGACCGCTATAGATATTACACGTACTTTTTTTTCATTTCTCTAGCCCCTGGTGTATCCTTTTATGCATTTCTTTAAATACGTTCCCCGCGTTCCACTTGACGTTAAAACGATCAAAACGCTCAAAATGCCTCCTATATTTTTGAGCGTTTTGATCGTTTTTAACGTCAAGTGGAATGCGGGGTCTGTGTCAGGTTTTTACGCCAAAATATTGACATTTTTATCCCAGAAGTAGATTAGGTGAACTATAGACAGAGTAGACAGAATGATAGAGTATGCCGTCTTAGAACTGATGTTGAAATTTTTAAATTTGACGTATTATGACGAAAATCGTCGCTAGGGTTGTTAACTTGTTACCTACGAATTTAAAACTATGACATATTCGCTGGACGTGTTCCTCTTTGGTCGTATTATTGTTTGTGTTTTGGCACATGCGATTAAAGTTGACAGAATCTAATTTTGAAATCTTTATTTTTAATATTTAAAAATAAATTATATCAGCCAGCGCGAGGCACATTCCGTTCATAATCCTAGTGAAACCCGACGAAATTGACAGATATTGAAATCTGTCCGTCTCTTTGCAGTCGAACTACTGGTAGTTATGTCTATTGTGCTTTAGATTTGAGTCAAATAACATAAGAAAATTAAATACTTATTAATTATTATTAAACTTTAATAACAGATAACGGAGCATAATATTCAATAGGCTAGCTTTGTATTATTAATTTATTATATAATCAAAGTATAATCAGTAATATTATCTACCTTGCGAGAAGTGAATACCTATTATTATAAATTATTATTAAAATGATTTACAATAATAATATCAGACAGTTCGACATAACTGTAATTAGCTGTCACATGCGACCTTTACTATTAAAAAATAATTATACTAGTACGATCTAGATACACGTTTTAAAATCTGAAAAACATTATAATTCATTATAATTTATAATTAACATCTGAAAATATTTGGTGAACATTCAGCTTTAATAATATTATTAACTAGCTGTTGCCCGCGACTTCGTCTGCGTGGACTTCAGTTTATAGCGCGCGATGTCAAGAAAATTGGTGTCAAAATCTTTTATAAAAAGACCCTGGTACCCCTTAAATCAATACAGCTGTGCAGTGTGCACACAATAAGAATTTCATTTTTTTATATTAAACTTTATATTTTATACCAAATTTTAAAGCTTATTTAGCCCTCCAATTACACAACTTTAGGCTGCGTTTCCACTGAAGCGGAGTGGAGCTTAGCGGTGCCTGAATTGACCAATCGTGCTATTCCAGCGGAATGACAGCAAAGATTTCGAGTATTTTCGAGCATGGTGATTGGTCAATTCGGCACCGCTAAGCTCCGCTCCGCTTCAGTGGAAACGCAGCCTTACCCATAAACTATTTATCATTGATAGGTTTAAGGTTACGTCACTGCACAGATAAAGTACAGAGTTATTTAATACCGTAGAATAGATATAACAATCGAAAAAAATCAAAACTTAAATGTAAGATGATACCACGTCTTATAGAAAGACTTTTGAGCAAGCGTCAGCGCGATGCCGCACGAGAGACGCACGGCGCTATCTATTATGAATTTTTGGAACTAACTTAATTTGAACAAATTTACGCATTTTCACGCCCTTACAACGCTTTTTTCCAGTAAAAAAGGTAGCCTATGTCCTTTCTCAGGCTTTAGACTATCTGTATACAAAATTTATAAATACAATAAAAATTTTCATCGATATTTTCATGGAAATAAGATATTTTCCCACATCAAAATGTAGCCTATGTCCTTTCTCAGGCTTTAGACTATCTGTATACAAAATTTCATTACAATCGGTTCGGTAGTTTTGGCGTTTGGACTGAAAGCGAGACTGACAGACAGACAGACAGACAGAGATACTTTCGCATTTATAATATTAGTATAGATTATGTGCACACTGCACAGCTGGTTTTGGGTATTTTGATTAATTATGGGCCGCACTACACCGGAATGGCAGCGGCGAGGCGAACACTTTCAGCGCTGCTATTCCGGTGTAGCGCGGCCCTAAGAGGGGTACCACTTACCAGGGTTTTAAAAAGTTTTTAAATTTGACACACATTTTGTCGACACCGCGCGCTATAAACTAAAGTCCACGCGGACGAAGTCGCGGGCAACAGCTAGTTATGAATAAAAACAATATATAATAAAGTAGGTATGATTAGTTCTGTTACAATAATGAAGTAAAAAATAAAACGCCATCTGTTTTCATATATTAGAATTAAAATGTTGATTGCATTGATATAATATTTTCTGGTTGGAATATAGGCCAACACGGTACACTCGAACTCCTTGCGCCTTCTGCTGTCAACTTGTCACATATATTAGAAATGCAGTAGGAGTTCTACATAAGATAAGATAGATTGATTATTATTATACCAAGTGATAATATTATTAAACATAATATCCTAACGTATTAAAAACTATAAACAAAAACATAATAACTAATAAGTATGATTAGTTCTATGTTACAATGAAGTAAAAAATAAAACGCCACCTGTTGAATCGTATTAGAACTAAAATGTTCATTGCATCGATATATTTAAGATTTTTGAAATTTTATTTTAATACACATCCAAGAACCAGGAACATTGAAAACTTTTTTGTTCCGCCTGCGGGACTCGAACCCAGGACCCCCGGGATGAGCGCTGGCCACGCGCAATGCGAATTAATTTTCATCGATATTTTCATGGAAATAAGATATTTTCCCACATCAAAATGTAGCCTATGTCCTTTCTCAGACTCTAGAATAACTGTGTACAAAATTTTAATGCAATCGGTTCAGTAGTTTTGCCGTGAAAGCGAGACAGACAGACAGACAGAGATACTTTCGCATTTATAATATTAGTATGGATTAGCACGATATAATTATTTTTTTATGAAATAAGGGGGCTAACGAGCAAACGGGTCACCTGATGAAAACCGGGAACGGATACGGAACCCTAAAAATGACAATTTTTGCAGATGTTTCCTCTTGGCTAAACCAGTTTGAACGTAGTTTACATGGAAACATAGATTTAGGGACAAAATAGAGATAATAATAATTGAGCATGTGGATTGTTTGCAGCCCATGCGAAATTCTTTGAGAAAATACAATACAAAGGAAAAATCTACTTGTCGAATAAATTCAATACCGTACCAAAAGGATAAAAACGGGTCCATAATATTATGATATCTTATACTGTCTGTCCTTCCGTCTATTTATCACCAAGCTATACTCGAAGCTAGTTACACTGTTAAATATAACACACTGTCAAAGTGATTTCGCTTATTTCCATCCGTTCGTCCTTTGATAAGTTAATAAGATATATTATATATACAAGAATTGCTCGTTTAAAGTTAAAAGATATACCGTACGATATTGCTTACATCAGTACATTAGATAAATATATTTTCTTTATTAATTTAAAACTGAAAAACCGATTTAAATCGGCTCAACAGATAGTTCACGATATTATCTGCTATAAGATTCCTAGGGTCAGCCGCATGTAATGAAGCTATAAGTAATCTGTTTTGGAAGTGACAATAGTCTTTGTACGAGTCGTTTGGACGTGTTGTGGAAAATAATTAGTTGTTACGTCAATCGTTACCATACACTTTAGGGCGTCACAGTTAAAAGATTGATTAACCTACCAATGTCAAGGTTCAACTGGTCGCTGTTAAGCATCTGTCTTAACCCACACTTTTTTTTGTTGTTAAATTTTGAATGCAGTCTTGTTCTAAGTCATCTAAAGAACATAACTGCACTCATAACTCGATACGTATTTTTTGTGGGTTAGTATATGCTTAACAGCGTCCAACTATACTATCAACCATGTATGATTATATTATGCTATAAATAATATTATGTTTACAATAAGGAGTCTTTCAGATGGAACTCACGATAAGCCGAGACGATGCAATTTTAATTAAATATTTTATAAATTTTATTGAATTCAGCACAAGAAAATTAGACTTTTATATTTTAACTTTATGTTAGTTATTTCAACGTCGTCAATAAGTTAAAATTAACGTTCCGACGCGACGTGGCGCCTAAAATAGTCGAAATAACTTAAGATGGCACCAGTGATCGTTGACCTTTCATGTCTAGGAGCTATGTGAAAAATGCTCGTACTCTATTTTTTTGACGTACCTATGAAAAAATCGGTCAAGTGCGAGTCGGACTCTGGTTCCGTACCGTTATAGAGCAAAAGTACGTAAAAAAGTGTGTTTTTGTATTAGAGCCCGGCCCTCCTTAAATATTCATTTTATTTTAATTTTATCATTAATTATCAAAGTACAAAAATAATTAAGGATTTTGTGACAATTTAAATTCCCTTGCTATTGCCATTATTGATTACGAGCAATTCGTACGTCGAGTCATTCACGAAAACCACCTTGCCATACTTTTCCGACAGGTCCCAATGGTCGCCATACCACTGCAAAGGTGTATTTTTTTTTCGCCAAACGATTTGTACCAGTATTGCATTTCAATTTTTGGAAAGTATTTGATCGACAATTGATCGACGATGATTAGCTATGCAAAAATTTGCCTGGTACAAATGGTTCAATTTCTTTATTAAAATTAACGTATTCGCGTCGGTATGGCGGGCTGTAAGCCGCACCCGACAAGTACGCTTTCGCCTACTTATTTTTTTTCGACTATCTGAAAATACAAGCATTTTTGTTCGACACTCGTTATTTATCCAACACGTTCGATTAACGCCCACGCGTTTGGGCTGCCAGTGCGAGCGCTATGACCATCATTTTCCTTTTTGCCTTTACGTAATTATACCCCTGTAGAACCGCCAGCCTGGTACAAATGGTCAAGAATTGTGTGTCAGTATCTCCAGGCCTATTAGTCAAAGTTCGTCGTAATATTCCTGTAGCTTTTTTTTTTTTTTTATGAAATAAGGGGGCAAACGAGCAAACGGGTCACCTGATGGAAAGCAACTTCCGTCGCCCATGGACACTTGCAACATCAGAAGAGCTGCAGGTGCGTTGCCGGCCTTTTAAGAGGGAATAGGGTAATAGTGGAGGGTAGGGATGGGAAGGGAATAGGGAAGGGTAGGGGAGGGAATAGAGTAGGGGATTGGGCCTCCGGTAAACTCACTCACTCGGCGAAACACAGCGCTAGCACTGTTTCACGCCGGTTTTCTGTGAGAACGTGGTATTTCTCCGGTCGAGCCGGCCCATTCGTGCCGAAGCATGGCTCTCCCACGTATAAAACAGCTTTTGTAACACGGTCATTATTCACGGTCATTCATGCGAATTATTAATTTTGGAGTACTGTACGTCATTGGTTATTTACTAATTATTTCATTAGTGGTCATTACAGAGTTATGTAAAGGTCCACATAACTCATTAATTGCCTATTTAGTAATGAACGGCACAACCTTGCATGGCACATAATATCAAGCGTATTATTATGTTATTGTAAATCATGTCAGTTAAATGCTATTTAGTAAGTAAGTAGATAAAATGTCATCTTTAAATTAATATGCGAGCGAAAAACTTTGGATCCTTTTTGACGAAAAATGCGGAAAAATGCCATCCCATCCCATCGTTCCAACTTTTACTTCTACTCCTTCACAGTTCATGCAGTCAGATTGTGGAACTCGCTTCCCCACCCTGTTCGTGATAGCTCTACCATCAGTGTGTTCAAGAAACGCTTTAAAGAGCTCTATCTTCAAGAATCTCAATCCATTTAAGTAACGTTATTAAATATACATATAGTATTTATGTTATTGTATAGTATTTATTATTATTATTTATAATTATTAATATTGTACTATTGTTTATTTTGGTTAATATAATACAAATATGTTTTATTATAATTATTAGTTTTGTGTACTTTTATTATAGATGTGGTATAATTTTGTTATTGTGCACGCTCTATCTGATGTCTTATGACACATTTCTCTCAGTAGGGCTGCTGTAAGATATTTCTTTAGAAATAAGTAGTTCCTTTGTGTCGTCTTTCTATTTTTTATGTAAACAGTGTCTTGTGTGCAATAAATGTTTAAATAAATAAATAAATAGACATGGATGACTGAAATTTTGCACAGTTATAGCAGTGCAACTATAATTGTCTATTCTTTGGTTATAGTTTATATTATGGTGAAGTAGTGCATCGAGCGAATATTATTTTGAAATTATGTTTTTATCATACATTTTTAACAAATAAAACATTACACTCACTGCAATACACACACTAGGAGATTTTGATTGACAAGCCTATAGGCTTGTCAATCAAACACGAATTGTATTCTTTTATTCATGGTTGAAGTATGTTGTCAAATTGAATATAGATTTACCCCCTTATTAATAAACATTGTATAAGCTTAGAATAGTTATGCAGTGTTTTGTTCCTGTCACACAAGTGACATTTTTAATTGGATTGTAGAAGACAAAACATAGTATAACTATTCAAAGCTTATACAACGTTTATTAATAAGGGGGTTAGTTTTTTATTGAATCATAAATACTGCATTAGACAAGTATTACACGGCCAGTCTGTCATCATTTGACTATATTAATCTGAGCCTGTCGCAGGAATTATGTCTGAAGAATAATAAAGTCAATGTTTTTATATTAGAATATCAATAGAAAAGCGTTGAAATTTGAAAGTTATAATTTAATTTTTTATTTGAGGTCGAATTTCGACCATTGGGCGATCTCTAGTTTTCTGAAAAGGGTATGGGACTTATATAAAAATCTTCATTAATTAATTTCAGATGTAATTAATATCTGTCACTGAGTGCGGCATACTATTAACTTAACCAGGCTTTCAAAATTTGGTTCACGGCATTCATACATTAATGTTTATAATAGCTGTCCGGCAAACGTTTTATTTGACATAGCCCATATAAAGTATTTCGCTCGTATTATTTTATTGAAGTGATTAAATAGGTATGTCACCATGGCAACGTCCATCGCTATCCCGTCGCACAAACAATGGTCGCCGTCAGTCTCGAGTTGTAATAATTTACTAATATATAATAAGTACCCAGTAGCCGATTCTCAGACCTACTGAATATGCATATAAAATTTGGTTAAAATCAGTAAAGCCGTTTCGGAGGAGTACGCGGCCTAACATTGTGACACGAGAATTTTATATATAAGATAATGCAGTGCCCAATGTATATCTTTATGAGAGTAGGCCACTTTATTTCCGCCCCCCCATGTACGTAATATGTAGGGCCTGCATGTGGCCTGCATGTGGCCTAAAACGCCCTATATTTATATATCCGGGGATGTTTTAATTACTGAATAAAGAATATATATAATATATAACCAAGATGTCCCTCGCTAAAGTCTAAACTATTATTACAAGTCGCCTGTTGCTGCACAATTTCACAAGGCACTCAATTATTTTAGTAAAAACAATTTCCAGACACAATAGACAATATCAAAACAAAATATCACAAACACTTGAAGTTTTTTTAGAGCAAAAAAACTTAACTTAATTTTAAAACCCATAACATCTTGAACTTTGTACTCCTGAAAGTCCCGAGAAACGAGAAACGTCTCACTTCCTTCTTCCTCTCTTTCAGATACATTTTTAGGATACTCGCCAAAGATTTAAAAACTCATGGTATTAGCATGATATGGCAAGACGATGATTATATTTTATTGGAAAAATCCATATAGAGAAAAAGTAAATAACGATAATATCTCTCGATTAATTACGATGTTATTAGTAAATTAAAAAAAAACTATCTCGAAATGGGGCCAATGAATTGATCACGCTTTTTAGGTTGATCTGTTATTAAACAATAATTTATACGTAACTAGCTGTCCCAGTGAACGTTGTTTTGCCATAAAATGATTTTCCCTGTTTTCCTGCTTTTCTCTTGAAGTTTTTTCTGATTTTTTTACTATGGACCTCACGGAGCCCGAGACCTTTCCAACGAATGCAAACCCGTGGAAATCGGTTCGTGCTTTCTGGAGTTATAGCGTCAGGAAGGAAAACCAGACTTATTTTTATATATTAGATGAAATGCATGACTCTATTCAAATCACGACTAATTTTGGATTTAGTACGCTACTGTACTAAATCCAAAAATAGTCGTGATTGTTTTAAGGTTGGGTTAGCTGTGGTTTGCTCTAGACCAGTGTTCACTTTTATTCATGCGGGCCACAAACATGTTTTGATCTTGGTGTGCTGGCCGCAACAAAAACATTTTATGGTTAATAAATATAACGTTCTTCAAAATTAACGATTACAAGTAGAAAAAAATTCACGACTTGCACGACGACTACGTCATTATTCTGCTGGTGGGCGTGAATTTCAAAATGGTTTAACATCACGCGGGCTACAAATAAAGTCCCGGTGGGCCGCATGCTGCCCGCGAGCCGCGGGTTGGGGATAGCTGCTCTAGACTCTAGACCAGTAATACTCAAGCTTTTTTGTTGGGGCCACAAACACGTTTTGGTCTTGATGACGCGGGCCGCAACCAAATTTTTTAGGGTTAAAAAGTCACGTTTTTCAAATTTTATTATTATGGATAGAATAAAAGTAAAATTCAAATTGGTTTAACTTCACGACGATGTCCCGACGGGAGGGCCGCGGCGTAGTAAACTTGCACAGGGCCATTATTTACGAAAAAGATTGGAAAATTGTCCATAATTATAATTTAATCTACAATACGTAATTAGTATAATACGTCAGAGAAATACCATGTTCTCACAGAAAACCGGCGTGAAACAGCGCTTGCGCTGTGTTTCGTCGAGTGAGTGAGTTTCCCGGAGGCCCAATTCCCTATCCTATTCCGTTCCCTACTCTCCCCTATTCTCTTTCCATCCCTACCCTCCCCTATTACCCTATTCCCTCTTAAAAGGCAGGCAACGCACCTGCAGTGTTTCGTCGAGTGTGTGAGTTTACCGGAGGGCCAATTCCCTACCCTATTCCGTTCCCTACTCTCCCCTATTCCCTTCGCTTCACTACCCTCCCCTATTACTCTATTTCCTCTTAAAAGGCCGGCAACGCACTTGCAGCTCTTCTGATGCTGTGAGTGTCCATGGGCGACGAAAGTTGCTTTTCATCAGGTGACCCGTTTGCTCGTTTGCGCCCTTATTTCATTTAAAAAAAAAGTAGGGTAAAATGACAACATTACATCCGCGACTCCGTCGACGGTCGACGGCTTTAGCAAGCTCGTCTTGGGGAAAGGTAAGCCTCAACAGATGTTCCTTTGAGCTTTGCTTTCGCCATCCTTTCTGGGTTCGCGATGCGCAGGAGTACGATGCGCATCGCAACCAACTCGGAGACTCGGTGCAATCGGCGACGGCATCTCCAAGATGCGTTGGCTACCGTCTGGCGTGCTCTTAAAGAAACTTCCGGACCAGACTGTTCATAAATCGTAGTCGAAAAACATCCGCGTCTAATAAATAATTAATTACAATTACCATACATTGCAAATTCTAATGGCTTACGTTAGAATGAATAAATTTAAACTTCCATGTTTAAAAGAGTTCGGAATTTGATCTTTTGTAGGAATTTTGCGAGTCACGATTAAAAATTCGGGTTGGATAATTTTTAAATATTTAAGGTTCAGTTAAACTGTTGCATTTGCAGGTTAACTGTTACAAATCAGAAAGGTACTATACCTTCAATTTAAATGCGCTCAAAGTTGCCGAGGCTTACCGGTCTAGGGCTGATTCATTAATTTCTAAAATATGGATTTGACGGATTCGTAGTCAGACGCTATTGAAATCTGTCAAATCCATACAAAATGCCGTGCCACGCCTCGTCTCGCCTCGTCGCGTTGCGGTCTGAATTGACCCTAACTTTTGACACAACAGCTGGCTCTAGATACCTGGATGCTAGACTGGACTGAAACATGTTGCTGTACTAGAAGAAACATACACCTACTGGTAACTTCACGCTATATATATTTTCATTTACAGTTATGGCCAGCACAGGTATCCAGTATTATGTTCAGTATTTAGTATTCCATTTTAAAGGAGTAAGCACACTGAGACGGGCCGTGCCGGGGCTCAGCTTGCCGGGATCCATTGCAAAAATCCGCCTCTATACAATTTGTATGGAAGCGGAAATCCGCTGCGCCCCAACACAGAATGCGATACGCGCATCCGCTTCCATACAAATTGTATGGAGGCGGATTTTTGCGATGAGCCCCGGCACGCTGAGCCCCGGCACGCTGAGCCCCGGCACGCTGAGCCCCGGCACGCTGAGCCCCGGCACGCTGAGCCCCGGCACGCTGAGCCCCGGCACGCTGAGCCCCGGCACGGCCCGTCTCAGTGTGCTAACTCCTTTAAGCAGCATTTAAAACTTTATCTGACGCCTTTTTACTTAATACATTTACAGTTTCTGTCCCATGTTACAATATAACATATTGTAACGTATGAAAAAAATCGTCGGTCGTTCACCTGATGTCCGTGGTTTGCCCTTTGAAAGTGAAAGACGTATACCGATGTGTACGTACATATTTAAAAAAAACCGAGCAAATGCAAAGAGTTCGATTCGGGCGTTCGGTTCCGCATAAGCGGCAAAAATTAATTCGATTGTTGTTTACGCTGCGTTATTATTGTCACGCTATATTTTTGATTTAGAAATTTGTTGTTACTTTTGTGACAATTACAGCCTCTATATAGTTATCAATTTTGGTTAACACTTACAGTAACTAGACTTCATTGGCGGGCTGGCACACAATCTGATAGACCGCCAAACAAGCCTGGTAAATCAAAAAGGACGGAAGAAAGAAGAAAACAGGCTCGGGAACCCTAAAAGTGCGCCCTTTAAGGTCAAGTCATCATGACAATACGAAATAATATATTGTAAAACAGTACTTAGCTGACGTATATGTGGCAGAAATTCCTGTCGGCACCGCAGTGACTTGTTACTTTATAAACCTTTGTTATTTTGCAATATAATTATGTGAAATTCAATGTTAAATATGGATTCTATAGCTCGTCTTATCTTCCATCGATTTAGCAGTACTTTAAATAACCTCGCTTTTAATGTTAACTATTTAATTTACGGAACCCGCTACATATACATACTGACTCCTAACATGCCTTTAGTTAAATAATTTCACACTACGTTTAGCTTTAGTTGTTTGAATTGTTACACTTTTTCTGTGAAACTTCGATACTGGAGTCGGTATTAGCAGTAATGTCGAATGCAGCTAGATGCAGCGTGTAAAGGGGCAGGCTGGCAGCGGACGACACGAAGCAACCGCAGACGACGTGTCGTCGCGACACTACTGGTTTCTATGTATCTCTATGAAATACCCTCCGCAGCTAGCGACACGAAGCTAGCGACTTTCATAGAAATACATAGAAACCAATAGTGTCGCGACGACACGTCGTCTGCTACCGCTTCATGTCGCCGGCTTCCGACTTGTACCTTTAATTAAAGACGCAAAATTCGACAGTACCTGTAATAAGATACTGCGAAAGAATGAAGCGAGAAGACTAATAAATTCCCGTATCAAAAGTCACACGACCCTGTTTACGTTAATGGTAATTAAGTTAAAAGAATACCATTTTTCAAATCGGCGAAGCAATTTAGTTTAAGAAGTGACCGTGGTAGCACGCCGAAGATGGTGACAATAATTTCGGATCTCATTGACGGATATGAAAAATTATTCACAGAGCGTTCCAGTGAGTAAAAAAATATTAATTATTTAAGTATTAAAAATGCACGCCTGATAAAGACTTAATTATTATACTGTCATAATTATAATTTTAAAATAAATAATTGTTTATTATTATAATGTTTGTCTGTGCATAATAAGAGGGCGACTAAACCAAAAAATCAAACATCGTCCTTCTCTCTTCACACTCACGCCCGTCTTTCAAATTCCAGGGTGGAAAAGGACGACGCGGATTCATCGCCAAATTAGTTTTCTGTTTATAACTCGATAAATATACAACATTTAAAGAATCCGCCAGGTCAATGTCTCAATGATAGAATTTTATACAATGTGTTAAAATGTAAAATTACTTTAATGCAAATTATTTTGAACAAAAATTAAAACCGACTTCTAAGGCAAAAACAATAATAACATCCTTATAATCTAATTTTTTTTATTACTATCAAGCTAATTTTTCGTAATAGCTTCATATTGATAAGACGAACAACAATTTCATCCGCGAAAATTCTCAAAATAATCAGGATAATATTATGTAGGTTATAGAGTAAAGTTATTTTTTTTCTACTCTAACTATATGTGACGAGCTTTTGCCCGCGGCTTCGCTCGCGTCATAAGTTTTATTATATACAAACTTTCATTCCCTATGTTAACCCCTTGGGGTTGGAATTTATCAAAATCCTTTCTTAGCGGATGCCTTCGTCATAACATCTACCTGCATGCAAAATTTCAGCCCGATCCGTCCAGTGCTTTGGGCTGTGCGTTGATAGATCACCATGTCAGTCAGTCACCTTTGAGTTTTATATATATACGAGTTTTTGCCCGCGGCTTCGCTCGCGTTAAGAAGTATTATTATATACAAACTTTCATCCCCTATTTGAACCCCTTGGGGTTGGCTATGCAAAAATTAGCCTGGTACAAATGGTTCAATTTTTTTATTAAAATTAACGTATTCGCATCGGTATGGCGGGCTGTAAGCCGCACCCGACAAGTATGGCATTACGCTTTCGCCTACTTATTTTTTTTTCGACTATCTAAAAATACAAGCATTTTTGTGGAACAAATCGTTCGACACTCGTTATTTATCCGACACGTTCGAGCTGCCAGTGCGAGCGCTATGACCATCATTTCCCTTTTTGCCTTTACGTAATTATACCCCTGTAAAACCGCCATACTGGTACAAATGACCAAGAATTTTGTGTCAGTATCTCCAGGCCTATTACTTATTTAATGTTAAATCCACAATGATATTCTACTTATACAGATATGTTACGTCCATACTATTTGCCGGCTTAAATCTCTTCCGAACAATTTTCAAATTCAAAATTGCAGACATTGACAAATTTGACAGATAAGTGAAACAAAAGATACGAAAAACCATTCGCATAAAAGAGATAGTTCTCTTTTTAAACGTCAAATCGTATCGCTGTCTCTTTCTTCGCCTGAGCTATGACGAAAATTCGATTTTTCCAGGTTGTTCGAAAAAATAATTGAAAATGTAAATAATTGAGGTATTTATTGCAATCAAGACATGTGGTAAGAGATTCCATGTGTTTTGTTTACTTTCGAGTCATAATTGGTACATTTTCGAAACACGCACGACGTCATTTTCAATTTATTTAGGTACCTAAGACAAGACGCGGCACGTTCGTGACTGCGCTCGATGCAGACTAAACAACAGACGGCCCAATTGGGCCGTATTTGAAGCTTCACAACGCGCGCGGTAGTAACATATCTGGTTTGAGTATTTCATCATTGTAAATCCACGTGGTTCCATTCCTATGGTTTATTATTTAGCGGAAACACAAAACTCAACAATATCTAGCATTAAATGTTCACTAAAAACCTTTATTAACACTTTTATTACATGAAATATGCAGACCGACTCCTTTGTTATGTCCTAGTAAGTAGGACATAACATTACACGCTTTTGACGCTTATACACCGATATATAAGGCTCTCGTCTATAGTACCTCAATAGCTAACATCAATACAAGCAAAATAATATAATCTTGAACAAAACCGCGTAAAGCGTCACATTTCGAAGATTTGAGCTGCCAAAGTTGCAATATCTTAAATTGGTAGAAGTTTGGCAGTGACACCTTACGTGGTTTTGTCCAAGATTATTTTTTGTTCGTATTGATGTTAGCTATCCATTTTTGAAAAAAATATTCGTGAACGCGAAAAAACACAATAGCGGTACGATAGGTCGGCCAAAATATTCGTACCCCTTTAACTTTATAACCTATCCTGATAGATAAAAGTCGTACTTTAATTTTTCCAAATTTTCAGCTAATTTGCTTGAACTAGTAGCTAACAGAGATAGAAAGGATTTAATCTCTTTAACAAATTGTAATAAGATACGTAGAAGAGTGAAATTAATATTATAAGGATTTTACTATTGTTTTTACCTTGGAAGTCCGTTTTAATTTGTTGTTAAAAATAATAATAGTAGTTCTTAATTTAAACAGCAAAAAAAACACTAATATCTTATGAAAGTTCTGTATAATTTTTCTGTAGTAAAGAATTTCTATTTTATTTTTATCACGGAAAGATGAACGGTCCCCAGGCCACGCGAAAAACAATTTTTTTGTGAAACGGGGTTGCGGCCATCACGTAATTTAAGGCGGTCCTCCTACTAAGATGCCGTAATTTACCGCTTTTTAGAGCCATACATGCAGCATCTCCCTAGTATTTGAAAATTATTTTTATTTGAAACACACGCCAATAGATCGACAATATCATAAACTACATATTACACGTTTTAATTTTTTTTAGGTCAAATTTGAACTAAGATAAGTAAAAAAATAGGGTTTTGGTCACGTCAAATGTATGGTCAAGGTCGTTTGCTCGGGGGACGGCCTTATTATAATTTTCTTCTATTTTTTCAGATCCTGTGACAAGAGAATGGTACCTCACCGGCAGCCCGTACCTAGTCCCAAGCATAGTCACAGTATATTTAATATTTTGCCTCAAAATCGGACCATGGTACATGAAGAATAGACAACCTTTTGAACTAAATACTGCCATCAAGCTACACAACTTCTCACAAGTGTTGTTAAGCTTATACATGTTCAATATGGTAATTGTTACTTTTATATTCTTGTATAAATAGAAAGAAAAATATTTTTAATGGACTCACGTAATCTCTTTGATAATACCTGATATTATAATCTATCATTTTTTCTATGTTTAGTTGCGGGACCATGTTGGGCGCAAGCGATCGTCCATCTTGGCGTTCATTAAGGGGGCGACTATCCCAATTTTTTTTTGTTGTGTTGTTTTTATAATTCATTTTTATACTTGAAAATAAGCCCCGAATGATATCATTTTCTAAAATTAGATACTACATTATATTTCCAAGAATTCGATCGGAGCAAAAGACGATATCTTAAAGTTTTCTCGATAGAAAAAAAATTACAAAGATGCATCTAATTTTCACGAATTTTTCATTTATTGCCATAACCGTGCATTGAACTAAGTTAATATTTTAACACATTGTATAAAATTCTATCATTGAGAGATCGACCTAGCGGATTTTTAAAATGTTGTATATTTGTCGAGTTATTGAGAAAAAACTAATTTGGCGATGAATCCGCGTCGTCCTTTTTCACCTGGCATATGAAAGACGGTCGTGACTGTGAAGAGAGAAGGCCGATGTTCGATTTTTTGAGTTAGTCGCCCTCTTAAAAGAGGCAGTCCAGTAGTGGACGAATATAGGCTGATTTGATTGATTAATAACATTTTTTTACAGGTCGTTTGGCGTATATTCTTCACAGATTACAGTCTCACATGCCAACAGACAGACATTGACGACAAGTATTTTGATATAGTAAGTATACTATACTCTCAGTAATGTCAATATTTACAGAGCTAGCTTTTAGGTTTCCGTACCTAAAGGGCAAAAACGGGACCTTATTACTAAGACTTCGATGTTTGTCCGTCTGTCGGTTTCCAGGCTGTATCTCAAAACCCGTTATAGCTCGACTACTGAAATTTTTACAGATTGTGTATATCTGTTGCCGCTATAACAACAAATACTAAAACCAAAATAAATTTAATAATGAAGGGAGCCCTTACAATAACAATCGGCTTTTTTTTGCTCTAAGTATATCAATCATGGCAACATGAATTTTTCACAAATTCCATTGTTATAGGTATGTGTACTTTAATATTTATTATTTAATAATACTTAATATTAAAATAAAATACAAAATTAATGGGGGCTCCCATACAAAAAAAAAAACACAATTTTTAGACTATTTTTGCTCTATAACGGTACGGAACCCTTCGTGCGCGAGTCCGACTCGCACTTAGCCGATTTTTATAAATTGTGACTGGCCGCATACTAGCGCACACGTTCGCATTTTATCCGAACGGGTCGAATTCCGTACGTACGTTTCGTAGTGCAAGACGGCGCGTTCGAGATCGTTCGTGAAAAATACGAACGTGTGCGCTAGTCTCACGGAATTCCGAATACGGAAGCGTGTGTATGTGACCAGCCTAATGGTAAGGCTAAGGTATTATTATATAGGACACATGACAACACTAGGCACTAAACACTGGGTGTATACTGTATACCTACAATATGGAAAGTCTTTGTGTACACTGCCGCGCCAGTTAGTTGCAGATGTAGTGTGGAATTGTCGGTGTCTTCGTGTATATGTCGCAGCCAACTGGTTTAAATAGCCGTTCAATCAAACAGCTAGCCTTTTGAATAAACAACGCCATTCAATCACACGTCTAGCCTTTTATTTGAATATTTAGGTCCCTCAAAACGTTCAACACTACAGCTGATTCAGCCGCCGCGCGCCGCGTTTAAATGAATTAATTCAGCGCTCACCACCGCGGCGCTAGGTGCGTTTTGTTTACAATATGGCGTCAACTAACTGGTGTTTTGTGGTCGTGTTAAGATATTTTTCGTAAATATACATTACAAGTATTATTAAAGAGACAGAAATTATAGGGGCACATACGAGTGAATCAAAATTTATACTAATATTCGAGAAGAAATTACGGGATTATGAAATGCATCACCAAGGTATTTACAAAGACTTCTATTTAAACTGATGTAGACGGGCCATACGCACCAAATTGTCCGCCGTTCGAATAGAGCTAATTCACACCGTTGCAGTCAGTCTTCACTGGCACGCTGTACGCGACAGTCGCGGTCGTATGCGAGTGTGTACGGTTAGCAAAGAAATTTTTAAAACACACTTAGTTTTATTTTCAGATACTAATTAATGTAATCAAAGGGCAAAATGCTATCTTGTGTAAAAATAAAAAGATTTTGTAAAAAATATATAAATAAATCTTCAGAGATCACCTTTCACAGGTCCTACCTATCATAGTTGTTCACAATAGATGAATAATTTTTACCTGGCTACAGCAAAGCAAAAAGTAAGAGTTATGTGTGTCACAGGCTATGTATGTATGTATGTTTGTATATGTTACCGTTATTTATTAAATTTGGTGTTCGATTACAATTTGAACTACAGTCGTGACTAAAATAGCTAGTATGTGCCATCGAGGAAATTGAATCCTAAATCCTAGGTAGTTGACAGAACAATGTCATGTAGTCGGATCATGTCAATTCAATGTTAATTGTGATCTATCGGTTGGGTTTAACTTTAAACGCGACCAAATAACTTAGGTCCGCCATCTGCCTAGAAATTAATTTCTCTGATTGTTCTATTGTATTTTAAACTATTATTATTTATTATTATTATTTTAATCTAAGAGACTCGTTACACTGGGGCGCTTGCCCAATGCCCATACAAAAGTAAAAAAAAAATTTTGCTCATTCAGCGCTGCTACTTTCACAGTAAAATCACAATAAGGAACACGTACACATCCTAAAGTATCACATAGTTTTGTTACACCTTGTATAGCATAAAATATAATATTATCTTAAATATTGGTGTCACCGAACACCATCTAGACCATCCTTGTCACTCTTGTTACAAAATAATATTGGCATCTCGCCGTTGACTACGAAGATACATTTTTGTTTGTGTGTGTAATGTTTTGAGTGTATTGTTTTAGGATTGCTTTTCAAATGTCATTTCGTAGAGAATGGCATGTCTACCTCAGTTTAAATAGAAGTCTTTGGGTATTTATTGCAATTATGTTCTAAATCAATTTGAACCTTTTTTAACCAGTCGACTGCGACAGTTATATAGCTGGCTGACGGTTTGTCCACCGTCATAATGACGACTGACTGTTTTTTTTATTATTTACGAAGTAGAAACATTCACCTGTATAAATTTTGTATATAATGTACATTATATTCAAATTTTTTTGCATATTCAGTAAGGGGACTGACGTTGAATCGTCTGGAATACGGCTAACGGTGATTTTTTGATTAAACATGACCTGAATAATCATCCATCAAACTTTCATACGGTATAAAATTACTTTTAGCAAACATGTTTTCGACATTTTTGAGACACTCTCAATGTACTATCAGAGGAGTTGATTCCTATGCAAATCGGGGACCTAAGTAGTTTGGTTGCGTTACGTCAAACTGACAGATCACAATTAACATTGAATTGACATATTCGACTAAATAACGTTGGTCTGTCAATTGCATAGGAATCAACTTCCTCGATGGTACAACCCACCACGGGTGCGGTGACTGACGCTCATTATGTTGATTATTAGCTATGTCAATACTGTGCACTTTAATCTTCAATTTTTGCCATCAACTTTCATATTGGCGCATTCAATAATTGAAAACGCAACGCCAATATTATTGTCATTTTCGAAGTTTTGGATGCGGTCAGAGGGCATGCGTCGCGGGCATGCCTCACGTTCGCTGTTGACTGCGCTATAACGCATGCCTTTGACGAACAGAAAAAGGCAAAGCGTGGACAAAGCCATTAAAATATTATATTATTCTACTGGACAAAAATTTGGTCGGTATGAAACGACTTTGCCAAAAATAGCATCACCTCCCCTACTAGTAACTTTGATCGAGAACCAAGAATGTTCCGATCGTTCGGGAAACAAACTTGACATCGCGTTGACCAAAATATTATGTCAAACTTCTCAATCCTGATTAATTACAAATTAACCGAGGAAATTAAACAATAATCATTCGACCTAGGTATAATTCGCATAGAGCTGAAAATTTGTAGAGATGTTAAATACGATATTATTATAAATAAAACCTCAAAAGTTTTATTTATAATGGTGGATTTAATGTCCCTTCTTTTATGAAATAAGGGGGCAAATGAGTAAACGGGTCACCTGATGGAAAGCATCTTCCGTCGCCCATGGACACTCGCAGCATCAGAAGCTGCAGCTGCGTGGCCGGCTTTTTAAGAGGGAATAGGTTAATAGGGGAGGGTAGGGATGGGAAGGGAAGGGAATAGGGGAGGGTAGGGAAGGCTATCCTATTGGTAGGGGATTGGGCCTCCGTTTAACTCACTCACTCGGCGAAACACAGCGCAAGCGCTGTTTCACGCCGGTTTTCTGTGAGAACGTGGTATTTCTCCGGTCGAGCCGGCCCATTCATGCCGAAGCATGGCTCTCCCACGTCTAACTTATGCGAATTATTCATTGGTTGAGATATTTTTTGCGTCTAATTGGACCGGACTAAATTATTGGACCACTGCACAATCATGCGATAGATGTCGGGAGTACCAAATCCTACTAAGATCTAGTTGAGACTATTAGCAGTTACTGATCGAAAATTCGTATGACGGAGGAAGAGTAGACAGGCGACGCGGCGTAGGTTAGGACTTAGTGTCTAAACACACTAGGCCGAAGTTACGCGGCGTAAATTCCGCATGATTACGTCCGCAATGTCAAACGCATACAAAATACGGACGGAACGCGACGGAATAGTGTGTCATCGGTAATTTAAAATACATTGCGGGCGTAATCATGCGAAATTTACGCCGCGTAACTTCGGCCTAGTCTGTTTAGACACTTAGGTAGGTTAGGTAGGTTTTCCTCGACTGTCCTGCTCTACTATAACAGAGTAGGAACAGGCACCTTGGTCGCCACGAATACTCATCCACAAAGGAAATTCATGGCACCAACCCCAACCATAATATCGTTCAATTTATGAGCATTGAGCAGCATTGGGTTGGGGGCGATACTCTAGTGCGAAGGAGTCACAATAGATCAGGGCTACAGCGACCTGCCTTCTTTAACAAAAAAAAGTAGGTCAGGACTTAGGTAATAAATAGTGATGTCCCCCTCTGCGAAAATTTATGCCTAGAGTGCAAGCCGTTCTCTATGAATAATTAAAATCTTTGAAAACAATTTATAAACAAATTTTTAAACATCAATTTTCAGGAATGCAAAACATGTTACATCTACCTGATAGCGAAAATAACGGAACTAATGGATACCGTGTTTTTCATCCTACGGAAATCGTTCAGGCAGGTTACCTTCCTACATCTCTTTCATCACACCATCATGCCAGTCGGGTGTTGGATCGGCATTCTCTATAATCCTGGTAAGATATAACTTTTACCCTTTGAAAAAATACGGTAGCAATAGTATTATTTTGAATAACATTTCACAAATCGTATCGTAGCGCAAAGAAAAGTACAAATACGTGTCAAATGTAAATCATAATATTATAATAATATTATTATCTGATACGAGACAAGTAAGCATGCGCATTTTGTTTTCTAGTTTCATTTCATGCTTTTACGTTCAACTTTAGCTAGTTGACGGAAAATGAAAAGTATTATGTAGGTATCAGAAGAAATATTTAAAGAATATTTTGGTTATTATTCTATTAATGTATGGTTTATCTTAAGCTAGTTACAAAAAATTGTACCTAAAGATTACTTTTAAATAAAATAAATAAATAAATAAAAAATCTTATTCATTTTATTCAATCAACTCAGATTGCGCACACTTACACCATACTGTGCTAAATGAAGTTTTAAGATAATACCACAGAATAGATAATAGTACAAGATAATACTACGGTCTACATACACCTAACCCATGTGAAGTCTAGTTCGTCTACGCGTGAAAAAATATTTACTTTCCCGCCTAAAAGTTAGTATCGGCAATTGTTAACTTAATTGTAAAATGTAGGTCTGCCATTTACTGTTTTTCAGGTGGAAACGCTGCTGTCCTGGGTTTGTTCAACACTGCAGTGCACGTGGTTATGTACTCCTACTATTTATTAGCTAACTTCGGAGACAAATACAAAAAATATTTATGGTGGAAGAAGTATGTGACAGTTTTCCAACTGGTGAGTTTTTTTATTAGGTTTCGTGACCTTCATTAGGGTTGTTTAGATGTAAAGCACTGTTCTGGCCGTACAAATAAATGCTAAAGCGCGTCTCCGTTTCCGCTCATCAAAATCTTGTCATTTGAATAAAGCCTTATTTATTAGTTAGTCATTAAGGTATATATTGTATGGGCCTATGTAGCCTGATATAAATAAATAAATAAATAAAATAAAGTATCTAGAGTGCTAGGCTAGAATATGAATAAATAATATCTATTTGGGATCAATATCTCAACCTCACAGTCAACCGTAGAAAATAACGCAGCAATATCAAATATTAATTGATTGGGATATTATAGAAGACCTTAACGGATTAAAGATGATAATATTAAAGAAAGATAACGCGTTGAACTTTTCTCGTATAATGAGGCAGAGGCTGCCGCTTACCATTACACGATTCGTCTGCATGTTTTCTTAAAAATTGGTAAACGCCAATTTTCACATTATTAAAGGCCTTTAAAGAGAAAAAAATACTCTGAACGAACTTTCCTTTATGCCCATTTGGGCTTGCAAAGCATTAGTTGTAACTTGTAATAATATGACACCAGTTTTGTTTGAGGCATCGCTGGTTACTGATATTATTATATCCCGGGCTTACCGAATCAAGAAATTCCGTAACGAAAAAATCCTAAAAAACTTGAGAGGTGTCAAGGGACACCCGGATGGAACGAAGTGGATGGAATATTAAAAAAAACGCCATCTTTTGAGGCCCAGGAATACTAACAACGACACTTTTGTGGAATTGTAATAAAATTTATTGAAACGTCCGGTAGATGTCACTGTTAATTTTTTTTATAACACCATCTAGTTGACGCCAAAACAAACACCATCTATGCACTCTGCCACTACAGCGCAGGAACTAATCAAAATGTGTCGTTACAACTTTTTTCGCAACGCGCGATAAGGAACTTCATTCCAAAAAATACCCCCCTACTCCGACCAACCCAGCGTTGCCCTTCGGCATGGTGTTTATGTGCGAGCGACTAGATGTATGCGAATTTTAATAGCATAAGTTGATAAAAAATGCTATGCAATTATAGCTTTACTTCACCGAGTGCCACATGTATTTTTTGTGCTAAGTCTCACATTATAATCCCTTTGTTTATATTATCAGGTGCAGTTCGCGATCGTTGGCGTCCACGCTTTCAACAGTCTCTTCTACAGCTGCGGATACCCAACCATCTTGAAGCTTCTCGTTCTCACTCAGTCTGTGTTCTTCTTCAAAATGTTCGGTGACTTCTACGTTAAGACCTACTGGAACAAACAACCCAAGAAACAAGCCAATGGTGTACATGAAAATGGCAAAGAATCTAATGGGGTATACAAGAATGGCAAAGAATCGTCTAACGGAATATACGAGAATGGCAAAGAATCGTCTAACGGAGTATACAAAAATGGCAATGAGTCGTACAACGGAATTTACACAAATGGAAAAAATAAAACGCAATAGTTCATCGGTAGGGTCGGAAATTTTTATTTACCCGCATTTAAAATACTAATTATTATATTATAAGTGACTCAGACATAAAAATATTACTGGCCTGTTCCGGATATAATTATTTATTGTAATTAATAACGTACTACATTTATAATTTTAAGCAGCACATAGCAGATACAAATGATTTACCTTTAAAATACTAATTATTATATTATAAGTGACTCAGACATAAAAATATTACTGGCCTGTTCCGGATACAATTATTTATTGTAATTAATAACGTACTGCATTCATAATTTTAAGCAGCACATAGCAGATACAAATGATTTTATCACAATCATGCTACAAGGATCTTTTGGTTGTCAAAATAAATAATCAGCCAACTGCGAGTCGGACTCGCGCAGGAAGGGTTCCGTACCGTTATAGAGAAAAAAATTAACTAAAAATTGTGTTTTTTGTAAGAGAGCCCCCTTAAACGTTTATTTTATTTTATTATTATTATAAATTATTGAATTATGGCGCATTTTCACTGGTCGATAAACCGCATGCGGGGTGCGGGAGACTTCTGAAACACATGCCACGACCAATAAAAATGCGCCAATAGTTGTCATAGACTCCCCGTATGCTGTATACCGTAAGAGTTAACGACTAATGAAAATGCGCCCTTAGACATAATAATTATAATTAAGGCCTTTGTGAAAATATTAAGTGCCTACCTGTTGCCATAATAATATCAATAGATATCGAGCAAAAAAGGCAAAAAAAATCACATTTGCTCTATAGGAGCCCCCTTTGAATATTTATTTTATTTTATTTTTAGTATTTGTTGTTATAGCGGCAACAGATATACACAATCTGTGAAAAGTTTCAGAAGTCTAGCTATAGCCGTTCTTGAGATACAGCCTGGAGACAGACAGACGGACGGACGGACAGACGGACAGACATTGAAGTCTCAGTCATAGGGTCCCATTTTTACCCTTTGGGTACGGAACCCAAAAATCCATCCTTCTGTCACCAACTCCAATTGTTAACCACAACTTACAGCATCGGGTAGGGGTTTATTTCCCTCCTTAAAAAAAGAAAAAAAAAGGGGTTGATACTCTAATGGAAAGGAGTCACAGTAGATTGATTTGGGTCGAGTAGAGTAAGGCTCCATAGACCTACCTTGACGAAAAGATATTATTTCAGAAACTTAATTTATGATACTAGATGACGCCCGAACCGTATATAATACCGGGACTTAAAGTATCTCCATACCCAGCAAAATCGGTTCAGGAGTTTGGGCGTGAAAAGGTAACAGACAGACAGACACACTTTCGCATCTATACATATTATAAATAAAATTGGAGTGTCTGTTTGTAATATTGAAAGAACCGTTTTTTACTACATGCATATGAATTTAAGTATTATATACGCTACATACACCAAAACAACATTTTTTACAATTTTTGTCTGTATGTCTGTCTGTCTGTCTTTTTGTTCCGACTAATCTCCGAAATGGCTGGAGCGATTTTGACGGGACTTTTTTTGGCAGGCAGGTTTGGATACTACATCCAAACCTGCCTGCCAAAAAAAGTCCCGAAGGAAAAAGGAATAACTTAGGCTACTTTTTAACCGACTTCCGAAAAGGAGAATGATATATTTTACTTTTTTTGTATTTGTTCTCGGGCAACTACGCCATTTGTGGACCGATTTTCAAAATTATTTTGTTGTTGTATGAGATGTAGCCCGATTTCGGTAACATGATCACAAAAGTGGTGATCTGATGATGCGATCCATGAGAAATCGACGGGACTCCTTGAAATTAATATAGAAACAATATTATAGTGATTTTACGTTTTTCTGAAGGATTTCAAGCTTAAACTACCAAAAATTAAGAATTTGCGTCCCTTTAACTAAAGTTTACGCGGACGAAGTCGCGGGCAACAGCTAGTTTTTAATATTTTTATGAATTAGTATGAATGACATTAACTTTTACATTTGATTCGGGACACGACTCACGAGTGTTTTTTTATTAGGGTTCCGTACAAGGAAGACATAGAAATGAGATTCCCGTCTAGAGATATTATTGCCTTATCAAAATTATAATTTAAATTATTTATACAATCAAAATCCACGTCTTTGTCCGGAAGACTGGAATTTAAGTAAATTTTCATAATGATGAAATGTGCAGAGTTTCCCGAACGAATAATTATTTAAAATGTAGAGCTTGTGTTGTCTTGTGCTGTACAAAAGAGATAAAATAAATGAAGGCTTTAATTAACTTAATTTTTTATGCAAAACTACTATTTTCCTGAACAAAGACTACCAGATGGTAGTCTTTGGTTGCCACTTGTCTACTAGGGCAGCTGTATAGCAGGATAATCAAGGATCTCCTTGATTATCCTGCTATACAGCTGCCCTAGTAGACAAGTGGCAAGTGATTATAGTAAAAGCTTACAAAATGTATGCGATTTGACATAAGTCATCGCTTCGATAGCGAATACTAATGTCAAATCCCATACGTTTTGTGCGTCATGACGTCATCCCATACGACAGCGAATGACATTTCACAAAATGGCAGCTGTAGTTCCAATTTTATCTACTGAACCATTGACTTATTTACATGGGCGTACCGAGGGGGTCAGGGGGGGGCAGCCGCCCGCCCCCTGGATTATGTTGACGTCCCTACTAAGTATATTATCAAGTACTTTTATCTTTAAAAATTAAAAATTAAGAAAATGAATTTTTGCCATTTGTAATACAATACAATATTGTTACAACTAAAAATTATATTTTTTTTTATTCTTTATAAACACCTAGCTTATGAAAAATCTGATTTGCCACCCCTGGCCCAGAACCTGGGTTATTCCCCCCCCCCCCGGCACCAGAACCTGGGTAATTTGCCCCCCCCCCCCTCCCGATTTATTTGTTTGTCCGTCTGTTCGTCTTGAGGACCACCTGAAGACATCAGGCGGTACCTCAAGAACGGCTATAGCTAGACTCCTGAAATTTTCACAGATTGTTTATATCTGTTGCCGCTATAACAACAAATACTAAAAATAAAATAATAATAATATTTAAGGGGGCTCTCATGCAACAAAAGTGATTTTTTTGGCCTTTTTTGCTCGATATTAATTACGGCAACAGGTGGGCATTTGAAATTTTCACAAAGGCCTTAATTTTATGTGTACTTTAATAATTAATAATAGTATTTAAATAATCCCATACAAAAACACAATTTGGTCTATTTTTGCTCTATAACGGTACGGAACCCTTCGTGCGCGAGTCCGACTCGCACTTGGCCAAATATTGTGTATCCGTATCAGGGGGACTAAGGTCATCTAACAAGCTACCCGGCAGAGGTCACTCATCACCTCAAAGTTGCACTACTAGTCGATACTACCAAACCACCAAGTCTCCCACCGCAGAGCGCAATAGAGACACCACGACAAAAGTTCTAATAAAAGAACAGAAAATCTTCGATTCGTTGTCCGCTCATTCCTTCTCCAAAACTTAACCGATTTAAGTACTTTTATCATTAAGAATTAAAGCAAGGCTGGAGCTGTGTTCCTATATTATTATTTTTTTGTATATTTTAGCCAGATTTGTTTTCTGGGTGTTTGAACACAGAGGAAAATCTGGCCATTTTTTTTGGGTTTTTGATCGTTCATATCTTTTTTATTAACTAAATTATGGAAAAAAAAGAAAACATAGGGACATTGTATTAGTGGCCATAGATATTCAGAAAAAAAATTATAACTCTACCGGCATTATTCAGGGAGGAAACAGGGGACAACGTTTGTATGGAAAAACGGCGGTGTGGAATCCTCTTAACACAAGAAAGGTGCCCAAAAATTCATTTTTACCTAAAAATTGTATCTTTTTTACCCCGCGTCAGCCGAGTGAAGACTTAAAAAAAAAACAAAGGAAAAAAAATGCAAATGTTTTGGGCAGCAGTATTATGAAAGGTTAATGTATGATACGTAAATGATGTAACAATAATGTACATTGTATGTACATATTCACGTAGTGTTACGAGTTACGACTGTTAAAAGTCATTGTCGAGTGGAAGTAGCTCCAGAAACATGGCTACTGATGTGGGCTGGTTCAAGTACATTTTCGAAGACTTAGCATGTGAGTAAATATTTATGTTATAAGGTTATTGAAAATATATATCTATAACTTAAGGGTCCGGGTGCCATTGCAATTCTCATACAAACGTAATACCAAGATCATTTCCCGTACGAGAATATTTAAGTACCATTTGAGTTATGATGCAGATTAAGATAGTAATTACCTAGGTTCATGTACAAAGATTCACTGCAAAATATTTACACACCACGATTAAAAAATTTACAATTTAGTATGTAAATATTGTGACGATGACGACCTCCGTGGCTCAATGGTTAGAGTGCATGGCAACTCAAGCCGGGGGTCGCGTTTTCGAAACCCGCCGACGGAACAAAAAGTTTTTCAATGTTCCTGGGTTTAGGATGTGTATTAAATATGTGTATGAATTATAATATAATAAAAATCTTAAATATATGTATAGTATAAAAGTATTAAATATATTTCCGTTGTCTGGTACCTGTGACACAAGTCCTTCAGGTACTTAGCATGGGGCCAGACTGACGTGGTGTGAAGCGTCCATATATATTATTATTATTATTGTAATCGTTCATATATTTATGGTACTTATACCAAATACTTACACATACTTAGAGAATGTGTACTGATTTGATTTGATTCCTGTCTCTTAAGTAGAATTCAATAGTCAAGTTGAAATTAATGTTAAACGGAATACAATATTATCTTTTATATTTTAAAAGTTTGGCTTATTACCAGTAACTCGCAAAACGACCTTCTGTAGGACGCTGCACGCTGTAAATTGTAATAAACATGTCATAAGCTGCATTAAAATCCATAAAGTTGTTAGATCTTTGGTAAAAATAATTACTAGCTATTTGACCGAGCTTTAACAACACTGAAATTACAAATAAGTTTTTAAATCGGATCTGTAGTTCCTGAGATAAGCGCGTTCAAGCAAACATACTCTTCAGGTTTATAATATTATAAGTATAGATATTTTTAAATTATCGCTTGACAAACTCGAGTCTCGATCTAAAAGACTATGAAAAGTACCAATAACAGGCTCATAATCATGGGACGATGCATGGTATAATATGAATAAGAATAAGAATATGTTTATTTTAACACCACACAACACATGTAAATAAAACAATAATACAGCTGAAGCGCATATTTCTACAATACCTACAATACATATATTGTGTGATGTCAAAATTGGCCCAGGCTCAGCTATACGCAGCAAGCTAGCTCGCTGCACTGGTATTCTGCCAGGGCCAATGAGTGACTTCACCATTAAATAAGGCTAATCTATACTATACCTACTTACTCTAAAAAAAATAAAATAAACAAAAAAAAATAACAAAAATATGGTAGTGATGATGATGATGATGAATGTAATTTGCATAGTAGCATATGCTTTCCGTTCTTAAAACAACGCCGAAACTCCTAGACTTGTATCTATAAAGAATCAGGAGTTCTCTCAGCACCTTCCGAACCACAGTATACCAGGTATACCTCGGTGCAAAATCTTACTTGTTGGTAGCATATGCTTAGAACACTTTTCACGAAACCGAAGTCACCACATGTTTCCCTATAAATTTTGAGGAGTTCCCTCGATTACTTATCTGATGAAGGATCCATCTTCATCAGATCACCACTTTTGTGAATATAATACCAAATTGGGATGATACCCTATATACCAAAAGAAAAATTTTGAAAATCGGTTAACAAACGGCGGAGTAATCGTTGAACATAAGAAAACGAACATAACACCTCCCCATTTTGAAAGTTGGTTAAAATTGTAGCCTATGTGTTATTCTGATGTGTAAGCTATATTATTGTAAAGTTTCATTAAAATTCGTTCCGTAGTTTTTGCGTGAAAAAGTAACAAACATCCATACATCCACACATCCACACATCCACATATTCTATACATCCAAACAAACTTTCGCCTTTATAATATTAGTAGGATAGTAGGATATACCGAAAACAGACATTTTTAGTTTCCATATAACGACTATCTTCTTCAATCTTAAGGCCTGTTTTCATTTTGATTAGTAATAAGTGCAAGTGATTAGTAATCAGGAAAAGCAAGTGTGGACACTGGACAGGGACTGATTAGTGCAAGTCCTTTATTTTCTGCTAATCACTAATCATCTGCACTAATCACTTTCACGCGTACCTACTTATCAAAGTGAATACAGGCCCTTATGCTTGTTAGTGTTATATAAATATAGGTCTACCAGAATCTGATGGCAAATTTTGACGGCAGATTTTCAAAAAATATCCTATCATTGGATAAATTTTTATATTTGCATGTTTCACACACAGAATAAGCCGCTATAAGGAAAAAAATCGGCCAAGTGCGAGTCGGACTCGCGCACGAAGAGTTCCGTACCGGTATAGAGTGAAAGTAGACAAAAAATTGTGTTTTTTATGGGAGCCCCACTTAAATATTTACTTTATTTTAATTTTATTATTAATTATTAAAGTAAAAAATATAATTAAGGATTTTGTGAAAATTTCATGTGCCTGTTACCATTATTGATTACGAGCAAAAATGGCAAAAAAAATCACGTTTCTTGTATCGGAGCTCCCCTTAAATATTTACTTTATTTTATTTTTAGTATTTGTTGTTATACCGCCAACAGATATACACAATCTGTGAAAATTTCAGTAGTCTAGCTATAGCGATTCTTGAGTTACCGCCTGGAGATAGACAGACAGACGGACAGCCATCGAAGTCTCATGAATAGGGTCCCGTTTTCACCCTTTGGGTACGGAACCCTAAAAAAGGATCAAAAATAATATGTTTTATGCCTATTATAATTATTATTATGAAATTAAGAAACGAATAATACATAATATTATGTTACTTAGGTAGTTAAGAAAAAATATTTGTTAAATACTATTTTATAAGCAACTCCCAGTACAAGGTTCTGAGTTTGTATATTGTATATGAGCTTTTGCCCGCGGCTTAAAATATATACAAAATTTCATCCCCTATTTTAATCCCTTGGAGTTGGAATGAATTGATGAAAATCCTTTCTTAGCGGATGCCTACGTCATAACATCTACCTGCATGGCAAATTTCAGCCCGATCCGTCCAGTGGTTTGGGCTGTACGTTGATAGATCACCATTTCAATCAATCAGTCAGTATATATAGACTATACTTGGATGCAAATAAAGTCTTTGAATCTTTGAATCTTGAATATTTCAATTGCCCCGGCACGTTCCTGCTAACCTCTTTCGTGATTTATGAGCCATGACGGCATTCGAAAAAATTATTTAAAAGTTTAATGCGACTCATTGTAACGGAATGTATAAAAGTGACCTTTTGAACCCTGTACCACTTTTTTTGTTCTGTATGCAGCGAAATAAACAATTATTGACTGGATTTCCCAACCGGTTTTTTGCTCGGCAATGCTTAAAACTATCTTATTTTTTCAAGATATCGTTTTAATTTTTGATTTTAAAAGTAAAACATAACGCTTATATTTTAAAAATAATTATTATTTTTAATGCACTTCTGCAATATAATTATCAGATGAATGGGCTCATTGAGAGTAACTCGGAAACGAATGTAATGTTATTTTACATCCAATATGGTGGCTCATCCAAGATAGGGGAATAGTTATTTTTAAAGCATTTCTGCAATATGGGTATCAAATAAAAGGGCTCATTGAATGTAAATTGAAAATTAATTAATACTCAAGTCAAGTCATGTCGTGTCGTGAAGTGTCATGTCGTGTCGTGTCGTGACTCGCGATGTGTCGTGTGGTGTCGGGTCGTGTCGTGTCGTGTCGTGTCGTGTCGTGTCGTGTCATGGCGTGACGTGTCATGACTCATGTCGTGTCATGACTCATGTCGTGTCAGGTCGTGTCGTTGGTCTTGTCGTGTCGTGTCGTGTTACGTGTAGTGTCGTGTTGTGTCGTTTCGTTTCTTGTCGTGCATTTTTTAAAGTGAAATTTGATAATAATCAAAAAACTTAAAAAAAATCTTTTGTTATTATACTTACTCTGAAAAGAAAAAAAAAATTACTCCTTAAAAATTTTAACTATTAAGTTATAACCTCAATATAATAATATACAATTTGCATGATAATAAAAGCTTGTCCAGAAAAACTCAAGTATCTTACGGATATCAATAAAAAAAGTTACTTATTTTGCGTACGCTGCCTAAACTATAAAAGATATAACGATAAATTAATGTTAATCAATTAATTATTATTGTTCTCATAAATATCTATAAAAAAGTCCGCGACACACTATACCTATCTATGTCGAGTTCCGTAGCCAAATGGCAAAAAACGGAACCCTTATAGATTCGCCATGTCTGTCTGTCTGTCTGTCTGTCTGTCCGTCCGTCCGTATGTCACAGCCACTTTTCTCCGAAACTATAAGAGCTATACTATTGAAACTTGGTAAGTAGATGAAGTCTGTGAACCGCATTAAGATTTTGATACAAAAATGGAAAAAATATTAAAAATTTGGGTCCCCATAGGTACAACTGAAACAAATATTTTTTTTTATCTAAGCTATGCGTGTGGGGTATTTATGGATAGGTCTTGAAAAATCATATTGAGGTTTCTTATATCATTTTTTTTCTAACCTGAATAGTTTGCGAGAGAGACTCTTCCAAAGTGGTAAAATGTTTGTCCCCCCCCCCCCCCCCCCCTCTAATTTCTAAAGTAGGGGCATGATTAAGTCTTAAAAAAATATATGATGTACATTACTATAAAAAACTACCAACGAAAATTGGTTTGAACGAAATCTAGCAAGTAGTTTTTTTATACGTCATAAATGGTAAACCTTAAACCAACAAAAAAAATTTTTTTCATCTAACCTATGCGTGTGGGGTATCTATGAATAGGTCTTCAAAAATCATATTGAAGTTTCAAATATAATTTTCTTCTAACCTGAATAGTTTGCGAGAGAGACTCTTCTAAAGTGGTAAAATGTGTGTCCAATTTCTAAAGTAGGGGCATGATAAGTCTAAAAAAAATATATGATATACATTACTATAAAAAACTACCAACAAAAATTGGTTTGAACGAAATCTAGCCAGTAGTTTTTTTATACGTCATAAATGGTAAACCTTAAATTAACTTTCATTAAATCAACTAAAACATAAAAATAAATCAAAAACCTTTTAATTTCATAAAAAACAAACCTTATTGTTGCTGCGGAACCCTTCATGGGAGAGTCCAACTCGCACTTGGCCGGTTTTTTTTTAACTACCTACATTTAAACGCGTTTATTTTACTCATGCTATGCAGATATATATATATATATATATATATATATATATATATATATATATATATATATATATATATATATATATATATATATATATATATATATATATATATATATATATATATATATATATATATATATATATATATACAATTGGAATCGGCTCCAACGATTTTCATGAAATTTAGTATATAGGGGGTTTCGGGGGCGATAAATCGATCTAGCTAGGAATCATTTTTAGAAAATGTCATTTTATTCGTGTTTTATTGATTACCGAGCAAAGCTCGGTCAAGTAGCTAGTGAAGTATTATAAAAGCTAGTATGAATTATAGTTAGGTGCACACAGTACAGAGTAACAAACTGCAGTACATATTATTATATTCTTATACTTTAAAAATAACATACCACCATAAAAAAAATGATATTGTTATGTTAAGTAACTAAAAAGTAAAAATATAAGAAAAATATTCTAACGTACTTCTTTTCTAATTGCAGGTCCTCTAACAGTCAGCTTGCCTTTTGCTGGGAACCCCATTCCATTCCTTATTTTAATAGGAGCATATTTATTATTTTGCTTGAAAATAGGACCATGGTTCATGAAAAATAAGAGACCGTACAACCTGAAAAAAACAATACAGGTCTACAATTTCCTCCAAGTAATTTTGAGCGCGTTCCTAGTTGTAGCGGTAAGTAAAATTATTATATTATTATGTATTCCTAAAAAATTGGTTTATCGCTCGGGAACCGCACATTTTTCTGGGATAGAAACTATCCTGTCTTGTCCCGGGACTCAGCATATTTTCATGTCTTTCAGCAAAATGTGGTTTGAGCGTGAAGAGGTAACAGACAGACAGACACATTCGCATTTATAATATTAAAATAAATACGTGGGAGAGCCATGCTTCGGCACGAATGGGCCGGCTCGACCGGAGAAATACCACGTTCTCATAGAAAACCGGCGTGAAACAGCGCTTGCGCTGTGTTTCACCGAGTGAGTGAGTTTACCGGAGGCCCAATCCCCTACCCTATTCCCTTCCCTACCCTCCACTATTCCCTTCCCTTCCCTTCCCCACCCTCCCCTATTTCTTTTCCTTCCCTAAGAGGAAAAAATCGTTAGAGTCCAGTGTCCCCCCCTTCTACCAGCTAATGGGTTGCTTCTGGAAATATGAAAAAAATTACGGGAATAGGAAATATGCTGAATTTAAAAGGAAAACTATCAGGACTAAGAAGACTTCATCAGTTATTGAGTAATAGTTGATCAACTCAAAAAAATGTATCGGCGAAGTAGAAAGGAACTTTTCGTTCAAATTCCTTTAAAAGTAAAGAGATGATGTTATTAGTAAAACACGTTATAAATGTACATTCATTGAACATACAAAAATTTAAAAAACTAGCGGTACTACGGAACTCTATATTGCACGTGGCCCGACACGTTTTATATTAAATCTAAGGGTTGATTCAGACCGCAACGCGATGCGTAGACGTATTTCTAAATTAGTATGGATTTGACAGACTCGCAAGACGTCTGACCTAATTGAAATCTGTCAAATCCATACAAATTTAGAAATGCATCTACGCGTCGGGTTGCGGTCTGATTTGACCCTTAAGAGGATTCCACACCGCCCTTTTTTCCATACAAACGTTGTCCCCTGTTTCCTCCCTGGATAACGCTAGTAGAGTTATAATTTTTTTCCTGAATATCTACGGCCACTAATACAATGTCCCTATGTTTTCTTTTTTTTTCATATTTTAATTATTAAATAAGATATGAACGTTCAAAAACCCAAAAAAATGGCCAGATTTTCCACTGTGTTCATACGTCCAGAAAACAGATTTGGCTAGATTATACAAAAAAAGCAAAACATAGGAACACAGCTCAAGCCTTTTTTTAATCTTTAATGAAAAAAGTACTTAAATCGGTTAAGTTTTGGAGAAGGAATCAGGGGACAACGAATCGTTGATTTTCTGCAGTTGTCTCTATCGCGTTCTGCGGTATAGGCTTGAGGTAAGGGAGACAGCTATAGATATTACACGTACTTTTTTTTCATTTCTCTAGCCCCTGGTGTATCCTCTTAAATGATAAATTTTGTTATATTATGTTTCCGTCAGCGACTTCGTAACTCCTACACTTGGCTTGGCCCTTGCAGCCGATGATTTAGTCTTTATTGTTTCAGGGCTCTCGGCGGCTGTTTTTAATGGATTACGATTTTACGTGTGAGGATTTCAAACTTGACAGCGAATCAACAGATTTTGTAAGTTCTTTTCTTGTGTTTTCCTCGATGTTAAATACAAATTACTGTATATTTTTTTCATTGTGATTGATATATTAACAAAATAATACTTTTCATAATATTAAGTTAGTTTATTAGACTCAGAGCTATACAGGTGTAACAAAAATAAGTGATAATATTCTAGGGTGTGTACGTGTTCCTTGTAGAGAGTTCACTGTGAAAGTAGCAGCGCTGAAAGACCAACATTTTTTTTTCACTTTTGTATGGGAAAACTCGAACGCTCGGGCCCTTGCCCATACAAAAGTTTAAAAAAATTTTCGTCTTTCAGCGCTGCTACTTTTACAGTGAACTCTCTACCAGGAACACGTACACACCCTTAAGTATTATTACTTATTTTTGTTACACACTGTATAACAATACATAACAATGTTTGTTAAAACAATATGGCACCGGGTTGCGCCATGGCAACATGCATTTATATCATCAGGAGGGCAATTTAAAGAGGATCGCATAAAAAAATTGAGGTGGAATAGTTTTCGGTACTCATGCGCCGACTCGTGCTGCACTAATATACAGGGTGTAACAAAAACTAGTGATAATACTTTAGGGTGTGTACATGTTCCTTGTAGAGAGTTCACTGTGAAAGTAGCAGCTCTGAAAGACGAACATTTTTTTTCACTTTTGTATGGGCAAGGGCCCGTGCGTCACGAGTTTCCCCATACAAAAGTGAAAAAAAATTTTGGTCTTTCAGCGTAGAGAGTCGTTCCTTGTAGAGAGTTCACTTTCACAGTGAACTCTCTACAAGGAACACGTACACACCCTAAAGTATTATCACTTGTTTTTGTTACACCCTGTATACGTTACTTCTTTCAACTGTAATAATTAACACTTCACTTAATAATTCCAGGACATCCTATTAAGCTACACGTACTTCTACGCGAAGCTCACGGAACTTCTAGACACAGTATTCTTCGTCCTGCGCAAGTCGTTCCGGCAGATCTCATTCCTGCACCTCTTCCACCATACCTTCATGCCATGTATATGTTGGTTTGGAATCACCTACTATCCGGGTAAGACCTTTTATGCTGCGTTTCTATGCTTATCAAGGCTTGACCAGCGTCCACAATCACAGGCGCGTGTAAGTGTGTGTATCTTCATCCATCCACGCAAGCCAAGCCGGCTTGCGTGGATGGATTGCGTTGTGGACACTTGTATGGGATTCGGTGTAGTGTCGGTTTTTGGACACAGATCAAAGAGCGCTTGCTTTTTTTTTATGAAATAAGGGGGCAAACGAGCAAACGGGTCACCTGATGTAAAGCAACTTCCGTCGCCCATGGACACTCGCAGCATCAGAAGAGCTGCAGGTGCGTTGCCGGCCTTTCAAAAGGGAATAGAGTAATAGGAGAGGGTAGGGATGGGAAGGGAAGGGAAGGGAAGGGAATAGAGGAGGGTAGGGAAGGGAATAGGGTAGGGGATTGGGCCTCCGGTAAACTCACTCACTTGGCGTTAACATCTTGTATCAAAGCATCGCTAGTAAGTCCATCGTATAAGATATTATGCCTTACCTATAATAATATATAATATATGGCTGCTGTTAAGCATTAGTGTTTCATCCCACATAAAATAGGATTTTGAGTTAATAATGCAGTTTTGTTCTTTATAACATAAGGTTTACGACAGTGAAATCCATTTTTTTTTAAACCCACTGTAGCATATTCTAGAGTACAAAAATGGTTAATGCTTATTCCTCTTACTGAGGTTTTGTATACAGCATTTATATACTATGTTTCTAAAATGATTTGCGCTTAAACCGCTGAACCGATTTTAACAAAATTTTGTGTGCAAATACTTTGAATCAATTAAAATGACATTAGATACTTTTTGTCCCGGAAAATGTACGGTTCCCGCGCAGTCAACAAAAATGAATTTGGCTTATTATATCGATATTGAGTACATGTAGATATTACGTAAGGTTTTGGAGAAGGACATAGGATAATATTTTTTATCATGGAAAATGTTCGGTTTTCACGCAATAAACTTTATTGATTTGCGTTTAAGCTGCTGAACCGATTTTGATTAAATTTAGTTAATGTAGAAATAATTAGTTTATCACGTGCAGAGTTGGGCAAAAGTAATTAGTAATTTTAATCAGATTGATGAAGTAGTTGTGCATCTGAAATTACCCGTAAGTTGATTAATACTAAAATATAATATATAAAATGTACTCTAATTTTAATTTGCAATTAGATTAATAATTTAATTAGACTAACGAGTATCATAATATTAATACGTGAACGAAAAACTTTGTAACCCTTTTTACGAAAAATTGAGAAACGTAGGTGCATGAAATTTTGCACAGTTATAATTTATATGGTGAAGGAGTGCATCGAACTAATATTATTTTGAAATTATGCTTTTATCATACATTTTTTTAACAAATAAAACATTACACACACTACAACACACACACATGAGAAATGACAATTTTTTTAATGACAAGCCTATACATACGAATTATAATTTTTTATTTATGGTTGAAGTCTGTTGACAACAAGTTGACGAATTGAAAATGGATTAAAGCTGTTTTTATTGAATCTAAGATACTATAAGATAATGCTTACACGGCCAGTCTGAGATCAGCTAAGTCCCAGAGACAGGAGTTGAAAAAAAAAAGATAAAGTCGATATTTTTTACAAAATATAGGTAGTAGTCTTAATGTCGTTGAATTGGGCGATCTCTAGTTTCAATAATTATGCCCAATGTCCAATGCTGGTAATTACAATAAATAAAAAAACTCCCACACCGGTTTCGGTGGCGGTGGCCGGTTTCAATAAAACCAGGCCAGTTACGCAGGAGTAATTTTTATAGTGCCCAAGTGTATGCGCAATACAAAAGAGCACTCTGGTTTCAATGAAACTAGGCCAGTTACGCAGGAGTAATTTTATAGTGCCCAAGTGTGTGCGCAATACACAAGAGCAGTCTGGTTTCAATGAAACCAGGCCAGTTACGCAGGAGTAATTTTATAGTGCCCAAATGTGTGCGCAATACATAAGAGCACTCTGCGGGAAGGGAAGAAGAAGCGGGAACTCTCTGTCCTTTTCCGATACATAACGTGTCTGCATACCAAATATCATCAAAATCCATGTAGCGGTATAAGCAGAAATAATTTTATTTAACGCCTAGGAACCGTACATTTTTCCGAGATAAAAAGGATCCTATGGCCTTTTCCGGGACTCAAAGTATCTCCATACCAAGTTTCATCAAAATTTGTGCAGTGGCTTAGGCACAAAATAGGAAACTTTATAACGCAGTAACCGTACATTTTTCAAGACAATAATTATCTTATGTCCTCTCACGAGAGTCAATGTGTGTGCACACCAATTTTCATCAAAATCGGTTCAGCGGTTTAGGCGCAAATCATTTTTATTTATCATACGGGTACCGTACCTTTTTCCCGGATGTAAAGTATCCTATGTCCTTTCCCGACACATAACGAACCTACATACCAAATATCATTAAAATCCATGTAGCGGTATAAGAAGAAATCATTTTTATTTAATGCCTGAGAACCGTACAGTTTTTCGGAATAAAAAGGATCCTATGTCCTTTCAGGGACTCAAAGTATCTCCATACCAAATTTCGGAAAAATCGGTTCAGCGGTGTGGGCGTGACGAGATAATTTTATATAATAGGACATTAATGTTATATGTAATAAGCCCTATAGCAATATAGCATTAACCATTTTTATACTTTCTCTCTTAAAACCGAATGTAAAATTAATTTCTTTTTTCATAATCATAATCTACGCATTTCAACAAAAAAAATGATACCGCACAATAACATTTTTTTGCTTAAAATAAGCAGAAAATAAAGGTTATTCCAAAAAAACTTAAAACGCCGATTACTCAAAACTAGTCCGATGTGGGATGACACACCAATGCTTAACAGCAGCCAATTTATTATATGCTTACATCAATAGCATATAAGATTTTCAGCTAGTTGATTTGATTTTTATGCAAAGTCTTTCTTAACTAAAAATTATTAAACCACTTATTATAGATTATTAAAAGTTCTACCTCAAGAGCAAGTACAGACAGTTAAAAATATTTAACCGACTATGAGACAACCATCAATTCTATAAGACAAGGGTTCCCAAACTTTTTCAGGCTGCGGCGCAGTTACACTTCTAACTAGCTATTAGAAAAAGATACATAAAAAACCTTTAATGATTATTTATAGTTAGGTAAACCAGGTAAATAGTTATAAACAAATATTTAATCATCTACTTGATTTACTTAATAAATACTGTAAGTATTATAATTTTACTTTATAATATTTGTGATTTCGGATAATGATAGAGGATCGGCTCACGGCGCCCCTCTTGCCCTTCCACGGCGCACCAGGGCGCCGCGGCGCACACTTTGGGAACCCCTGCTATAAGGGACAAATTAGACTAAATTGACAGTTTTCAATTACGTGAGACGTGTTGCAAATCTGCCAAATTCATACTAAATAGTAAATACTAATTTAGAAATGCATCTACAAGTCGCGTTGTGGTCTGAATTGACCCTAAGGCTACATTGTGGTACAGGTCATGAAGCTAAAGGTACCATGTAGATTGTAGGTTCTCAATCTATTTATGTAAATATTTCCTATTGGTTTTCATATCCTACAATTAATTGTAACTTGCTACAAAGAGGTTTAAGCACTTTCTGTATGTTATCAAAACAATGTATGGTATAATATGATTATGATTATGAAGGTGATCGCATATTATCAGCGCGCACGCGCCGAACGCACCGCATTTTAGAATTTGTTGTATGAAATGATTTGAAACCTCGCACGTTTGTCAGCACTGTAGGCTGCCCTAGGCGCCGCATTCCGTGTACTATGCGGTGCGTGCTCGTACGGTGCCACAGAATATATAATAATATATTAGTTGTACCAAACGGTGCTCACAAAATATAGGCGACCAGCCTAAGGGTTGATTCAGACCGCAACGCGACGCGTAGATGCATTTCTAAATTAGTGTGGATTTGACAGATTCGCAAGACGTCTGACGCAATTAAAATCTGTCAAATCCATACAAATTTAGAAATGCATCTACGCGTCGCGTTGCGGTCTGAATTGACCCTTATAGGTTCGGCAGTCGGCACTCGGCAGGGTTTTTATTATAATATTTTTTTTTTTAGCTGGTAACGCGTCAGTGTTCGGCACCGCCAACTCTCTGGTGCACGTCGTGATGTACACGTACTATCTGCTCGCCAGCTTCGGAGACAAGTACAAGAAGTACCTGTGGTGGAAGAAATATGTTACCGTCATGCAATTGGTGGGTAGATGATGGTACCATGAGACTTATTGATTTAAAGGCAGACGGCAGCCAAAATAAGTCGTGGCTTGAGTTGGACAAAACCCCATTAAAATACGTAATTTAATCTGCCTATGAGTCACTAAAGGCACAATAGACAGAACTATTTTTGACCGACTTCCAAAAAGGAGGAGGTAATACGTTCGGCTATATATTATTTTTGTATGTTCAACCATAACTTCGCCGTTTGTGGACCGATTTTCATAATTTTTTTGTTGTTATAAGTAAGTAAGTATAGGGTTTAATTCGAATTTGGTACCATGTTCACAAAAGTGGTGATCTGATGATGGGATCCATGAGGAATCGAGGGGACTCCTTGAAATTTTTATAGAAACATAATATACTTAGTGATTTCAATTTTTCCTGAAGTATTCGAGGCACATGCTACCAAAAAGTGAGATTTTGCACCAGGTTATACCATGGTTCCGAAGGTACTGACCAGAACTTTTTAATTCTTATAAATACAGGTTCGGGGGTTTTAGCGTTGTTTTAACTACGGAAAGCATAACCTAATATATCAATTTGATTAATCATCATCATCACAACCATAATTATACCATGGGTGATCCACATTATGACCCAATTATTGGTATTTTTCGTGATATTTTGCATCGGAGCTGATGTTTTTGATGATTATTTCGCTGTTTGTGGACCAAATTTTAAAATTCGTTGTTGTAATTTTTGTATAGGATATAATCTAAATTTTGTATAACAATTACGAAAATGGTGATCTGATGATGGGTTCTATGATCAGTCGAGATAAATCCTTAAAATTTAATACACACGTAATGGTGGTTAAGATGGTGTTCTTAGCAACCTAAAAATATGTTACAAATAAGTAAAATTTCATACGAAGGTGTCTCTTGATCCAAAGTCACTGAACAGAACTCCTGAACCTTTAAAGATAAAAGTTTTAAAATTCTAGCATCGCTTAGATAACTGCAAGCATTTACCACAATTTCGCTTACAGTAACATAATGTGAATAGGACATTTGTAGTTGTTATTTACGCATGAAGCCTTGAGTTGTAGATATAACTAAAAAGAGTAAAATTATAAACACAAAAGATTGAACTGGTTAAGTTCTATGTCAAGTATTTCAGTTCCGAGCTGGTACCGACTTCAAAAGAATGAAAATTGAGTCCGGAATCAGTTGAGATCTGGCCGTATTTCGAAAAAGGCACTAAAAAAGAATAAGAATTATGTCATACTTTTTAGATAATTTTTAGAATAGGTATTGTTTGTACCTTGGAAGTCGGGTTCAATTTTTGTTAAAATATAATAATTGTGCTAAAGGTGTGTTGTTATGTGACAGATAGAGTATGGAGTATCTGTCAGATAAGTTGTGGATTGCCTAAATGGTGAGACAGGCTCTAAGAAATTGTCTATTATTGCTTTTTTCCTTTTTTTATAAATCTCATTTTTTATTTTCAGGCTCAATTCGTCCTGGTGGGTCTGCACTCCTTCCACAGCATGTTCTACACACACTGCAACTACCCCATCCTCATCAAACTGCTGATAGTCGTCCAAGCTATCGTCTTCTTCAATATGTTCTGGAGTTTCTATTCTTCGACGTACTTGAAGAAAGGAAAATCAGCGCAAAATGGAAGTAGGAAAGCGCATTGAATTTAGTTTTAAGTATTTATGATATTAAAAGTTAGGAGCCAGAGTTTATTATTTTTCCTACTCGTACCTACAAGGCTATGTTTATTTCTGTGCAAACCCAACATCAATGTGTTATAAAAGAAAATAACAAGAAAATATCAGAAAATCATAAAATATTTAATTATAAGTTATAATTATTAAGAGACGATACTAAATTTAAATGTACGTCTGGTTTGGTCGTTTTAAGAACGACATTTTATCTATATTATAATACTAGATGTCCTTTCCCGGGACTAAGATAATCTCCATACCAAAAAGCCCCTTTCATCTGCACCCCTTTTTGGAAACCACCAGATGGTGTGGAATTTACTTAGAAATTTTTTTTAAGATTATATTGTCTATAGGTAGTATATATGGTCGCTGTTAAGCATTTAAGTGTCCTAACCTAACCCACAATTTTTTGGGTCGTTAAATTTTGAATGCAGTCTTGTTCTAAATCATCTAAAGAACAAAACTGCATTCATAACTCAATGCTTTTATAAGGTAACCCTTACTTTTTTTTTTAGGTACTAACGTACACGAATGCTTAACAGCGTCCATATAGGCTTACAATGTTTTTACAAAATTGATCAAATGTTCATGAAGTAGATACCGCAAAGTAAGAAATAATAAACTGTAATTTTAAACCATTTTGTATGAAAAGTGCTTTATCATATTATTATTATTATATTAATTAATACGCGAGCGAGAAGTTTTGGATCCCTTTTGACGAATAATGCGGAAACGTAGGTGAATGAAATTTTGCACAGTTATAGTTTATATTATGAAGAAGTGCATCGAGCTAATATTTTTTTAAATTATGCTTTTATTATACATTTTTTGAACAAATAAAACATTACACACACTACAATGTGCACACTACCATCTTTTTGAATGACAAGCCTATACTTACATACAAATTATATGATTGAAGTCTGTTATCAAATTAAAAATGGATTGTTGTTATAGACCTGGATCAGCGTTGCCAGATTTTTATTGTGCCAAGTCGGGACTTTTGAACTTTTTGAGTGAAAAAGCAGGATTTTTCAGTCCAAAGCGGGACAAAGTAAAAAAAGGTACCTATAAAATCAATTTTTTTTTTAATTTTTGTCTTTTTATTTGCGTTAAAATAACGTTTACGTGACAATAGATAGCTAATGTAGCCATATAAAATAAACCCCTCTACCTCCCACACTCTTATCTTTATTACGCACCTTTCTTTCTCAGCACGCTGCGCGTACGTTTGGCCTTTCCCCGAATAGCGAGACTGAGCCTGTTCCGCGCGAGACATTTAATTTTGATGGAAAAATCGGGACGTGCCGCCAAAATCGGGACGTCTGGCAACGCTGACCTGGATCCCAAAAGTATAAGACATAACTTACTTTCTGATGGATGAAACCATAGGTTATAAGTAGTGCCTCGTGTACTTAGAATACCTGCGAATTTTGTATGGAGATCCTTTGAGTCCCGGAAAAGGACATAGGATACCTTTCATCCCGGAAAAATGTACACTTCCCACGCGATAAACAAATTTTGGTGCAACTGAGTTGCGGGCGCCATCGAGTAGTATATAATATTATTCTTCAATTAATTGATTAATTATTTATTAAGGCGGGGATTAATCTCAATCAAAAACGATAACCTTGCACACAACCAAAGACCAAGCGTATACGCATCGCAATAAGATTCATTTTAGCTTAGCATAAAACTACAGGTTCTCGGGCGGATATTCTCTATTTTTCATGTTTTTTTTAAATGTCTTTGGAAATAAATATTAAGAAACAAAATTGTTCGGTTAAATAATTTTTAATATAGATTTACTAACAATTTATTCAAATAAAATGTACAATTATCCTAGTTAATACTTATATTTCGATGAAATAGAGTTTTTTCGGAGGTAAGTTTGTAAATTAATTACAGCCAAAGTATTACGTTTTATTAAAATGTTTATGGTTTAAGGTATTTTAAATATTGTGCTTTATATCTCATACGACACGACACGACACGATACGACACGACACGACGCGACACGACACGACACGACACGACACGACGCGACACGACACGACACGACACGACGCGACACGACACGACACGACGCGACACGTCACGTCATGTTACGATACGACACGATACGCACGAGTCACGACACGGCACGGCAGGACACGACTTTTCAATTTACTCTTAATGAGCCTTTTTTGTTTGATACCCATATTGCAGAAGTGCTCTAAAAATAACTATATTGCCCTATCTTAGATGAGCCGCTATATTGGATGTAGAATGACATTACATTCGTTTCCGAGCTACTCTCAATGAGCCCGTTCATTTGATACCCATGTTGCAGAAGTGCATTAAAAATAACTATATCCCCCTACCTTGAATGAGACTTGGGATGTAGAATGACATAACATTCGTTTACAAGTTACTCTCAATGAGTCCTTTCATTTGATACCCATATTGCAGAAGTGCATTAAAAATAACTATACCTCTATCTTGGATGAGCCGCCATATTGGATGTAGTATGACATTACATTCGTTTTCAAATTACTTTCAAAAAGCCCTTTCATTTAATATCCATATTGTAGGACTGCACAGAAAACAACTATTTTGCCATCTTGGATGGTCGGCCATATTGGGTTTAGAGTGATGTCACATACAATGTCATGTATTGTCATCCAAACTAAACGTACCTGCAAAATTTCAGCTCAATCGGTTGAATATATCTACTTCAAAATGGAGTTCCAAGATTTCACCCGAACATACATACTTACATACATACAGAGCAAGTTAAATAAAAGCTTTTAATAATTAAAATAAAAAGAAGACAAGAGCTACAGAAAATTAGCAATAAAACTCGAGCTAAGAAAAATATAAGTTGATAGCTAAATACCTATATAAAAAACAACTACAAGAAACATAGAACATATACGATAAAAAAACATCTAGAGAATAAGGGAAGCCTGAAAAAAGGATACAAAGAACTGAACACACAAAGAATATGGATTGATGGGTTGATAGATTCCGGAAAAACCACGTTCAATCGTAAGAATATATTAAATATTGCCACGGATTTTAACAAGCAAATGTACAGCTCAAAAAATAAACAAAATATCGCCTTCAGAGATCAAGATAAACAATCAACAACTGCATAGAACCTATAATAAAGCTGCATAGAACCTATAATTAACAAAGAGGTAGTAGAGTCCATCAAAAAGTTAAAATCTGACAAAAGCCCTGGGTCAGATAACATTCACGCGATTCTGACTGCCTCATTAGTAAAATTGTTCAATTTGATCATAGAGACATACGAAACGCCATCCCAGTGGTCTGAATCAAACATCACACTTTTATACAAGAAAGACGAAGACGGGAACTACAGACCTATAAGTCTTATGTCTACAATATATAAACTCTTGGCTACGATCGTAAACCAAAGGATAAGTCTTATATTAGACCAGAGACAAGCGATAGAACAAGCTGGATTTAGGAAAGGGTTCTCAACTGTCGACCACATTCACACCCAGTCGGGCTAGCACGGCCACCAGTAGAAATGCGAAAATATAGACAAACTGTGGAGATAAACTTAAGGCGAAGTTCCGATCTTTTTTCGTTCCGAAAAATTTAAATAAAATGCCACTTTATGACAGACTATAGTCCTAAAAATTCAAATAATATCCTTCTCTATGACATACATAAAGTCTGTCATAAAGTGGCATTTTAATTGAATTTTTGTCGGTCGCGATTAGCCGCAGTAAAGATCGGAACGACACCTTAAGTTTATGTCCACAATTTGTCCATACTTTCGCATTTCTACTGGTCATGCTAGCCCGACTGGAGCTGATAATCGAAAAGTACCAATAACATCAAAGGCCTTTATGCTATATTGCTTTTATTGACTATCAGAAAGCTTTTGTTATGGTCACACATGAAAGCATAATGGGAGACTTTAAAAGACCAAAACGTAGAAGAAGGTTATATAAAAATCCTCTGAAATATTTATAGCAGATGTACTAGTAGAGTTAAACTAGAGACGATCGGACCGAGCTTTCCTGTAGAACGAGGCACAAGACAGGAAGGCGTCGCTATGCGAACCTCCAATAACTTCCGTCCCACGGGGCTCCGGATCAGGATGGGAACCTACCCGGCTTAGCAATAGGGGAATGCTTTAGTTTGCCGAAGCGTTCCCTAACTTGGTGGAAGTCCGGTCCCTGTGAGGTAGACCGGCCGGTCGCGGAGGGAGTCCCGTGTTAGACAGATCCAGGATATCCCTCCCTAGAAGGTAAACCGCAGGTGGTTTTAGTGGGTAAACCCGGAGTCGGGAGTCCCACATACCCCCGGGGTGCTTCAGCTTAACTGAGGCACATCCCCAACCCGGGGCACCCATAAAGGGTTTCCCCTGCGCAACAAAAAAAAAGGGGGACCCCCTGTCACCAAAAATCTTTATTGCGATCCTAGAAAATATAATAAAAAGATTAGATTGTGAAAATCAAGGATTATATATCAATGAAAAAATACCTTAATCACCTCCGTTTTGCAGACGACTTGGTTTTACTATCCGAAACAAGTACTGAACTCCAACATAAGATACAAGCAAGTAGGTCTTAATTCATGAAGCCCTAAGCGGCCGCATCCGGCCGCGATAACAATAGATAAATAATAAGGTTTCAGTAGAGATAGGTAACGACAGGTAACGATCTGGAAATAGAAAGAAGAGTAAAAAATAGATGGGCAAAATATTGGAGCTGTTTTTTTTTTTAATGAAATAAGGGGGCAAACGAGCAAACGGGTCACCTGATAGAAAGCAACTTCCGACGCCCATGGACACTCGCAGCATCAGAAGAGCTGTAAGTGCGTTGCCGGCCTTTTAAGAGGGAACAGGGTAATAGGGGAGGGTATGGATGAGAAGGGAAGGGAATAGGGGAGGGTAGGGAAGGGAATAGGGTAGGGGATTGGGCCTCCGGTAAACTCACTCACTCGGCGAAACACAGCGCAACCGCTGTTTCACGCCGGATTTCTGGGAGAACGTGGTATTTCTCCGGTCGAGCCGGCCCATTCGTGCCGAAGCATGGCTGTCCCACGTATAAAAGAGCTGCAAGGAAGTATTCAAAAATGACAATATGCCTTTACATTAAAAAAAAAGTCATGGATTCCTGTTTTATCCCATGTCTCATATACGCGTACCAAACCTGGAAATTTACGAAAAGAACAACAAACAAAATAATCACATGCCAAAGAGGAATGGAGCGCAGCATGATGAACATTAAAAAAGTACAGAAATAAAGAACATACACATACGAGCTCAAACAAAAACAATTGATGCTTTAAACCAAGCACAAAAATTAAAACTGCGATGGGCCGGTCATATAGTACGACTTAAAGACAATAGGTGGACAAAGACGGTGACTTCTTGGCAGGGACCACCAGGTAAACGCTGCAGAGGAATTTTTCCAACGTGGGAATCACCTTCAAATCGAGTCGAGTCACTTTCCAAACTACTGGACCATGATAATTTTTTAAAAGCATAGTATAATAATATTTTAATTTTTATTACAAAGTGATTTGATACATAGTAGGTACCCAGACTAATGTCTTTGTATTTTGCCAATTTAACTACTTAACCAATTGACCTCTTGTCAAATCTAAGCACTTTCTTATTAGTTTACGTTAATTTGTAGTCCGAATTCAAGCCGGATGTGTCTAACGTTACGTATATACGAACGTACTTACCTGTTTAGGTATGCACTTAATAGTATTTTTTTTCAAAACTAGTTCTAAGTACCTTTTGTATTAAAATATTATATATACAAGGTGTAACAAAAATAAGTGATAATACTTTAGGGTGTGTATGTGTTCCTTATAGAGAGTTCAGTGTGAAAGTAGCAGCGCTGAAAGACCAATTTTTTTTTCACTTTTGTATGGGGAAAGTCGTTACGTTCGGGCGCTCGCCCATACAAAAGTGAAAAAAAATCTGGTCTTTCAGCGCTGCTACTTTCACAGCGAACTCTCTATAAGGAACACATACACACCCTAAAGTATTATCACTTATTTTTGTTACACCCTGTATAAACACTGGTCTAGAGTTAGGTGACCACTGACCACTCTTATTATCTGCTCTCTAACGTAAGGCGCTATCATGTCCCTATTTTAGAGTTATATGTTTTTGGCTTATTAGACAAAAACTTTCCTCTAATCTTTAGATCCTAAGGAATATCCTAAATTGTCCAGTCAAATTAGGTTTAAATTAGGTAGGAGCCTCGGAATTCGGGATACCCAGCTGTAAGTCTGTAAATATTTGTTTATTGGCACCCTAAATGTTCTCTGAAAACCTACATATTATGGTATGTGCGCAACTATAAATTAATTAAAATATGTGACCTATTAACCCACACGTACTACGATTAAGTATAACAATTTCATCAAATTCCAGTATTAATTAATAAATAATAATAACAAGACTATTTATAATTCACGCACATTTTTATTAGCAGTATTAATATTTCTATTCTCTAGAAACTACACGGTATGATGAATTGACGTATTCCTCGGAATGTGGGATCTATAAGGTCAGTCAGTGTACATAAACTTTAAACAAAATTGTATGGAAAACAAAATGCAAAGTAATACATAAATTATGTCAAGCGGAGCGAAGTAGGAAATCGTTGATTTCGGTCTCAGTTTGAGAGACCGCTGGGCCGCCTGTGGTTGTGATTTTTTAATTTTCAAGATGGCGGCCGTGTTGAGTTACATAGCTGAATTGTACGAGAGAATATCTCAACTCAGAGGTAAATAACAGATGTTATGAATATTCAGTTAAAAAATTCAGTCGTTTGCTTATACCTTTCATCACAAACGAAGTGAATGAGAAATCTCTTTTTAAGTATTCTATTTTTATCAACACATTGCATTAAACTATAATAATTTACCCGCCCACAACACTTAAATTAGAATTATTTAAGTTGAAGATAGGTGCAAGATATTATATTTGACGACTTGTGTGGCTCAGTTGGTAGGCTGTTGGTAGCTCAAGCCGTGGGTTCAATTCCCGCGTTGGAAACATGTTTCCAAGTTTGATTAGGACAATGCAGGCTGATCACCTAATTGTCTGACAAGTAAGATGATCCATGCGTCGGATGGGCATGTAAAAAGTCGGTCCTGCGCCTTATCTCTCGCCAGTCGTGTCGGTCTTCCGTCCCACTGGGTTATGAGAGTAAAGGAATAGAGAGTGCTCTTGTGTAGTGCGGACACACTTGAGCACTATAAAATTACTCCTGCGGAGCTGGCCTGGTTTCAATGAAACCGACCACCGTCACCGAAAACCGGTGTGGGAGCTATTATTATTATTAATATTATTATATTTAATTTTAATGTATATTTTGGCAACTTCACTGAAGCGCTCAAAGTGCGCTTTTATAATTTTGGAAGTGACGGTAATATCGTGAACGTTCGCGGTAAAACGACTCAGGCCAGACTCAGGGAAGTAATTTTATATGGGGATATATCTTATATCTTTAAACGAGCAATTCTTGTATATAAATAAATATATATTTGGAATCTCGGAATCGGCTCCAACGATTTTCATGAAATTTAGTATATGTATAGGGGGTTTCGGGGGCGATAAATCGATCTAGCTAGGAATCATTTTTAGGAAATGTTATCGTGTTTTATCGAATACCGAGCAAAGCTCGGTCAAATAGCTAGTTATTATAAAGAAAGCAAAGTTGATCTTACAGACTTTATTACAGACCTATTTTTTCTACATAAATAATTGACGATAGTAGGTAAGTACTTTTGTAGCGCTACCGAATAGAATATAATTACAAAATATATATTTTTCCCTTCTGAAAAAGTGAGCATACCCGAACGATGACCCTAATAAGATAGCTTTAAACATGCCAATTAAAGAGATCCGATATGCCATATTTAAAGGTTTTACATAATTTTCTACATTTAAACGCATCTTTTTTGCGCCGAAATTACCGAAACAAAACAATATTATGTCTTTTCCCAATATTTTCTAAGTATCAATACGGTATTAATTTAAATTATGTCGCAGTCGGATTGTATAACCCGCCATATAACATTACGGCTAGCTGTTATTAAAAACAGGGCCGTTTTGAAATGCGGCGATTCAAAGGTTCGCGCTCACTTTGTCGGCGCGTGCCGGGGCCCGGGGCTTGTCGGGGCGGATCGGGGCTCAGCGCAGCGCAAACTGCGCTATAGCACACTATGGCCGGGCCGGGCCGCATCGCATTGACGGATTTTGAGTACTTTGGATAGCTCCAATGTGACCACTCTTAAATCACTCGTGAGTCGTGACTCCATATATCAAAAATATTCTACTAAAATCTACTACACCGTGTTTTAGATTCTACCGAAAATCTACCGAAAATCTACCTTTATTAATCAATGTATTAATAAAGGTAGATGGGCTGCTGGAAGAGATTTCTTATTAGAAATAAGCAGATCCTTTGTGTCGTCATGTATGTAAATTATTATTTTGTGAATGTTTCTTGTGCACAATAAATGATTAAATAAATAAATAAATAAATAATGATGTTATCAATGTAGCCGATTTAAATACAACAGACAATTTACGAAGTTTACGTTACGATGTAGTACGATGCGGCTAAACGGAAGAACGTATCGCAATGACAATCCGGCTAAACGGAAGATCGTATCGCAATAACAATCCGGCTAATCGCTGAACCACGGCATTTTAAAACGGTTCAGTTTTTGATAACAGCTAGCCGTAATATAAAATGGCGGAATAAGCAATACGACTGCGACTAAATATAATATACATTTACATAATATGTTTCGAACATCAAACTTCAAGTTTTGCATCTTATAGGTACAGTCTTAGGAAATTCACATCTTCGGTTAACGAGGTGGAAAAAAATTCCAACATAAATTATTTATTAGTTAAAGTTCTGAATGGCTGTTTATTGAATGCAGCATGAAGATTTTTAATGTACAGCATTTAATTGACACTTTACTTGTAAATTTTCCATTGCGTTTTAAGGTTGCCTTTTTATTACTCATACTGAAATAAACAAAATCTTTATAAATATTAAATGTGTGTAATGTACTCGACTAATACTACAATGACACAGGCTCGATAGTAGCAGGCCCCCGCCCGTGGCTCTCGCTGTAGTGACCATTTTGTCGCTTACGCCCTTTCCATTTCTTGCTGTTCCATTTCTTGTTTTCTATAAGAGGCCGGGCCGGCCTCTCATAGAAAACAAGCAATCTAAAACATATCCAAGACGGTTTTTTACTTTAACGGTACTACTAATATATATTCTGTGCTTTAACGCAGCGTCACCTAGAATTTGGTATAAAACGTGTATTTTTACAATTTCAGATCCCCGGATGAAGACACTTCCGTTAGTACAAGTTAGCGATATTATTATCATAATAACGTTATATTTATTGTTTGTATTTAAATGGGGACCGCGGTTTATGAGAAATCGTCGGCCATTCCAAATCGACAATATCGTGATGGTATACAATGCTTTGCAAGTACTTGGATGCGCACTAATGGTGTTTTATGTAAGTTGCTTAAAATCCATGCTATTTAGTTTGTATTTATCTATGTATACGCGAGAGAAAAACTTTGTATCCCTTTTGACGAAAAATGAGGAAACGTAGGTGAATGAAATTTTGCACAGTTATAGTTTATATGGTGAAGGAGTGTATCGAGCTAAATTATTTTGAAATTATGCTTTTATCATACATTTTTTTAACAAATAAAACATTACACACACTACAACACACACACTTAGAAATATGACAGATTTTTGAGTGACAAGCCTATAAATACTCTTTTATGGTTGAAGCACTGACCTGATAATGGAGATCAGTGGGTTCAAGTAAGTTGAATGGATTATAGTTTTTTTTATTGAACCTAAGATACTATTAAGACAACGCTCATACGGTCAGTCTGAGATCAGCTGAGTCCCAGAGACAAGAGTTAAAAAATATTTGATAAAGTCAATAAGTATTACAGGTTATAGGTAGTAACTAGAAGTCCTAATGTCGTTGAAACTAAGGTCGAAATTCGACCATTGGGCGATCTCTAGTTTCTCTAGATTTATATTTACTAACAGTATTATCAGATCATCGTTGCAAGTAAATATAATCATACTAAAAGCATTTATTCCCCGATATCGTATCTGATGTCGGCATCGGATTGGATGCTATAAAAACACTTATAATTTTCTTCTTTTGCCTGATGGCGGCTCTCGACATAGGCGAACGCGTTGGCCAACGCGTCTGCAGACGCGTTGGCCCAATGTGTAGAACGGGCGTTCGCGCGTTGGCCAACGTCTAAATACCTACGGCCAACGCGCGAACGCCCGTTCTACACATTGGGCCAACGCGTCTGCAGACGCGTTGGCCAACGCGTTCGCCTATGTCGAGAGCCGCCATGAGCAGTGTATACTGCAACATTGCTTCACTTGTCATTAATCTACGGAAATCATGGAATGTTGTGCAGTATAGATTCTTCACTTCAAAGGCAAATGATCCTTTTTAGGGTTCCGTACCCTGAGAGTAAAAACGGGACCCTATTACTAAAACTTCTTTGTCTGTCCGTCTGTCCGTCTCAAGAACGATAATAGCTAGAGAGGTGAAATTTTCACAGATTATGTATACCTATCTGTTGCCGCTATAACAACAAATACTTACTAAAAACAAAATAAAATTAATGATTAATGGGGGCTCCCATACTTACAACAAACGTGATTTTTTTGCCTTTCAAAAGTCCATAGTTATAACTTATATATTGTATACTTACTTTAATTAATATTTACTTAATAATAATATTTAAATAAAATAAATAATCAGCCAAGTGCGAGTCGGACTCGCGCACGAAGGGTTCCGTACCGGTATAGATCGAAAGTAGACAAAAAATTGTGTTTTTTGCATGAGAGCTTCCCTTTAATATTTACTTTTATTTAATTTTATTATTAATTGTTAAAGTAACAATATAATTAAGTTTTTTGTGAAAATTTCAAGTGCCTAGCTGTTACCATTATTGATTACGAGCTAAAAAGGCTAAAAAAATCATGTTTCTTGTATGGGAGGCCCCCTTAAATATTAACTTTATTTTATTTTTAATATTTTTTGTTAAAGCGGCAACAGATATACATAATCTGTGAAAATTTCAGAAGTCTAGCTATAGCCGTTCTTGAGTTACAGCCTGGAGACAGACAGACAGACAGACATTACGTGGGAGAGCCATGCTTCGGCACGAATGGGCCGGCTCGACCAGAGAAATACCACGTTCTCAAAGAAAACCGGCGTTAAACAGCGCTTGCGCTGTGTTTCGCCGAGTGAGTGAGTTTACCGGAGGCCCAATCCCCTACCCTATTCCCTTCTTTACCCTCCCCTATTCCCTTTCCTTCCCTACCCTCGCTATTCCCTCTAAAAGGCTGGCAACCCGCTTGCAGCTCTTCTGATGCTGCGAGTGTCCATGGGCGACGGAAGATGCTTTCCATTAGGTAACCCGTTTGCTCGTTTGCCCCCTTATTTCATTAAAAAAAAGACAGACAAACAGACAAACGGACAGACGGACAGACAACCCGTTTTTACCGTTTGAGTACGGAACCCTAAAAATTAAGGGGGGCTCACATACAAAAAAAAACAATTTTTGGCCTAACTAAGTCCGACTCGCACTTGATCATTTTTTTAACAATAAAACACTTTACGAATACATTTTCAAGTAGGTATCTAAGGAAATTTATTTTATTTTTTTCAGGCGAGCAGAAAATGGATTAGAGAATATAAATTGTTCTGTCAGCCCGTGGACCGTTCTAATACTCCGGAAGCTTGGGAGGCAATCCTGTTAAATTACTACTACTATTTACTCAAAGTTGCAGATCTCTTCGACACAGTAAGTAAACAAAAAGTCAATGAAACCCTTCGCTATGAAAAGTACTAAATAGAAAAGACTATGAAAAGTACTAAACAGGTTCAAAATACGATGATGCGTGGTGTGAGGGAAGTGATGATGATGACGAATAATCTAATATGCTTAGTAGCATATGCTTTCAGTTCTTAAAACAACACCGAAACCCCCAAACATGTATCTTCAAGGAGGTTGGAGTTCTGTTCACCACATTCGAATCATGGTATAATATCTTGGTGCAAATCTTACTTTTTGGTAAGATTTACTTGGAATACTTAATTATTTATCCACAATCACTATAAGTTTCCATTTGATATACTTCAGATTATGAATCGAAATCACAATATCATCCAGTTAAATAATAATATGCGGTTTTAGTATAAATATTAAATAGCAAGGAATTCCCTCGATTACTTATGGATCCCATTATGAAGTTACCTTTTTTATGAACATGGTACCAAAATAGCGAAAAAATCCTGAAAATCAGTCCACAAACGGCGAAGTGATCGTTGAACATACAAAAAAAAATATAAACAGACGAACATATCCCATCAAAAACATCCTGTAAAGAAACCAAGTCTCGCAACTCAGTTTTTATACCGTAAAAATTTATGAGATCCATGCAATACCAAGTCGGTTAATTTATTCAGTCCCTAGCTAGGGGACCTTCTGTCTCAAGTTTTTACGTAAGTTATTATCATATCAATATTAAAAATATTTTACGTTTTAATAAATAGATCGACTTGGACATTACATGATTAGATTGTTTAGTATAACACTATACAGTATCACACAGCACTACGGGCCTGCATCGATCGCATGGAGCGCAATAGACTAAATAATCTATTATGTATAAATTGTAAGATACATTGTGTTTTCATGCGATGTCCAAGTCGATCTATTTATTTAAAACGAATAAGATTTTTAATATTGATATGATAATAACTTACGTAATAACTTGAGACAGAAGGTCCCCCTAGGTAGGGACTGAATAAATTAACCGACTTGGATCTCATAAATTTTTACGGTATAAAAACTGAGTTGCGAGACTTGGTTTTTTTACAGGATGTTTTTGATAGGATCTCACTTCTTTTTGTAGAGTCCTACTTTTCTCCTTTTTGGCACCTTTTACTACTATAAATATCAATAACGATTTTTCTAAGAAACAATTAATAAAACTAACATAATCTTGACGTATACAGTATTACAATAAGTACTACTTGCCTTTCATGAATCATGACTATCCAATATCCATACTAATATTATTATAAATGCGAAAGTGTGTTTATTTCTTTGTTTGTTTGATTGTCCTTCCTTCACGGCCGCCTAGCGAAGCAACCAATCGACTTGATTTTTGACGTAGACTTAGTTGAAAGGATGAAGAGTAACATAGGCTACTTTTGGTCTTGGAAAAACGTCAGGTTTCCAAAGGAGGTTTACATCGTATTTTACGCGATTTTTTTAATTCCGAGCGAGCGAAGCCGCGGGCAAAAGCTAGTGCTTCATATATATAAATACCTATCTACAACTATTACTCCTTCGAATATACGTACGGAAATATCGATGGTACCGGTACAATGATTCATAAATTGCAATTAATGTAACTTTGTAATCTTATACATGTACTATATGGGATTACAAAGTTATTCACGAAGTTAGAGAAAGAAAAAGAAAACTGGACAGTAATTATGAAATGTTTATTAGGTTTTCCCCTAATTAAGACACTAAACACTAGCTACTAGCTAGATATCTCTCTACCGACGATAAACCGGAGATATTGATGGTACGGGACACGGGTACAATGCTTCGTAAACCGCAAATGTAACTTTGTAATCCTATACGTTTATATGGGATTACAAAGTTATTTACGAAGTTAGTGTATCTAGAAAACTGGACAGAAATTTTGAAATTTTTGAATTTTTCCTTGATTTAGATACTAAATACTAATTATATCCTAAATTTGAAGGTTCTATGTTTGCTAGAAGTGCCGACTTTTGGTGATCGGTCAGTCAGTCAGTCAGTGACAAAATTAAGAAACTTTAACAAGTTACAGTTCTTAAACTACTGGTGCAAATTGAATAAAATTTTAAATATACCGTGTTTATACAATGCTTGCTTAGCAACTGAAAATTCAGGCTTGTTGGTTTATCCACAATGAAGTTATAGGGGGTCAAAAAGAGCCTGAATTGGTTCGAGAAAAGGATGGTACGGACGTGCCGCTTTTTTGCTCGACTTGGCGGGGGCACTGCCGTGACCCCAGATAACCTCCTCCTTTTTGGAAGTCGTTTAAAAAAATACAAATAAATAATCGGCCAAGTGCGAGTCGGACTCGCGCACGAAGAGTTCCGTACCGCTACATAGCAAAAATAGGCCAACAATTGTGATTTTTGTGTGGGAGCCCCCCTTAAATTATTATTTTATTTTAATATTTTGCAGTCCGAACCGAATTTTTTGCAGTCTTTTATTTTTTTTAATATACTTGTGGTCTATTCTACATGGAGTTCTTTAAAATAAAAATATCGCATCTTCCTTATTATAAGTAATATTTAATCTTGACAATTTTCAATTTATTTTTTACAATGTACAATATTGTATGACATTTGAGTAATTTATTATAATTCTTACTAACAATATTCAACTTGAACTAAATATTGTATGACAAAGAGAAACGAACAAAATTAAATTAAAGCTTTATTTTCATAGCTGTAATTTATTTAAAAAGAAAAACTGACTTCAAAATTGTACTTAATTGAGTTTTTTTTTTATGAAATAAGGGGGCAAACGAGCAAACGGGTCACCTGATGGAAAGCAACTTCCGTCGCCCATGGATACTCGCAGCATCACAAGTGCTGCAAGTGCCTTGCCGGCCTTTTAAGAGGGAATAGGGTAATAGGGGAGGGTAAGGAAGGGAAGGGAATAGGGGAGGGTAGGGAAAGGAATAGGGTAGGGGATTGGGCCTCCGGTAAACTCACTCACTCGGCGAAACACAGCGCAAGCACTGTTTCACGCCGGCTTTCTGTGAGAACGTGGTATTTCTCTGGTCGAGCCGGCCCATTCGTGCCGAAGCATGGCTCTCCCACGTATGAAACTTGAAACTCCCTATCTCCAAAACGACTAAACCGATTTTGATGAAACTTGCACTATTCCCTAAGTTGAACAATGGGTACCTAGTACAAAAAAAAGAATTACCGAAATCGGAATGTTAGTTCCAGAGATATGCGAACACAAACATAAAATCATTATGTTTGTGTTCGCATAAATCAAATTAGCGTCGTAACCGCCACTGTACAAGGCGTGCTGATATTGAATGTTATTTTAATGTCCTCAACGTCGATATTCGTACTGACCTGCCAAAATTTGTCATAATTTTTGTGATAGCGTCCTTAAGGCGGTACCAGGTACGGACTTAAGGCCGCTATCACAAAAATTATGACAAATTTTGGCAATTTCGACTTAGTTCAACCTCTGTAAAGTCTGGTATTAATCTCATTAATCTTCAATTGCTGACGAGGATTTTTTCCAAACTCAATAGGTTAAAAAAAATGTACCGTGGTCATCGACTTCTCTGCAAATAATCTACTAACTTTTAGTATAAAAATGTTAGATTTATTATTCGTGAATCTTCTAGACGATTTGTAATGAAATATGTACTTTTAGGTATTCTTCGTGTTTCGGAAAAAACAGAGTCACATCACCTTCTTGCATGTTTACCACCACGCTGGCATGATTGCTCTCGTCGGAGGATCTGTGAACTTCGCTCCAGGTGATAGTGATTTATATGGTTTATTTATTTGGTCTGCCAACAAATCCGACTCAATATATTTTTTAAATACATTATAATAATAACCTTAAAATATTATCACTTTGTTTTGCTACACACTGTTTAGCGAAATTATTTATGTGAATTCGATTGTCGTTATCACAACTTACTCACTTTCTTTAAATTCTTTGTATGTTCACGCTTGGTACTAAATCTAATGGTTTGTTTTAAAAGTAATTTCGTGTTTCGGTTACTTAATATTTCAAGGTCGGTACGAGTACCCCAATTAGTTTAAAGGAGGTTTTTCCAATGAAAACTATTTTAATAGTCACTAAATTTAATTTCAGCTGGTCATGGCGGGTCAGTAGGCATTATCAACAGCTTCGTCCACTGCTTCATGTACTTCTACTACTTCTTGACTATCTACAAGCCAGAGTATAAAGAAAATATCTGGTGGAAAAAATACGTTACGCAACTGCAAATCGTAAGTACCTATATTTGTTTCTCAACAATTTAAACCAAAGCTCTGAAACACAACGTAAGCTATAGGATAAATCATTTTTACCCATCTCATTTTAAAGAAGAATTTGTTTTTCGAATGACGTTTAGCTGTAAATATTGGTTTTTAACAGAATTTACATCAGCTTGGCATAATTTGATTTCTTCTCACAGTCACTCTGTATAATTTCGATTTTTACATTATTTTTTACGTTCCATTCTGATTGAGCTTGATTTTAAAAATCTAACGTTTTTTACAGGTGCAGTTCTTCATCTTCGTCGTGCATATGGGATCTATAGCAGTCATAAAAGACTGTGACTACCCTGTGTTCGCTGTATTCGTATTCCTCCCGCAAAACATATTCATGCTTATAATGTTCATAGATTTTTACATCAAAACTTACATTAAAAATAGTAAAGGGAAGAAGAATGAGGAAATGGAAAATACTGAAAGCATACAAGAGAAGATTGGTAAAGTTGAAGAAATAGTAGCTAATGGAAAAAATAATGTAAAATTAAGAAATGGACATCGTTAAATTGTTACTTGAGTGTTCTGTATCATACGTTTGATCGGGTGCATACGGGTTTTGACTGTAGAGAGCAAAAATATGCACACACTTGTTTTATGTGAGATAAATATGCTAGAAAGTACCTGGTCTACCTTTTAGTCTCATTTATGATAAAGATCGTTTGTTTAATGGGCCCTCTCTACGTTGTTCCATGATGAATAATCATGATTGCGACTGACATTAGTTATAGATGTATGCAAATTCGCATAGGTTCGCTGGTAATGGTCCATGGGCCATCGTGCAGCCTGCTTTATGTGTGTTGTCTTGCCATTTGTCACTACATATAGTCGAAATATAGATTAACGTGCAGAGGCAATGTGATAGTCGCCTTTACAAGATATAATATGAAACACAATGAGAAAAATACGGTACTGCAAAGATCCTTGGCCCAATCGCCACCATATTGAAAAACTGTTGTTTGACGGATTGACTAAATGTCAAAAGATCCTTGCAGGACTGTATTGAAGAAACTCGCAGAGTAATTTTAGCGGTATTACCAGTTTGGTGGTTTAGAACTGCTAAAATATTTTGTACTTCTAACAGAGATTCCAAATCCCTAAAAGAATCAATACACTTCTTTAGGAATAACCATAGTTCATAACTTATATTTTTTATGTAGATAGACGATACTATACAGAAACAACCTGAATAAACGAATAATGAGACAAGACTGAGTAACAAACAGCATGAACGTGATTATGTTATTATACGCTTTATGATATTAGTGCCAAAAGACGTTTTTAACAAATATGGCTTAAATTTCACCTCTATTAGCTTTTGAAAGTGATCAATGAAGATTTTATCAAAAATATGGATATAAAAAATGCAATTATTGTTATGCTGCCAACTTTAATTTTTTTTATAATTAGTTATTACTATCAGGTGGTTTTTAATTAAATTGTCCGAATGGAATTGAATATTACCAAAAAATAACTGCAACAATCGCAGCCATATTGGTTAATGTCTAACGCCCGTTCCCAATATTTGATCTATGTCTGGTTTTGCCCTACTAGACTAGATAGGAATAGCTCACATTAGACATTAGATACATATATTTTATGTCAATTCAATGTTAGCTGCGATCGGTTGTATGTCAAACCAGAGATAGATTGAATATTGGGAACGGCCGTAAGGCTGCCTTTTTCACTGAAGCGGAGCGGAGCTTAGCGGTGCCCATAAAGTTAATATACCTAGCGGAATAGAGAAACAAAGGCCTGAGCAAGAGAGATGTCACTATCATTAACACTGCGTGGAAAAAAGAGACGTGTGATACATGACAGCAGCACTCTTTTTTGACGTCCAGTCGGCACGTGCCGCACGTTGACAATTTAATCTCATAGAAATCATGTTCAATCATGCTTGTGTAAGTGTATACGTACACATATTTTTACACACAGATGAAACCAATTTCGGTTTCGTTTGACAGATCGAGATTGTTGCTCTATTCCGCTAGGTATATTAACTTTATGGCGGTGCCCGAATTGACCAATCGTGCTATTCCAGCGGAATGACAGCAAAGATTTCGAGCATGGTGATTGGTCAATTTGGCACCGCTAAGCTCCACTCCGCTTCAGTGGAAACGCAGCCTAAGAATCGTCACAAGCGGCGTAACGTGTCAAAATTATGAAGCAGTCTAATAACTTTTCTTTTCAATTCGTATTGTATACCGCCATTTAATTAACTTGCTAGGCTGTTCACTAGTAAACCCCCCATACCGTACTCGGTGAAACATGGCGGTAGCGGTCATTGACTCCCTGTCAAAAACTTGTCACTTTCTATGTAAACCGTGATTGACAATGAAGTGTCAGATGTTGTCAATCGCGGCTTTGTATAGAAAATGACCAGTTTTTGACAGGGAGTCAATGACCGCTTCCGCCAGGTTTCACCGAGTACAGTATAGCAAGTTAATTAAATTTATTGTTGCTTTATAAGATTAAGTAACGACTATGTTGTGTTTAAAATTTAAATTATTATAGTTTAAAGTATTTGTGTTTTATTTATGTACGTTGGAAGGGCCAAAGTTGACAGTACAAAATACAAATTCATTACTCATTAGTTCACATGTTTCCTGTGTGTTTGGTTATTTGCATACATTTTTATGTACCTCGTAAGTCGTACATCGCACACTCACACACACACTCTCGACTGGCACACAAGAATATTACTGCATAGCTGTCACGGTTTTTAAAAAGCTTTGTCCACACTGTGCCTTTTTTTGTTCGTTAAGGGCATGCGTTATAGCGCAGCCAACAGACGTATGCCCTCTGACCGTATCCAAAACTTTCGCTTTGTTATTTTGTTTCTGGAATTTCTTATGACCAAATAAGCCGCAGATATTCCACCCAGTAAAATGTTCTCGTCGCACATGTTACAATAACACTGCAACTGAACAAAAATGACATTGTTGGCGTTGCGTTAGATGACGCATTCAATCATTATTGAATGTATGTTGAATGAAAGAAGATGAGGAGTTTTGCCGGGAATGTGAAAGAGTGCGGTTGTGTTTTGTATTATTTTACTAAAATTATGTTAACTCGGTTTTTAATGTGTAATATTGGTAGAATATTAGCCATTAGATATTCGTTATCGTGCACAAGTGTAGGTAAATGCTACAACTTCTAGAAATGTGTTTTTTTGTGTTTCCTCCAAAACGCCGTCGATAGTTACAGTAAAGCGTCTACCACTTTATTGAATTGACTGACTTGACTCCTTGACTGTATTGACTTTTACTCAGACTTTGACTAGACTTGACCTGACAATAAAGAGAAAAGATGCGGGAAATTGTACATAAGAATATTGTTTTTCCGCCATTAATACTTAACACTGGTCATGGTTATATAGCCGAAACGCCATAATAAAAAAAAAAAAAGATGACGAAAATTAAAGACGAAAGCGCATAGTGTAGACAATGGTTTCTAAAAGTGGCTTTCCGATCCTTACCGCAAGCGACCGACAAAAGTTGAAATAAAATGCTACTTTATGACATAGGCTATAGGTTTCACTTTCCTCTACGCCTTCTTAAGGCGACGCCTTAATAATTTGGCTGTAGCGATATCGATTTTTCTCAACAATGACTACAGCTAAGAAATTAGAGCCCTAGAGATCAGTGCTACTGACAATGGTCAGTATTCATCATGTCCTTGTCTTTGAATTATCCATAATATAACACGATTGGTCAACTTTTATAACAAAGAATAATCAATCAAAAAGACCTCTGTAAAAAAGGGCAGCCTATTTTGCCAGCAGAGGAAAGTGATTTAAGCTTCCAAAATTTGTACGAAATGGAAAAGCCACCTTAATATTGTGTAAAGGGTATTTTTACATGAAAACTATGCTGTTTATGAGAATTATCGGTTAACGCCAAAAGTGGTCGAAATCATATCAAATAATAAAAAATTAAAAGTAACAAAAATACTACATGCAATAATATTATAGTACTTACTAGCTGTCCCGGCAAACGTTGTTTTGCCATATATATTTTTTTTTGTTATGAAAAATAGATGTTGGTCGATTCTCAGATCTACTCAATATGCTCACAAAATTTCATGAGAATCGGTCAAGCCGTTTCGGAGGAGTATGGCAACGAAAACTGTGACACGAGAATTTTATATATTAGATATTTCAAATTTATTAAAATTAAGTATGGTTTTCTATTTCTACGATAGAAATAGTGGTGGCTACATTGACATAGTTCCCGGTAATTTTCACCCTAGAGATCAGTGCTTTAACAGGAAAGGCTTCGCAATAAGCGGTATGCCCCGAAAAGCTATGAACGAACGAACGAAAAAATTTAATTAATTTAGGGCCTGTTTCACCACTTCCTGATAAGGTTATCCACCAATTAACTTGACAGATCAAGTATGGAGAATGTGTCAAAAAAGTTGTGAATAGCCTGCTAAGCACTTTATACGTGGGAGAGTCATGCTTCGGCATGAATGGGCCGGCTCGACCGGAGAAATACCACGTTCTCACAGAAAACCGGCGTGAAACAGCCCTTACGCTGTGTTTCGCCGAGTGAGTGAGTTTACCGGAGGCCCAATCCCCTACCCTATTCCGTTCCCTACCCTCCCCTATTCCCTTCCCTTCCCTAAACTCCCCTATTACCCTATTCCCTCTTAAAAGACCGGCAACGCACCTGCAGCTCTTCTGATGCTGCGAGTGTCCATGGGCGACGGAAGTTGCTTTCCATCAGGTGACCCGTTTACTCGTTTGCCCCCTTTTTTCATTAAAAAAAACTTTATCAGAAAGTGGTGAGACATGGCCCTTAGTGTAAGGTTGTTTAAACTTTAGTATGGTTTTTATATTCAGGTCATTTTATTGTTTTGAATGATAAAACAATAAGGGTGGGTTGCACTAGAGGCGCGGTTATGGTTAAAGTACAGTACAGTTATGGTTAAAGTTAAGGTTATCGTCAAATATGGCATCCATTCTGGACTTTTACTGGGGATTTGACAGTTCATTTGACATTTTATTATGGTTAAAGTTATAGTTAAAGTAAATTGGTGCAACCCACCCTAACTTGACCACAAAATTTGACAGATTTCTTTTGCTAAAGTTAATGGGGTTGACACTTGACAGTATAAAAAATTAATTATCCATACAAATTCTCATAAAAAATAATTTGTTATGGCAACAATGTGACGCTTATGTCAAATTTTACTTTAACTTTAACAGAGCGAAATTGCGCGGTTAAGGTTATCGTCAAATATGGCGTCCATTCTCGACTTTAACCAGAGATGTGACAGTTCATTTAACATGTGGTTAAAGTTAAAGTTATTGTTAAAGTAAGTTGGTGCAACCCACCCTGAGCTACTTCTACATTGACTTCTTTATGGAACCATGTTTTAACTGGAATGTACCATACTTTTAATGGAAAATAATTTATTATTTTCCTGGTGCTGCCTCTAGCGTGAATACATTCCAGTAACATATTATCCTATTGAAATCGAATCAGTTGTTTAGGCTTAACGGGAGTGGGGGGAACAACGTTTGCCTACATAAGGTAGAAAATGAACTTCAATTTTGATATAAAATGAATTGTAAAATCGAAAATTTTGGGTCAGTCGCCCCCTTATCGCCACCGTACTACTACAGTACAGCTACCAAATGCCGCTCGCAAATGTAAACTTTATTTATCATTAAATGATCAACTCTTTTATGTACTTCGGAAGTTTGTTACGCCAATTACATAGTTTAATATATAATTTTACGAGCTATAATTAAAATAAATAGTTTATTGATAGCAAAAGAAAGTGTGTAATCGTTTACAATACATAAAGTTGATAATAGTTATTTTATTCGTTTTTTAAGGAAAATACTATTTTGTATGTTCATAGGAAAATCTGCGGCTTCTGAAAACTAATAATCGTGGTTGCTGTTTTAAAAACCGAATTGCTATTTTAAATATACTGTGGTGAAACTGCAGGAGATGGGATTTTAACACGTGGAGATTACAAAATAATTTCATAACATTTTGTAATCTCTACGTGTATCTATAATTCTATAGTTTTCGAGTTGACTTTAATGTATTTGTGCCCAAGTGTGTGCGCAGTACACAAGAGCACTCTCTATTCTTTTACTCTCATAACCCAGTGGGACGGAAGACCGATACTACTGGCGAGAGATCAGGCGCAGGACCGACTTTTTTATTGCCCATCCGACGCATGCATCATCTTACTTGTCAGACAATCAGCTGATCAGCCTGCTTTGTTCTAACCAAACTTGGAATTTACATGTTTCCAACGCGGGAATCTCACCGAGCAGTCAGCAAAGCTAGAAACAAATTATCGGATGTTTTCATAAGTCGCAGCTGACGGATGCGGCTTAACAATGTGCACGGTTCATCCTCGGACGTCCGCGGATGCAAAAACATCTGGCCAGCCAGATTCTGTTCGTACGTCCGAACGCTCAAGGACGCGTCCGCGACTTATGTCAGACAATGTACACAGTTTAGTGTATTTTGTATTAAAGTCCATGCAATTCACGATGACGCGCCCCACCAATTTTTGGGTGAGCATCTTTCCCTTTGACTGTGACGCTTTCTTTTAATTGGTATATTTATTGTAGTGTGCGCGTGCATTCATAAGTAATTAGTGTGTACCGATAACACTCAAACATTGGCGAAAGCTTGCACACATATACTAAAGTATAAACGATTAGGAGAAATAGTGTGGTGCGTCTTTGTGGATTGCACGGACTATAATCAGATAGAAACAAGCCGCATCCGATGAAAACGTCCGATGATTTGTTTCCAGCTTAGTATATTATTATTCTCACAACACTCTCACATTCACACTATTAACACGTATTCTTTCTTGGCGGCGACGTAATGTGCGCTTCATTGGAGAGCCTTTCCCGAAACATTCGGTAAGCTACACCGGACGGCCAGAACTCCTCCACCTCGAGAGTGGACAGAAGTTTTGTCGGTACTCTAACCACAAAGGAACCGAAGTTAACTTTGTGCCGAGAGTACAGACGCTCTACCCTCAAGGTCAAGGTAGTCTTCTCGCGGATGTAGTTTACGACGTCCTCGAATTCCATGGACCAGTGCAGGCGCGACACGTAGAGCGGCGTCACGGGCACCTTTATGCGCAGACGCAGCTCGGGTACGTAAGATGCGGTGTCGCAGTGGTTGCGGATGGTGGGCTTCCTCTTCTTACTTCTCTCCACAAGTGAAGCTCTCCTCATCGCACCTTCTCGCAGTGGTTGCGGATGGTGGGCTTCCTCTTCTTTCTTCTCTCCACTAGTGTGAAGCCCTCCTCATCGCACCTTCTCGCAGTGGTTGCGGATGGTGGGCTTCCTCTTCTTTCTTCTCTCCACTAGTGTGAAGCCCTCCTCATCGCACCTCCCACTCTCGCCCTTGTTGAGTCGAGGAGGTTCTGCCTTGCGGCCATCCATTAGCCTCCTTATTTTAACCCGCGGGGGTGGTACGGGGGCGAGCAGCAACATTTACGAAGCTTTTCTGCTGAGTTGGGCTCGGCTTCGACTCAGCCGCAGGCGGCGATTGGGCGACGACGGCGGTCGTTGACTCGTCGGATTTTGCTGACGAGCAAAACGTGTTAGTTTGCGCGATGACCTACATAATGAATCATTACTTTTAATTTGCAATAATTCATTAGTTATAGGTCTACCAGAATCTGATGGCAAAAAGTAAGAAAATAAATTGACTCTAGCAATACCGGGGTAATAGGAATAAAACATTTTGATCCTTTTTTTTCTTATAGCGGGTGATTCTGTGTGTTAAACATGCAAATATAAAAAAATTTGTTCATCAAGGCCACGCGTGATAGCGCAGTCAATGGCGTACGTGAGGCATGCCCGCGACGCATGCGCTTTGACCGTAACCAAAACTTTCACTTAGTTCTATTTTTTCTGAAAATTATTATGACCAATTAATAAGCCGCACATATTCCATCAAGTAAAACGTTCTCGTCGCACATGTTACAAAGCTGACAGATACTGCAACTGCACAAAAATGATAATGTTGGCGTTGCGTTCGTTAACACATTCAAACGAAAGTTGAATACAAAGAAGATGACAAAAATTTAAGAGTGAAGACGAAAGCGCATAGTGTGGACATAGCTAATAGATACCTACGTAAATGCACTATCAACAGGGTCAATTCAGACCGCAACGCGACGCGTAGATGCATTTCTAAATTTGTATGTATTTGACAGATTTGCAAGACGTCTGACGCAATTGAAATCTGTCAATTCACTACTTTCTGAATCAAAATCAAAATCAATTTTTTTTGATTTCTGAATAAATCCTACTAATATTATAAAGGCGAAAGTTTGTTTGGATGTATGGATGTTTGTTACTCTTTCACGCAAAAACTACTTAACAGATTTTAATGAAGCTTTACAATAATATAGCTTATACATCAGAATAACAAATAGGCTACAATTTTAACCGACTTTCAAAATGGGGGAGGTGTTATGTTCGTTTTCTTATGTTCAACGACTACTCAGCCGTTTGTAAACCGATTTCCAAAATTTTTCTTTTGGTATATAGGGTATCATGCCAATTTAGTATTATATCACAAAAGTGGTGATCTGATGAAGGATCCATAAGTAATCGAGGGAACTTCTCAAATTTTATATGGAAACGTGTGGTGATTTTGGTTTCGTGAGAAGTATTCTAAGCATATGCTACCAACAAGTAAGATTTTGCACCGAGGTATACCTGGTATACCGTGGTTCGGAAGGTGCTGAGAGAACTCCTGATTTTTGTACACACAAGTTTGGGAGTTTCGGCGTTGTTTTAAGAACGGAAAGCATATGCTACTATGCAAATTACATTCATCGTCATCATCATCACTACCATATTACACTATGCGTCGTCAATTATGAGCCTATTATGTGTTATTTTTACTTTTCATAGTCTTTTAGATCGAAACTCGAGTTTGTCAAGCGATAATTTAAAAAAATCTAATTATAAACCTGAAGAGTATGTTTGCTTGAACGCGCTAACCTCAGGAACTATAGGTCCGATTTAAAAACTTATTTCAGTGTTAGATAGCTTATTTATCGAGTAAGGCTATAGGCTATATTATATGCATCTTAGCGTGATAATTCACGCTAAGACTAATACGACCAAAGAAACTTAGGAAAATGTGGGGAAAACGGGGGAAATATTAGAAAGGGTTTATCTCACGAACTACTGGAGCAATTTTTATGGCAATATTTGGCACAGATATAGAGTAGACCGCGTGAAAAGAGTAGGGACATAAGCTATTTTTTATGGACAAATGTACGGTTTCCGTAAAATTCCTAATTTACGCGGGCGACGTGCGGCTTCGCCCGCGTAAATTAGGAATTTTACGGAAACCGTACATTTTTCCATAAAAAATAGCTTATGTCCCTACTCGTTTCACACTAAAACTTGGACATCTAGTTTAAAATAAATGTTTTCAGAAACTCCTACATGGTGCCTTATACCACCGGTTCGGGAACTAACCCGGCGAGAAGAACCGGCGTAGACCCTATTGACATTGCTATTGACCCTATAGCGTCGATTCCAGACGTCATGATTGTGTATTGGCCAGTAATCTAGCTCATATTTTGGAACATACCTATAATTAGACTTTTTTGTAGCGAACAAAAAAACTATTGACAGTGAAAACCTTACTACCAAAGAATAAAATACGCGTAAATTCCATTGAAAAGTCGTTTAGATACGACATTTTTTTTGGGATTTGGCACTGACACGACATTTTGATTGTTGACGTATTTTAAACCACACGTCACTCACAAAAACAACTGTAGGCCAGGAGACCATGGCTTTTAATCTTTCCATTTTCCTTTTACGTAAGAACTCTTATCACGATGCATGAAATATTGTATTGCAATATATAGATATTATATTTTATACATGCACGGTCCTAGGGAAGAAAATCCTATTTTTACCCATTCCAAAACTGAGTGACTCAAAGTATCTTTGTAAACCAAATTTCAGCAAAATCTATTCAGCGGTTTGGGCGTGAAGAGGTAACAGACAGACAAACACACTTTTGAGGTCAGTGGTAAAGACTGTACGAGACCTAAAGTTGCCTTGCCTATCACTGTAAGGAATCAGGATCACAATAATAATTGGGTAGGACAAGTTACTATATTCACGCGAGTTCTAAACCTAAATCTCTACTAGGTTTAGGACTTTTCAATTCTTTTTAGGGTTCCGTAGCCAAATGGCAAAAAACGGAACCCTTATAGATTCGTCATGTCTGTCTGTCTGTCCGTCCGTATGTCACAGCCATTTAGGGGATTGGGCCTCCGGTAAACTCACTCACTCGGCGAAACACAGCGCAAGCGCTGTTTCACGCCGGTTTTCTGTGAGAACGTGGTATTTCTCCGGTCGAGCCGGCCCATTCGTGCCGAAGCTAGCTAAAGTTTTGGCTTATTTTAAAAGGATAAGTCCTTATCTTCTTCTACAGTGCCGTAAACAGTCTTTTTTGCGCCCTGTGCGAGCTTCTACAATTGCGCCCTTGCTTTTTTAGATATCATATTACCTAAAGCAATGTATAGTTCTATTTTACTGTTGGAATCGTGTTCTAGGGGCGCAGCGGGAACTATTATCGAGAGCAAACCGAAAAAATAATACTCCTGCCTGGTTTGGCCATTTTTGCGCCCCCCCAGAGTCTACGCCCTGTGCCTGGGCACCGGTGGCACCGCCCTATTTACGGCACTGTTCTTCTACCTATAGTAGGCTTAGGGCCGAACATTGTACTAGACCTAGTCTAAAGGCCTATCCCTTTCAGTATTATAAAGGTAGGGAAAGTTCACCTTGACGCGAGTTATATTTTTCACTTTACAAAGACGGGCCCTAAATGTCTACTAGGTTTACTTTAGGAGACCTGAAGCCTTTCCCTATTAGGCTCATAAAGAAGTTTGGTCGACTTTAATATTTTTGAACCATCTAAAAGAAGCGCATGAGCCTAAGTTTTCTATTTCAAAAGGGTAAGTCCTAAATTTATTTTCTTCCACTTAGTTCTAAACTAGGCTTACTTTAGGAGACCTAAAGTCTATCCCTGTGACCTGTCAGGATTATAATTAAGTAGGACAAGTTAGTATCGCGTGTCGGTATATTTAACTCGGCGATGGGTCGATACCCGCAGTCCGCGATCAGCAAGCCGCCCGCGCGCTCCCGTAGTCCGCACGTAGAGTACACGTAGGTAAGTTTACGTCACGTACAAGTGAGTGAGAGAAAAGTTCGTTGAAAAGTGACACGTAAGTTTTGAAAAATAATGATAAGTAAAAGACGAATAAATAAATAATTTTGTTAAAAAAGAAATATATATAACAACAAAAAAGGGAATTTAAAACGTTACGAGGAGCTAATAGAAAAATGTTACGTGATTTTCCCAATGCTTTTTATGGCTGAAACTCGTAATTCAAAACGGAAAATGATCAAATAATTAAATTAAATAAATCCATAAAAATAAAAAATTAAAACAAAAATATAATTTTCTTTCATGTTCAAATCGGTAATGAAAATTGTTTTCCCCGTATTCTTATTTCTTTTGGAATTATATTTGTTATTTACTATTAATAAATTATTAACAACTCGTACTAGTCTTGCTTCGTGCAAAGATCCGCAGTGGAGTTTGTTTACGTAACGGAAAAGACAACATGCAGTTACTTTGTGCCCGAAATTATCATTTTAAAAGTTATTTTCTGCGCTAATCTTTAAGTGAAAATGCTTCTAATAAGCAGAATCATTAAATGTATCTTATTAAAAAATCATTATTTTATATTAATAATTGTTATGTGAAAACTATTCAATTAGCTATCTTAAATAGACGAATATTAAAGTTAGTTTAATTAGCAATAAATGAAACGTTAATGCCGGCGAATTTATCGTTTTTTAATGGCTTATAAAGATATAAAAACGCCTACTTAAACTAGATCCTTAGTAACTAAACACAAATAGATAAAGTAAATAAAATGGGCCACCAAGATACAGGCTTTGCCTAGTTTGGGGTCCCCTGGTTAAATAATAATATTGTAATTCCTAATGCAATTTAAATAAGTTTAGTGTACACTCGAATCATGTAATGTATTGTAAGCAACCTAAATATTGTGAACTCCTTTACTTATGATGTTATGTAAGCTAAATAAAAAAAAATAAATAAATAAATATTAGCATGTCCCTAAAAAAAAAAAAAAAAAAAGTTATCTATCAAACGTAATATATTTATTTTGTCGCAATAAAATATACAAGACTACATAATATATTCTACTTTATTACTTTCCAACGATAACATGAAAAAGGAAATTCAGAAACTGTACCTTTTGCCGCAATAAACAGTCATTCCTATAGTCTAATATCAAATCATAAAAATGAGTTTATAGTTTCAAAGCTTATTCAATCATCGATACAAACAATCAAATATATCTTTGTAACATAAGTATAAAACTTAGATATAAATGTTATAGTAATTTAAAATTCTTCGATAATAATATAAAAAAATATTGTTGATATTTTTGTTGATTGTTGATGCTAGCAATGCTTGAGCTTTTGTATGTTGATGCTGCTGGCTCGACTCTCGCGCTACGAAGTGCTACGAGACCTCTACAGACTTGTTAGGCTGAGGAGCTTTACCGGCAAAAGCTCTTAGTTCTTGTGATTGGAATTGGATTTCTTACTAAATTAAATCGTTTTTTTTTAAACACTATAATTATAAATATTTAAATGTTACTTTTATTTTTAATAAATTTTTTACACTTCACATTTTTAATTTATTAATTTATGTTATTATTAAAATGCGTTTACTGTGTTCAAAATTAAATAAAAAAAATATATTTATTCTTCAAAATTTTACAATCCATACTTCCATACTAATATTATAAATGCGAAACTGTGTCTGTCTGTCTGTCTGTTACCTCTTCACGCCCAAATCGCTGAACCGATTTTGCTGAAATTTGGTATGGAGATACTTTGAGTCCCGGGAAAGGACATAGGATACTTTTCATCCCGGAAAAATGTACGGTTCCCGCGCGATCAACGAGTTTTGGCGCAACGGAGTTGCGGGCGTCATCTAGTTTTATTATAAAAACAAAAATATAGAGGAAATCGAGTTTGTTCCTTTTAAGTAAACTATAGTGATGTTGATACATCACATTGCTGATAATATTGTGTTAAGCCATTAGTATTCACAAGTTCATTCGCAGACAAGACTTACGTTTTTGTCCTATTAATAGGTAGTAAAAGTGTTTTTATACAATGAAACAAAAGATATCAAAAGAGTTCACACTCCGCTCTTAAGCAAAGAATTAATGAATAGTTTTCGAAGAATGAATGGATGAACTAGATACATCATTCGTTCAAACTAAATAAGAAAGTGCGTCTTTTACAAGTTCAATATATCTAGTTCACCGTTCTCGTTCATAGTTTTTTTATTATTTTCGTTTTGAAAAGGCAACAATGTCAGTAAAAAATTATTTCAGCTTGATAAAGTATAATAAATTTGAATTTAATTAGGAAAAAATAGTTACCTAGTCACTTAATATATTTTTTTCGGAAAAAATAATTTCCTAGTTTCATATTTTTGTCAAAAAACTGTGCTAAAATGATTAATTTTTTAAACTACTATTTTAACAATCTCTAAACACTCCGCGTGGAAAGCCTATGCTTGTAGATCGGGGACACTGATAATAGTTTAAACAAGGGTTAAGGGTCATTGACCTAAGGTTACGATAAACTTAATAGAGAAATTATGAAAACCCATATTATTATTATAACTTCTTATTGATAAAAATTGGCGTAAAGATGCTTTAGTCCCGGGAAGGTACATAGGATTGTTTGTTCGGGAAAAATGTACGGTTATTAGAAATTGTATAATTCTGCAAAAAAAAAGTTTCAAGAAAAAAAAATATGTATCAAATTTCATTTTATTTAATTTAAATAGAACCTAGTTACAATTATTTTACTGCTAACGACACTTCCCATCAGGTGAGCTCGCTCGTTGTACGAAAGTGCACAGTCTGCGAATTGCAAGGTCAAGGTTGGTCTCGGTTTAGAACTTAATTGGAAAAAGCTTCCGTTGGCGCACTGCGACAGTCCTTACCAGAACACTTAAAGCTCGAATACACTCATCCTGAAAACATCCAGGAAAACATATTTTTAACCCGGTGAAATTCGCTTTCCTTCTAAATATGAAAACCTCTGGAACTCCATGAATATTTCAAGATCAAATTAAGCCAAATCGGTTCACTCGTTCCCGAATTTTAGCGAGACTAACAAAATTTTAAATTATTTTTTTATTTACATCTAGAAAATCATCTTTATTCAGGTTTTTTTTACACTTAGCTCATTTTCAATGAAAACATTTACGCAGCGTATAACTATTATAGCTTCGCTGTCTTTGCATTTCATATGATGTTTAGATATAAGTATTAAGTAGCCCATGTGAGGATATTATTAGGGAAAGTCCCGTGGTCTGCCCCTTACAAATGGCCATCAAAACCACCCTGACCAATGACCACACCACCACCACATATTTACAAATTTTAGTATACAGTCATATTGATATATAAATAGATAAAAATGTATTTTGAGATATTATAAGCCTAACAATATGCTATGTCGGCAAAAGAAGACCTACCGAAGACAAAATTTTTGTCTAAGCTACTTAAGTAAAGTAGATTACGTTTACTAAAAAAACGTTATAAGTCAAAATAACAATAAAACCTTATGAAAGTTAGTCTATAAATCTATACTAACGTAATATACTGACAGAGAATCTCATTTTTTTTTTGTCTGTAAATCGGAAAAGTTTAAATGATCTTTAAAGAACTTTATAACAACTTATTCTGATACTGTCGGTAAACAAATTGAAAAGGCTGAATTACTTACATATTTTCTCACGTCTTGTTGGTTAATTTCTTGAATCGATCTATTAATCAGCTTTTGCTCGATGCTCTGCGAACGTAAACATTATTCTACAGTAACCGTACATTTTCTCTACGGTCTTCTCTACCTATATAAATGGTGCATTCGATTTTTTTATATAAAATTAGGGGGGCAAACGAGCAAACAGGTCTCCAAATGGAACTTTGCCTACGGACACTCGCAACATCAGAAGTGTTGCAGGTGCGTTGTCAGCCTTTATAGAAATACGCCCTCCTCTTGAAGGTTTGCAGGTCGTATAGGTCCGGAAATACAGCTGGCGACAGTTGCAGAGTTTTCCTGTGTGAGAAAATACGCTCCGTACGTGTGCAGCTGTCATAACGTGCGCACCGCGCGTTGTACGTGGGAGAGCCATGCTTCGACACGAATGGGCCGGCTCGACCGGAGAAATACCACGTCCTTACAGAAAACCGGCGTGAAACAGCGCTTGCGCTGTGTTTCGCCGAGTGAGTGAGTTTACCGGAGGCCCAATCCCCTACGCTATTCCCTTCCATACCCTCCCCTATTCCCTTCCCTTCCCTTCGCTACCCTCCCCTATTACCCTATTCCCTATTAAAAGGCCGGCAACGCACCTGCAGCTCTTCTGATGCTGCGAGTGTCCATGGGCGACGGAAGTTGCTTTCCATCAGGTGACCCGTTTGCTCATTTGCCCCCTTATATCATAAAAAAAAAATCCGCAAACGACCGCGACTGTGTGATATGAACATCTATACTCCACTCGGGCTAACTTGTCGCTAGCGGTCATTGACTCCCTGTCAAAAACTTGTCATTTTCCATATAAGCCGCGATTGGCAATAAAATGTCAGATGTTATCAATCGTGGTTTATATGGAAAATGACAAGTTTTTGACAGGGAGTCAATGACCGCTAGCGACAATTTAGCCCGAGTGGAGTATAGTATGTAGAGCGACTCACCGCCGTACTCAGAGACATTTAATTACGATTAACCTTGAATTTAATGAAGCGTTTGACAGATAATGTATAAGGCTTATGTCAAAATTTTGAATTAATTACAATTAAGTAAATAATGTTCCACTCTGAGCGCGGCAGTGAGTCTTCACTAATATTACACGACTAGTCAACTTATAAACGAATTCATATTTCATACAGCCTAGAATAGCGTAGCGGCTCAAATATTCCATTAAAGTTCTGAAAGCTCTTTATAATTTCAATCAAATGCTGCTAATGTCTTGAACTTTTGTGAGCTACATGAACATGTTAAACTTTTATGAAAATAAGCTTTCTTAGTGGGTAGAGTAGACTGATCATTTTTAACCGACTTTCAAAAAACGAGGAGGTTATATATTCGGCTGTGGATATTTTATTTTTTTATTTTTGTATGTTCAACCACTACTCCGCCGTTTGAGAAGCTATTTTCAAAATTTTTGTTTTGTTATATTAGGTTTCACTCCAATTTGGTCCCATTTTCACAAAAGTGGTGATCTGATAATGGGATCCATGAGTAATCGAGAGAACTCCTCAAAATTTATATGGAAATATATGGTGATTTTGGTTTTATGAGAAGCATCCTAAGCATATGCTACCAAAACGCAAGATTTTGCACCAAGGTATACTATGGTTCCGAGATACTAAGAGAACTCCGGATTCCTTATAGATACAAGTTTAGGGGTTTAGGCGTTGTTTTAAGAACTGAAAGCATATGCTACTATGCAAATTACATTCATCATCATCATCATCATCATCACTACCATGTCAGGGTCACCAATGTCACAACTCACATGGTTGTATATGGATACAATATACACACAACACCATAAAATATCATCAGTCATCACGTTATGTCCTTATTTATTTGGTACATTTCAAAGCGATTTTAATACAAAAAGATATACATAATGTTGTTTCAAAATACATAATGTTTCAAGTATCACAAAATTGAACATAAGTAACAAATTCAACCTTTACTCCAGAGCGTAAGGCACACATTTGGGTTGGGCTGAAGGAAACGGGGCACTATGGAAAAAAGACTTGGAAAGATTTTTCGTCAAAATTTTAACCTCTTATAACCACCCTTTTTGAATATACCAATCGATAGGGGGCACCAAGGGGAGCAAAAAAGCTCAGATAAACTTTTCTCAAAAATCAACCCCTGTCGAAAGACAGGCCGTAACGTGACCCTCGTTAGTACGGAGAAAATACTTTAAAAAATTGGACGAAAAAATTCAACCTCTTATAACCACCCCTTTTGAATACGCCAATCGATAGAGGGCGCCAAGGGAAGTAAGAAAGCTCAAATAAACTTTTCTCAAAAATCAACCCCCAGCCAGATACAGGCCGATATACGAACCTCGTTAGTATGGCGAAAATAGAAAAAATTTGACGACAAAAATACAACCCCCCTATGACCACCCCTTTTTATTATACCAATCGGTAGGAGGCGCCAAGGGAAGCAAAAAAGCTCAGATAAACTTTTCTCAAAAATCAACCCCTGTCGAATGACAGGCCGAAATGTGACCCTTGTTAGTATGGCGAAAATACTTCAACCCCTTAATATTATCTTAATCTTGGTAAATGGTACGTCACGCCAGTTCCAAAAGTTTCAAATATTCTGTCAGAGAACTAAAGATTCAGCTATCTGGTACCGACTTCAAAATGATGAAGATTGAGTACAGAAATAGTTGAGGTTTAGCCGAATTCGGAAAAAGGCACTATTAGATAGGAAAATTTATTTAATACTCTTTAGTTCATATTATAAGGATGTTATTATTGTTTTTACCTTGGAAGTCGGTTTTAATTATTTTTTTTAAATAATAATACTTATATCAGAAAGTCTCAGCAGGGATATGGTCATTTATGAGTAACTAGATAGATAGATAGATAGATAGATAGATAAACACTTTATTGCTTACATAAAAAATGGGTATACACTATACGAGTACAATGAGACTTAAAGTCTCACCGCTTTTAACAATTTAAACTTCTTATATAAGACGAGATAAGGTATCGATTAATAATGTTGGTTATAATAAATAATAAATAAATAAAATAAACTTTTGTGACTTGCTGCTTTCTATATTGTTGTGTCATAAGTTATATATACTTGCATCTGTGAACCCGGATTGATGTCCGTGACGTCACCTGTCGGCCCAGCGGAAGATCAGCGCTGATTGCTTACAGTCAGCATATGCTGAGCTGCGTCGGCTTGTGCTCGAAAACATTTTATGATGTATGTATTATTTATTGTAACTAAACTATGTATGTTTTCCTGCACAAATAAACGTTTTCTTTCTTTCTTTCTTTCTTTCTAATATTATTCTTCCAATCTTACGTGCAGATTTACCATCGATTTAATCTCGATATGAATTGTATAGGTATCTGTAAAGAGTAATAGTTCAAATATTTATATTAGTAATCTGTGGTTATAATGGTACGTTTCCACCGTTTTGACAACCATTATCAAAGTTCTTATTGATTGACACGCCCCGTTCGTGTAGTTTAATAATTCAAATGACTAGTTGAAAGTTAAAACTACATTTGAAAATTAGATTTTAGTTATGTTATGGGGTAGTTTGTGTTATTTTGGTTTTCACCAAAAACATTGTGTTTACTAAATCCTTGATAAAAACAGACTGTTTTAATAGATTATATTACTGCGATGTGGTAACACCAGCATATAAGTAATTATATAGTTTTTGTGTGCAATAAAATACAGTAAAAAAATTTTTGTTCGACGTTTGACAAAGTTTCTGATATTATGACGTTATAACAACTCCCACACCGGTTTGGTGACGGTGGCCGGTTTCATTGAAACCATGCCAGTTACGCAGGAGTGATTTTATAGTGCCCAAATGTGTGCGCAGTACACAAGAGCACTCTCTATTCCTTTTACTCTCATAACCCAGTGGGACGGAAGACCGACACGACTGGCGAGAGACCACGCGCAGGACCGACTTTTTACATGCCCATCCGACGCATGGATCATCTTACTTGTCAGACAATCAGCCTGCATTGTCCTAACCAAACTTGGAAATAACACGTTTCCAACGCGGAAATCGAACCCACGACCTCTGAGTCAAGAGCCATGCTCCTTACCACTGGACCACGTGACGTTATTCTGATATGACGTGTGCAACATGGGCCGTAGACAACGTCCCTTTCGTTAAAAACGATGACGAAATTCGTTATCAAAATGTATGGGATTTGACATTAGTCTTCGAAAGCGAAATGTCATTTAGCGATGACTTATGTCGAACTGCATACATTTTGATAACGAATTTCGTCATCATTTTAAGGAAGGATTTGTCTAAGGAGGCATATCAGATTTTGGAGGAATCGTTTACACTTTACTTTATGTGCTAGAAGCGCCCTGCTCTGACCTTTGCGAAATATATTATTCATTTAAATCTGTATCTTTTAGCTAATATATAAACCGATGTCGATCTAGGTTTCTAAGGGTCGGTTGCACCAGAGGCGTGGTTAAAGTTAAAGTTATGGTCAAAATTATGGTTATAGTTAAGGCTAACTTAAACCTTAACTTTGACCACAGAATTTGACAGATGACAGCTGGTCCGACAAGGCTTGAAATGCACGTGGGCTGCTGGTAAAACTGTCAAAAATTGCGTTTTTTTATGATGACAGCGATAGTTCCTTTTTCGCCACGTTCATTCAAAGCCTTGTCGAGCTCAAGGTTATGGATAAATGAGGCGCCCATTTTTGACTTTAACCAAAGATTTGACATTTTGCATTGTAGTTATAGTTAAAGTTACAATTATAGCTAAAGTAAGTTGGTGCAACCCACCCTACTCGTAAGTCCCATGACAGAGAAGGTTAGAGGGAGTTACTATTGACCGGATAAGTTTTAATAATCGATTAAGTTTGATGAATCAGGGTATTGGAAAAATTACTTGTTTGTTAGATCGTGTGTGGATAGCATTAGTCAAATGACTATCGATTGACTAAATTACTTTTTGACGTCATAATTTGGCTTCGGAGTAAGTAGCTAACGACAAAGTGGTCGAAAATGAACTTAATCGAAAATCAATTCCATTTTTGGATAAAATACAACAGTTGCATTAATATAAAATACAAACCTTGAAAGAAAAAGGAGAGGCATTTGCCCAGCGGTGGGACACTGTAGGCTGCTAATAATAATGTTTATTATTTGCACATCGGAAGTGATCGGAGGAAACAGAAGAGTATATCAGAGGGCCGAGACAAGCAGCAAGCGATTATCGTGGACTCCAATGCCACAAAATGTATGGGATTTACTAGGCCGGGAAAAAATTGTCAAGGCAGGGACGAAATACGGATAATTACTTCTCCTCTTTCGAGTTACGAAATTTCGATTCGTCACGTGTCTTGACGCGAGTTAAGCACTTTTTAAAAGTCCCAAAAAAGTCTGACTTTGGAAATACTACATTAAAGGGTCCATATTACGTCGTAGCTTAAGAGGAATCCACACCGCCGTTTTTCCATACAAACGCTGTCCCCTGTTTCCTCCCTGGATAATGCCGGTAGAGTTATCATTTTTTTCCTGAATATCTATGGCCACTATTAGCATGTCCGTATGTTTTCTTTTTTTTTCATAATTTTATTATTAAAAAAGATAAGAACGTCCAAAAACCCAAAAAATGGCAAGATTTTCCTCTGTGTTCAATCACCCAGAAAACAAAACTGGCTAAAATATACAAAAAAAAATAAAACATAGGAACACAGCTCAAGCCTTGCTTTAATTCTTAATAAAAATAGTACTTAAATCGGTTAAGTTTTGGAGAAGGAATCAGCGGACAACGAATCTAAGATTTTCTGTTCTTTTATTAGAACTTTTGTCGTGTTGTCTCTATCGCGCTCTGCGGTGGGAGACTTGAGATTGGTGAGACAGCAATACATTTTCAAATACCTATTTTCAATTTCTCTCACCCCTGGTGTATCCTCTTAAGGTGTGGTGGGAGGTTCCGCCAAATGTGACAATACATCAGCTTAAAGGTATTAAAAAAAGCGTGACATCAAAAAAACAATCAAAATTTTGTGTGATATACTACGTGGACGGCCTCTAATAGAAGAAGAAGCCATCCCGAAACAAATGAAATAAATTTTCACTTCAAAATACAAATCTAAGTAAAACTTACTTATACCTTCCTACTACTTGAAGGTAACATTAACCTAAATCGTACACTTGTCCCACACCTGTCATTATTCCTGCCCATCAGAAGATAACGACCGTCACAATTGCAATGTCATTGCCATTGCATCTCTCCTGCCATAACAATTTGCACTTTATCCTCGACGAATAAAGGTCCAATTATGCTAGCAGGGTATGATGATTATTTGGACATTACAGTGTCAAGCGCTATTCCAATAGGACAATATTGTATTCAGATTTTCCGTTGCGAAATCACTTGATGGTCTTTGAAATCCGACACAATTCCATTGGATGTATGTTGAAGCATCCGTTGTATGTAGAATAGTTTCAACATTATTTATTGTCTTTGTTATAATTTCATAATACTCTTCGCTTGTGTGTACGTCTTTCATCCTTTCTTTCAGTAAATTCTATTTTTAAATCATAAAACTATCTTGTTTGTGGTTAAAATCACAGTTTAGCAATATTATAGGGATATGTCATATTGCTATACTGTGGTCCAAATTCTCCTTCACCGTTGCAGAAATTAAAAATACCGGAAGCGGCACGGCCTCCGATTTTTACAAATTTTATAATTTGCAATTTTTGTATTTTAAATTAAGTAATATGCAAAAAATATTGATCTATCTGTCGCAGTCATCTGCAATCTGCAATTCGATTGAACGACTAGCGCATTCATTGAATGACACCATTCAATTAAATGACTCGGCCGAACGTTGATTAAAAATCGTTGAACCTAACAGTTAGCGATTTGTAACAAAGCTCTTTAAAGAGCGGATAATCAGTCAGGTAATTGAACGTATATCAGGTAATGCATTCATAGCATTTTGTAGGATCTATCATCCTCCCCTATGGGGCCTTTAGAAAATAGATCGTCATACAACTTATTCAAAGCAGACACTGTTTAGAATAGAATAATAAACTTTCTTCGGTCCCAAAAAAAGTCGTTCAAATTACAAGTTGAGTCAGATGTGGGTCAAAAGATCGTGTGGTAGACAAAGCTGAGACAAATATTATGTCTGTATGTCTTGTGTCTGCTAATGTGGGAGGTGATTTGTCTTCAATTGGATAATAGATGTGAGCTCAATGTTTATTTCTGTCTTTTTTGTTAAAACACTATTAAGGGTCAGTTTACATTGTAATGTGATGACTGATGAGGCGATGCATTTTTAAATGAGCCATGTAAAACTAAACTTTATTAACACAGGAAGCTTATAGTACCATTGAGTAAGATATATATTTTAAGACGTGGGAGAGCCATGCTTCGGCACGGATGGGCCGGCTCGACCGGAGAAATACCACGTTCTCACAGAAAACCGGCGTGAAACAGCGCTTGCGCTGTGTTTCGTCGAGTGAGTGAGTTTACCGGAGGCCTAATCCCCTACCCTTTTCACTTCCCTACCCACCCCTATTACCCTATTCCCTCTTAAAAGGCCGGCAACGCACCTGGAGCTCTTCCGATGCTGCGAGTGTCCATGGGCGACGGAAGTTGCTTTCTATCAGGCATCAGGTGACCCGTTTGCTCGTTTGCCCCCTTATTTCATAAAAAAAATACTAATGTTTTCACGCTAGAGGCAGGACCAGCAAAGACAGTAAGCAAAAAGATTTGTTCGACGTTTGACAACGTTTCGGATAATATTCTGATATGACGTGTGCAACATGGCGGATTTTGGTCAGATTATTTACTGTGCTAGTAGCGCCCTCTGATCCGACCTTGCCGTAATATTCCCTATTGGCAGACTTGCTACTTGTGGTATTAGGCACCTATTCCAATTATGATAATATGAAGCTCTTTAAGATTTTTTTATTAAATATAATATTTATTCATAAAAAATCAACATAATATTATTATTACATATTTTTAAATCTCACCAAACTAATTGTTTGACGGCGAATGTGTCGCATCGTCTCGTTACGTTGCAATGTGAACTGACCCTTAAAAGTATTATTTGCTTTCAATATTAAAAAGTTTTTTCAATCTATTTGGAAAATCTTCAAAGTATATTCTTGCCTTGAAATGTGCGTGACTCAGGCCTATTCAGTTTCCCCGGTCGATGGGCCTCAAGAATTTTTGCTTCATAATAGTTATCATTATTGTAATGGGAATATTTACATATTATTTTTGTTAAAACTCTTTGGCTTATACCTAAAGCTGTTTTCTAGCTAAATAACGCGTCTCTAAGTCAATTTATACATTGAATACCACGTGCGTGAACTAATATAACACGAAAAAATTCTTTTGATAACGCCAGCAACTCCATTGCGATAAAATTTATGTATCACGCGGGAACCGTACATTTTTCCGGGATAAAAACTATCCCATGTCCTTTCCCGGGACTCAAGGTACCTTATGTCAAATATCAGCAAAATCAGTTCTGCGGTTTGGGCTTGAAGAGGTAACAGATAGACAAACAGATACACTTTCGAGTTTGTAAGACTTATAATATGGATTTTGCGGTGGTCGAGCGCAGCTGCAGTATAACGCGGTTATTCTACGTTCGCCCATGATTACGAAGTACGAACGTATAAAAGGACATTTTTGTCTATGATTGTACTTCATAGAAGTTGATTTATAGGCAGATGGGAGACCTACGTAATTTGGTCTCATTATGTCAAACCCAGCCAACAGATCACAATTACTAACCAAAGACCTATAAACCTATTTCATAAGTCAATGCAATTCATTGAATTGACATGATCCGACCAAATGACGTGGGTCTGTCAACTGCCTATGAATCAATTTACTCTATGGTACATGGTCGACCAACGTCGACCATGGTCGACGTTGGTTTCGCATGCTACAGCTTAGCATCCACCATGGCTGCACCTGGGTTGCACCAGTTGCTAATATTGTCAGTTCTATTAAGGCACTAAAAAGGGCCTTAGAAGTTAGAACTGACAATATTAACAATAAAAAAAATACATACTTCCGAACGTATTACCACCTCCTTTTTGGAAGTCGGTCAACTACTCCGCTTACTGTTCTTAAAGACCTCAGTGTATAGCACATTATTATGAATACAAAGGCCTGACATGAAAAAGGACCTAAGAATTGGCGAATTTAATAACTTCGATAACAATTTTACTTTTCTACAAGGCCTCAAGTTGTACCGTTTATCCAATGCATAGAAAAGTGTGGCCTCTTTAATATAGTTACCGGCTACGCGTAATCCCCTTAACTAGATTTGTAATAAGCTTACCGACGCGGCCCAATTCGTTCGGATTTAGATCAGTATGTTACTGTGGCGGCTATTGCCAACTTTGCATATGTGATTGTCATTTAGAACTGACCTTGAATTCCCGGCTATCATTAGGTTTGTATCATCATTATCAACGCACCTACAGCTCTTCTGATTTGGTGTCCATGAGCGACGGTACTTGGCTTCCATCAGGTGACCCGTTTGCTCGTTTGCCTCCTTATTTATAATTAATATAATAATAATAATATCTATGCACGCTTCACACCACGTCAGTCTGCTAGAACTCTATAATCAACTTATTGCTAGGGTAATTAGGACTAAAATGGTTTCAGTAATGGTGGTTACATTGAAACCCAGTTTCTATATTATAGTGCTTGAACGTGCGCAGTAAACACTCTTTCTTTTCCTTCACTCTCATAATTCATAACCCAGTGTGAGGATGATTTCACGCTGTTTCCTGCGACTAAAAGTATATCTAAAACATTCCAAGGCTCAATATACAGCGCTGCGAAATGTAACGGAATGGAAGCGTCAATTTCGCCTTATGCGAGGGATTTAGCACCGAAGAATCTGCGGAAGACGCGCGTCCAGTTTTTTGCCTCGAATTTAATTTGCGTGTTATACTACTTATTGACATAAAGTTCATTTGTGCTATGTACAGTTTCGTTGCAAAAATTTCGTACTTGTATTAATGGAGGTCAGTGCTTCCATTCCATTCCGCGTCAGTTTTAATTGAGCTGAATTCAGACTCTGCATTCAAGTAGGTTATGTGCATTAAATATTCAAATTCATATCATAGGTTCTTTCTTAGCTGTTCTACTAACCAACCACTCTGTTACCCTCAGCTTGGACATTTAAAAAAGTCTTATTTACAGTTTTGGATTTCTTATAACTTATACCTTATAGTCTATCAAAAAAGTGAAGAAATTAAAAAATGGCAACATCGTAGTGTCATCCCTTTCAAATTAATCTAAGGAAAAAAGGGATGACACTACGATGTTGCCACTTTTTAATTTCTTCACTTTTTTGCCAGATTATAAGTTATAAGTACCTAAATTATTAAGTACCTTGACCTACCAGGATGAGAGAATAACGAGAGAAGAACAACGGTTCTATTTAAAATGGATTTCTATAAAATTAAGAAATTAAAACAGGCCCCATCCATAAAGTTAATATACCTAGCGGAATAGAGCAACAATCTCGTGATTGAATGTGATTTCTATGAGATTAAATTGTCAACGTGCGGCACGTGCCGACTTGACGTCAAAAAAGAGTGCTGCTGTCATGTATTACATGTCTCTTTTTACCACGCAGTGTTACTGATAGTGACATCTCTCTTGCTCAGGCCTTTGTTTCTCTATTCCGCTAGGTATATTAACTTTATGGCCCCATCCCCTCTATCCATCAATGTCAATATGTCTTTCTAAGTTCTTGTTCTTGTACAAAAGCAATAAAAATGTAATTCTATGCCACTTAAAATGTCATTTAAATGTCCCCAAACTTCTAACCTCACAACCTATAATAATGTTTGTTATTTATTGTTTTCAGAATAAGCAACCATGAGTTACTTGGAGAAAATCGATGGTTACTTGGACTCGCTGAAGACAGGAAAAAGTAAGTAAGTTTGTTTCATTTTTCTTTGAAACGAACATTTTGCGGGTAAAGAGATCGCGAAAATCCATATACTCACAATATTTTGGCACGAGTCAGCCAACTCAACTATTAAGATTAAACGGCGACCTAAGAACCTCATCAACGCATATTTAAGTAGCGCTTGTACTTTTAATATTCTTCATTATTATGCATACTGTTCAGTTTCATTACATAGTTCTATGAGCATCTCTCGATGGCAGAAATGAAAACGTACTTTTTCTTGCAACATCAGACTTAGATGTTCTATTCCTAGTTGCTGTCTCTATATCCATGCTCATAATCAAAATCGATTCAGTAATTTCAGAGCCTTATTATAAACAAAATACATTCTAACTAGTGAATTTCCTCCTCACTTATAAAAAGATCCATGCTATGGTTTATAGTTTATACAGACGTTATAATTACTAGCTATTTGACCGAGCTTTGCTCGGTATTCGATAAAACACGAATAAAATGACATTTTCTAAAAATGATTCCTAGCTAGATCGATTTATTGCCCCCGAAACCCCCTATATACTAAATTTCATGAAAATCGTTGGAGCCGATTCCGAGATTCCAATTATAAATATATATATATACAAGAATTGCTCGTTTAAAGATATAAGATTTATTATACAATATCGTGTCCTAGTCTGTCTACCCGTTTTTCTCGTATCGCACAAGGGCCAAACACTTTCTCATCAAATGTTTAAATAGAAGTCTTTGATCAAATGTCATAGATCTGAATACATAGTGTGGATATTTTTATTATATCCTAAGATCCGACCGTAAAATTCTGCATGAATCGTTTTTTTCGATCAAACATATTTTAAAATAATCTTTAGAACGTATAGAATGGATTAATGTTGGGTTGCCTTGTTAAAAGTAGCCGCAAGTACCTCTAATTGAGCAAAATGAAAGCTTGCGTGTATTCAATAGAAAAGTAAGAGAATTAAGAAGAAATGACATTGAGGAATGACAGGACAATACACATAAAAATAAAAACGCCTGTTAAAGCAATCTTGCGAGTTCTCGACGTCCTCAAATAATGCCAGGCATAATAATTGTAGGCCTGAACATTTGTCATATACAAAAGTGATGGCAACCCCAGTTTGCGGCTATCGTGCAACTGGCAACCATGGATATTCATGTACAAAATGCATAAAACTTTAATTTGGTATCAAAAATATTAAAAAAATCGATGCTTCAATTTTGATGAAGAACTATGACTGTTTACGGGCTGGCAACACTAGGTTGCGGCCAACTTAGAGCTGGCAACCATTTATACCTTATTTTCTCACGTCATTTTCTTTCAAATGATGTAAAATTTACTGAAAAAAATATACATGCAAATTATGCATTTAACTCATGAACATTCAACTTAATTAGAGGTACTTGCGGCTACTTTTGACAAGGCAACCCAACATTAATCCATTCTATACGTTCTAAAGATTATTTTAAAATATATTTGATCGAAAAAAACGATTCCTGCAGGAATTTACGGTCGGATCCAATATTATTAGTACAGTATGTTTCTAGTAGTTTTGATTAAGGACGCTATCACAAAAATTATTACATAAATTAGCAGGTCAGTACGAATATCGACATTCAGGACATTACAATAACATTCAATATCAGCGCGCCTTGTACAGTGGCGGTTACGACGCTCGCCGCGTTCTTGATAGGGCGAAAATGTATGAAGAAATTTGAGAGCGTTTCATATCCTACTATCCTACTAATATTATAAAGGCGAAAGTTTGTTTGGATGTATGGATGTATGGATGTGTGGATGTACGGATGTTTGTTACTCTTTCACGCAAAAACTACTGAACGGATTTTAATAAAACTTTACAATAATATAGCTTATACATCAGAATAACACATAGGCTACAATTTTAACCGACTTTCAGAATGGGGGAGGTGTTTTGTTCGTTTTCTTATATTCAACGATTACTCCGCCGTTTGTTAACCGATTTTAAACATTTTTCTTTTGGTATATAGGGTATCATCCCAATTTGGTATTATATTCACAAAAGTAGTGATCTGATGAAGGATCCATTAGATATCGAGGGAACTCCTCAAAACTTATAGGGAAACATGTGGTGACTTCGGTTTCGTGAGAAGTATTCTAAGCATATGCTACCAACAAGTAAGATTTTGCACCGAGATATACCTGGTATACCGTGGTTCAGAAGGTGCTGAGAGAACTCCTGATTCTTTATATGTAGATACAAGTTTGGGAGTTTCGGCGTTGTTTTAAGAACAGAAAGCATATGCTACTATGCAAATTACATTCATCATCATCATCATCATCATCACTAACATATTATATACCTACCATTTCATAGTCTTTTAGATCGAGACTCGAGTTTGTCAAGCGATAATTAAAAAAAATCTATACCTACCTAATATTATAAACCTGAAGAGTATGTTTGCTTGAACGCGTCAATCTCAGCAACTACAGGTCCGATTTAAAAACTTATCTCAGTTGTAAATAGATCATTTATCGAGTAAGACTATAGGCTATATTATATTATCACGCTAAGACTAATACGACCGAAGAAACTCAGGAAAATGTGGGAAAAACGGGGGAAATATTTTTTATGGGAAAATGTATACAATTATTCTTTCTACTTCATAATATTATAAAATATGTACTAAAATAAAGTCGAGTGAGTGAAGTAAGGCTCAATGTGAATGCGGATAGAGTAGACGCAGTGCAGTCAATTGCAGACGCCTGTTGCCTGCCACTCCACACAAAGGCCGTTTCAATCCGGAAAATAATTCAGTTAAATTCAATTTGTTTTCGTTTTATTTTTGCTGTTATAATTGTAGGATATAAAATTGATTCATGAATAAATTGAACTCTTTACTCAGTTGATTCGTCAATTACCAACATACTCGTACTACCAATTATAATAATATTATGGATATTGTTTATAGTAATTAATACAAATACATACCTATAATATCAGGTTATACAACTATTTAACTTCAAAAGCCAGGTATTCGTAGATCAGTACCCCAATTTGGGCGGATTCCCTCACCGCTCGTAATAAGGCCCAGTTGCGAAGAGCGCAGCGGGTCATTGCGGTGAGGGTCATCAGGGGGTACCGTACAGTCTCCTGGGCGGCAGCTACTACCCTGGCTGGACACCCGCCGTGGGAGCTGGTTGCAAGGATCTTCGCCGAGTTGCAGAGAGGAGGTCGCGGGGCGAAGGCCTGCAATGGGAGGAGCTCCGACGGGTCCAAAGGCCAAGAGAGCAGTGGCTGCTGAGGAGGTGGGGTGAGGACCTGGCGCAGGCCCAGTACGGTCAACGCACAGCTCAGGCTCTGCGCCCAGTTCTTGCGGCGTGCTCACCAGGCATGGATGCTTCGATGCGTACCTGTGTAACGTCGCCAGGAGGGAGCCTACGCCAGCCTGCCATGATTGTGGCGCTGCGGAGGACACGGCCCAGCACACCCTTGAGGTGTGCGATCGTTGGGCCGTGCAGTGCCATGATCTCATGGTGGTACTTGGGCGGGACCTCTCACTCTCGAGCATGGTTCGCTGCATGCTCGAGAGTGATGAGGCCTAGCAGGCGGCGGTCTCTTTCTGTGAAATTGTCCTTTCGCAGACAGAGGCCGCGGAGCGGAATAGAGAGGAGCCTGCCTGGCTTAGCTAGTCCCGGCGCCGAGGGGAACGCTTCAGTTTGCCGAAGCGTTTCCTAACTTGGTGAAAGTCAGGTCCTTTGAGGTAGACCGGCCGGTCGTGGAGGGATTCCTGTGGGAGTTAGACTGATCCAGGATATCCCTCCATATACGGCTGAAAGCAAACCGCAGGTGGTTTTAGTGGGTAAGCCAGGCGCTTCTCACCGGGAGTCCCACATACCCCCGGAGTGCTTCAGCTTAACTGAGGCACATTCCCAACCCAGGGCACCCATAAAAGGTTTCCTCTGCGCACCAAACAAAAAAAAAGGTATTCGTAGATCAGTCGGTGACACTATTAGTAGAATTGGATATGTATCCAATTCTTATACTGTATAAAAATTGTATGTTCTGTATTTAGGGGAAAAGAGACTGCTAGCCCTAACTACAGGTTTCCTAACCTATATAGGGTAGCAGGCGCTTCACCTCACTTGATTTTTATGTAGTGTCTAATAAATTTTATTTTATTTATTTATTTATTTATAATTCTACCAATGTTTTTACGTATACGTAAAAACATGGTTTTAATTAGGTACTTCTGTGTAAAATCCTGGTGAACAGAAACATGACGCTAGTTTTCGTGCTATTCGACTTTAATAGTGTATGCTACTCCTTCATAATATTGTATTGAGACTTAATGGCTGGTTACTGACTATCCATTAAATCCGTCGCGACTACACATATTTTATTCAACTCCCCTAGCCTAATATGGCGTCCTGCCAGGATTTTAGTCGCCTGTCCATTGTCCTGACATCGAAAATATGATGTTCGTTCTGAAATTGTATGAATATTTTCTGCTATTGTGATGTTATTGAAGATATTTCGTCTTTATACCGACTGTGCCAGGAGGCCTCCGATTACCTTACCCACTTGGCGAAACAACCTACTTGCTTTTAACACCGCGTTTTAAGTTAGGCCCTGGTATGGATCTGGAGGCGCTGGCATAAACGTGCCAAAGCATTTCTCCCCCACGTGTAACCCATGCTTTACTTTGCCCAAGCTTCCACGTATAACGCATTAGTGAAAAAAAGTAAATTGGAATTCTTCCTATTCCTATTTTCTTCTGATTAATTTCGTTGCGGGTCACAAAACAGTTTTAGCATGTCCCTCGAGCATGAGATGAGATCGTATCAAAAAGTTTTCGTGGTTGGATCGCTATCGATCCCGGCGACACAGGAGATACATCATACAGTGGTGGGAATGTGTGGTGGGCCAACGCCCGTTTTAAATAAAATATGCGTTAGTGACTTAAAACTTAGTCATATTTTCTCAACAATTCCAGGTGCCATGGTGGACTCATGGTTCATGATGTCCAGCCCGAAGCCGATCCTGACGGTGGTGGTGCTGTACCTGGTCTTCCTGAGGGTCGGTCCCCGGCTGATGAAGAACCGGCAGCCGCTGCGGATCACCAAGCTCATCAGCTACTACAACGCGGCGCAAGTTGTGCTCGCTTCTATGATCTGTTTCAAGGTCAGTCTCTTCCGATTTAAAACATAATCATGAATCATGCCTATCAAAATTTCAAAAATCAGCGTGTCATAATATACAACTTCTTAAAAGACAATTCGGTCGGAAGATCTTCCTTTGAGGCTCTCAAGTACAACAATATCTGCCGGGTCAGCCAGTATTTATTGGGATTTTTTGTATCTAGTTGAAGTTTTCATTGTAACAGCATAAAATATACTATTTGAATATACTATTTGAATTGTGTTTTCCAGGCGACCAAACTAAACCTATTCAGAGATGGAATAATGTACGCTGGTTGCCGGTATCCGTCCAACACACAAAACGCATTGGTAAGGTCTATTTGTGTTTTTTTTTTAATTAGAATAATATGTAATACTTAATTTTTATTTTGTTACTACGCATTGAAAGACTCAAGGAGGAACATTTTCTTCATTAATGCTAAGTACTCACATACGGTTTTGCTCGATTGAGCAATAACGTCAAGCAAAACCCGCGGCTCGGACCTTCGTCCACACATTCAGCATTGCTCGATAGTTTTACTCTAAATCGATACATTTAATTCCATCAAGCTGGCTCGATAAGAGCCTTCGAGTGGCTCGATGCGAGCCTTCGAGCTGTCAGTTTTGCGGTCCACACAGTAATTATTACTCAATTTGGAGTAAAACTATCGAGCAAAACCGTATGTGAGTACTTAGCATAACTCTTTCAATGCGTGTTTTTAAAAAGTTATTTATAGGGAGTTCCTTGTAAACTCTGACTAAGTTTAATTAGATCATTATTTACTCGTAAAACTACATTGTTTTTATTAGTTTCTTCATCAGCGTCTTATACTTTCAGCTCTTGGACATCGGCTGGTGGTATTTCTTTGCCAAGTTTACGGAGTTACTTGACACTGTCTTCTTCGTGCTGAGAAAAAAGAATAAACAGGTAAGAGTAAATATTTCAAAAGTTCTTAGAAATAATCTTATCAAGCAGTGAATTAGAAGTTTTTCAAAAATATCCAGAGCGCTCGTTACCCCTCTGGTGTAGGTAATTAATGGCTAAATTCCCTTTGTCATGCGAGGAGTCTATTGAAACAAAAACTAAGTATCATATTTTATGCTTTCCCGAGATTCTTCATATCAATTTATATCAAAATTGAGCCAGACATACGGACACATTTTCACATTTATAACAATAGTCTCTCTTACTTCCAGATCACGTTCCTCCACGTGTATCATCACGTGATCATGGCTCTATACTCGTGGAGCTACCTGAAGTTCGCGGCAGGGGGAGAGGGGACCATCCTCGCCCTCCTCAACTCCCTCGTCCACGTGGTCATGTACTCTTACTACCTGCTCTCCGGCCTGGGACCCAAGTACCAGAAGTACCTGTGGTGGAAGAAATACGTGACGAAGATGCAGCTGGTGAGTTTATTGTAGCATAAGGGTCAATTCAGACCATAAAGTTAATATACCTAGCGGAATAGAGCAACAATCTCGAGCTGTCAAACGTAACCAAAATTGGTTTCATCTGTGTGTAAAAATATGTGTACGTATACACTTTCACAAGCATGATTGAACATGATTTCTATGAGATTAAATTGTCAACGTGCAGCACGTGCCGACTGGACGTCAAAAAAAGAGTGCTGCTGTCATGTATCACACGTATATATTTACCACGCAGTGTTACTGATAGTGACATCTCTCTGGCTCAGGCCTTTTTTTAGGCCTTCAGATTTCGAAGTTTTTTAAGCTAACGAGAGTCATCCCTTTCAAATCAATCTAAGAAAAAGGGATGACCCTACGATGTTGCCACTTTTTAATTTCTTCACTATTTTGACAGACTATAAGAATGGAATGCACAACGGACGGGCACAAAAAACTTTTTCAAACGTAAAATTAAAACACTATTCTCACTTCTCAGCTATATTCTTTTAGAATCTAATTTAAGAGAACCGTTTCTTTTGCCACAATCAATGACTATTATATCTCGTCGACGTTGCGGTCTGAATTGACCCTTAATCTAAAATTTTCTCTTAAAATTTCAGCTGCAGTTCCTCCTTATGCTGGCATACTGCGCGTGGACATATAACTCGCCGCGGTGTCAGTTCGCCGTCGGCTTCACGTACTTCATCTCGGCGAACGTCACCATCTTCCTCATCCTCTTCCTCAATTTCTACTCCAAGAGCTATAAGAAGTCCAAGGAATTCAAGAGCGAGAACGGCTTCACCGTATGTAAGCCGGTGAAAGATGAGAAAGAGGATGGTTTCAACACCTTCGGTGTTGATAAGATCTGTGGCGATTACGTCAAAGACGGCCAAGTCTACCTCTCCAGGCGCACGGCTAAAGCGCTAGATCTAGACTGCTACGAGAAATGATTCAATATTTTGTACGATTGAGCTGTCATGAGACTGATGATTGTGATGGGTATATGATAAAGCGATTTGAGCCGAAACTGTGCGGTGTAAGGTTTAGTTTACGATGGACTTGTGGTGTATAGAGAAGAGAGTATTTAAATAGAAAATATGTAAAAAAATCATATCATTATTTAGGGTGTACTTAGTATATTTTGGCTACTAAGCTTAGTTTACGTTTAGGAGAATTACTTTTTTACGAATTGTTTAGCGAACGCGAATTATAGTTAAAATATCATCGATCTTACTACAAAAGATTTAAACAGGTGTTGAACGGTTGATTAGAGAAAAATTCAGTACAAAATGGTGTCAAAACAACTGTTCAACAGATGTTTAGTTTTTTGTGGTAAGACTGTATATCGCTAGCTCTACGTAGCACATACAAAGCGAACACCAATTTTAAATCTATCAATGTTTCCAGAATCTTGCCAGCATAGTCTATAAGTAGGCTAGTTTACTATAAACTTAATAATATGCCTCTACATTTAACAATAACTTTTAATAGAGCTGCGATACAATCGCCAAATATTATTTCAATATATTTTGTATCTGTGGTTCAAACCATGTGTCACAAAATCTCATATTATTACATGTAAATTTTCGCTACAAATTTCGTAAATTTCGTAAGGTACCTCGTTAATATTAAACAACGATTCTAAATAAATAATATTAGATAGAAAATAAAATGCTTTTTTTAGTATGTATAAGTTCAAAAAAATGTTCTGAATTTACACCCTTGATCATTCTACTAATAATGTTCGGTTTTTCATCCTACATGTCATTTAAGAAAAAACGAATATTTTAGCCAGCTATGAACAGTTTTTTAAAAATATTATTTTTCTAAATTCTTTGTTCTTATAGTATAAAAAATTCAGCAAACACGTAGAAATTCGGTCATTGACCTACTTCTCTTCTAGACGTAGGTTATACGCTCAGTTTCTCATCAATTCAGTCCATCAATCTAGTAAGATTGACGCGAAACTGAACGTCTAACCAGTTGATTGACTGACTGATAATTTCTTTATTTTGTACTTTTTAAATTTTAGCCATCAATCTGTCATCAATCTGCGTCAGCGTCAGTCTGAAACTGACGCCAGGTTGATGACAAACTGAACGTGTAACCTACATCATAGGTGGATTTTACTTTGTACGTATTCGATGACCGGGCTATATAGGTTCGTGTAATAGAATTTTTTCGTGTAACAGTTTTCCTGCTATAGCATTAGCTGATATATTGTGTCTACAGTTCAATGCTCAGTCACATAACATAATATATTAAAAATAACATTTTATGACTTCAGAACTTCAGCCTTGTATATAGGTAGTGGAACTAGCAAATGATAAGGTGGTTATAAAATTAAACGAGGAAAAGTGCCTCTACTTATAGTATCTAATATTGTGCATAAAAACATTTGCTATTCTATTTCCACAGTGAAAACCAGACCGAAAAATCATATTATAAATTATAATGTTATAATTATGGGCACACACACAAAACTACGAATTCGAATCACATCTGTTGTCATGGGTTTTTTTCATAAAGTTAATATATCTAGCGGAATATATTAACTTTATGGTTTTGTTGCAGATTTTCGTGATGCGATGCGAATTCGAAATTTTGTGTGAGAACCCTATAATTTTAAAAATAGCCTTCAAATTGACAAAGAATGACAAAGCCTGGCTTGGCCTCTTCACATTGGCAAGGATGAACTAATTCAAACGAGTATACGCATGTAGCGGGACAGGATTTGGGGATATGATTGCTTTTGAGCTTCCCAATCATGTTGGCAATATTGGTTAATTATCATGTCCCAACGAAATAAACTATAGCTAAGAACGATAATAATAATTAATAGATCATGTCAGCTGTCAGATAAAAAAATATATATAAGTTTATTATAATATGTATCTAATTACTTATTATGTTACAAAAATCCCTCAAAGCCGCTTTCACTGTATTCGCCGTCCGCAAAAGACTCAAAATATCAGAGTTATATTTACATTTTACTGATTATCATCAAAAATTCCTATTAAATTTTAGTGAGCATGTTATATTTTAGAAGAGGTGTAACATTTAAAAGTATCAGTTCTTTCTCCTACCAAAATGTATTAACTATTAAATATTAATACTTATTATTGCAAGGATAAGCGTACTAATAATTTTTGTTTACTTAAATAAATAAAAATATTATACTTAATTTACAATAATTTCTTAACAAAATTAAATGTAATAAATCTTACATTTAATTTTGTTAAGGAAAACGTTTCAATAAATTCGTCTACATTTTTAAATCATTGTCCACATTTAGCTGAAGGTAAATTTGAATTAAATTTGAATCCTAACGGGTAAATTTGAATTTCTGCCTCATAGTAATATCTTCCATTCAGCTCAAATAAATCTACAAAGAATACTTTAATATTTTTTTCTCACCATCTACAATAATCTATGAAATTGTTCTCCTAGTTTAATTTCAAGTTCCTAAAATTAGGAGTTGAATGAAAATATAGAGTGAAAATATAACAAGTAAAGGCGAGATGGTTTTTAAAAAGTTTTGCGTTGATTTTCTAAACTCTCGCGCTTTTTGCTGATAACTGCGTACTGTGTACTGAAATATTATGACATTCACGACATTTAATAATATATCCAGGAAGTATTTAAAATTGTATGGGATTTAAGTTTTAATGCATCGCAAAAAGACATGGCAACTTACGACCACGCTTTTATTTCCGACTTTTCTGACGAAATTACAATTTGACTAAAGACTCTGTTTTGTGTGCTAAATAAGAGTACTTTTACATTGTTAATATTCCTGTCCAAGCTGTATTTGTATTTTTGCTTGTTGATTGTATGTATTATTGTTTTGTTTGTGTAAAAACTTAGATGATACAATCAGCCTTAAGATAAAAATAACAAAACGCTTTAAACAATGTAATAATTTTAAGTAGCGTAATGTATTATAAAATTAAACAATAAATTGCACAATATCTTTTTAATGCGATTCTTGATATTTATTAACACTTCGTACTAATTACAAAATAACACCAAAAAAATTTAAAATCGGACAAATGCGAGTGGGACTCTCGCTGTCACGTCACGTCCCTCTGAAGATTGTCACGTGACTACGATAGACAATAGGGATGTAACTTCGGAGAAAGGGCTCCCACACATAGCTGCGAATTTGTGCGAATACGCATCGCAATGTCAAGTTTACTATGAATTTGCGGACATTTGCGATGCGATGCGAATTCGCAGTTTTGTGTGGGAGGCCCTACGCCCATTTCTAAACTTCGGTCGGCTTTCGGTCGGATCGGAAGATTTGAATGCGCCGCCTTGGAGTAGGCCCCCTAGTCCGCATGATATTTGCCCGAATTCTATAATTGAACAACGCGCACAAGGAAAGCGGCCTAAAATTTGTATTTCAGCACAATCGCAACAACGATGTCCGATCAAAGGTTAAGAACGGATGGATGAACACACTGTCAATATGGTGTATATTGACAAAGCGCCCATCCATCCATCCATCAGTGGAATGGTACACCTCCAGATAAATTATTATCATAGAATAAATAACATAGACCTTTAGCATTGTTACAGGGCCAATGGGCTTGTAGCCTCGTTAAGAGGTCCTCAGCCGAACTCTATATTTTAATTAGTAATTTAAACAAGGTTGATAAACAAATTGTGTAATTATTTAAATGTAATGGTGTTCGACATGTTTTATAATATTTAACACTATATAACATGGGCGTATATAAGGGGGGGGGGGGGGGGGGGGTCCCTTTACTATCCATCTTACTTGTCCAATCGACAATAGTATATTATGTACCCACCGATTTTCATCGGCGTGGTACATAGACTTCCAAAAAACGAGGAGGTTATATGTTCGGCTGTAGATATATTTATTTTTTATTTTTATTTTTGTATGTTCAACGATTACTCCGCCATTTGTGAACCGATTTTCGAAATTTTTGTTTTGTTGTATTAAGTTTCACTCCAATTTGGTCCCATTTTCACAAAAGTGTTAACCTGATGATAGGAACCATGAGTAATCGAGGGAACTCCTCGAAATTTATATGGAAACATATGGTGATTTTGGTTTTATGAGAAGCATCCTAAGCATATGCTACCAAAACGCAAGATTTTGCAACGAGGTATACTATGGTTCCGAAGATACTAAGAGAACTCCGGATTCCTTATATTCCTAGCATGGCTCTCCCACGTGTATACCTTATAGAACCACAAATAAAACAATACAACCAATTCACTAAATAAACTATATTATCACTTGTTTTTGGCGCTTTTGTATGACTTCTTGTAGAAGTCCATGAAAAGGTAGAGAACTAGGGACAGGTTGATCAGGAAGGTGACGAGCAGCTTGTTGGAGAACAGGCAGGGTGACGTGCAGTACTCGAACACCACGTACATCATAATCAACACGAATTGGATCTGAAAAAATTAAGAAAGTGGGTAAAAAATTTAAAACTTAATTTTTAAAGTGATATGAAACATGCTAAGCTAAGCAAGAAAACTGAGCAATAAAGTGATTGTAGATTTCGCTTTTAGTAGACACAGAAAAACTGACATTAAATTAATGTGACAAAGTTTTGCCCCGACATTTAAAATGAGGAGTTTTTGCCGCGGGGTTAAAAAAATTAATTATCTTAAAAAATATCGTTCTTTCACACATTATAATATGTAAAGCTAACTTGTAATCCCATGTGACTGAAAACATATTGTTTTTTCCCGGCATTTAGCAAATGCTGGAAATTGAAAACCGGAAAATGATGTGCAGTGTACCTATCACATTTATGCAATATTTACCTACAGTGCAAACAAAGTTGTATTATCACTGCATATTTTATTCGTGTAAACATTAGAAATAAATATTTATAGCTGTTGCAAGAATACAAAGTTACTTTTAATGTTTAGTTATAAATTAACCTCTAAATTTATTTAAGTTCACAGAGGCGACTTTTAAAATAAATATGCAATTAGTTTAGTTTTCGTTTGAGGTTAAAAAACAATTTCCAATAGCATTTGATTAAAGTTAATTCTTCGTCGATACAATGTTTCAATAAAAAAAATTAACAGGCTACTTAGAGTATAGAAATATTTTAAAAATGCCCTAAATAAAAGTTTGCAACCCACAACAAAACGTGTTCTGTTTTCAGAAGATAATCACAATCAAATTAACGCAAAAACATATTAAAATAATATTATTTTCGTGAATCATAATATTATGTTAATATGAATATCTGAATGTTCGTTTGTATTGTGTAATCTCCGAAACGACTTTGATGAGCACTGATGTAGAGAAAATCCGGAGGAAATTATACGCCTCTTAAAATTGCATATTGTGCGCTATATTTTCTCAAAATATAGCGCACAACGGGGCGGGTCGCATTCCCATAAAATGTCACCAAAAATGTTTGAAATAAGTAGCCCGCGGCCCGCTCCGCGCGTATAAGAGCCATACCTATATTATGTATATTATAAAAGTATTAAATATATTTCCGTTGTCTAGTACCCGTAACGATTTATTTAAATAGCGCGGCGCTATCATTTACATACAATAGGCTTGATGACTATTTTTTTTTTCTTATTGGTAATTGAAAGACCCTTAAAAAATAGAAACATCGCCGAAAGAATGACTCTGATAGCTTAAAAATTCACCAAGATATGACAATTCAAACATCTCATAAAATAGACCTGCCCGAAACGCTCCATACAAAGTGCTACGAAAGACTGACGTCACTCTTTCGTAGTTTGTACGCATCGGGAGAGAACTTTGTTCGATAGGTATATTAAATATTGCGTTTATGAAAGTGGTTTCATGACAAAAGTTGCTTTTAATTTCATGAGTTATCGATTGGTATACAAATATTAAGAAATTTAATTGAAAAAAAAATCGACTAGATTATCTAACTTTGAAGGCGCATAACAAAAAAAATAAAAATTCTATCGAGCTGTAATTTTGGGAACACTTATTTTTCACCGTGATTTCTTTATTTTATTAACAAAATTCGCAAATCTTTGACCTTGTCATCGTGCAGCTGCCAAACCACACGTTCGGGCGGACGCGTATATATATACTTACTATTAATATTATTATAAATGCGAAAGTATCTCTGTCTGTCTGTCTGTATCGCTTTCATGCCAAAACTATTGAACCGATTTGCATTACTGCAATGTACACAGATAGTCTACAGCCTGAGAAAGGACATAGGCTACTTTTTAACTGGAAAAAGGGGTTGTAAGGGATTGTTTATGCGTAAATTTGTTCAAATTAAGTTAGTTCCAAAAATTCATAACAGATGGTGCTAAGAGTCGCCTACATCGCGCTAGCGCTTGCTCAAACGTCTTTCTATAAGACGGGGTAACCCAAATCAGATTTTTTTCGATTCTTTCGATTGTTATACACGTTTTATATAACTCACTACTCAGTACTTAAGAGGATACACCAGGGGCGAGAGAAATTGAAAATAGGTATTTGGAAATATATTGCTGTCTCACCAATATCAAGTCTCCCACCGCAGAGTGCGTTAGAGACAACACGACAAAAGTTCTAATAAAAGAACAGAAAATCTTCAATTCGTTGTCCGCTGATTCCTTCTCCAAAACTTAACCGATTTAAGTACTTTTTTCATTAAGAATTAATTGTTTTTTTTTTTTATTTATTTTTTTTTGTATATTTTAGCCAGTTTTGTTTTCTGGGTGTTTGAACACAGAGGAAAATCTGGCCATTTTTTTTGGTTTTTGGACGTTCTTATCTTTTTTAATAATAAAATTATGAAAAAAAGGTAACATAAGGACATGACCACTTGATAGTGGCCATAGATATTCAGTAAAAAAATGATAACTCTACCGGCATTATCCAGGGAGGAAACAGGGGACAGCGTTTGTATGGAAAAACGGCGGTGTGGACTCCTCTTAAGACTTTATCTATGCAGTGACCGGTGACATAACCTTAAACCTATCAAGGATAAATATTAAATAGTTTATGGGTAAAGTTGTGTAATGGCTTTAAAGTTAAATAAGCTTTAAAATTTGGCATAAGTAAATAAAACTAAAAAAAAAATATATGTGTACTCTGCACAGCTGTTTTGGGTATTTTGATTTAAGGGGTACCAGGGTTTTAAAAAGCTTTTGACACAAATTTTGTTGACACCGCGCGCTATAAACTGAAGTCCACGCGGACGAAGTCGCGGGCAACAGCTAGTTATAATATATACCGAGGACTGAGGAGCCTTAAAACGTGCGCTATCAACGTCGCAAAATTTATTTCATGATTCTTACACATAAAAGAAACAACTCACCATCTGCATCTTGGTAATATACTTCTTCCACCAAATGTACTTCGCGATCTCGGGGAAGGTAGACACCGCATAATACGAGTACATCACCAGGTGGACAAAGGTATTCAGGAATCCAAGTACAATGATGGAGAGGGCAGTGAACTTGAAGTACAGCATCGCCCAGGAGTACAGCAGGATCCCGCAGTGATGATACACGTGCAGGACTGATACTTGGTTGTACTTCTTGCGAAGGACAAAGAACACCGTATCGAGGAGTTCCGTTAACTTCGCGATGGTGTATATGTGGGTTCCGAAGTAAAACTGAAATTAAAAGGTATCTCCTTTATCTATTGGTATCCATTTATTTATACACATAAAAAGAGCGTGTGTACAGAGTACACGTGTCAAAAGAAAAAAATCTGTCCGAAATCATAACGGCGGGCGTCGCGCGTCGAAGCGCAATAATTATTATTATTTCGACAATGAAAAAGATTCATGACGTAGCGGAAATTTCACTCTCAACGCGCCTTAAGTCACTTCTGTTTTCCATAAATACTACAGTCTACAGTTATAATGTAATATATTTGCATAATTAATACTTCATTTAGACTTAAATTAAGTAACATAATTATAATAATTAATTAAATACCTCATACTGCAGATCTGGAGACTCGTCGACGCACTTGTCGGGCGACAAACCCGACTTGTACAGAATCACTGTCGCCTGTAACGTAATGCACAGTTTGGTTAAACATAATACCAAAAAAAAAAAAACATAACCAACAAGAAAATATTGTTCTTTCAGTCTAGAATCAGAATTTAAGAACATACCGAGACGTGATGCAGAGAAGCTTAAGCTTAGCCGTAGCTATTAATTATGTATATTTTAAGACAAAATGTGTGGGATATAGATGACCCAAGGAAAGCCTAAATGGCATAATATGCCATTTTTGATGGCTAAGTGAAAATATTATTTTCACTTAGCCATCAAAAATTTTAACCCTTAATCAGGCATAGTAGGTACGTTATATCGACCACCTAGGTAATTGGAGTTTTATTGTGATCTCTGTCTTTTTTTAAATTCATAAAAGCTTTTTTTGATTACCAATATATTTTGTATCTTTCGTGTGAAGTTACTTTTTTTTACTAAACAATTCATTTTGGAAAAATTATTATTCAAAGTAAGTAATAAATAATTAGTTATATGCTCTACGCCCGTCTGACGGTCTAGTATGATATGGACACTGTTTCCATTATTCAAGAGATGATTTTGAAATAAAAATATAATTATTGTAAATTAAAAAGGTTTGTTTTTAACAAAAATAACATTCTTCTAGTCGATACTACGTGTGGTAATTACACGCTTACAAAATAGTAGATAATCTTAGGTAAGTATTCAAAATTCTTCAATTCTTGTGAATAGTTCACCACAGTAAAGAGATCAAAGTTCAAAGAATGCAGTTTCCTAATTAAAAATAGGGATAATAGAAACAAATTATAAAACGCCAGAGAGCTCCTTATCAGATATACCGCATATGGCATAATACGACCACTTAGTTTTTGTCTTAATTTTAATATTTTTTAAGAAACAGTTCTTAGGTATACATTGTACCTACAGGTAAAAATTAAGACCACACCATATTTAAAAATATTTTTAATGCCAGTGCATATGGGGCCTGATTAAGGGTTAAATGCAACAAGTACAACATAGGACAATCAAAGTCGCATTGCAAGAGTACGAAGTTCAAGCTGCTATTATGATGAAGCTGCATCCTAACAATTGCTGCGTCGCGTCGCGACTCGTTGTGAACAAACTATAATGAATTCGGAAGCGGAGTGGATCTACATTTCTTTTTGTTTACCGACTTCGAGAAACAAACAAAAAAGAAAAATAAAGAATCTACTAATAACAATATTGTTTCGTCTATTAAACCGTACACGGCCCTAGCTAGGGTTAAAATGTCAACAAGGTACTCACCAGTTTGAATAAATATGCCGAGTATATGACTTGTAGAATATTGTATGTTAATATCACATTTTTCAGTTGAAACGGTTGCCTATCCTTCATTAGATATGGGCCGAGTTTTAGAACAAAAACCAGGTATGACACACATATTATGATTATTTTGGCTGGGGAGCCCATAAGAAACCAACTATCGACGTAGGAGGCTGAAACAAAAAAATAAAAATATTTTTAAGTGGGTTAAACAAAGTAATTTTATAACGTAGATTTTCCCATAAAATTTACTAAGATATTTCTAAACTAATTCTATGAAAAACAGGAAAAATCCTATAGAAATACTTATATTTTGTTGTAATTTTGAAAACTATTAGCAAAACGAGTATATTGAAAAAAAAATCAATTCAATGAAGATAAATTAATTTAAACACCGAATTAAAATAATAGAATAAAAACGAATATTTTTTTTTAAATTATTTTTATAAGTAAATAAAAATAATAATTTGTAATAATTAATTTCAATTTTGGGTACAATTTAATTTACTCACCATCTTTGGATTCCCAGGGGGGCACCACTCCGTCCATGCTCACGTCAGTTCGCTGCGGCACTGATCGCGATACAATAATTGACTATCATTGTGTTGAGTTCAACCATTAATTATTATTTAAGTAATACCGGAATTTTCTTCAAGATTTAATTTATTTGATAAGTTTAATTTATTAGTTTTAAGAGGGCATTGGCCCAGTTTTATAAATTTGGAAGTAAATCGGTCTTATAAAATGCCCTTCTCTAAAGTGACCGCATATTTATTACAATGGCTGCATTATTTTGTAAAAATAAAAATATGTAATTATTGTAACTTCGTTTCGTCCTGCAACAGGACAGGCATCGCCTAGTGTGGGGATCCGTTATCGCATTATGTTTTTAATAATTTTTGGTCAATAAATATTTGTAAGTATTTGTATATACTTAAAAATAATAATTATAAAAAACTTTAAACTGAATTTAGTATTTTGAGTAAACGAAAATTTAAGCGTGCAAGAAACGTGCCTTGGCACGAATAGGTTAAGTACCACGACCTCGGAAAATACGGCTTGAAATTTTGTGCTGTTTCTTGATTTCGGTTATATTGCCGGGGGTCCAAGGAATTGGAAATAGAGACTAGGATCCCAAGAACAATAACTCATAATGTGGCAACTTGCAATAATGATCATGCGCTGGTGTTTTTGATTTTTATAGTATAGCTAATCGCTTAGAACAGTCTGAAAGAAGATGCTTCTGTTAGATAATGGTCACGTAAAATGGGCTACGGCATGTACCCAAAAGGTAGCCAAAAGGTTCTGCGATTGACCTCCTGCCAGTCCTGTCAGTGGGATTATGGAAGTGTAGCAAAGAGAGTGATCACGTGTACTACGCACACACTTGGGCACTGCAAAAGAAATGCGTTGCTGGCATTGTTTTTATGAAACCAGGCACTGAGGTTTTTTTTTTCAGAAAGTTCCCATAGGATAAATAAAATTCTGATCATAATATAATTAAGTAATCTAATAAAATGACTTATCAATATATCAGATAAGATTCATCACGGCCGATACGTGGAGTTTCGGAGTTTGGATGTTTGTAACGATTTGCGTACGTGACCCGCGGAAAATTTTTATTCTCATTATCAAATTGCTCATCAATCGCAAAGTACCGTACATTAGAATGTAATTATAAAACGTAATGTCTGACATTTTTCCAAAACTATTAGCGTAGTTATTACTTATTACGCACTTTAATTGACATAATGTTTTAATTCGGTAGTAGCTTTTAATAAAAAAAAATACTGGGATCCGATTCTTATACCTCGACTTATGAGTGAGACACACCATATTGTATGCGCTCAATAAGACTGCATGTGCTCGAAGTAACATTCGAGGCATGAAAATTAAACGACCTCTGTGGCTCAATGGTTGAGCGTGTGCCAGCTCAAAGCCGGCGGTCGCGGGCTCCAATCCAGCCGATGCAACAAAAAGTTTACAATGTCTCTAGGTCATGGATGTTTATTAAATATGTGTATGACTGTGTATTATCCTAAATATACCCGTAATACAAGTCCTTCAGGTAGGTACTTAGCATGGGGCCAGACTGACGTGGTGTGAAGCGTCCATAGATATTATTAAAACTATTAGGTACTTACTTTTTATTTTTAAAACCCATCCTGACTGCACAAAACAAAGTTTGTGGGCACTACACTACGTCATTTTTTATTAAAAATATTTCTTAAAACTTCTCGCAAGGTTTTTGTCATCTAATAAAATATTTAATATTTGTATTATTAAATTATTATTAAACAAACTTACTAAACATGAAACAAAAAGATCAGAAGGCCATTTTATTTAAAACATAAAACAAAAAATAGTAAAAAATAATATTTTTCAAACAAAGTACGAAACACTCAACACATCACAAAACACAATTTATTCGCGAATAAAATTTCAAGCAGTTAACAACTTTTAATTTACGTGTATTACTTTACACAATAAATTACAATTTATTAACACACAACAATTCGCTCAAGTGAGAAAAACTCTCAGAAAATTGCAGTAAGTTTTCTTCATTTTCCGTCAAGATCTCCAGAGCGGCGGATATTTTCAAACCTTTAAAGAATTTCGCAGTTCTGCCATATTTAACATTATAAAATGCGGCCGCGCTTTTGTGTCGTCCACCATTCTGGAATTCTTGCCCCTTTGATCTAGATCTACGGTTATGATCTAGACAGAAAACGCTATAGATATTGGATTAAGACTGGGTGTCTTAGATATGTTAAGCAGAATTTGACCTGGATGTGCAAGACATTTAGAAATTGGTCGTGGTTTGGGTCTCCTTTCCTTAGATCTTTTACACTTATTTTCCTCATTATCTCCTTGAATATCTTTAGTTCAGTACTCAACAAATACTTTTTCTTTAGGCCTTCTAATCTGCTTTATCATGATTTTCTGTCATTTCAATTGGACAACCAGATCTGTTTCTTCCACCAGCTGCACCTGAGATATAATCAGACTTTTACCTTCAGATTTCCATATATCTTAGTCCACGTTGCCTTCGTCATCACAGCTCCTGACCCTGCGCCAGCTCTGCAGTCTCGAGAGCCACTTCATCATAGTCCTGCTCAAGAACAGCCAGATCCTCACGTGCTTCAGCAAATTCTCCCTCGTCCATACCCTCACCGACATACCTGTAAGTGAAATGTTGCCCAAATTAATACAGTGCTGCGTAAGAAACGGACATTATGTATGTTTTTATTTTGGGCCAGTGCCTCCATAAAAAGTTGAGGGTTTTTTTTAATAAAAATTAACTTAACGTATTTAGAGCCTCAGAAAAAACAGTTAAAAATGTTGGAGATATTTTAACAAAATAATGCTCCTAATATTACAGACATTAAGCTTTCGATACTATCTTCGGCAGCCCACATTTGTAGCATGTCGGTGTACCGTATCTCCGTTCCGTGGCTTTGACGCGCATCATGATCGGTAGTTTGGACGAACGATAATACATGATACACGAAACGGTTTTGAGACTCAAACAATCGTACGAGAATGTTGCGTCCTACTCTACTCTACAAACGTCAAATGACGTCGTTAGAGCGGGACGCGGCACTCTCGTCCGATTATTTGAGTCTCAAAACGGTTTCATAGTAGGCCTACTGTTTTGAGACTCAAACAATCGGACGAGAATGCCGCGTCCCGCTCTACCAACGTCATTTCACGTTTGTTAGAGCAGGACGCGGCATTCTCGTCCGATTGTTTGAGTCTCAAAACGGTTTCATAGTAGGCCTACAGATACGGCCCGATCCACACATAGACAGACAGAGTATGGAGTATCTGTCATATAAGTTGTGGATAGCCTATCCGACACTCATCAGGAAGTGATGTCAGTTCTTAAATTAATTTGGTGAAATTAGCACATAATTCCCTTAGCTCGGTCATTATTTCAGTCAAAATTCCATACCAGTGCACGAAAGCCCTCTTCATGTACATAAGGTCGAACTTGTGGTTGAGCTTGGCCCAGGCCTCGACGACGGCGGTGGTGTTGCTGAGCATGCAGGCGGCGCGCCGGACCCGCGCCAGGTCCCCGCCCGCCACCACCGTCGGCGGCTGGTAGTTTATACCCACCTGCAGGAGTTTACAGCTGAAGTGTTCCTTTAAGGGCTAATTTATATACAGGGTGTTATAAAACAAAGTGATAATACTTTAGGGTGTGTATGAGTCCCGTGTAGAGTTCACTGTAAAAGAAGCAGCGCTGAAAAAGTAAGTTTTTCACCTTTGTATGCAAAAATTCATGACGCGGGGGCGCTTGCCCATACAAATCACAAAAAAATTTTGCTCCTTCAGCGCTGCTACTTTCACAGTAAACTAGAGTTTCACTCATAAGTCCAATACTTTAGGGTGCTTATGTGTCCCTTATATAGATATAAGGGATACATACGTCATACACACCCTAAACTAAAGTATTATCACTTAGTTTTGTTACACCCTGTACAGGGTGTAACAAAAATAAGTAATAATAATAATAATAATAGCTCCCACACCGGTTTCGGTGACGGTGGCCAGTTTCATTGAAACCAGGCCAGCTACGCAGGAGTAATTTTATAGTGCCCAAGTGTGTGCGCAGTACACAAGAGCACTCTCTATTCCTTTACTCTCATAACCCTGTGGACGGAAGACCGACACGACTGGCGAGAGATCAGGCGCAGGACCGACTTTTTACATGCCCATCCGACGCATGGATCATCTTACTTGTCAGACAATCAGGTGATCAGCCTGCATTGTCCTAACCAAACTTGGAAATAACATGTTTCCAACGCGGGAATCGAACCCACGACCTCCGAGTCAAGAGCCGCGCTCTATACCACTAGACCACGGAGGCGCTTAAATAAGTGAAGTACTTAAACAAAAATAAGTGATAATACTTTAGGGTGTGTACGTGTTTCCTGTAGAGAGTTCACTTTGAAAGTAGCAGCGCTGAAAGACCCAATTTTTTTTATCCCTTTTGTATGGGGAAACTCGTGACTCGGCCCGAGCCCTTGCCCATACAAAATTATTCTAATATTGGTCTAAAATTAGTTCAGTATAAAAAACAGATAAATAGTGTATTTAAAATTTAAAATCTAAAATATTTTTCTGCTATGTCTATTTACCTTGAAATTCTAACTATTCTATTTTGTAGTACCTATTGTATTGTTTGATTCTTCCAATGTAATGTTATTTTTAAATTCATATTACTCTATTATAGAATTTTGTTGTTAATTTTTATTGGTGCATGTAGTGTTTGTCTGTAAGAAGTTGTAACACTGAATGGTAATTAATTAAGTGTATCCTGTACTTTATTATAAGTGTTAGCAATTGTTGACAAACCTTTTAAAATAAATAAAAATAAAAAATAAAAAGTGTTGCCCATAAATTCGTCTTTCAGCGCTGCTACTTTCACAGTGAACTCTCTACAAGGAACACGTACACACCCTAAAGCAAGGGTTCCCAATCTTTTTCAGCCTGCGGCGCAGTTACACGTTCAATATTTTGTCACGGCGCCCTTCTTTACCTAGCTATTACAAAAAGATAACCTACATAAATAAACACCTTTAATGATTATTATAGTTAGGTTAAGCAGGTAAATAATATTAAACAAATATTTAATCATCTGCCTGCTTTGTATAACTCATATTATAATTATTTTATTTTACTATATTTGTGGTTTCGGATAATGATGGAGGATCGACTCACGGCGCCCCTCTTGCCTTTCCATGGCGCACCAGGGCGCCGCGGCGCACAGTTTGGGAACCCCTGCCCTAAAGTATTATCGCTTATTTTTGTTACACACTGTATAAGCAATACTGCTGGATGGACAATGTACCAATAATAATAATTATATATTAGCTCTACACACTAAACATGTTGAGTAGCATTAATCTAGAGAACATGGAGTCAGTAATGTGTGCAAAATGCAAATCAACATTTTGAATGGCAAATTTAAAAATACATTACATCACCTCGCATCGTCTCGTCATGCATAGCATGATGATCGCTACAATACATTAAAAATACTACTCAAAATTAGCCTTAGTATTACCATGGTATTACCAAAACCATAAAGAGCAATTACCTTAAACCCCGTAGGGCACCAGTCAACGAATCGTATGCCAGCGCGTGCCTTCATGTTGGCGATGGCGGCGTTCACGTCCTTGGGCACGACGTCGCCGCGGTAGAGGAGGCAGCACGCCATGTACTTGCCCTGCCGCGGGTCGCATTTCACCATCTGGTTGGCGGGCTCGAACAACTCCGCCGTGATCTCGGATACGGACATTCCCTCGTGGTAAGCCTGGTAAATGAGGATATATTTTGGATACTGTCATTCGTACGTAAAGGTTAGCTGTAAAATCCATACTAATATTATAAATGCGAAAGTGTGTCTGTCTGTCTGTCTGTTACCTCTTCACGCCCAAACCGCTAAACCGATTTTGCTGAAATTTGGCATAGATCTCTATGCCAAATTTCCTTGAGTCCCGGAAAAGAACATAGGATACTTTTTATATCGGAAAAATGTACGCTTCCCGCGCGATAAACTTACTAATTTTGGCGCAACGGAGTTGCGGGCATCATCTAGTGGTTAATAAAGCCATATTTTCCCTAGTAACCATAAAAAAGAGTTTCCCGAAGTTACCTACTTCGCTGATATCTACACTTTGTCCTTGTGAAGCCAAGTTTGTGTCATTTAAAGCCTCCATTTTTAAGAATTAATTGGATAGCCTGTTTATTATTTATATACCTTGTCTGGAGACACAATAGGCGCGTAAGCCGCTAGCGGAAAATGTATACGCGGATAGGGCACCAGATTAGTCTGGAACTCCGTCAGATCCACGTTCAGAGCTCCATCGAAGCGGAGAGACGCCGTGATTGACGAAACCACCTGACCACCAGAAATGTCAGTAAATATTTTTAGGCACTTGGCATCTTGATGAGACTCGATAAACTAGGGATGTGAGGAGCATTTAACTTTGTAAAAAAGTTAAGGGTGTCACACACAGAGCAGGTAATGTAAAGATGTATCAATTGTAGCACGGTACATCTCGATACACCTTTCTATAGAAATCGTCAGTAGACCACAACATACAACAGCTATAATGTATATTTTTACATCTTCGTATCTTAAGATACAGAGCTATATGAAAATATACATTTATATTTTGATACATCTAAATACATCTCAATATATCTCAATAAATTTCTGTATACTTTGATACATGTTAATATTTTGATACATCTAAATACATCGCTTCTCTTCATAGGATGTTCAAAAATTTCTGTGATGATATTATGTGTACTAGAGATCGCCCAATGGTCGAAATTCGACCTTACTTTCAACGACATTAGGACTACTACCTATATTTTGTTTAAAATATTGACTTTATCTTTTTTTTTTCAACTCTTGTCTCTGGGACTTAGCTGATCTCAGACTGGGCGTGTAAGCATTGTCTAATAGTATCTTAGATTTAATAAAAAAAAACTATAATCCATTTTCAATTTGTCAACTTGTTGTCAACAGACTTCAACCATAAATAAAAGAGTATAATTCGTATGTATAGGCTTGTCACTCAAAAATCTGTCATTTCTCATGTGTGTGTGTTGTAGTGTGTGTAATGTTTTATTTGTTAAAATAATAATAATATTAGTTCGATGCACTCCTTCACCATATAAACTATAACTGTGCAAAATTTCATACACCTACGTTTCCCCATTTTTCGTAAAAAGGGTTACAAAGTTTTTCATTCGCGTATTAATATTATGATGATAGACAGATACACACAGTGTTGCCACTTGTCACCTTAGCACAGTACTACACAGCAGGTACTGCAGGCAGTCTGTTCCCCAGAGCCTATATTTTCAATCAAATATCTTCAATCCACATCGTTCTGTTTTTAGCACAATGTGTAACAATGCGCGCATCAAAATTACAATCTGAATCATCTTCTGATGAACTATCTAGTAAATCTAATAGCAAGTAACTCGAAGGGCCATAGTATTACAACATTAAAAATAAAAACAGCCTGTATAATACCTTAGCAGCTGAAAAGTGCGTCAAGCGGGGCGTTTAACATTGAAATGTAAGGAAAGGATACATTACATTACCTGTTGTGTGTGTGATACATTAAAATAATTTAAAGCTATACATCCCGGGATGTAATGTATATTAATATACATTACCTGCTCTGTGTGTGACACCCTTTACTTAATGACACCATGACCTAATTAGTAGATTCCAATAATCCATAAATGGTAGAAAGTCATGTTTGCTGCTTAAGACTATTAAGTCTCGATGAAAACCAGCGTGCTTACGCTAAATTCCGCCAAGTGACCCTGCGCAACAGACCTGAGATATGAGCCTATTCAGGTTCGCAAACGATGGCCTCTCTATAGACAGCTTCCGTCGGCAGATGTCGTATATTGCCTCGTTGTCCACCATAAACGCGCAGTCCGTATGCGCCAGCGTCGCGTGAGTCGACAGCACCGCGTTGTACGGTTCTACCACTGCCGTTGACATCTGTAAAATCATTATCATCATTATTATCAATGTAATCATCATCAGGAGCTGCAGCATCATCATCATGATCATTATTATCATCCTCGTCGTCATCATCATTTTTATTATCATTATCATCAGTTACACCTATAACATCATCATCATTTTCACCTACATTATCACCGTCATTATTATTGTCATCACAAACACCCTAAAGTATTATCACTTAGTTTTGTTACACCTTCTATAGAGTCGAATGTTAAAGTAGATAGTCATCTTTGTAAACTGAATAATGTATTGAATGAAATTAATGGATTTAGTAGATAGAAATATTAAACTTCCATTGTATCATAATCTAATATATAAAATTCTCGTGTCACAGTTTTCCGTTGCCATACTCCTCCGAAACGGCTTGACCGATTCTCATGAAATTTTGTGAGCATGTTGAGTAGGTCTGAGAATCGGCCAGCATCTATTTTTCATATAAAAAAAATATATATATGACAAAACAACGTTTGCCGGGACAGCTAGTACGTAATAAATAAGTATAAATAAAATACGTAGTTATAATCATTTCCTAATTCTGAATGGGTATAAAATATAATATGTTTACAATGACCGCTTTGAAGGTAACAGAAATCTCATTAGCAAAAACTTGGTTTTCAATGACGTATGTTTTGTCGTTTACTTTATTTTTTATTGTTAATAATATAAACAAATGTTTCGACACCAAAGTACTAATGTATACTTCTCACATTGCAACACAATTATTTTATGTACCTTTAAAACGACCCCCAAGTTTCTATTGTTTTTACCGATGAGAATTTACATCTGTTGTGTAAGGGTCTGAATGAACGTCCGTGAATCCAAGATACGGTACGTTCGAAGTTATTATACCTGTGATGGAACGAATGATAGGATAGGAAAACCAAAATTATAACCATATCATATTTTGAAAGTCGCCTTAACAGCTACCCATCGCGCATGACCAAATCCGCGTGACTAGAGCCACGCGGGTTTTGGTCAGTAAGGAGTTGACCAACTCCTAGCTATACCGGACCTGTGGTGCGGGGTATATGACGAACTCGAGCTTGCTCTTCTTGGTGAACTCCTCCGACAGCATCTCCATCAGCAGCGACGTGAAGCCCGACCCCGTTCCGCCACCGAACGAGTGGAACACAAAGAAACCCTGGAGAAATACAACCATAATGAGGGTTGAAACTTCGCAATTGTTTCCGGATGGAAACGACACGATAACCTGACAAATGTCGCATGTCGCGGATGTCGCATTTGTCAGGTTATCGTGTCGTAGAGTAGTCGTGTACCTGGTCTGTTCTCTTTCTGCCTCTGTTGCTCAGTCTCTTTGTCTGCTTTTACCTACAAGACCAAAGGCCTGTTTCACCACTTCCTGATTAGTGCCGGATAGGCTACCCACAACTTAACCTGACAGATAGAGTATGGAGCATCTGTCAAATAAGTTGTGGATAGCCTATACGACACCTTATGCCAGATAGAATACGGAGCATGATGTGTCAAATAAGTTTTGGATAGACTATCCGACACCTTATCAGGAAGTGGTGAAACAGGCCCTAATTCTCTGCTCACCTGTAGCCCCGTACACTGGTCAGCCGGCTCCCTGATCCTGTCCATGACTGGAGTCAGCACCTCGCAGCCGGTGATGTAATGTCCTCGGGTGTAGTTGTTGGCAGCGTCTTTCTACGCCGATATCAGCTGCTCTAGATGGTTCCAAGAGGTGCAGTAATTGCCGCAACTTTATTCTGCTTCTTTGCTATTCTGGAAGTCATCTTCTGTAATAGAAGGTTATCCTCACTTACCTGTAGCCCCGTACACTGGTCAGCCAGCTTCCTGATCCTGTCCATGACTGGAGTCAGCACCTCGCGGCCGGTGGTGTAATGTCCTCGAGCGTAGTTGTTGGCGGCGTCCTCCTTCGCCGATATCAGCTGTTCCGGATGGTAGAGCTGCCGATACTCTCCGCTTCGCACCTCGTCTAGAAAATAAGGGATTATCACACTGGTAAATGTTGCTCGCAACTTCGTTTCGCCGAAATTCGCGAATCACGCAACAGTAGATTTTCTGAGGTTCAAACTATCTTATGGTTTGTCTCAGGACTCAAACTATTTACTAGGTACAAAAAATCCAAATCAGTTCAGTTTATAGAAGCGTGTAGACGTAACAGGCAAAGACACGCTGAAGCATTAATAATATTACAGTTTTGAATGAATCTAATATTATTCAAAAGCAGAAGCTCTGTATTTTGAAATCGTAAAAATGACGTACTTACCATAGTCTGTCAAAAAAGTTAAGAAATTAAAAAGTGGCAACATCGTAGTGTCATCTCTTTTTTCTTAGGTTGAAAGGGACGACACTACGATGTTGCCACTTTTTAATTTCTTCACTTTTTTGACAGCCTACCTCTTTGTTTAAAAAAATATGATAAATTAACTTTAATGACAGACTACCTCTCTGCACATTTTGAATGACTAACTACGAAGTACGAACTTGACACAAATGTATTATAATCATAGTCTACCTATAACCGTAGGCTCTAAGTCCACCATGATGACCCTAGGCACCATCTTGCCTCTATCAGCCTCGGAGAAGAATGTGTTGAAGCAGGAGTCCGTCGCGACCAGGTCGCTGGAAGGAAAATCACTCTTTTGTAACACAATATAAGGCTTAGAATGCTGCTATAGCTGTTGGAGTCAGTGTGATATAGTCAGGGTAAAGACATAGCGAAAGGAGAGTCCTAAAAGGTTATTGTGTCCTCTGGTAAATTGACGCGGTGTCTATAATAATGACGTTTTAATTACGTCCTTATTGCGATGAAGATGAGCCTCTTTACAAACAGGTAGCAATTAATAGTGATTTTTGACTCCAAAACTGGGACAACCTTATTATATCATTATTTATTTTAAAAAGTTTATTCTCAACAATTGCTAACACTTTACAATATAGTTCATTCTTCTTTAAATTCAATTTTACAACTATTTACAGACACTACATGAAAACCAAAACCATAGCAAGAAGCAGAGAGTAAGACGTATAATATTAAACTTAGATAATATATTTGTCTGTCGGTTGTCTGTCTCAACCTCAGAACAGGGAAATAAGGAGAAGTGTTATGTAGCGCCGTTTATATGGAAACCTATGTCGCCGACTTCAATGATACTATATTGTCAGAATAGTGTCAACGGTACACGGTCTAGTCAGAGTAGACAGAATGATAGAGTATGCCGACTTAGAACTGATGTTGAAATTTTTAAATTTGACGTATTATGACGAAAATCGTCGCTAGGGTTGTTAACTTGTTACATACGAATTTAAAAATATGACATATTCGATGGACGTGTTCCTCTTTGGTCATATTGGCCGTGTTCGTCGGCGTATTTTTGGACAAACCTTTTATTGCGCATGTCCAAAAGATGTCATGGCAACGCCATAACAAGTTGCTGGTTAAGTCGTAAACAACGTCTTAATTGTTTATACATGATTAAAATAATAAAAGCTAAACATAAATACATAAGCCTAAATTGTCTAACAGCCGCACAAATAATTTATTTAACACTATGATAGTGTTTGATTATTTTATTTTGGAAAATATGGATATGGATCACTAATTGGAAAAATTTAAAAATTTAATTGTTTTTTTTTTATGAAATAAGAGGGCAAACGAGCAAACGGGTCACCTGATGGAAAGCAACTTCCGTCACCCATGGACACTCGTAGCATCAGAAGAGATGCAGGTCCGTTGCCGGCCTTTTAAGAGGGAATAGGGTAACAGGGGAGGGTAGGGATGGGAAGGGAAGGGAATAGGGGAAGGTAGGGAAGGGAATAGGGTAGGGGATTGGGCCTCCGGTAAACTCACTCACTCGGCGAAACACAGCGCAAGCGCTGTTTCACGCCGGTTTTCTGTGAGAGCGTGGTATTTCTCCGGTCGAGCCGGCCCATTCGTGCCGAAGCATGGCTCTCCCACTGGTTTGTTCATTGCAACGCCACCAACAAATTGCAATTGGGTTAAATGTCAAGTCGTAAACAGTTGTCGTTGCCATGGCATGACATGATTTGGACATGCGCAATAACTAGGTTTTGCAGCGAATGCGCTAAAAATTACGCCGACGAACACGGCCATTGTTGTTTGTGTTTTGGCACATGCGATTAAAATTGTCAGAATCCAATTTTGAAATCTTTATTTTAAAATAAATTATATCAGCCAGCGCGAGGCACATTCTGTTCATAATCCTAGTGAAACCCGACGAATTTGACTGATATTGAAACCTGTCCGTTTCTTTGCAGTCGAACTACTGGTAGTTATGTCTATTGTGGTCTAGTGATGTCCGGTCTATCTACGGTGTCGATTAATTATTATTACGACGATATCGATGTATTTTGGTAGGTATTTAAATACTATTAAAAGAATAAAAGTGATAAATAATTAATATTACAGAGTCTAACAAAAATAACTTAAAGGCCGAAAGGGGTTGAAATCATCCATGATTACGAAAAACTTTTCCTATGGGACTAACTCAATTCGGCAAAATAATCAACTGTTTGGCAAAATCGTAACTAGGCAATAGATAAACATTCATAATATTATATAACCATATGTTAAGTTGGAAAAAGACAAATATGTCTGCGAAAACCGCATTCAAATCGGATCAGTAGTTTTCGTGTGATGCTGGAACAAACATACAGACAGACAGACAGACACAAAAAACTAGCCACAGTTTTGGCATGTTAAATTGGAAAAAGACAAATATGTCTGCGAAAACCGCATTCAAATCGGATCAGTAGTTTTCGTGTAATGCTGGAACAAACATACAGACAGACAGACAGACACAAAAAACTAGCCACAGTTTTGGCTTCTATAGCGATGTAGTAACATCCCCCGCTTATTATTTTTTGAATATCTTTAAGAAGGAAAAAAAGGGACCCTATTCCTAAGACTTCGATGTCTTATTGTCTGTCTCGGCTGTATATCTCAATAACCGCTACTCTTCTGAAATTTTCACAGATTGTGTATGTCTGTTACCGATAAAATAACAGATACTAAAACAAATTAAAATTAATATTTAAGGGGGGCTCCCACACAACAAACATGATTTTTTTGCTATTTTTTACTCGATATCAATAATGGCAACAGGTACTAGGTAGGCACTTGAAAAGTACAAAATACTCCATTGTATTTATACTTTAACAATTAATAGTAAAATTAAAATAAACTAAATAATTAAGGATTCGTACAAAAACATTATTTGCCTAATTTTGTTCTATTATGATAAGGAACCTTTCGTGCACGAGACCAACTCGCACTTGGCCTATTTTTTCATACATTTCTCTTTGAATTTTGCGTCTTTGGGAAAACTGAAATAGGACTAAAAGCGATGAAGGTAATCATTCTTCAAAGATGCACTAATTATTGTAAGTTATTATATGAGTAAGCATTAAGCACCACTTCTTTCGACTATAAAATAAAACTTCCGCATATTTATAATAAATTTAGACCTTCCGCGTGGCTTCACCCCCGTAAATTAGGAATTTCAAAGACAAATGAGCCCACAAAAATAGCCTATGACATCATGTGGTCTACTTTTTATTTATGCCAAACAACATAAAAATTGCTGGATGGTGCGTGAAATAAGTCTTTTCAAATAATTTTCCCCGTTTATTCCACATTTTCCTCTGTTTCTTGGCTATGAGCTATCTAACTCTGAAAGAATACTTCAAAATTTCAAATCGGACTAGTAGTTCCTGAGATTAGCGCGTTCAAACAAACAAACTCTTCAGCTTTATAATATTAATGTAGATAATAACGCAACCGCATAAAAAATGTCGATAAAAATATCAATACCAAAATCTGCATCACACCACATCACTAGTGCCTTAGTTTGATAACGGAACATTTTTCGTCAAGAATATTTTTCGTGAAGAATAATTGATTTTTAAATTAAAAAGTCGTATAAATTACAGTTGATAGGTGATCCCGCTATTTTTGAAATTCACAGTATCGCTGCAATTTTTGTAGGTAATTATAGCACAAGTTAGCATTTTGTTCGCAATTTACGGCGTAGTAAAAACGTGTTTGCCGTGGAGTGATTGACATACGACTGACAATTTGTGCCCATATGGGCAGGATTTGGCGACATGTGACAAGTCCTATAACATATCTCTTACTTCTAAAATCTGTGGTCTCAACTCTCAACCCATGACACCGACGTCGTAGAGCTAAGGTGCAAAAGTGTGAAAAACACAAACACACACTCACACACACACAAGCATCCTAGCAGTCACTGCCACTGAACCCAAGACGCTATCGTCGTCGTAGGGCTAGGATGCCTTGCCACACTACAAATTACTACACAGTCACACACATAGAGTTCGACAAGGCTGTTTATGAACGTGGCGAGAAAAGGAACTAACGCTTCTATCATACAAAAACGTCATTTTTGACAGTTCTCCTTTACCAGCAGCGCACATTGACTGACATTGACACATTCAATTAAAGCCTTGTCGAACTGTACACACACACAAGCATCCTAGCAGTCACTGCCACTGAACCCAAGACGCTATCGTCGTCGTAGGGCTAGGATGCTTTGACATACCACAATACTGCAAGATCACTATTCACTACTCACTATCACCATACACACACACAATGTAATAAATAATATTGCAATAAAAGTCATGTCTTATGTGAAAGTAACTCACCCTACGAATAATAAAAACTAAGGAAACGTAACTGCCATACTTCAACCGTTTTAAATTTGGCTCCTTTTCGAACACTAAAATATGACAATTCAAATTTTCGCCAAGGTCGTATCCCAGGTAACGTATCATAATATTGCGCGCCGGACGACAGCCTGCGCGGTTATTGTCATTGTCATAGTTATGAAACAAATAATTGTCAAAAGCGGATAGTATTATGCAGTATACACCAAGCACATCTACTATCACGAAGAAACGAGCACATAATTATTATTTTAAAATCAAACATTTTCCTCTGATACTTAAGACATCGATAATAATTATAATTAGGGAATGCAATACCGGGATACCGGGATCCCGAAATACCGGGATCCCGCATGCATTTTGCGGGACTAATCCCGGTCGAAAATTTAGCGGGATCCCGCGGGACTGGCGGGATTACAAAGAAGCGTGATTCATACGTGTAACTCTGCAGGCGGAGGTGCGTGAACTGACTACTAGCCCACAGCCCACTAAATATTTTCCTTCAATTCACTTTTAATGACAATTTTACCAACCAGCGTGGAAGCTGAGCTAACTTTTTCAGCTGCTGGCTACCTAGTGTGGAATATCAGGAGCCGTTAGGCAGACGACACAAAATTAATACCTTAACTTTTTTAACATACTTTTATAAGTTTGGGCTCTAGCGGACTCTTTGACTTCAATTTTATATCTATATTTCGAAAAAAAAAACTTAAATCTAAGATGAAAATAAATAAGTGAGTTTTTTTTTAAGTTTTTTTTAACTACTTACCTATTATTATTACGATTATTACACTAGACATTTAAAAAAAATAGTTTTCTTTTATTTTTATTAATAAACCCCTGTATAAAAGTGTTCCACAAAGTTTGTTTTCTTTGACTCATAAAACGGGGTATATCAAGTATCATTAATATAACGATTTATTTTAAAAGCTTAAAATCAACCTGCGGGATCGCGCAAATACCGGGATCCAGCGGGATTGTGATGGTGCCATCCCGCAAATACCGGGATTGAAATTATCTTACGGGATTGCATTCCCTAATTATAATATACATGTAATAATTATGAGCAAACCCTGTACGACTCGGGCGAATCTAAAACTGTCCGAGCACCTAGAGAAGACGTTTTTAGATTACAAAAATCTATGTGCTAAATTATTACAGAATTGAAATTAAAAACTTACGTAAATTTTGTACTTATAACTCACAATTAATATAATATTTTAATAACAGCTAGCAGTTTTTTATTTTTGTTCATTTACAATATTAAAGGAAATACTTATTTGTTTTTGTCGATTGAACGAAATATTTTACATTATGTTTTTTTGTTTTGCTGTAAAAAAATCCGTAGCAAGAAATATGAGAATACCCATATCTTCTTATAACGCATTTAAAGTTTGTGCGTTTTAAGATGATATGGGTGCTACGTATCATATTCCTTGCTACGGGTTTATTTTACAAGAAAACAAAAAAAATCAAAATGTAATAAATTATATTCCATCTACAAAAACAAATGTTTCTTATAATATTGTAAATGAATAAAAATGAAAAGTTGCTAAATGCTAACTTATTAATATAAAATTATAAATATTAACTGTGAAATAGGAGTATAAAATTATTGTTACGAAAACATTTGAAAAATGTCAGATGCATGAAACGGAACTTATGTCAATAGTCAAATACGCAGGTACACATCTACCGAGAGCTTTAGCTCTGCTCTTTAATATTTGCATACAACACGCATATCTGCCAACGGATATGATGAAAACTATTGTAGTTCCCATTGTCAAGAACCGAGTAGGTGATATCTCGGACAAGGGAAATTACCGCCCTATATCGCTTGCTACTGTAGTGGCTAAAGTGTTGGACAGTGTGCTTGACTCATATCTGCAAAAATATCTGGAAGTGCATGATGGGCAGTTTGGGTTCAGACCTAGACTGTCCACGGAAAGTGCTATCTTGAGTCTCAAGCATACTGTCCAATACTATACAAGCCGTAGGACACCGGTTTACGCATGCTTTCTGGATCTTTCAAAGGCATTTGACCTCGTTTCATATGATGTACTTTGGAAGAAAATGGAGAGCATGGGTATACCGGTAGATATTATAAATATTTTTCGTTACTGGTATCGGAATCAGACGAATCACGTGAAATGGGCCAATAGACTCTCTAGGGCGTACAGGTTGAATTGCGGTGTGAGACAGGGGGGTTTATCGTCTCCTAAGCTATTCAATCTGTACGTGAATGATCTCATAGTGGAGCTCAGCAGTATGCGTGTCGGATGCAAGGTTGGTGGTGTTAGCGTTAACAACATTAGCTACGCGGACGACATGGTATTGCTGAGTCCCACTGCGAGAGGAATTCGGGAGATGCTGAAGGTGTGTGAGAGATACGCTGATTCGCATGGCCTGATATATAATGTCAACAAAAGTGAAATTATGATCTTTAAGGCCGCTGGTAGGTATCCCGAGTCCATACCTCCAATATACCTCGGCGGAAAGGAGCTGAACAGAGTATTTAATTTTAAATATCTCGGCCATATACTTACCGACGACCTTAAAGATGATCTAGATATTGAACGGGAGCGGAGGGCTTTGGCGGTGCGAGGTAATATGCTGGCCCGCAGGTTCGCACGTTGTACGGATGAAGTGAAGATCACACTCTTTAAGGCGTTCTGTCAGAATCTGTACACGGGCGGCCTGTGGATCAGCTATACCAAAGCATCTCTAAACACCCTTCGCATCCAATATAACAATATCTTCAGGATGATGCTGAAACTTCCCCGATTTTGTAGTGCGTCCGAGATGTTTGCACAAGCAAGGACGGATGGCTTCCGGGCACTCATGCGCAAGAAAGCTGCATCTCTAATAAATCGCGTAAGGGGAAGTGACAACAGCATCCTGAAGATTGTGGCAGATGATCCGCATGCACCTATATTAAGGAACTATGTGCGGATAATGAACGAATTCGAGAGCAGACCTCCAGGATATATTCGCTCATAGTTCTAAATGAGGTGCATGATTTTTGTTTAGTTTTAATTATTTACTTTAAGTTATGTTTTGTTCTTTTTAACTAACCCTAATAATTTTTAATTTATGTAATACTAATAGAGATGGGCACGTACCTGGGTATTTACCCATCTACCCGGTATTTACCCTCACGTACCCGGTAAATACCCGTATCTACCCAAAAGGGCGGGTAGATAAAATTCAATACTTAAGTCACAACCACCTCAAGAACGGTAATAGCTAGAGAGTTGAAATTTTCACAGATTGTGTATATCCGTTGCCACTATAAAAACAAATACCAAAAACAAAATAAAATTAATATTTAAGGGGGGCTCCCATACAACAAACGTGATTTTTTTGGCCTTTTTTGCTCTATATCAATAATAGCAACAGGTAGGTACTTGAAATTTTCACACAATCTTTAGTTTTATGTTAACTTTAATATTTAATAATAATATTAATATAAAATAAAAAATTAAGAGGGGCTGCCATACAAAAAACACAAATTTTGCCCTAATTTTTATCCTACTAATATTATAAAGGCGAAAGTTTGTTTGGATGTATGGATGTTTGTTACTCTTTCACGCATGGGCGTACCGAGGGGGGGCAGGAGGATCCCCTGGATCACGTTGACGTCCCTACTAAGTATCTTATCTTGTACTTTTATCGAAAATGTAGTACTTTTAGAGAAAAAATATCTAGTACTTTCATAGAAAACTTATAAAAGATAATATGAGCGATTCTTACACAGAGACGTAATAAATCGATTTGCCGAAAACCCTCGAAAATTGCTTTTAAAATAGACGATGTATAAGTACCTGGTTAGAGAAATTTTATAAAAAATATGTAGGTAAGTATAATTTTTTATTATTTATATATATATATATATATATATATATATATATATATATATATATATATATATATATATATATATATATATATATATATATATATATATATATATAACACCTATCTTATAAAAAATCTGATTTGCTTTGATTTGCTTCTGATTTTTTTAACTTCTCATTCTGCTAGCAATCTGACTTCTAGACATTGAACTAGTCGTTTTGAATTTCTTCTTTGTATGGTACGCACCCAAGATCTTCTGGGGCTCGTCTTTTTAATCTTTTGAATGTTTGGTTTGGTAGAGTTTCTTCAATTTTTTGCCAATATATTAGGATGTGATTTTATCCTTTTACAATAGTTTTGGAGGGAGTCTTTAATTTCCTCTTTTACATACTTGATTTTTAGATCATTGTGGATTTGGCTATTCGTAACATAATATGGGGCTCCAGTTATTGAACGCAGGGATTTAGATTGGAATCGTTGTAGAATTTCTATATTTGATGTGGGGGTTGTGTCCCACAACTGCATCCCATAGGTGCAGATGGGTTTGAGTATGCTTTTATACAAAATAAGTTTATTTTCTAGTGATAGTTGTGACTTGCGGCCTATCAGCCAGTAAAGCTTTCGTAGCTGCTTAAGCCTTTCTTTTGTTCCATATATGTGTTCTCCATGTAAATCGCCTGTCGAGATAAATTCCTAGGTATCTAACATCGTTTGACTGTGGTATTTTTATCCGATTAAGTTCTACTTCTGGACATGTCTCGTGTCTTAATATGAAAGTTACATGGACAGATTTATTCTCGTTGGCTTTTATCCTCCAATCTTTTAAGCACTTTGATATTTCGTTTAAGGTTCTTTGCAATTTTGCCGATGCTTCATGGGCTGTTTGGTCTACTGCGAGGATTGCTGTGTCATCTGCGTAAGTGCCTGTCAGAGCTTCATCAGTACTTGGAAGGTCAAATGTGTATAGAAGGTAGAGATAAGGGCCCAATATACTGCCTTGCGGCACTCCTGCTTCGATTTTATGGAGACATGTGACACTATCTCCGTACTTAGCATATAAATATCTATTGCTGAGGTATGCGTTTATAAAGAGGTTGAAGTTTAAGGGTGGCTTTTTACGAACTTTATACAACAGTCCACGATGCCATAATCGATCGAAGGCCTATGATATATCCAGAAAAACAGTAAGATTTGCTTTCAAAAGCTTTTTGAACTTCTTCTACCAGTCGGTGTACCTGCTCAATACTCAATAGTCCCATGCGCTTGGCGCAAACCGAATTGGTGGTCGGGTAACAGTTTACTAGCTCTGATTTCTGGCATCATGCATTTCAGGAAGAGTATTTCTAAGACCTTGGAGGGAACTGGCAGAAGACTTATAGGCCGGTGAGATTTTTCATCCAATGGATCTTTTCCGGGTTTGGGGATTAATATTATAATCTCTGCTACTTTCCATTGCTGGGGGGACAATTTTATTTAAAATACACGCGGAATTGTGTGAGATATTTGATTCCATTTTCTTGTAGCTCTTTTAGTATTTTTGGTGAAATGTTTACGCTAATTTTCATGCTGGGAAAGATTGTTAAAGTGGTTCCCCCAAACGCTGACTTGTGTTTTGGTGCGGTTAAATTGGACTGAGTTACGTCTACCCCATTTCACCCCGATAAATATGCGGGAAGTCACATTATCTGTACTATCATCCGCATAGCGATGAATGCCATTGATATGCTGTATGAATAGGGTAGGCGATAGCACACAGCCCTGAGGGATACCAGCATCAACAGATAGAGTATCAGAGCATTCACCATCAACTACGACTGCTAAGAAACTTGTGACCCACTTGCATAATTTCTTGGGGACTCCATATGATGGAATCTTGGATAACAGTGATTTGTACCATACCCGATCAAAAGCCTTCGCGATATCCAAACTAACAGCTAATACCCACAGTATCAATCGCCTGAGCCAACGATGAGTTAGGTACGCCAAGAGAACCGAGCCGAGCCTTAGTAATCCCTGAGCGTCCAAGTGTCGAATGAGCTGGCTATTGATGATGGACTCCATCATCTTCGAGAAGAGGGAGATTATAGCGAAGCTGTTGGAAGAATTGGAACGGCCACATTTTTTAAGTATCGTGTTCACAAAAAGCTGTCTTTCAAGAAGCCGAAACTATGTGAGATAGATAGTTGAGCCAAAAAAGACGCGTTAAGACCGGAGCCAACTCTGGAGCACTCACTGGAGCTACTTGCATTGAGCGCTGATGAAACCGAATATCAGACATGACGCTCGTACATCGCGGTATGGTTGGCGGTTTCCGCCCTCATCATAAAGGGTCGAGTTGAACGCAAAGAGCATGTCATAAGATCGGCATTCTCTTTTGCGTGTTGAAGTAAACACAGTGCAAGCGCTGTTTCACGCCAGTTTTTTCGGAGTCAACCATTCGTACCGAAGAATCGCTCTCCCACGGTTAAAAGGGAAAAAATCTTCTTTTAATTAACGCACAGGCCAAGAACTCTTTATATTTGATCATTAGTTGCGTTTACACAAAAACAGTTCTCATTTGCATAATACATTAATTTGCATGTACATATTACATAGGTGTCAAGACTGTAAAGGTGCCTCTTCACAATGGACTATGCTGGCCCACTACAAGCCATCGCCATTGTGTAAACGGAGTAATGGTGTATTATGGCGGACGATTTTCAGGCGTGGCCTGCAGTGGGTCATCGTGCCATTGTGTACTGGCTATATAACAGACAAGATTTTGCACACGTGTTCCTCTAATGAAGTAGACATCCACTATAATTATTGTAAAAAAAATATAATTGTAAAAAAAAATCTTACCTCAAAGAGGTTTTATACCTTGAGGTTGGAATTGTATAGGCTCAAGGTTAGTTAGTGGAACCTTATAATTTCTTTGACACAAGTACACAACAATATTTGTAGTGCCTACAATTACTAACAAAATATATTGTATTACGAGTACCTATGTATATTAGAATTTTTAAAAGTTCAGCCTAAAGGAGGGATGAATGTTTTGAAATTTCGCACGCGTGTTTCCCTTAACGATGAAGGCGTCCACTAAGACGATTTAATCAATCCCCAAAAGTGTTAAATGCTAACTTTATCACTATAAGAAGGTAGTATACTTTAAAGAATATTAATATCACACATACAAAGCCAAAATTTAGGAAAAAAGTTCAAAAACACACCGTCACTCTTTGACATGCGCGCCGAAATTCATGAAAAACATGGTTTTGTATTGCAAACATACATTAGTTTAAGACTTAAAGGGCCTTATTCGAACAGTTACGGGCTAGTGACCAAATTTGCATAATTTAATGGAGGTTTTACTAAGGATTTACTAAAAAAAATATGTGAAAACGTACGCTGAATAATAAATACCCACCATTTTTGGGTATTTACCCAATCTACCCGGTAAATACCCAATCTACCCGGTAAATACCCAGGTGGGTAGATTGGGTATTTACCCATCGCCCATCTCTAAATACTAACCAATGGACCACACTGTAGTCTGAAATAAAGATATTTGAATTTGAATTTGAATTTGAATAGAGATTGACGCTGTTGAATCGAAATCATGTCGATGAAAAAGGGCGGCAATCTTAAATCGCCGGCACCACTGAAATGTCAGTACGAAATCGATAATTTCGATTGCAATTCCTTTACGAAGTGATTCGATATTTTTAAATTATCGATTAATTTTTGTTAGGTAACTTACCTAGTATTTTCAATTATAATGTGTCACGCATATCATCATAAAACGCACAAACTATAGTATAATGTCAGCCAGAGCCCAGACCCTAAAATTTCGTTTATGATTAAATTGTTACATCTTGCATAACCCTGTCCATGGCGACTTTGTAAAAATTTTGTAAATATATTATTTTTTGATTATTGCACTTTTAGAATAACATGTAAATTTAATAAGACAAACACAAAGAGACCAGCTTAATTTTATGCAAATACCCTAGCATCCAACTTAAATAAACCATCTTTTTTGGGTCGACAAAAATACAAGAAATTTAAGCATAATTTTAAACAATTCACTTACAGATGAAAGGTTATTCCTGTATTAAAAGTCGTATCTGTATGACTTCTACACCATTTCATAGGGCATTTAGGTATTTTAACAACACAAATCTTGTAAAAAGCTACGTAAAAAGTAAGTAAACAAACCTATGTAAACAAATAGTAAAATGAGTTTGACAAAATTGGCCGTGTTCGTCGGCGTATTTTTGGACAAACCTTTTACTGCGCATGTCCAAAAGATGTCATGACAAGGCCATAACAAGTTGCTGGTCCAGTCGTAAAGAACGTCTTAATTGTTTATACATGATTAAAATAACAAAAGCTAAACCTAAATACATAAGCCTAAATTGTCTAACAGCCGCACAAATAATTTATTTAACACTATGATAGCACAGTATAGCAATATTAGTCCCTGTCATATTGCTATACTGTGATGATAGTGTTTGATTATTTTATTTTGGAAAATATGTATATGGATCACTTGGAAAAATTTAAAAATTTAATTGTTTTTTTTTATGAAATAAGAGGGCAAACGAGCAAACGGGTCACCTGATGGAAAGCAACTTCCGTCACCCATGGATACTCGTAGCATCAGAAGAGATGCAGGTGCGTTGCCGGCCTTTAAGAGGGAATAGGGTAACAGGGGAGGGTAGGGATGGGAAGGGAAGGGAATAGGGGAAGGTAGGGAAGGGAATAGGGTAGGGGATTGGGCCTCCGGTAAACTCACTCACTCGGTGAAACACAGCGCAAGCGCTGTTTTACGCCGGTTTTCTGTGAGAGCGTGGTATTTCTCCGGTCGAGCCGGCCCATTCGTGCCGAAGCATGGCTCTCCCACTGGTTTGTTCATTGCAACGCCACCAACAAATTGCAATTGGGTTAAATGTCAAGTCGTAAACAGTTGTCGTTGCCATGGCATGACATGATTTGGACATGCGCAATAACTAGGTTTTGCAGCGAATGCGCTAAAAATTACACCGACGAACACGGCCATTGTCATGTCAACCTGGTTGAATGTCACTCCAGTATATATACACGAAAAATGTGTACCGAACACATGCATAAATATGCATGTATTCGGGTCACATTTTGTAGCCTTTTGGTGCACTTTTTTTGACGGAGTTACTCTTCCTTAGTTTTTATTATTCGTAGAACTCACCTCATCACTAACTCACACGTACTGTAGCTGGTTTCAGTGGCTCTGGTAATGATCTAGTAATGCTATTATATGTATATATAATATACCTAGTCGCCTACTTTTTTAAAATATTGTTTTTTAGGGTTCCGTACCTCAAAAGGAAAAAACGGAACCCTTATAGGATCACTTTGTTGTCCGTCTGTCCGTCCGTCCGTCTGTCAAGACCCTTTTTCTCAGGAACGCGTGGAGGTATGAAGCTGAAATTTATATCAATTACTCAGGTCTACTGTCCCTTGAAGCTGTGAAAAAATCAAACTTCTAAGCCAACGCAATCAAAAGATACAGCCGTTTATGCCGCAAATTTTCGACACTTGCAAGGGAATCAAAACCTACAGGGTGCTTCCCGTGAACTCAGAATCTTGAAATTTGGTACGAAGCAACGTCTTATAGCATAGATAAAGGAAAAATTACGAAAACCATAAATTTTTAGTTACATCACATAATATATATTTTTTTAATAATTTTAAACTTACTACCCATTTCCTCATAAACGCGTAGAGGTATTAAATTGAAATTCATACCAAATACTCAGGTCTATAATACCTTTAAGCTGTCGGAACCCTCGGTGCGCGAGTCCGACTCGCACTTGGCCGGTTTTTTTTTACTTATATAAATACTTACATTGTTTTGTTAAAAAGACTTGGAACATATATAATATGGTACTCTGTCTTTAGTAATATGTCTTTAGCTGGTTAAAATAAGTAATTGAATATAGTTTCCTAGTATTTATGTGCATGATGGAAGAGACTGGTCTCCACGACACAGGGAATCCTAGTGTGGAGATCAGAGTTTGTGTAAGATTAGCGTGTAAGTTTCTTTAAGCGAAATAAAGATTTGTTTGTTTAATTGTCTCTCACATATTATGGGTTTTGGCTTTGATGCTTCAATAAGCGTTACTTCCAATTTCCTATCCTTTCTTGATGTGTTACCTGGAGCCACGCAGCATGCCGTCAGGCTCTATGCCGTGCTCGAGGCAGTACAGCTGCCAGCAGCACTCGCCCATCTGGACGCCGGCCTGGCCCACGTGGACTGAGATGCATTCCCTCTGGAAGTAACATAATTGGCAAGACTAGAGAAGTAAGCAAAGTTTAGCAGTTCTGCTTACACGTAGGTTACACGTTCAGTTTGTTATCAATCTGGCGTCGATCGACTGACGCCGAATCGATGACAGATTGATGGCAAAAAAATACATAATAAGAAATTATCACTCCGTCAATCAACTGGTTAGACGTTCAGTTTCGCGTCAATGTTACAAGATTATTGGACTGAACTGATGAGAAACTGAGCGTGTAATCTACGTCTTAGTGTCTAAACACACTAGGCCGAAGTTACGCGGCGTAAATTCCGCGTGATTACGCCCGAAATGTCAAACGCATGAAAAAATACGGACGGAACGCGACGTAATAGTGTGTCATCGGTAATTTAAAATACATTGCGGGCGTAATCATGCGGAATTTACGCCGCGTAGCTTCGGCCTAGTGTGTTTAGACACTTACTGTGATAAGCAGCCATATCGTTTTTCTTAACGGCACGAAAATAATAAAATATCCAACAAAATACATAGCCCTGGTCTTTTTATTTTATTTTTCAAAGAATTACGTAATACTACTTATTATATTTCATATTTTTTACTCGTTTACGTGCAACATTTTATAATTCCACATAAATGTGGATTTGTTTGCCTAAAGTAGAGCTCAAAACTTCGTACGTACACCTACCTACAAAAAATCTGTGTAGCTTTATACTTACCATTGTTAAATTTTAATAGTATGATGATAAATACACGTAATTTTGATTTAACGATCCGAAAAATAATAAATAAATAATAACAAAAGCCAAAAAATTACATTACACAAATAATTTTGAAAAAAAAAATTGCACACCGCCTTGTAGAAAGTAGCGAAAATATAATGTCAAATATGTTCTATGTTTCAAATATTTGAATTAAAAATAATAATAAAAAATATAAGCGGCCAGTAAAATTGGAAAAAAGTTTTTAATGTTTTTACTTTTACATTATTATGAATGATAACAAGAACAACGGCTTCTTAGTTACCTTTAAATTAATATTGTTTTTTATTCGGGATTGCGGATAATAAAAAGATATCTAACTATGTATAGATAAAATATTATAGCCGAGTTTTACACGCTTATTTTTTACTCAAAGCAAACATTTAACCGCCTTCTGGGTAAAGATATTGCAAACTCCAAAATCTCTTTAGTGGTTTAAGTATAGGGTGGCAAGTACTACGTCATAGGGGGTAAGGGGCAGACCCCATCCGAACTATTAGAGGACAATAGCTGGTCCCTAGTTAGGGTCCATGCCCCACGCAGTCAATGTTAGTTAATTTGCATTTTTTGTATTTACTTATCTCATTTTATTCGCGGAATTTGGCAAGATTCTGGATATTTTATAAGTATTAAAACTATTAATGTGTTATTGTAGATCCTTTTAAAATTTTAATTATTAAAGCTACGTTGTTGCTATTAACTTTTTCAAGGCGCAGAAATTTTATTAGGAGCAACTATTTGCTCCTTCTGAAAAAATGTATTGAACATAATATTATATTGCTTAACAAAAATTATATCCAATTTTTGTTAAGCTTCGTAAAATAACTATTTTTTTAAGTAAATCATTGCGTTACTTTTTCTATACTTACTTAGATTAACTCTTCTTTTTTGACAAACCTTTACGTATACTATTTTATTAGTGGAATAAATGGCTTGGTTAGGTACTTAAAACTTTTGAATCAGACAATTAATTCCCATTTGCTTAAGTGACGTGACGACCGTGATGCGCCGTGACGAAACCGTGTCACGCTACGTCACGCGGCGAGCTACACAATGTCACGCAATTAAATATTCAAACTACACGCGGTTTTGCATATGAAAGCATGTTTACAAGACAAACATTAAGAGTGGTTAGCCGTGAAGCTGTTAATTATTGAAATAATAATAGGATACCAAAACATTTTTTTTAATACATATCTAAACTTTTAACTCTTAACAGCGTGATTTTAGGTTTAATATTCGTCATATTGCGAAGCTGTTGAACATAAGCAATCCATGATCGACTGCTTCACAATGATGGTTATCCATCATGGTCCAATTTAGAGAGGACCTAGACGGTCAGCCGTTAGATCACTTCAATCATCCAACCTACCTGCTATGTTAAAACAAACTTAGGTAAACTTAAACAAGGTATGTTTCTGTACTTACAAATATTTTTAAAATCATGACTCTTCATTTTGCCTTTTGCCACCATCGGGTAAAATCAAGATCTCTATTCATTAACTACCGTTCTTTTTGGCATCGATGTAGTCGGGTAAAAACACATTATCGTTATTAAACCTTTTACATGAACACCAAATTTTTATTGAATTTTTTTTTTTTTATGAAATAAGGGGGGCAAACGAGCAAACGGGTCACCTGATGGAAAGCAACTTCCGTCACCCATGGACACTCGCAGCATCAGAAGAGCTGCATGTGCGTAGCCGGCCTTTTAAGAGGGAATAGGGTAATAGGGGAGGGTAGGGAAGGGAAGGGAATAGGGGAGGGTAGGAAAGGGAATAGGGTAGGGGATTGGGCCTCCGGTAAACTCAGTCACTCGGCGAAACACAGCGCAAGCGCTGTTTCACGCCGGTTTTCTGTGAGAACGTGGTATTTATCCGGTCGAGCCGGCCCATTCGTGCCGAAGCATGGCTCTCCCACGTATAAATGTGAGTAGAATAACAGTACCCTGTATTGTAACCCTCTTGAGATGTTATCAGGTCGTATTAAAGATAATTACGATAGTATCTCCTGTCACATCTGCTATCAGAAATCTACCCTTCGACAATTTGTCAGGTTTTAAGCTGGATAGTTTTTGAACAAAAAGTATTTTTTGTCCCAAAAGTTATAGTGGTTTAATCTCCTCGAGCTACGTAGAGAGATTCATAGATTCTGGTTTTAGATTCTGAAATTCTGAATCTTCTTAATGATAATTTTTGAATTTAGAAAAGTAAAAAGATACAGTTAACAAAGCATCAGCTCTCAAAAGAAATGGTGTGACCAAGAGGCAATAAAATCTGAACGATGCAAACTACTTTGGTCAACAGAGAAGGAAGAATACCAGAAAAAGTCTACAAGTTATGAGTTGAATCTGCTATTGATATTATTGAACTTAGAAAGCAGCGGGGCTAAAATGGTCGCTTTGAAGAATCATGATATGAATCATAATATGATTAATTTTTTTTAAATCGCAAAATGCAACTCTGCTTGCAATACATGTCTAGTAATTCGTACTGATTTGACATTTGTCAGTTTGACAGTTTTGACAATTCATTAGCTGAATTGATTGAGAGGAATTGCTAAATGTGACCATTTTAGCCCCGCACTACAAGCTACCATTCATTACACCAGTAACTTTATCCGACTTTAAAAACGTGCCACCTTTTGTGTTCATCGCGAGCCAGTGGCGTATTCGGTCACAATGGCCCGAGGTGTGGGCCAAATAAAAAATCCCATTTGGCCCGGGGAGGCGGAATAATGACCGCTTTTTACCGGCCTAATCCGGATCAGATAACTACTAATGCGATGCGCGTTTGATATTCATGATCAATATGGGGACGCCCAACGGTTTTGGCTGTTTTGGGGCACCCAGTTTACGATTCACCTTAAAAAGAATAGGCATACATTTTCTAGTTGTGCTGTTTTTTGTAAGTTCCTATTTCTGTTTATGGAAGAGAGGCTCTGATTGGTGAAAGGAGCTGGTAATATTGAAAACTTTAAATCTTCCAAAGTCGCTTTTTTAAGTTATAACCGACTTCTAATTTCTCCCTAAAGACCAAAACACATCTTCGGCAAACACGTCACAAGTACAACACGTCAATATTATAAAATGATGTACTATTTCAACTTTCCTACTTTGGATGCAAGCTCTATAAATATTATAAAAGCGAAAGTTTGTGTGTTTGTATTTGTATATGCTTCTTCACGTCAAAACGGCTGGAGCGATTTTAATAAAATTTGGTATGGAGTTAGTTGATACCCTGAATTAACACATAGGCTACTTTTTACTATGGGAAAATATCACAATTTATAATAAACCGCGGGTAACATCGCAAGGCACACGTAGTATAATAAAGATCGAACTGCTAAGCAATATATTATAATAATTAATAAATAATAGGCCCAATTTTACCAACGTCTGTTAGTGACTAGTGTTAACAGCTTGAATGTAATTTCTTCTCTTTCATTCATATGAAAAATGAAGGAGGAAACGTGATACTAATTATTCGAGCATTAACTTTAAAGGTACAAGTTGGAACCGAGCGTCACGCTACAACTGCGACGCGTCGTCGCGACACTACTGGTTTCTATATATTTCTATGAAAGCCTCCACAGCTAGCGACACTTATTCATAGAAATACATAGAAACCAATCGTGTCGCGATGACACGTCGCCCGTTCCCGCTTCATGTAGCCGGCTTCCAACTCGTACCTTAACGTTAGTCGTTGATGAAATTGGACCTTACTCTACCTACTGGCAATAGTAAACGTTTGGGATAATTAAATCTTGAGGGTGGCTGAGGAGCACAGGGGCACACAATAGCGCCAGGTGCCGGGTACAGGCGAGCACAAAGCGGTTTAATACCGACAACTGTTTGTACAGTTCTATACACAAGTTATTGCCTTTATATTTGTTTCATAGCACAATATTCTATTCCTAGTTTAAAACTCTTACGAGGGCTGCTATTTATGTATCCGGAATTAAAAAAAGAAACAAACATATATCATTTAATATGGTTTTATTGCTTTTCAAAATATTCGCCGCGATGATCGACACACTTTTGCATACGCTGGAACCAATTTTCATAGCACTTTTTCCATTCTGATTGAGGTATCTCCAAAACGTGCATTTTGAACGCATCAACAGCCTCTTCGCGGCTCGAAAAACGTTGACCACGTAATTTGTTCTTCGCGTATGGAAATAAAAAGAAATCGTTAGGTGCCAAATCAGGGCTGTACGGCGGATGACCAGTCAATTCGATCTTTTGACCCTCCAAAAACTGAGTTGTTTCAGCTGAGGTGTGACAGCTAGCATTGTCGTGATGTAATATGATTCTGCGTTGTCGGTTGTTCTTTCTTATTTCTTCAAAGACTTCTGGTAAACAAATGGTCGTATACCATTCAGAATTAACCGTTTTACGATTCTCTAATGGCACTGTAGCACATGTCCATTAATTCCAAAAAAACAGGCGACCATTTGCTTCAAAGTACTTTTTGCACGAGTAACTTTTGTTGGTTTCGGCTCATCTTGGAACACCCACACCGTTGACTGTTGTTTAGTTTCGGGGTCATATGCATAGATCCAAGATTCATCACCTGTGTAGATATTATAAACGGCTTTTGACGTACCACGGTTGTATTTTTTTATCATTTTTTTGCACCAATCGACACGAGCCCGTTTTTGATCGATTGTCAAGTTGTGCGGAATCCAACGCGAACATATTTTTTTTACAGCCAAATGTTCGTGTAATATCTTATGTATGCTCGTCATACTTATGCCTAAGGACGCCTCTATCTCGCGATATGTAACATGACGATCACGTATTATTAGTTCCCGCACAGCATCTATATTTTGTGGGACAACAGCTGTTTTTGGGCGACCTTCTTTATTTTCATCCGTGAGCATAGACCGCCCACGATTAAACTCACTGTACCAGTGATAAACAGTGGTTTTTGATGGTGCTTCATCTCCAAAAGTTGCGGTGAGTTGAATAAAGCACTGTTGTTGATTTAGCCCACGCCGAAAATCGTAGTAAATCATTGCACGAAAATGTTCACGCATTAAATCCATGGCAAATGAAGACACGCAATTTTCAAAATGACGCCACAATGGAAAAATAATTGACAGTCACATGAAACAAAATGTATTCTTCAACCAAAGAGTTCTATTTTCAAATGTTGTAATTACTTTTTAAATATTGTTCTTGTAAGTGGCCAGTTCCGGATACATAAATAGCAGCCCTCGTATGGCCGCACACATGGATTGAATCATTACTTAACTTTAATTTTAAGAAGAGTTTGACAGAAAATTATTAAATTTCACCAAGTGCAGCCGTTATTTTTTTAATGAATAACTATGTATTATTAATGTAAATAACTGTGTTTAATGTTATATGGCTTCTAAATTAATAATTTGGTGTAACTTTTTGTTTATTACGATACATATTTGCCTCTTTAAAATAATCTATACATACATACATACATACATACATACATACATACATATATATATATAAATAAAATTGGAGTGTCGGTTTGTAATATTGAAAGAACCGTTTTTTACTACATGCATATGAATCTATATACGATACATACACCAAAACAACATTTTTTACAATTTTTGTCTGTATGTCTGTCTCTAATCTCTGAAACGGCTGAAGCTATTTTGCCGGGACTTTTTTTGGTAGATAGCTGATGTAGTAAGGTGTAACTTAGGTTACTTTTAACCGACTTCCAAAAAGGAGGAGGTTATATTTTACTTTTTTCATATTTGTTAGCGGACTATCCATCTTTGTTATTATACTATGTTAACGCGGACGAAGTCGCGGGCAACAGCTAGTCCTAAATAAAACACTAGAAATCGTAAACGTTATATTTTTTGTGCAAACAGTAGATTAAAAGATTTAAAATCTGAGAAGCGATTAAACTGTGTACGTAGTTAACAAAAACTTCATGTTTTTAGAAAACAATACGCAATAAACGTGTGATGATATCAATTACTTTATTCACAAACCTACTGCTTACATCAAAAAATCTTAACAAAATAATTTAAAAAAAATACTCAAAAAAATCTTACAAATTGATTAAGTACAAAAATATTTTTTATTATATCTGAGGTGTGATTGAAAATATGAATAATGTAAAAGTAGATAAAAGTCTAACAAGTGGGGTGTAAAAGTATTAATCTCCGCGCTTAAACCCAACACCCGTTTCACCCAAAGCCGTGTTTTTTGGTCGAAAAATCCATTTTTTCGATAAAAAATCGCATGAATGCACCTCATTGTTGCTGCAGTCGACAGATGCAGCGATAAGGGTAAACGGTTTGACACCGACAAGCGGTCAAAAGCATTGTACCGTACATATTTTCTGACAAAAATATGGTTATTTCAAATGTTATGGTAGACAATAGGTTTAAAATTAATTTCTATATCAATAAAAATTAATTTTAAATTTTGTTAGGCTCGCTAAAACTCGGAAACGGCTGAAAGTATTATTGTACACATTTTTCCGATTTGACTAATTTTAGTCTTGAATAATACCTACGTGGAAATCCCAAAAACTTCTATTTAAACTAGGAAATCCAAGGTTTATATATTTAGGAGGGAAGTGATACGAAGTTCACCGGGTCATCTAGTAAGTATTTGTTATAAAAAAAGTTATTTTACTTCAATCTCTGACTAGTGTGGTATGCAATAACATTTGGATGAACACGAGTCACGACGGATTGAACGATCTATCGCAAGCGAGATCGAATGGGAGCCGTACTTGAATATTGATTGGAAACAAAAATGCATTATCGGCTACTATCAAGGTTAAAAAGATAAGAATTAAGATGCTGCTGACAGACAAACAGACAGTGAAATCTCGGTTCTCTAGTTGTCATTATCTATCCTTTTGGGTATCCATAATTTTGGGTACATACCCTAACAATCACAGACACCTCGTCATACGTCTATTGAAGATTAGCAGATAAATGAATATGCTTTATTGTGCTCAAAATTTACAAACATAATAAAAGAAGTTACATGAACTCAGCATGCAGAATGCAGATGTATGGCTTTAGGTAAAATTCGCCCCCAAACCTTTAAATTTGATATAACAAGCATCAAATTAAGACCTCCACCACGGCACCGGCGTGACGAATCGCCAATATAGCTTATTTCACGCTTACTATACTAACATTACTAACCATAGTCACCACAATATTTCCATAGTCATAGACAGGCGTGACAATTCTGTGTTTACTTAATTTCATAGTAATTATGTTATAGTTAATGAGAAAAGCATTTTGGGTGATAGTTGTGACTTGTGAGGGTGGGAATCTATAAATTAATACGTGAGCAAAAAACTTTGGACCCCTTTTGACGAAAAATGCGGAAACGTAGGTGAATGAATAGTTTTAAATACTTTATATGGAGAAGGAGTGCATCGAGCCAATATTGTTATAAAATTATGCTTTATAATACCTTATTTTAATATATAAAATAATACACACACTACAATGTGTGCACATTGTAGTGTGTGTAATATTACACGAATAATATTCTTTTATTTATGGTTGAAGTCTGTTGTCAAATTAAAAATGGATTATTGTTTTTTTTTTATTAAATCTGAAATAGTCAATACTTGTACAAAGGCAAAAGAAGAAAGACAATATATATAGAATATTAATAGCATTGAAACTTATAATTCGACCATTGGGCGATCTCTAGTACACATAAATGGTCCAATTCTAATTTTTAATACAGTCCAATAATTTCATCATCATAAGTGCAGTTTTGTTGTTTGTATGTCTATGTAGCCGTTACGTCTATCACCAAGCTGAATCGTTTGAAATCAAAGGTTTTAATAACCGTCAAAGTCAAAATAGTGCAAAAATATCGGCACCATCACTTTCCCACGGAAAAAAGCTTAAAATATGGCAATGCAAAATCCGAAATAGGTACTTGAAGTCCTATATTATCACTTAAAATTTCTCACAGTATAAAAATCATAAAAAAGTTCACACCATGGTGATTTACGCCATAAGTGGTGTAATTGTTGGTGATAATGGTGGCATCCCACTTCAGAGAGCGCGTGTCACTGGTACTTGAGTGGTATTTATGGGATTATTAATAACATTCACACGAACATCCACCTAATTTAAATGAGGATTATAAAAATACTTAAAAAAATCCATATTTGTATGTTACAATTAAAGATTGGATGGATTTTTTAATCGTGAGAAAAAGTGTTGAGGATACAATTTTTATGTTGTTTCTTATGAAAAAAGTAGATTTATGAAAGGAACATTGTGACATAATAATATTATTTTGAACCACTTTTGCCCATACTATTTTTTAATTATTTAAGTAACTGTTGTAAGCTTACTCGTTTGTTAGAAAGTTATACTTAACTCTATTTCTCTACCATCGCACTTTATAAAAAATGCGATTGCCTTATGAAAACAGGATTTTTGACCAACTGTGGTGTTTTTATAAAGTGTGATATAACAAGTGTGGTTTACACTTGAAGTGTGCAAGCGTGCCATGCGCTGTCGCGTGACAGTCACGTGCCGGTCACGTGATCTCGCCGAATGAGCCGCATATTAGATAATTAATTGTTTTTTTATTTGATGATATTGAACTCAAGTGGCGCACGTGTCGACAATATGATGTGCAAATGTTTCTAAAACGCATTTTTAAACTACCCATAGAAAAAAAATCTGACCGTATCGGCGATATGGTCAGATTTTTTTCTACGGGTAGTGTTAAAATGTTATCGCAGAAGATATGAATAGCATGAACCAGATAAACCCTGATGTTCTAGCACTGAGCAGGTTGATGATGATGAATACTCTCGATCATGACAGCTTTTAAACAAAAAAAATAGGTCAAAATCGGTCCACCCGTTTGGATGCTACGATGCCACAGACAGACACACACACACAGAAAGACAAACAGACAGACAGACACGTCAAACTTTATAACACCCCTCTTTTTGTTGGGGATTTTTCTCCTTCTGAGTCTTATCAGATCAGTGAGCTCTCTAGTCCACCAAGATACAAGATGACTTCTTTTGTTTAATGCTCTTTGACTTTAGAGGCATCCTTGCAAGCGTTACTTCACTACGTAAAAATCTTCAATCTCCTCGATATAATATGATCTTGTAATAATTTATTTGTTGTCAAGTTCTTTTATTAGCTCGTCTTTAAACTTAATCCAATTTGCTTTCTTTGTATTGTATATACGAGTACTGTTAGTTTGTGAGAATGAAGGTACATCTTTTTCGCAGTACTTAAATGTTAATAGTCTATGATGCTGGAGTATAGAGTTTTACACCGGTAGATTTTGCGCCAACATTACGTTTTTTTATGCCATTTAAATCGGTTCAGAAATTTAGAAGTCCATCGCGGATAAACAACGTGACAATTACTAACAATATATATAGTAGGTATATTTTTATTTATAAAGATTTAGGTATTATGTCATTATGTCATATTATGTCATTCAGAATTCAATTATGTATTTCATGAATTCATTATGTTTATGTTGACAGAAATCAATTATACAGGGTGCTGGGTGTCACAAAATAAAATGATAATACTTTATGGAGTGTATGAATTATGAGTTCCCTTTGAAAGGAGCAGCGCGGAAAGAGTAACTTTTTTTACTTATGTATAATTTACTAGCTGTCCCGGCAAACGTTGTTTTGCCCATATTATTTTATTGAAGTGACTAATATATTATAAGTATGGCACCATGGTCGTCCGACCTGGCTCTCTTAGGCATTTTCAAATATTTAAGAAAATGTTAATAGCGTGTAATATTCTAAGCTCTGAAAAGAACTAATAGATCTAAACTCCCCTTGATGACGCCCACTTTGCAACGGGCCCTGCAGTAGGGAGGGAGGAGGATCTGCCCCTAATAAGGAGCGGTGAGACTCTCGACGCCCGATATTGAGCCGAAATTGGGCACATCGATAACGGGTGAGAATCTGCCATCCATCCTGGGGGGTAAAAAGCGGGATATCTTCCTGGCTTTTTGCAGGATAATCGTGGGTGTAGTAAATAAGCGTAACGGTAGTATTTTGTGTGATAACAATAATTAGGATCTAATTTTAAGCTGTGAATTGTGATATTAGGATAGTCTCTGTAATTTTGGTTTTATATTTGTGCCGTTGTTTTATTATTTGACATTTTAATTGTATTTTATTTTAATTGTTTATTTTAGTGGAATCATTTGTATTTTTATTGGAATTGGTATTTTAATGTAGTGTTAATTACATCGTATATTTATATTGGATTGTATGTATAGACAAATAGAAAATAAATAGCCCTGATAATGTTAGGGGGACGAAATAATAAAAAAAAAAAAAAAAAAAAACGGGCCCTGCAGTAGAAATCGTAATACATATTTTAATTTCGCCATAACTTCAAAACCAAACGTCCACTTTTAGTCATTCAAAGACCAAATATTATCTACATAAACTGTACTTAGTGATTAAATAATTTGTTTCATAAGGATTAATAGCATGTGTAAAATAAACGCGTTTAAATGTAGTCCAAAAAAATTCAAGATTTTTTTAATAAAAAAATTGTTCTTGTGCCTCACTCGACATAGATAGGTATAGTGTGTCGCGGACTTTTTTGTAGATATCTATAGGATCTACAATTAATCCCAATATTTTATGGTTCTATCTTTTATAGTTTAGGCAGCGTACGCAAAATAGGTAACTTTTCTGGTCGATTTTTTACACCTTGTCTCAGAAAAACCCAAATATCTTACGGAAACCTACTTTTTCCTAAATAAAATTTTACCTATGTTACTTGTGGATAATGTAGCTTTCGAATGGTGAAAGAATTTTAAAAATCGGTCCAGTAGTTTTTGAGCCTATTCATTACAATTATACAAACAAAGTTTTCCTCTTTATAATATTAGTGTAGATGACGCCGCGGCGGGGCGCTTGTCCATACAAATAAAAAAATGTTCTTTTAGCGCTGCTACTTTCACAGTAAGTATATAAGTAGTATAATACCACGTTCTCACAGAAAACCGGCGTGAAACAGCGCTTGCGCTGTGTTTCGCCAAGTGAGTGAGTTTACCGGAGGCCCAATCCCTTACCCTATTCCCTTCCCTACCCTCCCCTATTCCCTTCCCTTCCCTACCCTCCCCTACTACCCTATTCCCTCTTAAAAGGCCGGCAACGCACCTGCAGCTCATCTGATGCTGCGAGTGTCCATGGGCGACGGAAGTTGATTTCCATCAGGTAACCCGTTTGCTCGTTTGCCCCCTTATTTCATAAAAAAAAAAACCAAATATAAAGACGAGTCATACATCACCTTAAAGTATTATTACTTTGTTTTATTACAGCCTGTTTAAAAGAAAGTGTAATGGAATATTTTTAGTTTTTAGGGTTCCGTACCCAAAGGGTAAAAACAGGACCCTATTACTAAGACTTCGTTGTCTGTCCGTCTGTATGTCTGTCTGTGTGTCTCCAGGCTGTAGCTATGCTTCTGAAATTTTCACAGATTATGTATATCTGTTGCCGCTATAACAACAAATACTAGAAACGAAATAAAGTTAATATTTAAGGGGAGCTCCCATATAACAAACGTGATTTTTTGGCCCTTTTTGCTCGTAATCAATAATGATAATAGCTAGGCACTTGAAACTTTCACAAAATCCTTAATTATATTTGTACATTCATAATTAGGTATTAATAATATAAAATAAATATTTAAGGGGGCTCCCATACAAAAAACACATTATTATTGACCAATTTTCGCTCTATAACGGTACGGAACCCTTCGTGCGTGAGTTTGACGCGCACTTGGCCGATTTTTGTTAACTACGAGACCTTGTTGCTCTTGTATTTGGTTTCAGTAAATAACATTATCCGACCCTCTAGGCCTAGCCTAGGGTTACCGTCTTTAATAGCTATTTGTTTTTTAACCGACTTCCAAAAAGGAGGTGGTTGTAAATATTCGTTTGTTTATATATTTTTTTTGTATATTCAATGATTACTTCGCCGTCTGTGGACCTATTTTCAAAAGGTTTTCGCTGTTGTATAGGGTACAATCCAAATTTGGTACCATGTTCGGAAGACTGGTGTTCTGATGATGGGACCCATGAGAAATCGAGGGGCCTCCTTGAAATTTTTATGGAAACATATTCGAAGTCTGAAGACGGCACTATAATAAGGAATAAGAATAATTCTTATTCCTTGTTATAGTAGTAATAATTTAAAACGGATCTGATAATTAATATCAGATCCTTTTTAAATTATTTTTAAGAATATAATATTTTTGTTTTTATCTTGGAAGTCGGGTTAAATTTTTCTTTAAAAAGTAATAATTTCACACACATAGGAATCTGCATTTATATTGTTCTTTTATACGCTAGAATCTAAATATGTATATAAAACTCAAAGATGACTGACTGACTGACATAGTGATCTATCAACGCACAGCCCAAACCACTGGACGGGTCGGGCTGAAATTTGGTACGCAGGTAGATGTTATGACGTAGGCATTCGCTAAGAAAGGATTTTGATCAATTTTACCTCAAAAGGGTTAAAATAGGGGATGAAAGTTTATATTTATAATAATACGTCTTGTTTTTTTACAGTAAATGTAGTAAAATGAACTCTATCAACTTTTAAAACTCGTGGCAAAATTTGGCAATAATAACTTTGTCTGTTCTACCCCTAACAGTGAATAAATTTACTGTTTTTATAGATTTAAATACAAAAGTATTTATTGTAAAATAATAAATGAATAGATTCATGTGCATATTATACATACAATATATTACCATCCCACATATTTTATTTGTCACTTGATACGCTTACCTAATTCTAACAAAATTACAAAAATGTACGTACTTTTATTGGCATTAATATTGTGTGTGTATTTTTACACAACTAAAATACAGAATAGTAAAATAAGCAGTACGTTCTGGCAGTACCCCACCTGCTATAGTGAAGTGCCTTTTCTCGGAAATTTGTATAAGTTTGGGGGCGGCCCAAAAGGTATGTACTTATACGAAAATAAGTGTTATTACAAAATATTTTTAGTGTAAAGAGTTTAAAGAAACAGTGACATTATTATACTACATAATACTTATTAATTTTAGATTTCTTTAAGATTTTATTCAAAATTTGCAAGAAAACATGTGAACTCGGTGGTGTAAGCAGAATAAATGGCTTCAACCGTCATTATTTAGGTAAGCCGTAAGATCAGTCATTCAACAGTCTTCAAGATAGAATTTAAGAACATAATATAGCTATTATATTTTGTGTTGTAACATTTTTAAAACAGTGATTTTGCACCATAATAATTATTATGAACTTTAGTCTTTACAGATGTTGCGGATGTAGGGGAAATCCTCAAGTTTTATTTAAACAAAGACAAACTTTATAAATTATTACAAGTCCTATCTGGAGATGGCAGTGTCTTCAATCTAGGTAATATAATTATTATAATATACTAACACCGCGAGCATTCATTTGTAATGTAACATTATAGATTCGTTTTTGAGCATTACATTACACGTGTAATGTAACATTAAAGATTTGACTTTGAGCATTACATTACATATACCACCTCCCTGACTGACGAGCATTAGCGTGTAATGTAACATTCGGCTTTGAGCATTCCTTAGCTAGTTGATGTTACAAGTTGTATCAAGATATTACATACTGTATCATAACAAGGTGAGCATTATAAAGCTCGACTCTGTAACGTTACATTACAAGCGAATGCTCCTGGTGAGGGAGCACTATTAAGTTCATTCTTTGTTTTATTAGCTTATAAAAGTACCTTACAAGATATTAACTGTACTGCTTCAGCCATTACAAAAATGCAAAGATGTGGTGCCGTTTATTAGGGTTCCGTAGTCAGCAAGGAACCCCTATAGTTTCGGTCTGTCCGTCCGTCTGTCTTTCTGTCTATCCGCAGTTTTGCTCAGAGGTTATAGGTTTACAAAGCCGTAATTCGACATGAATGCACATATTAATGATGCCGACAAAATGATAATATATTAAAAAAAAAAAAAATTTATGGTACCACCCCACACGTCAAGCTGATTATTTTTTTTCGCATCTACCCCACCGTGTCGGTGTGGATTTTTTCGGTGTCGATATTTTAATAACCTTCTCATTTTTGGAAGTCGGTTAAAAATATTACGAATGTGTCCCTCCCCCCTTCTACCAGCCAAATGGTTGTTTCTGGAAATGTGAAAAAATTTACGGGAGTAGGAAATATGCTGAATTTAAAAGGAAAACTATCACGGCTAAGAAGACTTCATAAGTTATTGCTTAATGAGTAATAGTCGATCAACTAAAAAAAATGTATTGGGAGAAGTTTAAAGTAACTTTTCGTTCAAATTCCTTTAAACGTAACTTAGATGATGATATTACTTATTAGTAGTGTAAAACACGTAAATACATACATTCATTGACCATACAAAAATTATACAATACGCACTTGGCCGGTTTTTTAACCACAGTTCTAAATATTTGAACACATCTAAATTAAGAAAGTGGACATGGCGAAGCCCTGACTCTGTGGTAAGGAACGAGATAGATTTCATCATTACGGATCGGAAGTATATATTTAGGGATGTCTCTGTAATCAATAGGTTCAATACCGGTAGCGATCACCGACTACTGCGAGGATCCTTGAGTGTATGCTTCAAACTCGAAAGAGCCCATAATTATGCTGAGGTCTACTCTCCGACCCAACTTCCAACAATCCGTCGCTGACACCCAGAAATTTCAGTTACAACTGAGAAATAGGTTCGACGCTCTTAACATCTCGGAAACTACAATGGAAGTTGACGAGGCTTTAAATGCAATTATGGAGAGTATACGGGTCGAAGGTGAAAGGTTTTGCAGGCCCAAGCATGCGGGCAGGAAATCCAAACTTTCGGATGAGACACTCAAACTTATGAGGGAACGGAGGGAAAACACGGACTCGGGTTCGTCAGATGTAAAACTTCTCTCGAGGCGAATACGGAAACTTGTACGTAGAGATCTTCGCCGCTCGAATACGCTGGAAATCACGGAAGCGATTGAGCGGAATAGAGGGTCTAAAGTTTTCGTAAGGCGCCTCGGGAGGAGTCATCTGACGAAGGTGAAGAATAGCTGTGGCCAAATCGTTTCCTCACGAGGGGGGGTTCTGTCCGAGATCGAGGATTTCTATAGCCGCTTGTATGCTCCTCATGCTTCGCAACCTGATCCTCGTGATGACGACCCGCGTGCCAAACTCACCCGGCATCTTTCTGGCGAGCTTCCTGACGTCAGTATAGGCGAAATCGGATTGGCTCTAAAACAACTTAAAGGAGGAAAGGCCCCGGGGAGGGACGGAATTACGATCGAACTTCTCAGAGCGGGAGGCGAACCCGTCTTGAGAGAGCTTCGTAAAGTCTTTAATTTTGTCCTTCAACGGGGAGTTTCCCCCGAAGAGTGGCTTAAAAGCGAGGTGGTTCTCTTTTTTCAGAAGGGCGATAACACCCTTCTTAAAAATTATAGACCCATCTCGCTTTTGAGTCACATATATAAGTTGTTTTCTAGGATCATTACGAATCGCCTATCCAATAAACTTGACGAATGCCAGCCACCGGAGCAGGCTGGGTTTCGCAGAGGCTTTAGCACCATAGACCATATTCACACCTTAAGGCAAGTTGTACAAAAGTCACATGAGTACAGGCAGCCATTGTGCCTTGCCTTTGTGGACTATGAGAAGGCTTTTGACTCTGTTGAGACCTGGGCTGTTCTGGAAGCCCTGCAACGATGTCAAGTCGATTGGCGTTACGTCGAAGTTTTGAAAGGTCTATATAATGCCGCATCTATGTCCGTCCGAGTACAGGGGGCCACAACAAGGCCAATCTATTTGCATCGAGGAGTGAGACAGGGGGATATTATTTCCCCGAAAATGTTCACAAATGCGTTAGAGGACGCCTTCAAGACCCTAAACTGGAAAAGACGTGGCATAAACGTTAATGGCAAGTACCTCTCACACCTTCGTTTCGCTGACGATATCGTCATATTGGCAGAATCGTTGGAGGACTTGCAGGAAATGTTGAACGACCTAAATGAATCTTCCCGGCGGATCGGTCTCGGGATGAACTTGGACAAGACGAAAGTCATGTTCAACGAACATGTTCTCCCGAGACCGGTTGCAGTTAACGGTGTCTTTCTCGAAGTCGTAACGGAATATGTCTATTTGGGGCACATACTGCAGGTAGGTAGACATAACTTCGAGAGAGAAACCGATAGGAGGATACAGTTGGGTTGGGCAGCATTCAGGAAGCTAAGCCACATTCTCACGTCGCATATTCCGCAGAGCTTGAAGACGAAAGTCTTCGATCAATGCGTGCTTCCCGTTATGACCTACGGGGCGGAAACCTGGCCTTTTAACAGCAGGGCTAGCTCGTAAGTTTTCCGTCGCTCAGCGTGCTATGGAACGCGCTATGCTCGGAGTTTCTTTGGCGGATAAGCTTCGAAATGAAACAATTCGTCAAAGAACTAAAGTCACCGACATAGTGCAGAGAATCAGTACGCTGAAGTGGAACTGGGCTGGTCACGTAGCTCGAAGAACAGACGATCGCTGGAGTAAACTTACTCTGGAATGGAGACCAAGGCTGGGAAATCGGGGTGTAGGTCGACCTCCAACTAGGTGGGACGACGATCTCCGCTTAGTTGCAGGCCCATGTTGGATGCGAGTAGCAGGAGATCGGTCATCTTGGCGTTCATTGAGAGAGGCCTATGTCCAGCAGTGGACGACTATAGGCTGATATGATGATATGATGAAATATTAGTACTAATTCGACTACATGAACGCATCGTTTTGTATAATAATAAAATGATTGCTTTAATTAAATAAACTACAAGGCATTCGACGACAATTCGTAAACCTGCCCTATTAGACAAGTGGCAAGCGATCATCGTAAACGCCAACAAAATGTATGCGATTTGACATAAGTCATCGCTTCGCTAGCGAATACTAATGTCAAATCCCATACATTTTGTTGGCGTTTACGATAATCGCTTGACACTTGTCTCTAGGCGCAGTAACTTTGGCAGAGTTTGAAGCAAGGGGCAAAGACGTGTGTCATTTATTCCAGATGCCTCAGAAGCAAAAGTTCGTCGTCTACTCCTGTTGCCGGCTTTCAGCTCAAGGATGTTAGCGAACTGCACTGAAGACATCTGCAAAGAAAGCACTTGGCTAATTGAGGAACTGGCTCAGCATGCCGATAGCGGTCCCTTCCGTGGTGACAACTATTTCACAACATTCTGTCTGCGTTGTCATTTAAGTAAGCACTAGCTATTTGACCGAGCTTTGCTCGGTATTCGATAAAACACGAATAAAATGACATTTTCTAAAAATGATTCCTAGCTAGATCGATTTATCGCCCTCGAAACCCCCTATATACTAAATTTCATGAAAATCGTTGGAGCCGATTCCGAGATTCCAATTATATATATACAAGAATTTCTCGTTTAAAGATATAAGATTTATCTATAAGCCTAACAAAATGTGCATAACATAAGAGAATACGTACATGAAAATTGTCTAAGAATATTGGCTATTAATTCATGAAAGGACTAAGGAGTATGAAAAAAAAATTTGAGTTTGGTCCAAAGTCCACCACTAATGATACTTAATGCAATGGTCTGCTAAATACTGAATCATTATAACTGGATCGCAACCAAAAATATCCTGTCAGTAAAAAAAGTTATGATGGATTGAAAAAGTTTTCTACCATTTTATTCCATAAAATATTGTTGATAATAAACACACCGGCAAAATTAGAGGAACATAACAAAATTTTCATTTTTTTTTAAATTGTTCACTGATTTTTATATATTTATTTATTAATTTACTAATTGATTATTAAAAAATAAATTTTATATAAATTTAGGGCATAAAAACGTGAAAAATAGGATTAAGAAAATCTTTGAAATTTCAGTAGTAAGTTTTTAAGATAAATTCTCCATTTTTAGGGTTCCGTACCTCAAAAGGAAAAAACGGAACCCTTATAGGATCACTTTGTTGTCCGTCTGTCCGTCCGTCCGTCTGTCAAGACCCTTTTTCTCAGGAACGCGTGGAGGTATGAAGCTGAAATTTATATCAATTACTCAGGTCTACTGTCCCTTGAAGCTGTGAAAAAATCAAACTTCTAAGCCAACGCAATCAAAAGATACAGCCGTTTATGCCGCAAATTTTCGACACTTGCAAGGGAATCAAAACCTACAGGGTGCTTCCCGTGAACTCAGAATCTTGAAATTTGGTACGAAGCAACGTCTTATAGCATAGATAAAGGAAAAATTACGAAAACCATAAATTTTTAGTTACATCACATAATATATATTTTTTTAATAATTTTAAACTTACTACCCATTTCCTCATAAACGCGTGGAGGTATTAAATTGAAATTCATACCAAATACTCAGGTCTATAATACCTTTAAGCTGTAACAAAATCAAACTTCTATGTCAACGCAATCAAAAGAAACAGCAATTTAAGCTGCATATTTTGAAACTCGCAAGTACTCGCAAGGGAATCAAAACCTAAAGGGTACTTCCAGTCGACCTAGAATCTTGAAATTTGGCATGAAGCAACGTTTTATAGCACACATAAAGGAAAAATTCCGAAAACCTTAAATTTTTAGTTACATTACAAAATATATATTTTTTAATAAATATAAACTTATTACTTTTTTCCTCATGAACGCGTAGAGCTATTACTTAAACGATAAAGAGATCTTTGTCTTAAATTTATGCTCCTCCATCTTTCCCCATTGTAATGTTATGAATTTCATTTTGCAATAAAAATACCATAGTTATGACTCGATTGTCGTAATGAACGAACTTTGTAAACCTTGCAGGTTTGTACGGAACCCTCGGTGCGCGAGTCCGACTCGCACTTGGCCGGTTTTTTATTAAAGAAATGCCATGTTAAAAGCGTGTAATTTTTTTAAACGGGCTTTGGCCCACCACACATTCCCACCACTGTATCTCCTGTGTCGCCAGGATCGACAGCGGCATCCAACCACGAAAACCCTTTGATATGATCTCAGGGAGCCCGAGGGACATGCTAAAGCTGTCTTGGGACCCGCAACGAAATTAATCAGAAGAAAATAGGAGGAGTAGGAAGAATTCCAGATTCCCTCCCCAATATAAAGCGGGAGACAGCACAAAGTTGCAGTGACCGAAAGTCAAAGAACTGAAGGGGAGAAGCACCACGGGAATTTAACGTTAATAATAATAGTGACTACTATGCTACAGCTAAATTAATTTATTGTGTTAGACTGTTGCCAATAGTAATTGTGACAAAAACGCTTGAAGGCACGGAAGTTCCTAGCGCTGTCCACGAGATCACCGTAGTATGCGACACCAGATGTGCAGAGTAGGTTGTTTAGCATTGTAGTTCTTTCGTCCTGCCAGAGACTGCACTCCCAGAGAACATGATGAGCTGTTTGTTCAAACATGTTGCCTTCGGTCGAGCACTCGCACATGGGTGATGCTACCAGATTAAATCCGTAGAGTTTGGCCTTAAAATTTCCATGACCGGTCAGGAATTGAGAAACGCAGTGATCAATATCCATCCAATGTTTGGATAGTCGTTCACGAATATTAGGGAAAAAATTATAAAGATGTCGCCCTTTGGTGGAACAGTCCCAACGCGTCTGCCATTCGGAGATTAGGCTTTGCAAAGAGTTTTCTAAAGGTTCAAACAATCTTGCTATTTTATTTTTATCGCGAGCGCTTAAAAAGAACGGGTTGTCAATGTTTTTGTTATGATAGTACATTGTCGCACGACGCTGAATCTCAAGGTCAACGGGTAAAACTCCGGCTAACACGGGCAAGGCTTCGGTGCTTGTGGTTCTGTAAGCTTTGCACAAGAATATAAGAGCAAGACGTTGGCTTTGTAGCAACTTGCGACGAGCCGCGCCGATAGTTGCTCTGTCGGCCCACACGGGGGCCCCGTAGCAAATGCTACCAAGGTAAGTAGCAGTGTAAATTATAATAAGCGTGTAATGCCTTCTATGGATCTCAAGAGGGCCTGGATTAGGGTTTCCAGATGTCCGGTATTTAAGCGTACAGTCCGGTATTTTTGAGGCCTGTCCGGTAAAAAATAAACGGTTATACCGGACAGAACAATGTCCGGTATTTTGAGGAAAGTTGGTGTTACTGGTACCTAGTTTTAGGTGATTTTAATTTTTTTAGAAGCTCCTACCTTACCTTTATTTCGTTAAGTAAGTTATATTATATAATGGCGACCACAATTTAATGACCGCATTTTATAATATACTCGTAAAAAACAACATCTCCCCTGTTGACGCGCAAATCTTAGCCTGGCTCTTCGGTGTCCTGTCTCAAGTTTTGGTGCCCTTGCTGGCACTTTTGAGTTTAATTTAACTTCTTTGAGTCTTCTTCTTACTGTACAATCACTTACACGTTCATCTTGGACCTGTTCCGACAGGTTTCGTGTCTGCATAGCAGTTTGAGGTCGATTTCTTAAGTTTTGTTTCCTTACAAAATGGTCATCCTGAACCATTGTCACCCGATATCTGCCTTGTTCTCGTCTCCGAACGTAAGATCCAGTCTCTCTGAAGCGTTGAAAGTTACGATGAACCACGGAAGCCGACACACCTAAGGCCTGACTGACCGAACGGTAGGTGTGACCTTTCTCTATCGTGGTTACAGCTCTAGCTGTCGCAGATACTGGGAAATCACTAATTTTGTATCTAAGCAATGTGTTCTTCCAAAAACCAAACAATCAAATGAGCTGAGCATATCTTGCACCCCGCTAAAACGCCATTCTTATCAGGAACACTTACAACGTCAATAATCGAAAAACACTTATTAGGGCATAATTGCTATAAAAACCTGTCAACTTGCCAGTTTTGTTCAATATTTTATTTCTTGAATGAGCTTAGAAGCTATAAAAAAGGCTTTCAGACAGCCCGACCCACTTGAGTTCAAGTTTTGGTCCTTTTTACCTACGAGTATGTTCCGCTAATTTTGCCAGTGTGTGTATGATCCAGATTCCAGTACATTTTTTAACTACTTAATCGATGTTATGTCATGCCTCTTAGTAATTAGGTTTTCACTGAAATAGATGAATATATATTTACACTCAAAAAAGTCATTTTCTATGGTCATAATTTTTGCTGATAGCTTATTTTTATTTTGTCTCATACTGGTATTTAATATGTACCTCTATAATATAATATTACATAGATTCAATAATTGACAGACATGCTCTTCACGGCTTTGGCTACAAATATTAAAACTTGAAGCGACTATGATTATTGTTATCCTTTCTAGATATCTAAATCTAATTTTACCATTATCTGTAATAGGAATAGGAAAGGTACTAGAAATTGAAAAGGAGATCAAATTAACAGAAATAGTCGAGGAATACAGAGCAAATTTTATACTCTTCACGAAGAGACTTTTCTCTGTTTGGCAACATTCAGATTTCTTATATAGATTCACAAGCGACTTCAGAAAAATGAAAAAACATAAATTAGAAGTTCATCATTACGCTGACAGGGTAAGATGTTTTATTTACAATATAATCGGTCAAGTACGAGTCAGTGTAATTATAATGTTACTAGATGACGCCCGCAACTCTGTTGTTTATCACGCGGAACCGTACATTTTTCCCGGAAAAAAAGTATGATATGTCATTTCCCGGGACTCAAAGCATCTCCATACCAAATTTCAACAAAATTGGTTCGGAGGTTTGGGCGTGAAGAGGCAACAGACAGACAGACAGACACACTTTCGCATTTATGTATAAATATTAGTATGGATTATGGATATGTTACGCTCAAAGACCGAAATCGCTCAGTGAGCGAAAAAATAGCTCACAACGCGTTGTGGTTGCAGTGAAACAGCCACAACGCGAAATTCGCGTCGTGGCTCTGATGAAAACGGCCACGACGCGTTCTGGCAATCACAAAAAGACCATAACGCGAAATTCGTGTCGTGGCTAATATGCTATACGTTTTTCTTGATTTGTTCTTGATTGATTAATCGTCCATAGGTATGGAAGATTATATTTGAATTAAGTACTACGCGTACTACAAAATATTTTTTCTTTTACTAAATCCCTGCATAACGTGTTTAACATTATTATTTATAAAATATCCATAGTTCCATACATTTCGTACTAATATTATTACTGTCTGTCTGTCTGTCTGGCGCAACGCAGTTTTTTTAATTAAGATCAGATTACGTCTTTATATTAAAAAAAAAACAACACGTTTCGCCAGACAGACAGACAGTAATAATATTAGTACGAATAGTATGGAACTATGGATATTTTATCTATATATTTAAATAAAATTGGAATGTCTGTTTGTAATATTGAAAGAACCGTTTTTTACTACATGTATATCGCTGGCCCGGGCAACAAAGCGGTAAACGCCGGTTACACCCTTTTTAATGTTATTTGATTTTTGGCTTCTCTGAGTATTAGTCTATCACCCCTACTTATTTCATATTTTTAAAATAATATTTTGGGTATAATAAATGACAAAAGCTTTATTGAATCGAAAATTCTCTTACGACTAAAACTGTATTCTTGCATAACTCTATGAAACATAACTAAAAAAACCGATGAAGATACGATACAACTAAGCTTTCGCTGTAAGATTCCCCAGAAGAACGGAGTAATCGGCTGGTACGCTCGAAATCTAAAGCGAAAAATACGTCGTATTATGTTCTTACAGCCGTAAATCTCAAGCGGTTTGGTGTTTTTATAAAGTCAATAAACAATGTTACAATTGAAACAATATCGCTTATTAGTTGTATTATACTTTTTTCAATTATTTCAATAATTTTTTATACTATTACAATTATTTTGATATGGTTAAATAGGTAAAAAAATTAACTTTCATATGAGACATCACACATTTGTTTTGGACCACTGTACGCTGCACTATAAACAAAATAGCTTATTTTGTCTCTCCTGAACAAAACGATTTTTGATATTACGCCTTTATTGCCCGGGGCCAGCGAATTATGAATGTACATACAGTACATATACCCAAATAGCAATTTTTATAATTTTTGTCTGTCTGTATGTCTGTCTGTTTGTTCCGGCTAATCTCTGAAACCGCTGGACCGATTTTGACGGGACTTTTATTGGCAGATAGCTGATGTAATAAGGAGTAACTTAGGCTACTTTTTAACCGACTTCCAAAAAGGAGGAGGATATTTTTTACTTTTTTTATGTTTTACCTATATTTTACTCCGCCGTTTGTGGACCAATTTTCAAAATTATTTTGTTGTTGCATAAGATTTGGTCCATTTTGTTGACGCGGACGAAGTCGCGGGTAACAGCTAGTAAACAATAATGATAAACACGTAATACAGTGATTTAGTAAAAGAAAAAATATTATGTAGTACGCGTGGTAATTCAAATATAATCTTCCATACCTATGGACGATTAATCAATCAAGAACAAATCAAGAAAAACGAATAGTTATGGTCTTTTTGTGATTGCCAGAACGCGTCGTGGCCGTTTTCATCCTAGCCACGACGCGAATTTCTCGTCGTGGCTGTTTCACTGTGACCGTGAGCTATTTTTTCGCTCACTGAGCAATTTCGGTCTTTGAGCGTAACAGATACTGCCCCCGTAGACAAGTGGCAAAACGCTAACGCTAGCGCTAACGCTAGCGCTACAAAATGTATGGATTTGACATTAGTATTCGCTAGCGAAGCGATGACTTATGTCAAATCGCATACATTTTGTAGCGCTAGCGTTAGCGTTAGCGTTAGCGCTTTACCACTTGTCTACAGGCCCTGATACATTACCATGCAAACTTTCACACAAAATGAGCTTGAACGAGAAAATAGTAAGTAGATTTTATTACGTCATAAATCGTTTAAAGCTATAATTTAACTTTCATTCAGTCAACTCATACATAAAAATAAAAGAAAAGATTTGTCCGATTATAAATGGCACGTAACAAGTAATAATTATTAATAACGTAATAAACCCGTACGTCGTGTCGTACGCAAGTCGCACTTGGCCGATTTCGTTAATTTTTAAACATTTACAACAACTATTACTACAACTATTGAAAATATGTCGGTTTCAGGTACAAGATATTCGAAAGCGGCAGTTAGATGCACAGGAAACGAGAGGTAATGGAGGATAAGAATAATATTCTACTACAGTTATATTATATCCCACTTATAAACATATACCTATATATATATTTATAAGTGGGAGAGCCATGCTTCGGAAAGAATGGGTCGGCTCGACCGGCGAAATACCACGTTCTCACAGAAAACCGGCGTGAAACAGCGCTTACGCTGTGTTTCGCCGAGTGAGTGAGTTTACCGGAGGCCCAATCCCCTACCCTATTCCCTTCCCTACCCTCCCCTATTCCCTTCCCTTCCCATCCCTACCCTCCCCTATTACTATCCCTCTTAAAAGACCGGCAACGCACTTGCAGCTCTTCTGATGCTGCGAGTGTCCATGGGCGACGGAAGTTGCTTTCCATCAGGTGACCCGTTTGCTCGTTTGCCCCCTTATTTCATAAAAAAATACCAAAGTTTTGCGTAGTCTATATTATACACACATGAACAAAGTCTAGGGCAGGGGTTCCCAAAGTGTGCGCCGTGGAAAGGCAAAAGCTGGGGCGCCGTGAGTCGATCCTCCATCATTATCCGAAACCACAAATATTATTATAAAATAAAATTATAATGTTTATTATTATTTACCTGCTTAACCTAACTGTTATCATTAAAGATATCTAAAATCTAAATATATATATGTAAAACTCATAGGTGACTGACTGACATAGTGATCTATCAACGCACAGGCCACGGCCCTTAAACCACTAGACGGATCGGGCTGAAATTTGGCATGCAGGTAGATTGACGTAAAAAAAAAAAAAGGCATCCGCTAAGAATGGAATTTGATCAATTCTACCCCCAAAGATATAAAATAGGGCATAAAAGTTTGTATGAAACTTTTATCCGATCGGGCTGAGACTGTTATACTTACCTAATAAAACTTCTTAACGCGAGCGAAGCCGCGGGCAAAAGCTCGTTTATTTATGTAACTTTTTCTAATTGCTAGGTAGAGTAGGGCCCCGTGACAAAATATTGCGGCGTGAAAAAGATTGGGAACCCCTGGTCTAGGGATATCGGATACATATTTTATGAAATATATATTTTATGAAACATCTAAAAATCAGTCAGAAATTTTCTAACTTCTTTCTAATGTAAACGGAGGAATAATAAGCTTATGACTATGGTCTCAAGGTACAAGTTGGAACTGAGCGGCACGCGACAACTGCAGACGACGTGTCGTCGCGACACTGCTGGTGGCTAGCGACACGAAGCTAGCGACACTTTCATAAACCAGTGATGTTGCGACGACACGTCGACGTCTGCTGCCGTCACTCACAAGCTGCTAAATTACTTTTTGGCATACTATCATTCCAAAAAGTTTAGCAGTTTGTGAGTGAAGAAGTAATAAATAACTCACATACTTTTGGATTCATTAGGGTTCAAATAACTTTATATTGTCATAACTATTGGATTATTTAATTACCTATTTATTTCAGGATACGGCATCTTTGATGATATAATCAAAACTCTCAGCAGAAAAGAAATAAGTGAGGAGATAATTGTTATATCGGGCACCGCCGAAGAGCCGGGATTGACGATAGGATACGTGTTAACACTTCTCTCTCAGTTCCCTTCCGTACAAAATAAGGTTTATGAGGAGTAAGTTTTTGAATATTTTAATCCCCTTGATGTAAGTTTTGTTATGAAAAATCCAAACTCTATAGTCAATTAACACTTTGTTCTTGTCTTAAACGTAGTGAACATAATAATAGTTAAACACCAGCGCCGTAAGCGAGATTTCTTAGGCGCCCAGAGTGCCGGTAGTGGCGCCTGCCGCCCTTTTTGTTTGCCTTTGGCGCCCCTTTTATCCGACGCCCTGGGCGATTCCCCTGCGTCGCCCCACCCTAACGCCGCTACTGTAGACACGCGGCAGCGTGTCAAGCCAAGTTCAAGTATAACAGAACTGGAGAGCAGCACCGTGTGTAATATTACTAATAAATAATAACTAGCTATTTGACCGACCTTTGCTGGGTATTCGATAAAACACGAATAAAATGACATTTTCTAAAAATGATTCCTAGCTAGATCGATTTATCGCCCCCGAAATCCCCTATATACTAAATTTCATGAAAATCGTTAGAGCCGATTCCGAGATTCCATTTCCAATTATATGTATGTATGTATATATATACATACATATATATATATATATATATATATATATATATATATATATATATATATATATATATATATATATATATATATATATATATATATATATATATATATATATATATATATATATATATATATATATATATATATATATATATATATATATATATATATATATATATATATATATATATATATATATATATATATATATATATATATATATATATATATATATATATATATATATATATATATATATATATATATATATATATATATGTATATATATATAAGATACACCTACGTCCACCTTATATTAACTGAAAATATTTTTTAAGGTTGATAGAAATCTTTGGAGATTCAGATCGGCCATCGGTCCGAGAAGATTTGCTGAAGATGAGTTATTTGAATATGGTTATAAAAGAAGCCTTGAGGCTTTTCCCTCCTGCACCTTTAATTTTTCGCAAAGCAGACGAAGAAATGACATTATGTAAGCACAAATTATTTCAAAACGTTGGCAAACAAACGATCTGCAAGTTGAGAGAGAGAGATATGATGCTTCTGAAGGATAGTGGTAGCCAAAAAAAAAATTATGACCGTATGTAAACTACTATTTTTTGTTCCAAGAAGCACTTTTTCGACAATTCCACAATTATTATTCATTCCTCAGAGGTATGCTTTTGTGGGATATAGATTTTAACGGTGTGAATGGTGGCTGAAAAGGAAGATCTTCCGACCGAGAGAGATGGCATGCTCGGTCAGGCCCACAAATAAGGTCAGGCCGAAGCCCACTGACGTCATTTCAGACGTTGTATACAAAATGTTAGTGTAAACACCGTTTATCCTTGAAACCATCAAATGAGCCCGTCAAAATGAACAACTTTTTCTATGAGAACAATGCTGGGAACTCAAAAAAATTTCAAAAAGTTGTTCATTTAAAGGGCTCGTTTGATGGTTTCAAGGATAACGGTGTTTGCACTAACACACTGTATATCTTGCCGTTCTCCGAAACTTCGATAGCGCGATGCAGGAATTGTTAGGCGAATTGTGGGTACCGCCACAAGGTCATAGCGTCGTGATATGCTCGAACAAGCCGAGCGAGAAGTTTGGCCGAGACGTTATCAGTTACGTGATAAGTTATCACGTTAGTTGGACAAAGTTCTCATACCATAACGTCCCCGTAGAGCTAAAATTCACCAGATAGCTTTTTCATCATTTTGAGATACGAGCGTTTAAAGTTTTAAAATTTTCAAAAAAATCCTGCAGATTTCTCTTAAGAGATATAAACTTTTTCTTTTTGCTATTGCTTGGATGGTATACCAAAGTTACTTAAACAATAATTTCTAATGAAATTAAATGTATTTTTATAATTAATATTCAATAAAAACTACTTTAGTTACTTTTCGCCCTCAACGTTTGTTTCATTAGTGTAATTGTATTGCTTGTTAAGTGCATTTAGTGAGTTTTCGCATAAAAACTGAAGAAATAAAAAGAGTTATAAGTATGCTTAGTTAATTTTCAACTAAATAAAAATTAATAATGCTCACTTAGTGAAAAGTTGGAATTTTCGTTTATTAATAAAAACAACATTTTAATCAGTAATCCTTATAAAATTCACAGCATGAAAACGAAACAAAATTATTATTTTTTCTATTATTCATAATTGGATACGGATATGGGGGACTGGCCGACGAGTAGTACCAGCCAACCCACTAAAAACATTTGCCATCAGCCGTATAACGGAGAGTGTCCTGAAACTATCTAACACAAGAAGCTTACCTCGACTGGCTGATCTACCACATAAGGGATTGGATTTCCAACAAAATAAGGGAACTTAGGCCAACTGAAGCATTTTCATCGGCACCGGGACTGGGTCAGCTGAGAAGGTTCCTCTACACCCAAAACCCCTTTAGACAAAGTCTTAGAACTTTTCAAAACTACGTCTCTGCTCTTTTGTTCTACCAAAATCTGTATCCTGAGCCGAATAGAGGGTGGATCTTTCTCCCTGTTCTGCTCTGCGGCCCTTTTCTGTGAAATTACGGATTCACAGCTGATGTCATGGCGCTGCATCGCACACCACAAGTTTTCTACAGCGCCACATTCGTGGCAGGCTGACGTAGGCTCTGCTGAATTGTTAATATTACGTACATGTACATACCGACATCTGAGTCCGGTGAGCACTTGTGTAAGACGGAGCCGAAAGGTGAGAGATTCTCTGAGCTTTGAGAACTAGACGCAGGGTCTGAGTCTCTGTTGGCATTAAGCTTCTTACTTCACCTTATCAGGAGATACTGCTCTCTTTTTCCGCACTTCCCAGAGCTGGTTCCATTGGAGGTTTTTCACCTTGTGACCTCATCTCTTATACGAGCAGGTGGAACTTGGCGAAGAACCCGCAACACACCCACAGCGGGTCCCCCTTTCATACCTGAATGCTCATCCTCATCGAGTCGTGTTCCTCATGTCTGAGGATCTTGACCTCCCCCTTCTATGACCTTCCTTTATATTATAGTGTTACGGCAGCTATTTCTATCTTTGGCCACTCGAAAAGCGTTATAGACATTGAACCCAAGTGTGGTGCGGATTTGATCGGACCAACTCATGGGAAAGCGGCCCCGCAGTCTTTTTCCTACAATCTTGCCAGTTATCATGAGTTTTTCAAGGTTGACTCCTTTTTTCTGCCTATGTGTCCAAAAAATTCTAAGATGTGTGATGTTTTTATGTTTAGTTTAGCCAGAATGGATGCGTTGGTTCTGAAAGCAGTTCATGGAATTCAGAGCATTTTCCTCCAGCAACACATCTCGAAGGCGTCGATGCGTCTTCGATCTGCAGCAGCAGATCCTTAAAGACAGATGGAGAATATGAGTGTGTGGACAAGCTTTGTCTTTGCATTTGTCTTTTCGGTCAGGTTTTTTGTGAAAATCTGGTTCACAGGAGCCGTTGTTCGTAATAATAAACCCAAAGACAAATACGCTAACCACTTCCAATTTTAGCGCGCCAGTCACAGGTAGAGTGTTGCTTCTATCTATGACCATGATTTTGGTTTTCTCTTTATTAATAGAGAAGCCCAAGGTATTGATGATTTGCTCCATTCTCTGAAACTGTTCTTGAATCTCGACTTCATTTGCAGCCAAGAGAGTAGTGTCATCTTTAATGCTAGCTATCTACAATTGATTGCGTTACATGTATAAACCTAAAGGTTTAGCTAAAAGCACTAAAACTTTATAGAGAATCTTTACGGATAAGACTTTTTGAAAAAGTGCCCAAAAGTGATATATATTTATAATTAAGGTAAGGGACTAGTGAAGTTATAACAATTACATAATTTTGTCTCAATTCTCAACGTAAAGGACATGTTGTGAGAATTATTATACTAAGCTGAAGGTTAACGTAAGAGACTGCATCGTATTTTAGAAGCAATTTACGCAATTTTTCTGACACGTTAAAATATTTACGTCCTTTAAATATTTTTTTTACTAAAAAACCTGTCTAGACGTTCAGAAATGTGTACTGTAAGGGACATTTTTTTAATGATAGAGGAATTTAAAGTATACCAAATGATAGAGCTCGAAATTCTGAATTCAATGATATTTATGTAACTAATTTTCGCCAAAATACATTACGTTAATTGATATTTCCGGTGTCGAAATATGCACTTGAAGTAGCATACAATAATCACTAAGTCTTGTTAGATGAACACGTAATTCGCATTTGCAGTATTTAAAAGAAGTATAAAATTCATTAAAATGGTTAAGTTGAAGAATTTTTACAATATATTTATGCAAAAAGTAACTAAATAAGACATAGTGAATTTACGCATACCAAACACAAACGCTAAACGCGTAAATTAATAGATCGAAAATTCACCAAGTAGACTTAGTTAGTTTCATTTAACATTATTCAATGCAAATATTTAGAGAGTTGTGACTAAATCAATGTAGTGAATTTTCGATTTACTTAAGTTATTTGAAATATAAGATAAGATAAGATAAATATTCTTTATTGTGCATACATATTATAACAATTTAAAATAAAAGACATTTTTAAAACACAGGTAACACACAATGGCGGCCTTATTACTAATTAGTAATTTCTTCCAGGCAACCACAGGTAGAGGAAACATAATTTTAAGATAATATAAGTATGGTAAATGTGCCATCAACAAAAATGTATTATTACATGATATATCAAACGTAACATAATGCTTCAAAATAAATATAATAAAAATATAGATATATAATTATAAAATAAATAAACAGCTACATGCATAAATACATAAATACATAAATACATACATATGATTTGTTCATAGGATGAAAAGTACCTAAATCAATTTATTTACGTAAAAATGCGCTCCGTTAGTAGCTATAATTAATTATGTCCATTAAGTGTTTTTTCGCTATCGTAGTCGATCTAAAAACACAAAGTAAGTGAGTTTTTACACAAATTATCTCCGAAACTACGCATCGTATCGATAAATTGGTAACATAGAAAAATAGAAAAAAAATCACACATCTCAATGGCATCCTTAACTCAATTTTGGCCATTTTGCTATCTGGTGAGTTTTAGCTCTACGGGGACGATAATTATTCATTGCTTACAGCGTCTGGAAGAGTGGTCCCCGCTGGTGTGGGCATAGCGGTTCCTATCATATATATCCAGCGGGACCCGCAGTACTGGGGCCCTGATGCGAAGCACTTTGACCCAGAGCGGTTCTTGCCCGAGCGAATACGGGGGGTTCCCAGTAACGCCTTCTTGCCATTCAGCCACGGCTCTCGGAGTTGTCCTGGTAATCAATACTTATAATATATTTTAGAGGCTAAAGTTTTTGTTATTTTAAGGGGCCGGGTGCCATCGAAATTATCATACATAAGTAATAATAGCTCCCATACCGATTTCGGTGACGGTGGCCGGTTTCATTGAAACCAAGCCAGCTACGCAGGAGTAATTTTATAGTGCCCAAATGTGTGCGCAGTACACAAGAACATTCTCTATTCCTTTACTCTCATAACCCAGTGAGACGGAAGACCGACACGACTGGCGAGAGATCAGGCGCAGGACTTACTTTTTACATGCCCATCCGACGCATGGATCATCTTACTTGTCAGACAATCAGGTGATCAGCCTGCATTGTCCTAACCAAACTTGGAAATAACATGTTGCCAACGCGGGAATCGAACCCACGACCTCCGAGTAAAGAGCCGCGCTCTGTACCACTAGACCACGGAGGCGTTGTGTTTTTTATATTTTGTAGTAAATTTTTGTGCAGGAACCGCCTAAGTAATTACTATTTTAAGCTGAAAAATAACTCAAACATGTTAAATATTTTCGTATGAGAAAATTATTTTGGTATTACGTGTGTATGAGAATTTCGATGGTACCAGGCGTCTTAAGAGGATTCCACACCGCCGTTTTTCCATACAAACGCTGTCCCCTGTTTCCTCCCTGGATAATGCCGGTAGAGTTATGATTTTTTTCCTGTATATCTATGGCCACCATTAGCATGTCCCTATGTTTTCTTTTTTTTCATAATTTAATTATTAAAATAGATAAGAACGTCCAAAAACCCAAAAAAATGGCAAGATTTTCCTCTGCGTTCAAACACCCAGAAAACAAAACTGGCTAGAATATACAAAAAAAATAAAACATAGGAACACAGCTCAAGCCTTGCTTTAATCCTTAATGAAAAAATTACTTAAATCGGTTAAGTTTTGGAGAAGGAATCAGCGGACAACGAATCGAAGATTTTCTGTTCTTTTATTAGAACTTTTGTCGTGTTGTCTCTATTGCGCTCTGCGGTGGGAGACTTGAGATGGGTGAGACAGCAATACATTTTCAAATACCTATTTTCAATTTATCTCGCCCCTTGTGTATCCTCTTAAGTGATAGGTGTTTCTAGTCTAAGGGCGTATTTTGCATAGGTACTCGATGTGAACTGAGTATGGAGTATATCACTTTGAACTCATAAATAGTTGGAGATTATCATGCTAAGACTTACCAAGAGGTTTTCCGATAAGTCTGTGTCTTTATAAGAGTTCAAATTTTTTTTTAATAGAAGAATACAGTGCAAGCATTTTTCACATAGCTCCTATACTAGAACGGTCAATGACCGCCGGTGCCACCATAAATTCTTTTGACTATAACATTTTGTTGATGTTACAGGTAACAGACTTGCAATTTACATGGTAAAAGCGGCCGTTAGTTCGGTACTAAGAAGATACAAGATTATAGGAAAGCCCGCGCCCGGACCAGTACCTAATATTGAGACGAAATACGAATTGATCCATAAACCTGTAAATCATTTTGAAATAGAAATCATTAAAAGAATATAGATCATAGCATGACCTTTGATTTGTTTAAGTATGTAGTATTTGTTACCTTTTGTAATGAACAAGTTGAATGAATCAACCTAAACAGGGACCTGTCAAACTACCTGCCAACTCGCACATGGCCGGTTTTTCAGTTACTTCATTGGTTGGAAAATAGCACAATAAAAATAGTTACCCTTGCTATTACGTGGATCATTTAAATGAAATACCCGGAACTAAATGAGTTTTCATACATTTTTTTTTTTTTTGATTTAGTACCTGGAATTCACCTTTGTATGAAAACTTATTATTTATCTTAGGTTATGGTAAATGCTTTTTTTAAGCAATATTGAAAATTTTAAACGCCTATCTTTAAAGACTTGGGGATTCTTCTCAGTGGCTTTCGAATTTGGATATGTATATGATACAATTTTGCATGAAAACATATCAAATCCACTTACATGTTTAAACTACTTAAAATATAATTATCCCTATACGTATATATATATATATATATATACGTATATATATATATATATATATATATATATATATATATATATATATATATATATATATATATATATATATATATATATATATATATATATATATATATATATATATATATATATATATATACTCAATCAAGAAGTTCCCTACATACTTTATAGATCCCATTTGGATCCATCATGGATTTTCACAAAATCACTCAACAAACGACAGAATAATGATCAAAGGTTCTCTGATCTGTCTCGATCTAAAAGACTACAAAATATTTTGTGCCTGGGTAGAGCCTACTGTTTTATATTACACTGTGGCTATTGTCCGCAACCTGCTGTTGCGCAGATGCGTGCTCGACTTCAACAATATCAGTTTGTTATCTTCACAAACAAACACACAATACCCTGCCGGTTTTCGATCTGCCTCAAGTGGCGCTCGAGCGCACCAAATGTTGTTACAAATAAAATGGGTCTATGAAGAGTGAATGTTAGTTATGGTACGATTCTGTTAATAATGGCTTTTTTAATATCCATACTAATATTAAAAATGCGCAAGTGTCCATCTGTCTGTTACCTCTTCACGCCCAAGCCGCTGAACCGATTTTGCTGAAATTTGGTATGAAAATAATTTGAGTCCCGCGAAAGGACATAGGATACTTTAATAATAATGTACGGTTCCCGCGCGATAAACGAATTTTGGCGCAACGGAGTTGCGGGCGTCATCTAGTAAAATATAAAAGCCAAACCATCTGCAGAGTAGACAGAAATAAGCCATCTGATAATGACGAAGTCGATAGTAGATTTTATGGAGAAAAAAAAGTTGTGGTAAAAATAATAAAAAGTTACGTTATACCGTAGTTCCGGGCAGCATTTAGTATTTAAGATGACGCCTTGATAATTTGGCTGCAGCGATATCGATTTTTCTCAACAATGACTAAAGCTAAGAAAATAAAGTTGATTGTCCGTAATTCGTATTCATCATGTCTTAATCTTTGAACTACCCATAGCATAACACGATTGGTCAACATTTATAACACAGAATAATTAATCAAAAAGACCTCTATAAAAACAGGGATTCTTATTTTGCCAACATAGGAGATTTAAGCTTCCAAAATGTGTACATACATTAGTTCAAGCATACACTTTAATTGACCCATAGCTTTTATGAAATATATTTATGGTTTGTAATTACGTGACAAAAACCATTTTGTAGCTTATGCCCTTTCTATTTCTTGCTGTTCCATTTCTTGTTTTCTATGAGAGGACGGCCCGGCCTCTCATAGAAAACAAGCGATCTAAAACATATCCAAAACGACTTTTTACTTTAACGCGGCGTCACCTTAATAAGCCTCAGATCAGTATCGGTTTGTGGCATCCTCTCGTGCAAACAGAGTGTCATAAATATATGATCGAGGGGCCTCGATATTTGCCCAAAATGTTTGTACAATGCCAATTGTGATTTAGCTATTTCATTTTCATCTAGACTAATAAAATCACACACATTTTATTTTGAGAAAATAGTATTAATTTTATGGTCTGAATCAAAGCTGCCTTAAAATAATGGCGACAGCGAAGCAAATAATTTGAGCCCTGGAAATGTACTAACAAACTGATTCATTCATTTGTTTTTGGTTGGGTTACATATTATATGGCAAGTCCAAGATTCTGTCAGCTGGGGTTGACTCAACTCCACCAATGCCATCTTTACGGGATAAAAAAAGTGTCCTATATTAAGGAATATAGGTATCTAATCAAAGAAAAGGTCTGTCTTTCACCTTTTAGGAGATACTTTTACTCGCTGGAAAAGAAAAACAGACACACTTTTGCATTTATAATATTATGTATTTGTATGGATTGAATACAGTCCGAAACTACGATGTATCGTAAGTTACACTATTTATTAATAAGTGTCACAAACACATTACTTTGCGGAGAAATTTGTTTTTTGCCCGGAGAATGTCTGCCAGACTTTCCTGTCTATGGACTGAAAGCGTCTTTACTCTTTACAAATTTTCATATGAATCGGTTCAATGGCTTACACGATACCAGCGGGGCTAAAATGGTCGCTTTGGAGAATCATATAATTAATCATAATATGATTAATTTTTAAACTCCACTTTGCGTGCAATTCATATAGTGATTCACTTACATCAATGACTGGTTTCTCGCGCGCGGCGACCAATCATTAATTTCGATTAATGATTGGTCGCCGCGCGCGAGAAACCACTATATTATGAATTGCACGCAAAGTGGAGTTTAAAAATAAATCATATTATGATTCAATATATGATTCTCCAAAGCGACCATTTTAGCCCTGCAGGCAAATACTTTTGAAGTGGTAACGGTATAGACATAATGTTAATTACCTCTATATTATTATGGTTTAATCTCAAGTGTGCAGACTGCAGAACTACGAATAATAAAAACTAGTACATAGAAAGTAATTCTGTTTGGTTTTAGTCCGATTTAAGTTGATATTTATGATGGTTTGGGTATAATTATGATGGTAAGAGCCTTTGGGTTTCTAGATACTGAATGAATAATATTATGTTAAACGAGAGTACCCAATAAAATCATGTTTATTGTTATTAAAATTCAATGAATAATAGCAGACTTTAAACAAATACTGCCCCTGCATCTCAATCCATTTAAAAAACTACAAACAACGTTATTAGCTTAGCTCAAACAGGGGACTGTGGCAATGAATTCAAAAGATACACACTATATCGGGTCGCAGGCTGTTGGAGCGGAGCGCAGAAATCCAGACAATATTATGTATGAATTACCGCATTGATTGATTGAGTTGTGATACAATAATATGATGGCAGAGGTTTGCTTCAATGTGAAGTGGATTTGCATCAGTTCGATACGGCCCACCCTGGTACGCTGCGCTTCACCAACAGTGTGCTATAATAACTAGCTGATTCTATAACTACTACCAATTTAAAGAATTAATCATTTTCCTCGCGGAGGTCTTAAAGTTCCCGTGGTTTCGGCAAATTCAGTGCTGTTGGAGTACGCCGAGTCTAGTCCACATACCATACCTTTTCGTATGTAAGTCCAACAAATCCGCGATGCGAGCCTCCAATCCTTGAAAAATGCTGAACGGCATTTCTTGACGAAAAAGGTTAGCATTTTACGCTGCGCTGCGCTCCATCCATACTGCGACTATTAAATTAGATCCCGGGATTTTCGGGACTAAAATATGACCGGGATCCCGCGCGCCCAGATCGAATCCTCTAACTGCGACTCAGCATAGTGTGCGCGTTTTAAGAGCAAACAGCAGCAATTAGCCCGAGGCGACGGACATAGTACACATCATTGTGGTCATAAAAGACAAGGGTCGAATTACTAGAGTATTTGAACAGATGTCTGCTTTTTAAGGGTGTGTTAAAACACTAGTTGCCTGTAAAGTCTAAGTGTCATGAATAAGTAAACATTATTTGAATGTACCTACAGTAGACCAGCAACGGAATAGCATTGTAGCAAGTAGACCACCTGAATCGGTGCAGCCAATGCGTGATAGCGTTTTCGCACTACGTCCGATCCGAATCCGATCCGAACCCGAGATTCGTAAATAGACCACCTGAATCGGTGCAGCCAATGCGTGATAGCGTTTTCGCACTACGTCCGATCCGATCCGAACCCGAGATTCGCAAATAGACCACCTGAATCGGTGCAGCCAATGCGTGATAGCGTTTTCGCACTACGTCCGATCCGATCCGAACCCGAGATTCGCAAATAGACCACCTGAATCGGTGCAGCCAATGCGTGATAGCGTTTTACCACTATGTCCGATCCGAATCCGATCCGAACCCGAGATTCGTAAATAGACCACCTGAATCGGTGCAGCCAATGCGTGATAGCGTTTTCGCACTACGTCTGATCCGAATCCGATCCGAACCCGAGATTCGCAAATAGACCACCTGAATCGGTGCAGCCAATGCGTGATAGCGTTTTCGCACTACGTCCGATCCGAATCCGATCCGAACCCGAGATTCACGGATAATTAGTGAGGTATCCGAAGTCGGATTTAGTCCGTAAGCTATCATATAATCAGTTCTACGTCCGCTCCGGAGCGTATTTTCACGGGTACGGAGCGGATTCGGATCGGACGTAGTGCGAAAGCGCTCAGGCCGTAGCCAAAGTCCCTTTCGTTAAAAACGATGACGAAATTCGTTACCAAAATGTATGGGATTTGACCAAAGATGAAGGATCATTGATGCTTGGTCCATGGGATTTGATCGCTAAATGACATTTCGCTTGAGAAGACTAATGAGTCTTCTCAAGCGAAATGTCATTTAGCGATGACTTATGTCAAACCGCATACATTTTGATAACGAATTTTGTCATCGTTTTTATAGAAAGATACTTGGGGGCTGAATCTAAGAGCAAAGCTATCCAGTAAAAAAATGCGTGCGGAAAACGTGTCTGAGTTTGAGCTAGTTTCATTTCAAGGACATTGCTGAGTTACCAGTTTGATTTAAGGACATTGCTGAGTTACCTACTCTACATTCAATTAATGCGTACCTACTTTACACTGAGGTAGAAAGCAGCTTTATATTTTTCATCAATACTAAAACGCACAGAATAAATGGACGCTGTTAAGCATTTGTCAATACGTAATTTTTTGTGGGATGATAGTACTATCATCCCACAAAAAATTACGTATTGAGTTATGAACGCAGTAATGTTCTATAGATCATTTACACTTTACAGCAAGACTATATTCGTAAATCAAAAGAAATAATTGTGGGTTAATAGAACCAAATAAAAATAAAATATTCATAGCCAAAAAATTCAATATTGCCAAATGCTAGTATACCGCAAAATCAAAATGATCCTTATAAATCAATATTTCAAATGATTTCTATGGAATACCATTAATTTGGTGTGGGGGAGAAACTGGACAGAATGTGCGGGATTAGTGGCTTAGAGAATGGAGTGACAGGGATAAAGTATGACGGGCTCCTACCAATTTGTAGGGATAAGCTAATGTTACTAAAACCACACGGAGCACCTGCAAATGTAATTAAAAGAACATAGTTAATAATGGGAAAAAATCTAATTTTCTGCAGGATAAACTGAAATATAATAACTTTTATGTTTATTTTTTAATAATGAAATGAAAGATTTATTATTAACTAGCTGTTGCCCGCGACTTCGTCCGCGTCAACATACTACATAGTATAATAACAAAGATGGATAGTCTGCTAACAAATATGAGATAAGTAAAATATATCCTCCTTCTTTTTGGCATTCGGTTAAAAAAGTAACCTAAGTTACTCCTTACTGCATCAGCTATCTGCCAAAAAAAGTCCCGTCACAATCGCTCCAGCCATTTCAGAGATTAGCCGGAACAAACAGACAGACGTACAGACAGACAAAAATTGTAAAAAATGTTGTTTTGGTGTCTATACCGTATTATTCATATGCATGTAGTAAAAAACGGTTCTTTCAATATTACAAACAGACACTCCAATTTTATTTATATGTATAGATAATTATTTTTATTAGTGAAAAACGTGAAAAGAAAGCAACGAGATATGATTGATTAATTAACTTAGAATGTTGTATTGCCAAGACTCATTTACACCGAGCCGAGTAAGTAAGTGAGTTAGTAAACTGTACTAAAACATATATTGCATACATAGAACAGCTATAGAAACAAACTATCCGTTATCAAAGAATATCCGTTAGACAGATACATCACTCGACAATTTATAATCCACAATATTTCGTGTCAAATAAACGATCCATTTAATATCTCTATTGAATCGTAGAAAGTACGAATAGAATAGGCCATAACGAATTTCCAGAGCAAACATACAGAGTAATTCGACCCAAACGGGTGCCCACTGCCCTCATTTTGATTTACACGAAATTTACATTCAAAACTTGACTTTAATCCAAGTGAGTAAGGTTTAATATCGTGAATCAATTAGGTTATAGTGCGGGTGGCAATCGTTGCACATGCACGTTTCATTTTGGACTCTAATTAAGTGAAAATAAAGTTCGAAGTAACATAGCTTGTGGTAGTTTGTGGAAAACAATGCGTGCACGCAGGGGTGCATTCACAACTTTTCGCTCTTTATTCTACATTGTTCCAATTTGATTTATATTCATTGCTCCTTGTATTAACACAATGCAGTAAATCAAGTGTGAATTCGTTTTCTGTTTGCTACTGGGTTCGGATCGACTCCTGTTTTAATTACCTATGATAAAATCTAACGTTCCAGAAATATTTATCGTCGTTTAAGTTCTATCCCCACGTAAGTCATTTCTAGGAACTTTTCAGGAGAGACAAAAACCAACTAATTCGATAAAAACATTATATAGGTCTACCAGAATCTGATGGCAAAAAGTGAGAAAATAAATTGACTCTAGATATACCGGGGTAATAGGAATAAAACATTTTGATCCTTTTTCTTCCTTTAGCCACTTATTCTGTATGTAAAACATGCAAATATAAAAATGTATCCAATGATCAAGGATATTTTCTGATAGGTAGTCCCTGTCCTATACTTGTGTTACGTTTTAAGTACATACTCAAAGTACAAATTAATGTAACTTACAATTATTATAGGTCTATATCAAATTAGTCGGTTTTTGTCTCTCCTGAAAAGATCGCATAGATTACTTACGTAAAGAATTTGAACGACGTTACGCTATTATCATATTATAATATATTTGAGTATCAAATAAAACGAACGCAGTATTTCAAAATATAAAAATATATTGTTAAATCTTGATATGACTAGAAATACATTTTTGGTCCATTGTAAAGCTAATTATTGTCACTAACTAGTTTGTACAATTATATAAAAATACAACATTCTTGACTAGACCGTATTGTCATTAAAAAACTTTATACAAAAATATTAAATCTGAGCATTCACTACGCTGGGCCCTCGGTAATAATCTCTGCTAATATTACTTTGATCGTAGCAATAGTTACGTTGAGAATAAAATTCTTCGTTATAGTTATACCTATCACCATAATAATATCCGTACTTTGATGGGTTATTATAATTAGTTAAGTAATCGGTAGTATTTGGGCTTTGGTATTTTCTGTTCTTGGCATTTTCAAAGGCATTCTTGAATATCTCGTAGTTGTTCTGATTAAAATAATCTTTGGTATCCTCAGTTCCGTTATAGTTGCAATAATTGTTTGGCATGTAGGGCTTCTGATTGTAATAGTTCTGTGTCATCAGATCGTCTCCAAAACTCGATGGGTTTGTGAAGAAACCACTGCCTGTAGTCGAAGTTATACAATTTCCGCCTTTATTGTTAACAGAAACTGTAACATTACCGACGTTGATAAGAACTCCTTCAGACGTCTGCATGAAGTTACATCCGTTCGAAAAAGGTTTACTGAATCCTTGGAAGTTTCTGTAGCTGCCGTCACTGTTTTTCTCTTCAGTCTTGTTGGGCATAATAAATATTTCCCTAAATGCGTCTTTGTTAGTCTTTTCTGTTGGAAAACTTGTTTTGTCGTATTTGTTATTACAATCGGTGTCACCAGAATTAATGTTGTCTAACGAATCCAAAGTTTGGCTCAAAGCGAAGATATAGTTGTGTGCGAATCTTAGAGTTTCTATTTTCGTCAGCTTCGTATCTTCTGGAAAGGTTGGTAGTACACATCTTAATCTATCCAGAGCTTCGTTCAGCATGTGCATTCTGTTTCTTTCCCTATCGTTGGCTTTCATTCGTCTATTTCTTTTTATTCTTAAAATCTGCGTTGGGCTTTTACATCTCGATACTCTAGTCTTGCTGTTGGCGTATTTTCTTTTCGGTTTGTTGGGATCCTTCGATTTCTTGTTGTCCTTCACAGGCGTCGACGTAATATTAAGTGGCTGGAATTCTTCATACGTTTTAATGTTTTCAATTCTGCTTTGAATCTGGTAATCATATTCATCAGGGAAGAGTTTCCTTCGTATATTCGATTCTTTGACCGGTGTAAGCGATATTCCGAGATCTGTTGCATCTTGTTTGATGGGAGTGCTCGTGTTTGGTGTCCCGATGGATTCGGCGTAGGACCTGTCGAAACCGGAGTCGTTGCTGCAGATGCTGTCGTTGAAGTCGCAGAAATCTTCGAAGTCGTTGCCAAACATTTTTACCTGGAACAAAGAAAAAAATGTTATAATATAAAGGTTGATGCGTGGTAGATTTTTCTTAACATACAATACCTACATAGAAGAAATATTTGTTTATTTATATCGAGGATGCTTCAAAAGACCGACTTTGATAAAGAAAATGTGAGGAAATAGGTAGGTACTCTTGATATAGATTATTTGTTACGTACCACTATATTGTTATGTACTTGTAAGTTGATTACATCGAAAAATAACATCGTTGTCCCTTCGTATCTTGGCTAAAAAAGTAACAGGTGTGTAATCACTCAAGAGTCAATATTTGTATAATTTTCATGTCAAGTCCCCTCTCTCCCCTGGTTGTCCCTTGGCTGCCCCGGGTTGTCCCCTGCCTCGCGTGACCCACGTGCCGCGGAAACCGTGCCGAACTTTATCACTTCCTACTTCCGGTGCCCGATTTCCTGCGTCATAAGTTAATTTGTCGCTACACTTCACGCAACATAATTGCGTCCGCTATTAACTTTGATTTACTTTTGATACAATAATTTCCAATTTATACGCATAATTATTAATTTTAACGCTTATTAAAGTTATTGCTACAACAAAACTGTGATTTAATTAGATTGAAGATAATAACACTATTGTCTTCTTAATTGTTTTGTAACCTTTAATTATTTAAGTGATTGCTAGTAACAAAACTTTGTTATAATTAGATTGAAGATAATTAAACTATTATTTCTTTATAGTATTATTAGTTACTTAACTTTTGTGAATGTTTGCATTATAGCGAAGAGAAACCAAAGTAATCTAAGGAATATTATTTCATATTTTAACAAGTAGGTAAAATAAGAAATTGTCGAAAATTGTCGACTACGATTTACCAGAAGCTTTTAGAGCGATTTTGAGATATTTTGTTACAGCGGCTTTTTAAACAATTACAACTTATGCGTTTATCCCAAAAAGTATGAAGCTACAAGGAAACGAAAATAATTAATTAAGTACCTACCTACTATTTAAATACTATCAAACCTTTTTCTAATCTAGATTATACAACAGTAATTAGGTAACAAAAGTCACTTGCGCCCACAACACACCTGCACATAGCACGCGATTCACGACACGCGACCGACGCGTGACCGACGCGTGACCGACGCCTGCCACCACTTAGGCTAAACCGAAAGTGGTGGAATGTCGTATTGTAACAAGATTATTTGAGAGTTATGATTGAGATTAGTGATAACTGTAATTGATAATCCGTTTCAATTCGTTATTTTGAATAAAAACAAAAAATTCAATCTAGGCCAAAGGAATGCGCCATTTTTTGCTTAATTAATCCGTTAGCAGATACGAAAGCGATTATTAACATTTAAATTTAATTAAAGTCCTCTCCGAATATAATTACTTTTCCTTAGTATCTATTACCCTATTCGAGTATAATTATTTTCTTGTTTTGGTCAAACAATAACAATAATAGCTCCCACACCGGTTTCAGTGACGGTGGCCGGTTTCATTGAAACCGGGCCAGCTACGCAGGAGTAATTTTATAGTGCCCAAGTGTGTGCGCAGTACACAAGAGCACTCTCTATTCCTTTACTCTCATAACCCAGTGGGTCGGAAGACGACTGGCGAGAGACGCAGGACCGACTTTTTACATGCCCATCCGACGCATGGATCATCTTACTTGTAAGACAATCAGGTGATCAGCCTGCATTGTCCTAACTAAACTTGGAAATAACATGTTTCCAACGCGGGAATCGAACCCACGACCTCCGAGGCAAGAGCCACACTTGATTATTTTTAAATTAAGGTGAGCGAGACACAATAGCATAACAATAGATTTCCAAGAATCCACGATCGAAAGATTAACTAGATTCGGTCGCCGCGCTCAAATATGCAATAGCTTAAAACTTATTCTCATTTAAATAAAATACGCGTATTTTGTATTAACAAATTAGGTAATTATTATGTCATACATGATGTACAGTAAAAATATATCCCGAAAACTATTAAAGAGCAGTATTGTGTATCATTACGTTAACATAACCACAAAACGATCCGACACGTTCGCAAGCGGCGTATGCGACTTAGCCGCGAATCAGCAGTAAACGAATAGTTACGGTAACATCCGAAACCATAATCGGTAGTCGGCAAAGACTTTTATTAAACTGAGGGTAGTCGGCCGATTTGTCGGCGTCCTTGCAACGGACTAATCGGCTAGTCGGCCAAAGTTATGATCGGAACATCCATAATATTTTAAATGCGAAAGTGTGTCTGTCTTCCTGTCCGTCTGTCTGTTACCTCTTCAAGCTCAAACCGCTGAACCGATTTTGCTGAAATTTCGCATGGAGATACTTTGAGTCCCGGGAAAGGACATAGGATACTTTTTATCCCGGAAAACGTACGGTTCCCACGCGATAAACGTGTTTTGGCGCAACAGAGTTGCGGGCATCATCTAGTATTTAATATGCCACTAGTAATCTACTTAATACGAATTAAGAATATATTATAGTGCCAAGTTCTAAGGTGAAATGTTTAAAGGGACAGACGTGCGAGTAAGTACGCGGGCTTGTGGCTCGACGATCTTAATCGCCTGTATGTCAGCAAAGAGCCGCGAGCCTGGGGGCATGGTGATCCAGTGTAAGCGATTCGCGTGTGTCACCGACGCGAGCCGAGTAAGTTCGCGAACTTAAAACCCGCGTACTATAAGAGGATTCCACACCGCCCTTTTTTCCATACAAACGTTGTCCCCTGTTTCCTCCCTGGATAATGCTAGTAGAGTTATAATTTTTTTCCTGAATATCTACGGCCACTAATACAATATCCCTATGTTTTCTTTTTTTTCATAATTTAATTATTAAATAAGATATGAACGTTCAAAAACCCAAAAAAATGGCCAGATTTTCCGCTGTGTTCAAACGTCCAGAAAACAGATTTGGCTAGATTATACAAAAAAAGCAAAACATGGGAACACAGCTCAAGCCTTTTTTTAATCTTTAATGAAAAAAGTACTTAAATCGGTTAAGTTTTGGAGAAGGAATCAGGGGACAACGAATCGTTGATTTTCTGGATTTTCTGCAGTTGTCTCTATCGCGTTCTGCGGTATAGGCTTGAGGTAAGGGAGACAGCTATAGATATTACACGTACTTTTTTTTCATTTCTCTAGCCCCTGTTGTATCCTCTTAAGTTCGTACGTCTATCAGGCACTTAGCATGGCGCGTGGGAGCGGCGTAGTCTCGTAGACGCGGCGAGTGCTACGATTACGCGTAGCTGCTACGAAGCCGCTACGAAGATAAAAGCTACAAAATTATTTTTGTCTAACTACCCTTAGGCTTAAAGGTAAGCTTGTCCCTTGTAGGTTGTTCCACAATCCATACGCGTGTATGGAATGGATATAATACTAGCTGACCCGGCAAATATAAATACAACTATAAATACAAATATAAATACCCGCCATATAAATTATTACTAGTATCAATGTAAAAAGTAGATGAAAACCTATTCTCAGGCCTAACGGATGTACATATAAAAGTGCATTAAAATCGGTTGAGGCGTTTTGGAGGAATTCGAGCACATACGCTGTGACACGAGAATTTTATATATTAAATGTTTATTTATATTTTGGCACGATATAATATGGCCTACACAACTAAACTTATTTCTCTTAAGTCTTAATAATAATAACATTTTTGTGTTCGTGACAGAAACACTAATTGTTCGTTTGTTTGTTTTTCGAAATGAATATTATGATAAATGATAATATTCAAACTACAACATTAGGATAAAATTAATCGTTAAGAGGGCGACTAACCCCAAAAATCAAACATCCTCCTTCTCTCTTCACACTCACGCCCATCTTCCATATGCCAGGTGAAAAAGAACGACGCGGATTCATCGCCAAATTAGTTTTTTCTCAATAACTCGATAAATATACAACATTTTAAAAATCCGCTAGGTCGATCTCTCAATGATAGAATTTTATACAACGTGTTAAAATATTAACTTAGTTCAATGCACGGTTATGGCAATAAATGAAAAATTCGTGAAAATTAGATGCATCTTTGTGATTTTTTTCTATCGAGAAAATTTTAAGATATCGTGTTTTTGCTCAGATTGAATTCTCGGAAATATAATGTAGTATCTAATTTTAGAAAATGAAACAATTCGGGGCTTATTTTCAAGTATAAAAATGAATTATAAAATCGACACTTTAGGGTTAGTCGCCTCCTTAAGTAAACATGTATTGTAACATGCACTGGTACGTTTTGATTGTTTAAATTATAGCATAACATCATACTTAAATGATGTGCACTAATCTAATTTTAACTATTTGCCGACGGAAATAATGCGTTATTTCAGATGTAAAAAAAACTGCTATTTTAACATCTCATTATCTAATGTGACGTAAATTTTGAATAAAAAGGTTAAACATTGTTTTTCATATTTTGAACAATGTGTCATACACGAACACCGCAATTTGCCCGCTTTACACCTTTTATAAACATCGAAACACCTAAACGAACAGCACACATCAAAAACATCACAAATCCAACAACAAACAACACTTACTTTATATTAAACACTATACACAACACTATTTCACTGACTAGAACCCATGACTGACATGACCAGAGCTGACATCGGTCTGACATGAACTACGGGCGGCGTGAGGTCGCACCACTATATAAGATGGGGTCGTCCAATGGGGAGTCCCAATTGGGGACACCCATAGAACGTGGGAGGACCAAACCACGCCCACTCTTAGGACCCCAAGTTCTGATATAGTAACAGGTTGCGTATGAATTGTTGTGATAGTAAAAATATTAGTTTTAAAGTTACTAGACTTGTCGTAAATTGTACTGTAATTTTTAAAACGTTCTCCAGAGGGTCAGCACCTCTGATCTGACTATTTAGGATCAGTCCTAATCTAACTTTTGACGTGGGAGAGAAATGCTTTGGCACGAATGGGCAGGTTCAGGGAAAATACCACGGGTTCACAGAAAACCGGCGTGAAACAGCGCTTACGCTGTGTTTCGCCAAGTGAGTGAGTTTACCGGAGGTCCAACTCCTATCCTATTCCCTTCCCTACCCTCTCCTATTTCCTTCCCTACCCTCCCCTATTCCCTTGCCTACTCTCCCCTATTGCCCTATTCCCTCTTAAAAGGCCGGCAACGCACCTGCAGTTCTTCTGATGCTGCGAGTGATCCATGGGCGACGGAAGTCGCTTTCCATCAGGTGACCCGTTTGCTCGTTTGCCCCCTTATCTGATAAAAAAACTGGCTTAAACTGTAGTTTTTAAAAAGTTATAGAAGAAAAATCTAAATCTTCTTATTTAATGCAATATAGTCGTTCCTCGGATCATTCGATTTCCCATCAACATCAAAAAAGTACCTACTCATGCATAAAACCAACGGTTAGAACGGTAGTTCCATGGGAATACCATTTTGTAGCTTGATAGGAAACTAAATTGAACAAGGAGGGAAGCTGTATTGATATCGCATTAAAATAATAATAGGATTGGAGTATAGATCTTAGAAAAATTAAGTAAATATATTATTATACTTATTATAATAAAAAATAAATGTCAGATTAATTTAATTATTTTGTAGAGTTTTTACTAACTAGCACAGTTATAATATTATCTATTTCCAAAGTTATAAATGATACTTTTTAACGCTTTCCGACACCTGTTTGTACCCTTTGCCTATCAAACATAACAAATGTGAGCAATAAAAGTATCTGGGCCAGCGACGGCTTGAATGGGACATTTGTACCGTGTAGGGCCGATCAAATATTGATATAAATCGCTGTCGATACTGACAAAGGGTTAACGGGTCGATTCGACCCGCACTATTAAACCATTAAGTAAAAAATTATTGGAATTTATGGCTGTGCCAGTTATGGTTAAAAAGACTACGCATCTATATATATAAAACTCAAAGGTGACTGACTGACATGGTGATCTATCAACGCACAGCCCAAACCACTGGACCGATCGGGCTGAAATTTGGCATGCAGGTAGATTATATGACGTATGTATCCGCTAAGAAAGGATTTTGATCAATTCTACCTCCAAGGGGTTAAAATAGGGGATGAAAGTTAGTATGTAATAATACTGCTTAACGCGAGCGAAGCCGCGGGCAAAAGCTCGTTTAACTCTAAAAGTAAAGTTTTTGGAAAAACTATAACCTCACAATGTCGTTACACTCACATTCTAAAATATGCCGCGTGGTTATTGGTCAATACTCATCCGTATCATTAGTCCTCCTCCTTCCTCGAGAATTCCTCTATTCGACTCAACCGCAATCCTCAAAAATGACGTTTTGTTAAACAAAATAAATGACATAATTTTTGAGGATATGAGGTTGAGTCGAGTTGAGGAAATTTCGAGGAAATTGCTGATGATACGCGTGTTAGTTTCGACTCTTGAGGCAATATTAACTTAATAATCGACCGTTAAGTTTCGAATACGAGCTTGCAAAATATGCTGCTAGAATCTTCAATACTTTATTACTTAGTACTAAATTTCTGACATTTTATGAACACTATCTTCTAACTACCTTTAACCTATTTCACCTTCAATGATTGTAAGTCAAATTCTTTGACTTGCAATAAAATGTCTGGAAAACACGTAAGCCAAGCGTAAAGTACTACACAGCTTTCCGTACCATTACCACACAAATGTTCAGTCACGGATCGCTTGCAAATCGTTTATTGACATTTTTTCACGCCAATAAAAAGGGTTGATTTACCGAACATCTGCAAGCTTTCTTCTACAACTGTAGAAAATTATATAGATGACGTTTTTATGTGTTAAAATTTTCAAAAACCATCGTTGTAAGTCACAAATAGGAACATTATTTTTAAGAATATATCTAATATAAAGACGATTAAGTACAAGTAGAACAATAAGAAACCAACTTATTAGGCAAGTCTTAACTATTCTTTAAAGCAAGCATGCTCAAAATATTAGCAACTTCTTCTACTTGGGTGCATGGCTTAGTATGCTTTATATATTTTAAAGAGATCGTACTTTTAACATCATTTCTGCAACATGACTGTACAGACACTGTTTCTAAACATTTGGCTTCGTGCCTCTTTTTGGAACTGCCTATTAATCATAAACAACCCCTGTCTAAATCTCAAAATTATAACAGTGCTGTTTAAAATAATAAATAAAACGCGCGGGGTCGTTAGTTACTCCGACGTCGTTACGGTCGAGAGCCCATGAATGCATTACTACACCAGCTCCAAAGGGTTAGTAGTGATGTGTCTTATATCGATATAAAAAAAAAGATCTAATTATAAAGATACATAATGTCCACACAACGAAACTCGTATGGCCAATAAAAATATTAAATGTGTCATGAATAAAAAGTAGCCTTTGTCTTATCCCCAACTCAAAGTAAGAAGTTTAACGAACAAAAATTTCAAGCTTAACTAGTAGCTTTGGCGTTAGAATATTCTCATCTTGTCTGCCATAAGAAATATTGGCATTGGCAAGTAGCAATCCAAAGCAATTTGAAAGAACAGATAAAACCCATGCCAACACATCACGAACATTGACTTGACATAACCTGAGTCCTGACCAAATAACGAAGGTCCTCCATTAATTAATTTCTCTAAAGGTGTTCGTTTAATGATTTTTTATAAATAAATCGACATCGATACACGAAAAAAAACTTTTAATCGACACAGCACATCCCTACGTCAACCCTCGTCGCGCGCCCCTACGTCGCCACCACCGAGCATAATTCTGCGGACTTAACAGATCGCGCATTCACATCATTATTCGCTTATTTCAGGCCTATCAGCCGTTTATTTACTTTACACTTACGTATTTCTACACTTTCAATTTACATTTATGTAAATTCAACTATTTTCAAAAGTTGATTTAATTCCATTTTTTAATTGAAAATATTGGGCATAGCTCTGGGCAAGAAATAATTTTACCGTTAAACCAGTTTTTGGAGAGTTATTCGACAAAGTTAAAAATATAGGTACTGCTATTCTCTGATTTCATTTGTTATAGTTATTTTCAATGTTTAGTATCTAGCTTTGGTTTTTATGCACACAAAGGTGCCTTTTTGAATCTTGTGTACTGCAATTACTGCAGTTGTAGTATTAACAGTAGTAACGAACTTAATAAAAATAGAAAACCCTAGCAATTTCAAATAACGCAACTTCAAAATCTCTTCAATAGACATCAAAGATTAATAAAACCTGTGCTAAGTCTTCTCCAGACGGTAAAGCAAACAAGATACGTTATTACATTTTAAATCCAAAAACAAACATGTACGTACAAAATATTTAGCTACTTAATGCTAACATGACGCTAATCTTTTAAATATTAAAACATTTACAACTCCGGCACTAATCCTCTGCCAAAAAATCAATGTTCCATTGTGGAGTTTTTAAATGTTAAAAGTTTTGTTGTGAAGGGTTAAGGTGGGGTTGTAAATAATGACGCAGCTAGTCGCCCTAAACGGTCGCCCATCAAAGGGTTGAGTGCTCAAACTTGCTAAAATTCAATACCTTTTGTCTCGTGACGTCAGAGTTAAGTTTTTTAATCGATAGAGAACAAAAGAACAAAGTAGTTGTGCAATAAAAATATCTATGCTAATATTATAAAGCTGAAGAGTTTGTTTCTTTGAACGCGCTAATCTCACGAACTGTTAGACTTTGATGTATATCTGACTGGATTTTTATGTAATTTGAAAGAGTTAATTTAGTAGATAACGGGAAAAAAATTTAGTAGATAACGGGGAAGGACATAATGTCATTTTATCGGAAAATGAAAGGTTTCCGCGTAATTCCTCGAATATCTTGTTTTGAATAAGGAAACGCAGGTACATAATTGAAAATAGTGCTACGTGGGTGCGCGCGCGCAGCGTAGTCGCTCTACGATGGTCTACGGCGCGCCGCCCAAACAACACGTGTGCCAAACAAATATTATATTCGCAAATATTACTAAAATAATATTAAAATGGCAATTATTTACACAATTGTGCCATTCGCTATCTAGAAATGGCCGATCCAAAAATAATTCCAGCTTAGAATAAAATTGATAAATGGCTTATCCGTATTTACATAAAAGGTGTTTGAAGTGGGTGAAATGATAAGATAATGATGGAAACAAATTCGGCATTAAAATTGCTTTTATTAGAACTCAAAATTGCATACAGTTTACGCGCGGCGTAGAGCGCTACGCATGATATCGGTGAACCAAACTATTACTCATAACATAAATCATAATAATAGAATTATTATCACTAAAATATTTTATAATAATATCAGTCGGTTTATTTTTATATGAGGCACGGCAGTTCCGCCGCCAAGTCCAGCATTTTTCTTTGTTTTAAAATATCCAACAGCAGTCACGTCTAACGTAACCGTCGCAGCGTAAAAATTTTTAAAAGCCATAATATAATGGACACATTTATAAATTATAATTCAATATAATGAAAAATAAAGATTCATTATTTTGCCAGAGGTTTTTTAGAATAAGTAGCTAGCGATAGGCCCAGAGACTTCTAAAATAATATAATGATATTAGAAACAAAATCGTACTTATAAATTAAGATTTACTTCGTTGGTGTCGAGACTGCGTTATCGAACTGAACTGTCTTATATTTTGTGAGTACAGGTAACATATTACTTATATTATATAACTAATATAAACAGTACTTTTAATTAAATATGAATTAGTGTGTTAGTGCAAAACTATCGTTCTTCGGAATTTATTAGTATAATAGTATCTATTGCAGAATTATTCGATTTAGGTGTTTGGTTGCCAATTTCATTGAAACCAGGGAAGCTTGCATTTTTATCGTGCCCTTAAGCAGAGTACAAAGATACCTTCTGTTTCTTGACTCTAATAATTCAGTGGAAAGAATTTTATTTTTTATTTATTTATTTATTAAACATTCATACAACTATCATTATACAGACTAATATCCAATTCGATAGCGTAGTAAATAGATTAATAATTCATGTATAACATATTACTGATGTGTCACTTTTGTGAACTCACTCAAAGGACATATGAATAAGTCCAACTTATTGTTGACTTTGTTAAGTATGACCGACACGATCAGACGCAGGACCGACAGTATAATTATGTACATTCATTCTGAAACAATCATTTAGTGACCACTGATCAGCCTGCATTGTCATGTAAGTCCTAATCCAACTTGAAACAATATTTTTCAAACACTTGAACTGAAACTACGTGAGTTCGACAGGTAGAATATAGTTAATAGCGTTTTCGGCATTTACGCCTTTAGTCCACCGACGTGGCGAAGCGAACTGCAAAACAGCGGCGAACCGATTTACTGTCTCATCCGCCACACGACTATGCGTTATCTATACTGTGTTATTATAATTGAGAAGAGTCTGTTTGTTTGTTTGTTTGAACGCGCTAATCTCAGGAACTACTGGTCCGATTTGAAAAATTATTTCAGTGTTAGATAGCCCATTTATCGAGAAAGGCTAAAAGTTATATTCTATCACGCTAAGACTAATGGGAGCAAAGAAATAAAAGAAAATGTGGAAAAAATAGGGGAAATTATTTGAAAGGGCTTATTTGAACGTGCTAATCTCAGGAACTACTGGTCCGATTTGAAAAATTCTTTCAGTGTTAGATATCCCAATTATCGAGGAAGGCTATAAGCTATATTTTATCACGCTAAGACTAATAGAAGCGAAGAAATAGAGAAAAATGTGGAAGAAACGGGGGAAATTATTTGAAAGGGCTTATTTAAACGCGCTAATCTCAGGAACTACTGGTAACTGGATCAATTTAAAAAAATCTTTCAGTATTAGATAGCCCTGTTATAGAGAAAGGCTATAGGCTATATTTTATAACGCTTCAGATGTGAGCGAAGAAATAGAGGAAAATGTGGAGAAAACGGGGGAAATTATTTGAAAGGGCTAGGGGCTAGGGCTTCAGATAAGAAGTAAACCACGTAAAGGATCATAGGCTTTTTGTGGACAAATTTTTCTGTGAAATGTCTAATTTACGCGGGCGAAGCCGCGTGGAACGTCTAGTTATATATATTGCATCTCGCTCTATTCCTATTTCGCATTGGTTTCGCAGATAAATTTCGCAGTTCGCAGCGTCGGTGGACTAGAGGCGTTAGAACTGCCACGGGGCAGGACAGGCAGGGTAGGCAGTAAAAAGATACGGAAATAGCCGAACAAAACCGGTGATCCACTAAGCACACGTATTATTGTGCGCTTTTATAATTTTGGACGTGACGGTAATATCCGAGTGGACGTTCGCGGTAAAACTCTATATCTCAGGGATGTAAAATGTATGGAGCTAATTAGATCTATATGAAGACGCTTTTTCTGTCGGCGATAACGTTATAAGTTATAACGTGCACGTACATCGTGCCGTAGAGATCCGGATAATTTGGATTTTTAGGACTACGAAAAATCCGGATTTTTATTTTAAAAACCTGTACTTATTTTCGGTTTTTCCTGAAGTCTTCCCAATCATCAGTTGCTCGCTACGGAGCCAAGAGATGGACCTAGTAAATAAAAATATTTTCGCCTTCTCTTTGACTTTTCTACTCTACTACAGAGCAGAAACTTTCCTACTCTACTAAAGAGGAAATTAGTGGCTCCAATCTGAACCACATCGTTCAATATATTGGCAGCACTGGGTTGGGGACGGTACTATGATACGAAAGAGTTACAACAGATCCTAAAGGGTCCAGGGGCCGTACCACGAACAACGCCGTAAATAGCCTTTTTTGTCGCCCTGTGCGAGCTTCTATATAAGTGCACCTTTGTTTTTTAACCGACTTCCAAAAAGGAAGAGGCTATGTGTTCGGCTGTGGATATTTTTTTTACTACATTGGGAAACATCTCTGGGGCGCAGCGGAAACTTATCGGGAGCAATTCGAAAAATAAGGATCTGTCTGGTCTGGCCATTCTTGCGCCCCTCAGAGTCTACGCCCTGTGCCTGGGCTCCGGCACTGGGTATTTACGGCACTGACCACGAAACAGTTTTGAGACTCAAACAATCGAACGAAAATGCCGCATTCTACTCCATTACGTGAAACAATGTAATGGGATCTGTACTTCCAAGAGGAGGCTGGACGGTAGAACGGTGATCATCACGGGTGGTACTTCGGGCATGGGTTTGGAGATCGCGGTAGACCTGGCTGAAAGGGGAGCCAGGGTGATCGTGGCCTGCCCCTTTGAGGATGAAGGCGAGACCGGTACGAAAGCCATCATCCAAAGAAGCGGCAGCGACAACGTTGTCTTCAAACTACTGGATCTATCCTTGATGTCCTCCGTACGGAAATTCGCAAAGGACATCCTCGAAAATGAAAGGAGAGTGGACATTCTAGTGAACAATGCTGGAACCTGCGCGCGCCAACAGTTCCACACATCTGACGGGCTAAACTACATCATGGCTGTCAACTATTACGGAGCCTACCTTCTAACACTCCTACTGCCTTTGCTACGAAAATCCAAAGACGAACCAGCTAGAATCATCAACGTATCGTCTGTACTACACTATTTCGGTCTTATAGACATTGAAAACTTAAATTCTGTGAATCGCAGTACGTCAGCAGTACGGGTATATGCCAACAGCAAGCTATGCCTGACTTTATTTACTATGGAACTAGCTAGAAGGATAAAGAGTAACGCGATAATTCATGCCGTAGATCCAGGGGCAGTCGGAACACCAATATACCTTACCTTTGCTGGGAAAATCGGTATACTAGCTACTATAATATTAAAATACGTCCAAAAGACTCCTTGGGAGGGTATGCAGACTGCGCTCCATGTGACTTTAGATAGAGAAGCGGGGAGTACCAGTGGCGGCTTCTATAGGAACTGTGAACCTGCTAGAGCCAGAAAGACAGCTTATGATGAGAAATTAGCGGGTAGACTGTGGACGGAGTCGGCTAGACTGGTCAATCTAAGTGAGGAAGACGTACAGAATTTGCTTTACAAATGATTGATGCACAACTAATAAAAAATGAAATAAATCTGTTATTTCTAAAACCTCTGATTAAGTCACATTTTTTTCAAAATCCTTTTTTTTACTGAAAATGTTTCTTTGCCGGTAGATGCACATCCTGGGTAAAAATTACGCAAGTCAATTCACATTCCTTCCTATTTAAATAATACCACGAAAAAGGTACGTTCATTGATTAAAACACATGAGTCCAGTGACTTCAAGTTCAGGACTGCATTTGGAAGTCATTTTATAATTTATATCTTGAATTAAGTAATTTTATAACAACATCTTTAGTTGAAAATAATCAAAATGGAAATGTATGGGGAATTTGACTGCGACCTTAAGAGGATACACCAGGGGCGAGAGAAATTGAAAATAGGTATTTGAAAATGTATTGCTGTCTCACCAATCTCAAGTCTCCCATAGGAAAATCGTTATAACTTCTAAACTATCTGACTTAGAGCATTGAAATAAAGAATTTATTTAAGATGAAAACCTCCTCTATTTTTTTTAAACAAAAAGGAACCAGTTTAATTTGCCAATTTTTTCACAAAAAGCCATTAATTAAAAAATACACAATTTTTTTCTTAAACTTTAGTTTTTCTATGTTTGACTCCACGAAATTTATAACATATTGCCTGTGTAAGCGTAGTCCACAAGTTTAGCTATCAAATGAGATCTTTTTTATCTTCATAGGATATTAACATGAGAAGTACTGGTCAGATTAGTGTGAAAGCCCGAGAAAAACTAAAATGGCTGCCATTTTACAACCGTGAGAGAGAGTAAAATTTGAGAGCCAATTCGTCGATAAAATATGCCATAGATCATGACATTAAAGGATCGGACACCGGTGTCGGGACACATTGTATATACCTTATAGACTAACACACATAATATCATTTATACTAAAACTAAACACGTGGGGCGCGACGTGTTCGGAAGTCGTCCTCGGAACCTCCTGTAGACGACTCCAATCGGCCAGAACTCCTCCTTCTCGAAGGTCGGTAGATGATGCTTCGGGACCCTCACCACAAAGGAGCTAAAATTGACTTTGTGGCGGGACTCCAAACGCTCGACCCTCAAGACGAAGTGGGTCTTGCTCCTGATGTAGTCCACGACCTGCTCGACCGTCGTGGACCAGTGCAGCCTGGACACGTACAGCGGCGTCGCGGGAGTCTCACGCCGCAACGGCTGCTCGGGTCCTTCGGGTGCGGTGCCGCGATGGTTGCGGACGACGGGTTTCTTCTTCTTCCTCTTCACTCTTATAAGCCCGTCATTATCGCACTTTCGGTCCTTTTTGGAGAGAGGACACTCTTTTGCAGGAGTCTCCTTTTTCCCTTTGTTTTTTGAACGCGGGGGAGGAGGCGGGGGGCAAGCGGCGACACTTGCGTAGTTCAGCCGCGGCTCCGTTGCAGGCGGCGAGCGGGCGGCGGGGGCAGCGGCGGCGATGACGTGCTCGTGCGTTGACGTACGTCGTGGTGCGCAGGTGATCACGTTCACGTGATCACCTGCGCACCACGACGGCGGGTGACGAACGCGGCATCAGGTGACCTACATATTGAGTTACCAATCTTTAATTGTGATAATCCATTACGTAGATCGCTGATCATAGACTCTGATGCCTGCGTCTACCTCGAACTTCGGCCAACTCTTCTTTCAGGAACCTGATGTCCTTTAAGAGGGTGACGGCGTCGATGTGGTCCAGCGTCACGGGCGGCAGCTTGTGCAGCTTTTTCGCCACAAAAGCCGGCACCTCATCCGGATCCGTCTGCTTCAGCAAGGATATTATATCCTGCAAGCTTCTTTCAGTTCCATCCCTCCGTCGCGATGGCTTATTATAATTCTTGTCTGATTTTGTGGAGTTGAGGTTATTTACCTTGCATCATAAATTAATGGATGAAAAGTATTACATATTCAATTACGTACCTCAACAAATTTATTGCAAGTGGGTTGCCTAAAAAATTTCAGTCCAGAATACTTATAAAAAAATATATACTTACTTATATATTTTTTTTTTACATTTAGCTGGTTTAGTTAATAGACAAATTCTATACCAATCGAAAGTATGGATAATGGAGCCTGTAGAATATGAAAACGTTAGGTTGTTTATTTGGTATCGAATTTGTCTATTAACCAAACCAGAAAAATGTATTTTTTTTTATTCTGGACTGTTTAGGCAACCCACTCCCAATTAATTTGTTGCGTACGTAATTGAATATAAAATACTTTTCATTCATTAACCAGCTCGGTAAAGGTCCTTCTATGAAGGGAAAGGGATCCTAGGCGATATTGCCATATTATTTCAGTGTGCGAAAAGAACCTAGAGAACCAAATTCAAAACTATTGATATAGGTATGGGATTTACATTTCCTTATTCGTAGTAGGTGATCAGTCACCTACTACGAATAACTTTAATACTCGAATAAATTTTGTGTCAGTACTTGGGTATGATCAAAATCTGCTCTAGAGACGATAGCTGTGATAGCATCAGGTTACTGTTTAGTGTGTTCTGATTCTTCTTATTAAACAAAACTACTTGAGTGGTCTTTTTATTGTTTTCGTCAATAATTTACAAATTGATAATATGTATTATGATGGCGAAATAAACGTCGATGGCTGCTGAGAGGTAACATCGTAATTATTTTGGAGCCGATTTTGTTTAATTTTTTTAATAGCAGTCAAGATGTCCATTTGCAATTCGATTTTTTCCGATTCTGACATATCTTTTATGTACGGTGTGAATGATTGAAAAAAAATTTCCTCATCAGTTAGTTGTCTTTGTGGCTGTGAATTCTGGCACTTATTATTTTTTAATTCTTCTAGTATCAGCTGCAGTTCAATATTATCTAAGTTTCTATTAGTAGTTGCACTTTTTTTGGATCTTTTCTGTTCCGGTGACTGAATTGTTTCTATTTCTTCATTTGTTGACAAATCTGGTGTAATATAATCGTCTCTGTTCGTCGCATCTTCCTTAATAAAAGAACCATTTTTGGGACTAGTTAAGGAGTCATCTGTATTTTCTTTTTTGTAACATTTTAATAAAAAGTCAAGATGCCTCCCATATACATAGGTTTTTTTAGCTCCTTGTCCCGATTTTGTTTTAAGTGACTTGAAATAAGCATCTCTTACATAAGTCCACTTAGTTGTTATTTTATATCCTGAAAAAGTAAGTATGTACGTGTAAGTAGTTAATTACATTTTCTGTTTCAGGTACCTAGCAAGTAGTTCAACATTTACAGACTTATACTACTATTATAGAATAGGCATAGCAACCTTAAGCAAAATAATATTTTCTGTCTGCCAAAATATATGGTCTACAAAACAGAAACACCTACCAAAACCAACGAAACAGACATGGGAAAAAGTTACACATAACTTCTCAGTTCCCTATGTGCATAGGAGCAATTGACGGCAAACATATTAGAGTCCAGAATTTTCCACATACAGGTGCATTGCATTATAACTAAAAAGGATATTACTCGGTTGTACCATATTGTACTTATGGCTGTTTGTGACTCTGAGTACAATTTTTAGGGTTCCATACTCAAACGGTAAAAATGGGACCCTATCACTGAGATTTCGATGTCTGTCCGTCTGTCTGTGAGTCTCCAAGCAGCAAGCTGTAACTCAAGAACCACTATAGCTAGACTTCTAAAATTTTCACAGATTATATATGTCAGTTGCCGCTATAACAACAATGTTGTCTAATAATATATTCTGGATGTGGTGTCCGTACAAGCTTTGCAAATTATTTTGTATCTGATGTTGGAGCTTTACCCTGGCAATTACAAAAAATTTGATGTACATACATAACCTTACAGTTACTGAATTTTTGACTTCGTTTAAGCCCCTGATCGACGGACGAGTAAGACCGTGGTTTTATGGCTTGTCGGTGAAGCTCGCCGGTGTATCATTGCAAAACCACGGTTTTGAATACCGCCGAGCCTGGCTCGCGGCTCGTCGTCGTGCTATATTTTTTACTCGGCCCGCCATGCAAAACCGCGTGTCGATCACGGCCGGCGAGCCGAGCCGTCACTTTTCGGCGACAGCGCTAGAGGACGGATGTGCGCCAGAAGAGGTTTAAAGGTGTCACTAAAGATAACAACTCGTTGTACGATTCCTCAGACATTCTCAGATAATTTTGGTAATCAAGTGGCTCTGCTGCCAATTCTTGAATTAAATCTTTTTTTTTTCGTCTACCCTCGGATGACATAGCAGTGTTGAATTTGGTATCGCTCTTATTAATTTCTTAAAAAATATTAATTAGACAATTCAAACTATTTACCTACGAAAACAGGACACTTCAAGTGAATTTTGTTGGCGCGGTATCCATTGTGATTTGTGGCGTCACTTCAAAGAAAAAGTGTTAAAAAATGAAGTGCTTTAAGTGTGAAGACGATTTTAATGACGACAATACAGTGCAATGTGATGGATGTAAAAGAAATGTCTGTTTACAATGTAGCAACCTTACCAGTAGTGAAGCACGCGTTATGGGGCTGAAAGGCAAACGGACGCTATTATACCTATGCGCTCTTTGTCGCGAGGCACTATTTCATGTTCCGAAGCTGATAAAGGCTTACGATGGCCTACGTGAAGAGCTTGATGAGATTAAAACTCTTCTTAAGAATCCGAAAAGTACTACTCCGCCCGTACATGAACTACAAGTACCCCCAGCCCCTGTGAAATCCTCAACGGACACAAACACTATCATGATGGAAATCGCTGAGCGGGAACGCCGAGCTAATAATGTGATTATAGTAGGAGTACAGGAGTGTAGCTCAGATTTAAGTAATGATAGAAAAGAGCATGATAATCTAAAAATTAAGAATATATTCCTGGATATTAGCAAGAGTGGCAATCTCGATTATAATGCTTCTGTAGTATCTGTGCAGCGCCTGGGTCGCCGGGAAACCGGAAAACACGTTAAGGTGGTCTTTTCCTCGCGTAATATTGCTATTGGAGTACTAAAAAATAAAGGTAGTGCGAGCAAGGAAATAAGGATTTATGATGACAAAACGCCCATGCAACGAGAACAATTGATGGATCTCAGAGAGGCACTTAAATCTAGGATTGAAAAGGGGGAAACAGACCTTACAATAAAATATGTAAAGGGCTCCCCAAGAATAGTTCAACAAAAAAACTAATACATAACACTAATACAAGCCCATACACTGACTTTACATTTTGCTATACTAATTTATTCTCATTACCACCCAAATTTGATCTTTTTCTTCAATATATCAATGCAAAAAAGCCAGCAATTGCCATCATAACAGAAACATGGCTTAATAGTAACGACCGTTCCTGTTCCTTTAATATATCAAACTATACTCTATTTAGATTGGATCGCAAACATAAATCAAAAAGGAGTGAAGGGAAAACTAGAGGTGGCGGTGTTGCCATGTATACAGGGTTACCTCGTAAGTCGACCTAGATCCTTTAAGGGGCTATAATTTAGATCATTTCTGACTGATTTGACTATGAAACACCCTATCCTAAATCCAATGGTTTTCGAGATAAACTAATTTTAAGTATTTTTCATAAAAAGTCCATTTTTTGCCTTTTGTTGTATCTCCTTTTTGTAATCTGAGGCTCTGGTATGTTTGTTTATACGTTTTATTTTAGGAGATAAATTGCTTTATCCATTACAATAAAAAAAAATACAATTGCAGAATAAAATGAGTCGTAAAAGATGGAGAAAAGTGAAAAATCAAACAAGAAAAAAACCTAAGATGTGTCTTTCTTTAAGCGATACTTAAAAAAAATCTATGGAAGTCTGTTTGCAGATGAGCTTAAAAACATCTCCGTTTTGTCAGCTATCCAAAAAGGTATAACATTATAGGGTAATAGCAGTTTTTATTACAAAAAACTCAGATGATAGCCTCCCCGGGCATTGAAATAAAAATATTAGTTAGTTCTAAAAATTAAACAAAAAAATGTAAACAGTAAATATTTATTAAATTTTGTTTTTACAGTTCATTTTCTACGTGTCCGCCTCTGTTTCGGACATAAATTCGCATTCTTTTTCTCAAAGCACTTTTAACTACTCCAGTTGTTAGTGTAGTTCGCATTTTATCGGCTGCATCAATAATCTTTTGGCGTAAAACTTCTACACTCGTTATGGGATTGGGGTCGTCATACACCAAAGTCTTCATGTGTCCCCATACGTAATAGTCCATGGGGGTTAAGTCGGGACTTCTGGCTGGCCATGGTGTAGGTCCACCTCTCCCAATCCACTTATTGGGATACGTCGTATCTAGCAATTGTCGGACTGATCTTCGGTAATGTGCAGGACAACCGTCGTGTTGAAACCACATATTTTGGGTGATTTCCGCCGGTAAGTCCTGCAATAGTTGTGGTAATTCTTCAGTCAAAAAGTTTTCATATGTTTCTCCATTTAAATTTTCGGGTAGAAAATATGGGCCAATTAAATGGTTACAAACTATACCCATCCACACATTCAAACTAAATCGCCTCTGGGATCCCTTTGCTCTTTTCTTTTTTGGATTTCCGTCTGCCTTTGAGGCCCAATAGTGAGCATTGTGGTAATTTGTTATACCATCTTTGTCAAATTTGGACTCATCAGTCCACAAAATGCGTTTAAAAAAATTTGGGTCTTCTAAATCGGCATGCAGCATAAATCTGCAGAAATCCAATCTCCTCACAGGATCGCCTTCTTCGATGACTTGTACGGGCGTGTAATGGTATGGGTATAAGCCAGCTGTATGGACGGTGGACCACACTTTCCACTGCGAGCATCCAAGATCTCGGGCAACAACACTCGTTGTTGTAGTTGGATCTGATCTAAATCGTTGTACTATATCGTTATCTTGTTCGTCGTCATCATTAACACGTGGACGACCCAGGTCAGACCGTCGTCTTGAAACTGAACCAGTCTCTCTAATTCGTCGGTAAACTCCATCAAACACACTGACATCTGGGGCGCGGCGGTTAGGAAACCGTCGTGTGTATTCGGCACGAGCTCTTGATGATACACCATCGCAATATCCGTAACACAATAACATGTCAGCATATTCCTCGTTCGTATAGGCCGCCATTTTCAACAGTTCCAAATCAGAAGCACAAAACAAAGTCCACAAAGCAAGCACAGGTAGTCACGAAGATAAAACGGGATCAGTCCAGAAATACAAGCCGAGTCAAAAAACAGAGAGAGCACAGAGCAAGAATCGCATCTACCACGGACGAATCGCATGAGCAGACTAAGCTAAATCTTTTGTTTAGTCATCCAAACTCCAAAGTAACTCGTACACTCCAAAGTAACGTAAACTATCTTTTTTCTCACTCCCACATACACAAAACGTATCTCATCTCGCTCGCACGTATCCTATTTCAAACAAGGATACTTAACAAAAGACCGGAATTTTTGCTACCTGTGGGCCTTTTAACAAAGTTTTTTTTATGAGGTTTTGATGTTACCCTATAATGTTATACCTTTTTGGATAGCTGACAAAATGGAGATGTTTTTAAGCTTATCTGCAAACAGACTTCCATAGATTTTTTTTAAGTATCGCTTAAAGAAAGACACATCTTAGGTTTTATTTTTGTTTGATTTTTCACTTTTCACCATCTTTTACGACTCATTTTATTCTGAAATTGTATTTTTTTTTATTGTTATGGATAGAGCAATTCATTTTCTAAAATAAAACGTATAAACAAACATACCAGAGCCTCAGAATAAAAAAAGGAGATACAACAAAAGGCAAAAAATAGACTGTTTATGAAAAATACTTAAAATTAGATTATCTCGAAAACCATTGGATTTAGGATAGGGTGTTTCATAGTCAAATCAGTCAGAAATTATCTTAACTATAGCCCCTTAAAGGATCTAGGTCGACTTACGAGGTAACCCTGTATAAGAGACAATTTTAATGGGGTTCCTATAATAGCCAATTATAATAGGAGATATATGTGCGATGAAGTGGAAGCTCTTTACATAGATATACAATATAGTATATACCACTTTCTTGTTGTAGGAGTATACAGAGCAGACGATACCAATGAAGATATATGGAGACCTCGAGACACCAAGCTCTACTCCAACATTTTAGAAGCGGCTAAAAACAATACAATTATAGTTGCCGGTGATTTAAATCACCCTGCTATAGAATGGCCAATGAACATAAGCCAGACATTACCTGGTCCCGCACTACTCTTTAGAGAAATGTTTATGGACAGTAATCTTACACAGCTTGTAAACTTCCCAACAAGATTTAGAACAAATCAGACCGCCTCACTATTGGACTTGATAATGGTTAATGAACACTCTTTTATCTATATATTTTTATATTAAAAAGCGATCACTGTGTTATTGAATTCAGTACCCAACTTCTTATAAAAAGACATATAAATAATCAAAAGTTGCAAAGACCATACCATTTGATCAATTATGAAAATTACAATGCAGATCTTGCCACACACTTACAAAATGTGAACCCGAACTGTAACACAGAGGAACAATGGTTACAATTGCTGACAGCAATAAACGTCACCACGAACAAACATGCCCCGGAAAGACTTATCACATATAAAAGCCACAATAAACCTTGGATCAATAAAGACATTTTGAAACTTATCTCCAAAAAGAATAAGCTCTGGAAGCTACATAAACAGACTAGACTAAATGAGGACTAAGAAAGATACCATGAAGTGAATAATAGATGTGTCTCACTTACAAGAAAGCAAAGATTTAACTATGAATCAAGAATTTTGGACCACGGTGAGAAGGGATTTTACTCATATGTTCGGCAGAGTCTCCTCAAAAGTTGGCATACCTCCCGCTATGAGAAACCCGAATGGAGATCTTGTTACAAATCCAGTGGACATAGCAGAAATATTTCGACCTCGGTACGCAGCTTCCTATTTTACCTAAACTTACAAATGAATTGAGTGATATTGAATTCACAGCTACAGATGTTACAAAAGTAATTGCAGGACTTAACACTCACTCATCACCTGGTCCAGATCAAATTTCATGCAGTATTATTAAGAGCTCCAGCAATTTACTAGCCCAACCATTAACAGACATAATGAACAGCTCATTCCGCTCTGGTGTAGTGCCTCAAGATTGGAAAAAGGCCATTGTAACACCAATTTTTAAAAAAGGAGATAAGACTGATCCCAAAAACTTTCGACCTATAAGCCTTACAAGTGTAGTGGTGAAAATTATGGAAAAAATCATCTCTGAAAAAATGAATACATTTTGGCATAGGGAGGGAGTGATCTCTGCCAAGCAACATGGATTTGTCAAGAAAAGATCAACCATAACCAATCTACTGACATGTGTACGTTTTTGGTGCAATGAACTTGATAATAAACACCCTGTTGATATCATATACCTGGATTTTGAACGTGCCTTCGATAAAGTTTCCCATAAACACCTTCTTTTGAAACTTGAACACTTTGGAATAAGAGGACGGCTTCTAAACTGGATTAGTAACTACTTGAAAAACAGAACATTCCTAGTTCGAATAGGTAACTCTCTTTCCAACTGTAAAGCAGTGACAAGCGGCGTTCCACAGGGCTCGGTGCTCGCAGCAGGCCTGTTTGGTATGTATGTAATTGATCTAATTGCAATGATAAGATCTCACTCAGCCTTCTTTGCTGATGATGGCAAATTATTTGCTAACCCTCTAGGAAGCTCTAATCAAATACAGGATGACCTTGATCGGATACTTACTTGGACCAAAAACTGATTATTAAGTTTGAACTTAACAAAGTGTTGTGTTTTGCACTTGGGAAACAACAACCCAAAATTACAGTACACCATTGACGGTTGTCCTTTGACCTCTACTAACTCACAAGCAGATCTGGGAGTTCAGATAACACACAACTTAAAATAGGATCAACATATTGCCAACATTGTCAAGAAAGCCAACTCGTTTGTTTACTTGGTTAAGAGGACCTTTCAAGTTGTAACAATTGACCTTTTTTTGAAAATATACAAAACATACATAAGTCCACTACTGGAATATGGATTCCAAATTTGGAGTCTATACTTTCATAAGGATATTGATCTTTTAGAAAGTGTACAAAGAAAGGCAACAAAAATACCGAAAGCACTTCGACATATGAGCTATGAAAATAGATTAAAGGCATTGCGCCTCACGACGCTAGAAGACAGGCGCTTTCATGGAGACCTCATAGAGACATACAAAATACTAACACATTGTTACAGCGTACCAGAGCTTGAAGATATTTACATTAGGAAAGATGTGAAATTCAGGTCAACTCGAGGTCATCATCTCAGACTAGAACGTACACCAGCGAACTCGCTTGTAGCTCACAACTTCCTAAGCAATAGAGTTGTGCAGACTTGGAATATGTTGTCCTATGATATTGTATCCGCACCAACTGTTAACAGCTTTAAAAATAGACTTGACAAATGGTTGATGACAAATAAGTCCTGCAAAAGAAATTAATAATGAGTGTGTGAATTACAACACTGTGTGATATGGTCATTATCAGCTAAATGCTGCTAGATCATTAACAATAAATAAATAAATAAATAAATAAATGGGTATGTGACAAAGCTTGCCTTTTTTCAATCCAACTTTTAACCCAAACTTTAGGGTGTTTTCTTTTTTTTTCATAACTGCGTAATATCCTATGGCGAGATAACACAAGACTTCAGACTCGGAACAAGACATGTTTGCGACTGTTTTGCTTGCTAATCGATCAGCACCAACGAGCCGCGAGCCAGGTTCGTCGGTATTTAAAACCACGGTCTTACTCGCCCGTCGATCACCCACTTTAGCTTTAGGGACCAACACTGGGAAACATTGTATGTACCTATAGATGTACTTAGAAATGCTGAAACTATGTAAAATGATGCTTAATAAAAAGTAACTAACCAACTTCTTTTTTTTCGTCACTTGATAAATTCATATAATTTTCTTCGAGTAATTGGAATATCTCCAACCATGCCTCTTGTTTAAGGATTTTATCCTTAAATTCCTCTATGGATTTGTCCCATATGCATGGTCGCATTCGCACGAGTTCTATTAATGTTATAATATCGTATTTAAACGCCATTTTTAGGTCCAGTCGTGTTCACAAAATACAAATTAGTAATTACTAACGGAGAAGAACATTAACTGGCAGAAACTGCTGTTAGCAAGACCGCCTATTTGTACATTGTGTGTTGTCTAGACTTCAAAATAAAGTTTTAAAGTTTTCCTTTATTGTTTTGTTTATGTTTATTAGTTGTACAAATTGTCAAACGGCTGTCACTTCTCACAAGGGCACAGAATATAGGTAATATATTAAGGAGTGAGCACACTGAGACGGGCCGTGCCAGGGCTCAGCGTGCCGGGGCTCATCGCAAAAATCCGCATACAATTTGTGTGGAAGCGGATGCGCGTATCGCACACTGTGTCGGGGCGCAGTGGATTTCCGCTTCCATACAAATTGTATGGAGGCTAGGATCTTAGCTTTCTAAATGTTATTCCACTTGACTAAATTTTTTAGGATCCTAGCTAGGACTTCCTAGCTAGGATAATCAAATCAAATCAAAATCAAAAATATTTTTATTCGGAGTAATTTTTTTACAAAAACTTTACCGAACGTCGATACTACGGTGCCTACCACTGGTTCGGGAACTAACCCGGCGAGAAGAACCGGCGTAAGAAACTCGCACGGGGCCATCTTTTACTAAAAAGATGGAAAATTACAATTTAAAACATATACAGTACAACACGGTCACATTAACCTGACGCACCACTGGAATGTATATGCAAGCTTCGTAATGACGTAATATAACAATATTATCACTAAGAGCTATTTACAATAGGAATTATAAAAAATATTCTAGTATCCTGTAAGAACCACCCTATTCCCAAGGTGTATTGGTATAAGTATAAGTGCAATAAGCGCTTAAAAGGCCCATTCACGGCAGAACTGCACGGCAGTCCTGCAGTGAATGGGCCTCTTTAAAAGCGCTTAACGCTGACAGGTATTGACGTCAGGGTTACTAGATCTCAGAGAATTCGATTTGTCAAAAGACATCGTCATTTTTAATATGGCTTGTTTTTTGTTATTTCAGCAAGATTATCCAAGTATATAATTAAAAAAATAATTACATTACATTATTTGAAACATATTAACGAACAATAAATTAAAAACTCTTTTTTATATTTAATAACTGGTAACACCTATTTCTATGACCGTATTGGATTCAATCTCTCAGCAAATGTCAAAAATCTATGATCAAGTAAGAAATTAATCATAATTATTATAATATGTCTATATTACATTATCCAATATAATAATTGACTCAATGATCTCGGATCCAATTGTATATGATAATCTAATATGATATTGCAGGACTGCACGGCAGTCCTCAGTGAACCGTGGCCGGAAACACCGAGTGTGAACCAATCAGTGAGGCCCGTTCACTGTAGGACTGTCGTGCAGTCTTGCCGTGAATGGGCCTCTTATGAATAAAAAGGCCCATTCACGGCATGTTACTAATAGCCCCCTAATGAATAAAAAGGTCCATTCATGGCAGGACTGCACGGCAGTCCTGCAGTGAATGGGCCTTTTTAAGGAAACAGAAGTCAATTACCTAATCTGTTATCTGTGCTGACATCTGTTAAGTCTAGTAATCTGTGGTTAAGTTGTCGATTTTCATTTCTCGCAAAATGGTTTTTAATTTAGTTTTCAGAGTCAACTTTATAATTTACGATAAAATATGGTGTTTTATAGAAAATATGTGTTTGCACTGAACTGAGGAACTTCTTTGTTTATGTAACCATTTCATAAAGCCAAAGAATGTCGTCTCCACCGCCCACCAAACCTCCTAGAGGGGTAAAACAGGGCAAAGAAACGGTAAGAAATATACTTTAGGATATACATTATAATATTATTATATTCCTCTTATTATAAATGTTATATTAACACAGTAGTTATCTACTAAATGATGGTTGAAAAGTCACCATACAACATCCATAACTGTGAAGTGACTTAGGTAGGAACACACACTAAGCCGAACCGAACGAATCGAATTCCCTGAAGTCCTTACATGGGGTCCTGTCAGATTCGACCGATTCAACACGGGCAAATGTGCGAGTTCTCATAGGATTTCATATAAAGAATTCTAAAATTCGTTGGCTCCTTCCATTCTTTCGGCTCCGATAAGTGTGCGTTCACCTTAATTCTAACTCAACAGGAAAGGGCAGTAACATTGTATTAGCTATCATGAATGAAACAATTCTTTTTTCAGTAACTAGCTGTAATTATTGTTTATATTAACATAGTTGTTAAATGAAACAATGCTTTTAAAAATTGTTTTTTAAAGAACATCAAACCTTATCGGCATACCTGTCGTATTTTGGTGTACACCTATAAAACATACGCCAATCGAAAGAGAAGATGTTTACAATCAATAAATATTCTTTGACAAAATGTTGTAAATAATATAGTTTCTGAGATAATGTTTGAAAATGTAAAATAAATAACATCTTAGATATAGAACCTGAAATATTTAAAAAATTATAACATTTACGACATTTTGTCAAAGAATATAATATTTTGTTGTTTGTAATTATTTTTTCTGTCAATTGACATATGTTTCATAGGTGTACACAAAAATACTTGAAACTAATTAGGTATGCCATGCTCCATACAAAAAGGTTCGAACTCTTTTGTTTTCAGAGTGGACTGTTGATGTCAGTAATAAGAACATTATCTGCAAGTGAAACAAATGAGCAGAGAGAAAAAGAGCGAGCGAAACTAGAAAAGGAATACAAGAAAAGTGATGCAAGACTTGATGAGCTTGTAGCGGCTCATGCTTCCGAGATCACTGAAGTCATGCAGGTTAGAAAAACTGAGTTTGTTTAGAACACAGAGATTTATCAGTGCAATTTTACATATTGTGGTTCAAGTTCTTATACCATGTAAGTCACTTTTTGGCTATTTGAACATTTTGAGGCCCTTCGCTAGAATATGGAAATCATGTTCTAGCAAATGGTATCAAAATGTTCAATAATGAATCAAATAAATAAAAGGTGCATTTTTTAAATTTTAATCCTAATTTTATATTGTTATTATTTTTTTACAGATGTTCAGTGCAGTGAGTGCTGCACTTGGATCGTGGGGTCAGCACTGTGCTGCAGCAGAGGCGCGGATGGCTGCATGCCGAGCGCTGCTGCGTTTACGTCGCGAAGACCTGCGACGTCTCTGGGCGGATGCTCGTGCACATCATCATGCTCTACGCACTCTCAGTGACATAGAAGCAGTGGTGCTGGGAGAAAGAGAAGCGAGGGAATTGGCCAGTGCAGGCAGAGTGCTAGGCGCTGCGGTGGCGTTGCGCGCGGCGCGACAGACGCAGCGGACGCTACTGCATGTGTCCGCGCTGTCAGCTATCACTGATCAACTTGAGGTGAGTCATATACATTTGCTGTAAACAATAAACATCATGAGCTGAATAGTGGTTTAGACCTTTAATACATAATAATATTATTATGTGCATGTCTTGATCTGCAAGACATGTACTATCAGAGAAGTTGATTCCTATGCAAATCGGGGACCTAAGTAGTTTGCTTGCATTATGTCAAACCCAGCTGACAGATCACAATTAACATTGAATTGACATATTCGACCAAAATATAACGTTGGTCTGTCAATTGCATAGGAATCAACTTCCTTGATGGTACAAAATATTATTTTTGTAGTTAAACTTTTTAACAATAAGGTCTCGTCATGAGAGTTGCGTCCAATTTAAGTGAATAAAGTATTGTTTTCCCCACTTGTTTGTAATACTCTGAAATCAACATGTTTTATAGGCTAAACGTCGTTCCCTCACTGCACTAGCAGTGAAGCGGATTAGTGCCGCAGTATACAGTAGCGGGCCAGCGCCGCTCGCCCGCCGCCTGTCCGCGCGACGCCGCACGGCGTTGCTCCTCGCAGGTGATTTAACCTTGTTGCTATTGTAATACAGTACAGCCACAGTTATAGCGGTGAAATATTTCTAAAAACTTGCCTTCATGTACCTAAGTAATTTGGTTGGTATAGGGTGCAATTAAACCCTCCTGCCAAATTTTTTACAGGTATCATTAGAAGAGTCCATTTTACCAAAAAAATTTGGGTGTTATTTTTTTTCAATGACATATTTTATCCCATTTAAAATCGTTGTAGTGACGCGGGGGGAGACGCGCGCGCGGGATCACTTCACGCGCGGCCGACGCATCGTGTCCATTAATTGCAGTGTTTTTTAGGATAACTTTCGGAAGCTACTTCTCAACATTTTAGTACTGAGTGATTATAAAAGAAAAAATACGTGTATTTTTATTTTCAACAAGGATCAATATATCAAAATTTGGCAGGAAGGTTTAATTGCACCCTGTATATAAATGGCCGATACCAAATAGCCACAAAAAATTATATCCCCAGGCTATTATGAATCAGCGTAATTTTTTGTATGGTGTTTACTTATAAGCATGACGTGCCATGTCGCATACAGACACTGTATAGAGCACACAACTTGGTCAACAAATATGTAATGTACTACAAACAATTTACTCAAATCAATTTTTCTAAACTCAAGTTATACATTTAATTCCATTCTGACTGGCAGAACTGACCAAGACCGAGGAGGTGACTGACGCGTACCTGCAGGACGTGACGCCGGAGTTCGAGGCGTCGCTGTCGGAGGAGGACGCGACCTTCGAGACGCACGTCATGATCGCTCTCGAGGCGCTCGGCGCTCTGGACTCGCTCGAGGACGCCACTGAAGTGAGTGACAGAACTGACGAGGACCGAGGAAGTGACTGACGCGTACCTGCAGGACTTGGTGATCAATCGTTAAAGGAAGTCGTAAAGTATTTGGTGAAAAGCGGGTTTAAAGTTAATTTAAAGGAGTTCCGAGACAATCAAGCATGCATGATCTGGATTTCGAGATCCATTGCGAAAAAGCAGCTTGACAACAAGCACGTTTATTTGTGTAGCATGCTCAAAAAGTTTGATGAGCCTATCAAGAAGATTGATCCAGCAAGGAAGATTATGATTAGATTATTTATGTACTCGTACCACAGTAATAAACTAATAACTATTACTGTGGTATGACTATAAATATATTTTATAAAAATTGTCCCCAGACGTTCAAAGTCCAAATCCAGACGGAGCTGCTGGAAGTGATCGACACGGTGTCCCGGCGTATCGCAGCCGATGACGGTGACAATGATGTGGACCCTGACGGGGAGGGGGACGACGACGATGAGCTGGTGGATGGAGTGGAAGGTGGGAGGACCTTCGGCCGCCTCGTGGCTTGTCTGGCTGAGGAGTTCCAGGCGTGCGGACTGAGACATAAGAGGTAAAGTCTAAAATTATACCCATTAAAAAAAAATAGTAGACTCAATTATTATTGATTGATTATATTATTATGATATTGATGATTAATTTCCCTTTCAGACTGCTGCAGCTGTGGCGCGCGGCGCTGACGCGGCACGGCGGCAGCGAGAAGTCCCTACACGCCGAACACCACTACTGGAGTGCCGTGCAGCAAGTGGTCAGTACACAACGAGGGACAAAATATGGTGGACTATGTAGCCATAGGGTCTATTGGGTCAAACAGCTGTCATATGTCACGAAATAGCATCCGGATCCACACGTAATATAGCTGTCATATTGTGTCTGTCTGACACGAAAGATCCTACCGTTCCTCCAGTGGCAATGGACCTTCATTGACAGATAAGAGACAGAAATTGTGCTACATGCAGTGAAAACAGTCATTTTTGGTCAATTTCAACAGAAATATGCAGAGAGACAATATATAAACTTAATGTGCTGACATAAATATTTAGATACTGTCGTTTTAGGTCTTTGATTTGTCGATTTGCACTTTAGGGTTGGGGTTAAACAGGATCTACTGACTCCAATGCAAATTTTTTGCCTTTACTGTTTTCACTGAGTGCCACCGCAAGTTTGTGCGCTTTTGTAACGCTTCTATCGATACTAAACTGTACCTATACCTAATTTTATTTCTTATTTATCTCTAAATAGTATAAAACAAAGTCGCTTTCCGCTGTCTGTATGTATGTGTGTGTGTATGTATGCTTAGATCTTTAAAACTACTCAACGGATTTTGATGCGTTTTTTTTTTAATAGATTGAGTGTTTCAAGAGGAAGGTTTATATGTATAACATATGCATAATATGGTAGAGAAACACTGATAATTTTAGAGGTTTCTAAGGTTATGTCGTAAATAAATTCATTTTTTTGCGTTTATATTGCAAACGCTGGCTAAACCCTACGAGATAGATCAAAATAATGTACTACAGTATTGTACACCTTAATAAGGTAAACAAAAAAGTCCGCGATGGTATATGTCTATTTCTTAGGTGGGATTTCACCAAACACACATAAAACTTAGTTTTATAAAACTTAGTTCCCATTGAACGCGTTCCTGCTGCGACGTAAATCTCGTTTTGTTTCGATTGGATTTCACAAACTTCTTTTGATCGCGATTATTAAATCTAAGTTTACGTGACGTCACGCGATTATTTTACATGTTTTCATCATTTTAAAGCCTTTTCACGTTAATTTAACCACAAAATAGCAAGAAACAATACATAAACTAACAAACGCATGTGTCAAAACTGTCATCTTGACATTTCTTTTGTCTATGTTTTTCGTTCCGCCATGACAGGGCTTGAACGGGTTTTATGACGTTAAACTTCGGACTTTGGGCGTTCAAAAGATAAAACTCGGATTTGCTGTGAACGCGTTTAGTTTATGCTGGTGAAATGCATTTCGATGCTATAATCGCGTTTATACGTTTTGAACCGGTTCAGAGTGCTTTGAACGCGTTCCATTTCTTTGGTGAAATCGCCCTTTAGGGATAACTCACAATAGCCATTTTTGTTCTTTACTTTTTACGAAAAATAATGGCTTATTTACGAAGCGATTTTAACAATTTACAACATTAACCCTTATCCAAATAAACATGTTTGGAAGCTAAGACAGTAAATGTAGATTATAATTGTCTTTTACACTATACAATTTCGACCAATACTTTAGAAGTTTTCAAACGTATAAACTTACGCGGAATCAAAAAATATGTCGCGCGGCGGCGGCCGAGGGACATAGCGGTTACGGCGGAACCGGCCGGGGGCTCTCATAAGCTTCGGGCTTATGTTATTGTAGTACATAGTGTATTTCGTCATTGTGTGGTTGTGCAGACGGTAACGCAGAGGAGCAACCACAGCGCTTTCTTTCAGATATTCATTGTTTCTGGTTCTTTGGTTTCTGAATTGTCGATAAAAATATATTTGACTTGGTTAGAAAAACGGACTTTTGTTTTTGCTTTGCGATTGGGTTATTTGTTGCTTTGTGGGTATTACTATACGATCATGCCTGGAAGACGTCGTCGTTCGAACATAGGTCGTAGTACAGTGAATGCCAAAAGAGCACGTTCAGCAAGAGATGAAGAATCGTCAACGGAACGTGAGACTCGCCTCAGCCAGAATAGTGATAGAAATCGGACACAGAGAGAAAGAGAATCGTCTGTAGAGCGTGTGGCTCGCCTCAGTCGGAAAAATGATAGAATTCGGATACAGAGAGAAAGAGAATCGTCTGTAGAGTATGAGGCTCGCCTCAGTCGGAAAAATGATAGAATTCGGATACAGAGAGAAAGAGAATCGTCTGTAGAGCGTGAGGCTCGCCTCAGCCAGAATAGTGATAGAAATTGAATACAGAGAGAAAGAGAATCGTCTGTAGAGCGTGAGGCTCGCCTCAGCCAGAATAGTGATAGAAATCGAATACAGAGAGAAAGAGAATCATCTGTAGAGCGTGAGGCTCGCCTCAGCCAGGATAGGGATAGGCATCGAATACAGAGAGCAAGAAAATCATCCGCACAGACACATAGCAACACCGAACAAAACGAACAACCAAACAGCCACAGACCCGAGAGAGTAACTAATTCATGGGTAAATAAAGAAAATTCTGCCAATTTTTGCGAAACTTTTATCGTTTACGCAGCACAATAGGAAAAATCACCCGATTTTGAAACATTCTTCATTGGTGCTCCGCTTCTATTGGTCTTAGCGTGATAATATATTATAGGCTACATCCTACTAATATTATAAAGGCGAAAGTTTGTTTGGATGTATGGATGTGTGGATGTATGGATGTTTGTTACTCTTTCACGCAAAAACTACTGAACGGATTTTAATGAAACTTTACAATAATATAGCTTATACATCAGAATAACACATAGGCTACAATTTTAACCGACTTTCAAAATGGGGGAGGTGTTATGTTCGTTTTCTTATATTCAACGATTACTCCGCCGTATGTTACCCGATTTTTATATTCACAAAAGTGGTGATCTGAGAAGTATTCTAAGCATATGCTACCAACAAGTAAGATTTTGCACCGAGATATACCTGGTATACCGTGGTTCGGAAGGTGCTGAGAGAACTCCTGATTCTTTATAGATGCAAGTTTGGGAGTTTCGGCGTTGTTTTAAGAACAGGAACCATATGCTACTATGCAAATTACATTCATCATCATCATCATCACTACCATATTATACCATTTCATAGTCTTTTAGATCGAGACTCGAGTTTGTCAAGCGATAATTAAAAAAAAATCTTTATTTTATTTCTAAAAATAGATTGACGACCTCTGTGGCTCAGTGGTGAGCGCGTTGGTAGCTCAAGCCGGAGGTTGCGGGTTCAAATCCCGCCGACGGAACAAAAAGTTTTCAAAGTTCCTGGGTCATGGATGTGTATTAAATATGTGTATCATATAATAAAAATCTTAAATATATGTATAGTATAAAAGTATTAAATATATTTCCGTTGTCTGGTACCTGTAACACAAGTCCATCAGGTACTTACCACGGGGCCAGACTGACGTGGTGTGAAGCGTCCATAGATAAAAAAAATCTATACCTACCTAATATAATAACATTGAAGCGTATGTTTGCTTGAACGCGTCAATCTCAGGAACTACAGGTCCGATTTAAAAACTTATCTCAGTGTTAGATTGATCATTTATCGAGTAAGACTATAGGCTATATTATATAATATATTATCACGCTAAGACTAATACGACCGAAGAAACTCAGGAAAATGCGGGAAAAACGGGGAAAATATTTTTTATGGGAAAATGTACGGTTTCTGTAAAATTCCTAATTTACGCGGGCGAAGCCGCGCGGGACATCTAGTTTACAGTATAAAGTGTAACACGAAATAAAAATTTGTGTTTTTTTTCTTTAGCAAATAATTTCTAACTGAAACTTGTTACTAACAGATGCAGCTGCTACTAACAGAGTATTTGGAGATCGAGTCGGTGACGCTGGCTGCGGCGCGGGCGGCGCGCACGCCCACACACCCGCGCTCGCTAGCCGAGTACTTCGCTAAGAAACGCCCACAGAGACGCAAGGAGAAACTGTTTAAGCTTACTGGTATGTATTTATCTGCTTATTATGCTAAGTTTGTTGCGAATAACAGTGCAAATTATGTTGGATTTGGTAGACAACTATTTCGGTTACAATTGACCGATCAGTCCTTTACGTAGTTTATAATTACTATGAATTTTTTCTGTCTTTGTTTGTCAATTGATGTTTTCAACATTATGCTAGCCAAAACAAACAGATCTTCAATAGTTATACGCTGCATAAATATCGTTATTGTTAGGCGGTTAAAATGTGTATACATTTTTTGATTAGCCTCGGAGTTCGAGTCATATTACAGTTATAAAACTCTTTTATGTCCAGTCCCAGTGCCCGTCGCGGAGACGGGCTCGCGGCGTGGGCGGTATCCGCTCGTGTGCCGCGTGCAGCCCGCACTCCTGTACGCCGCGCTGCCCGCACTGCACACGCTGTGCGCGCTCATCGAGCGTCCCGGGTGAGTAACAGCACATTGTTATATGTTTTATGTACCTAGTATGCAATGGCTTACAATATTTGAAAGTATGTAAACTTGTTGTAACACTCGATGGTGACAACACGAAATATCGTGACAATTTTAGTTGAATTTTGCTACCGTATTCGACTAGATGACAAGTTAAAAGAAAACTAATAATTTCACCACCGACGATCAAGAACCATCTAAACGTAACTGATTTCCGAAAACCTAGATATACATATAATTTTAGAACGAGTTAAAAAAAAGGCGATTCCAAATGACTACAACAATGCAATACAATTAAACAATTACATAATAAACATTATTATTATTGTAGGGGCGGCGAGTGCTCGCTGCGCGCGTTCATCGCGGACTACGTGCGGTGGGGGGAGAGCGAGCGTCTCGCGCGCGCCGCACGGGACGCCATCGACGCCGCTGCGCGCGCCCCCGCTGCCTGGCGCGAGCGTGTAGCGCCGCCGCACGACCCGTGAGCACAGAATATATATTAGTAGTACCAACAGAATTCCCACTGGTGCAACCCGTTTAAAAAAATAACAACTCATGCTACGATACTATAAAGTTCAAATTCCGACCGCGCAGTGCTAGGTACAATTATATTTGCCTACATGTGCGCTCTCTTTCTATCGCGTAAGAGGCACCCTTTCTGACCAAATCAAGATTGTCACCTTTTACAAAATAAAATAATCTTCTTTTAATTACTATAGCTACTAATAGCAAACTTTTTTATAGTCAAATTTTAGTAACCCAACGTATATTTTATAATAGTTTTATATTCGATTATAGTGTAGGAGCTGGTCAGGAGGGGTTTGTTTGTAACAAATTGGTTTATTTGCTATGTTTGTGTATTTTTTTATATTTTTTTGTATTTTAAAGTCCTAAATTACTTTATTGAAATATTTCTTTGACTTTTTTCAATCGTTCATATTTATCAGATTAATAACGATTCTGTCACAGCGGTTAAATCAATACGTAGATATATGCGACGAAAAAAATTTTGCGCGCGCGTCACCGCTCGCTTGTAAGTCCCTTGTGATCTGCCCCTTTAAAGGGGTACTTACAGTTCGATACCTAAACACGCGAGTGGGACAGGCCTGCCGTGAGTGTGATAATAATTTGTATTATGTATAGTAAGAGATGCCACCATCCGTAAAAAAGTGATGAAAACTGTGAGATATAATATATTAAATATTATTAAACGAAATGCAAAGAAACGCATCGTGTTGTTTGTGCTTCTTATTTACTCTTTCACAGGCATGTCGCATGTGAAACATTTTTTCCAAGTGAAAGTCACTCGCAAATAGTTATAGCCACATATTGATTGGCTTACTCCTGTAGTACAAGCTTCTTTTTAGCATCTGTCGGGTATACTACAACAAAAAAAATTATAGTGAGGGCCGACCAATAGCAGCGTGCGCGGCGGCAGGGTGGGCGGCGCTAAGTCACGTGGCCCGCGCGGCGCGACGCTGCGGCTCGTGCGGTGCGGGTGCGGCGCGTGCGCTCACCGCGGCTCTCGGCGCGCTGTGTACGGTCGCCCGAGCGCAGCACGCCCGCGCCGCGCCCCCCGCCTCCCCCGCGAGAGCCGCGCGATGGTTGGCCGATGATGATATTGTACGGTTCCTGCAGGCGTTACCCACGTATCTCGATGCGCCGGTACGCAATAAGGCGCATCCGCAGGTGAGAATTGTTTCCTCAAGTCGCTTTAATTTTTTAAAATCGTAATAACAAGAATAAAATAATATGTGCGCTTATTTACTCGTAGTAAATAAGCGCACGCTGGGAGCTGTGTCACAGTTTTAACTAGTTCAGCTCCCAACGCTAAAATCACTGATCTCGTATTGAAATTAAATATGCCTTATTTATAAGCTTTTCAATGTATATGATTTGAAATAAATAAATAATTATTATTATTATATAATTATTATTATTATAGTAAATCAATATATTTTCGTATGCGAATTGGGCACTATTAGTATATAATATTTTTCACATAGATTTATATGTCGTAGTCGTCTGGTTAAATCTGCGATTCAATTGAATGACTAGCGCATTCATTAAATGACACCATTCAATTGAATGACTCGACCGAACGTTAATTGAACAATCGTGACTCAACGTTCAACTAATTACCGATTTGTAACATAGCCCTTTGAAGATAGCGGACATGAAATTAGTCAGATAATTGAATGAATTTCATCATTTTTCCCACTGCGACTCTAGTAGTTGCCCAAATAAATATGGCGTCAAACAGCTCGCACAGCTGATAGAACTGTATTGATATTTTATTCGATTAAATTTTCTTTAAAGTGCAGTATTTGTAATAACATAATATGCCACCGTGGATTTACCTATTATTACTCCGCCAATGACTACTTTAATAATAAATTATAACATTTAACGACTTTACTATATGACTTTTAGTCAAGACGTTTAACGTTACAGTCAACGTATTGACGAGTTGTCCTTTAGTCATTCAATTAAATGGTATCATTCAATAAACGCGCTAGTCATTCAATCGAATCTCAGATTAAACCAGATGACTGCGACATATACAAGATTATTCACGTTTGATATCACAATTGCTGCATTCCTTTAGGAGCTGAAGCAAGCTTACGAGCGCGAGGCGGAGATACTGGGTTCGAGTTTGGGCGACGGCGAAATAGCCGCTCGGGAAGTCGTCGCTGATATCGACGCGCTGGTAGATCTGGCTGTGTTGTGCGAGAGTATGGTGAGTGACACCACCACAGAGATAGAGCAAGATAGATACCGCATATGTATGTACTTCGCGTGCCATATCGCGTTCCCAAACGACAATGAGCAATGCTCGTCTTTCGAAAGTCTTTTCTTTAGTCTGCTATTGGAATCGGACGTCAATCCGAAATCTAAAAATGCCTAAATGCGTAAAAGTGCTGTATTGAGCTGTAGAAATTCAAACAGAAACGTTGGCCTTGATAATTCACACGTTTCTTATAATCGGTACGTCACAGTAGGTAGTAAAAAATTGGCACGCTCGTTTTTATACAAATGGAGCGACATGCGGTATCTATGTCTGCGGACACCACGGTACACACCAGAACCCCGATTCTACTTTCAACTGTCTTACTTGTTGGATTCGTTTCCTATTAAGAGGATACACCAGGGGCGAGAGAAATTGAAAATAGTTATTTGAAAATGTATTGCTGTCTCACCAATCTCAAGTCTCCCACCGCAGAGCGCGATAGAGAAAATACGACAAAAGTTCTAATAAAAGAACAGAAAATCTTCGATTCGCTGTCCGCTGATTCCTTCTCCAAAACTTAACCAATTTAAGTACTTTTTTCATTAAGAATTAAAGCAAGGCTTGAGCTGTGTTCCTATGTTTTATTTTTTTATATATTTTAGCCAGTTTTGTTTTCTGGGTGTTTGAACACAGAGGAAAATCTTGCCATTTTTTTGGGTTTTTGGACGTTCTTATCTTTTTTAATAATAAAATTATGAAAAAAAGGAAAACATAGGGACATGTTAATAGTGGCCATAGATATTCAGGAAAAAAATCATAACTCTACCGGCATTATCCAGGGAGGAAACAGGGGACAGCGTTTGTATGGAAAAACGGCGGTGTGGATTCCTCTTAAACAGTAAGCTGTGCCGTACTTCGAAACTGTTCTGAGACTCAAACGAACGAATCGGAATGCCGGTTCCTAGGCTGGTATAAATAGTCAGTACTTAAGATGCGACCCGGTCTCAAGACGCGGTTTGGCTCTGTGATTGGTCCAAATTTTGACAGCCAACCAATCACAGACCCTGAACCGCATCTTGAGGCCGAGATGCATCTTGAGTACTGACTATTTATACCAGCCTTACTGTAACAAACGTGAAATGATGTTGTTAGAGTAGGCCGCGGCATTTTGATTCGATCGTTTGAGTCTCAAAACGGTTTCATAGTAGGCCTCCGTTTTAAAATTCTCGTGGAAGTTTAGATCATCAAACTCTTTCTGATTGGTCAAAACGCCAGAAGTGAGTCTTTTGACGTTTAACTGCTATTTTATACATACATGTTGTTAATGATAACCTAGTTAATATTATGTTATGTATTTTTAAATTAATTAACAATGACTTCTCAAATTCTGACAAAATTATTATCTAACTGCAATTCCGGCTACAAAAGACCTGTATGTTCAGAAAACACTTGTAAGTTGTAGTAAAAAATAAATAGAATGAAAAAAGAACATTTCGTAATAAATATAACCCTGAATTCCAAGAAAAAAGGTCGGTAAACACTAATAATACCATTTTTATAATAAACCACACTCTATGTAAACTTTTTAGTCGTGGCTGAGCGGTCGCGTGCAGTCGTTGCCGGCAGAGCTGAGCGCGTTGAAGTCGGAGCAGCTCGCGCGTGACGTCAGCGCGGCCGCCGAAGTGTTGGACGAGATAGCGCATAAGTGCCTGCTGTTTCTGCACTTGGAGGTGAGATGATGATGATGATGATGATGATGATGATGATGATGCCTGAGTCAGAATAACAACGCTACAATTACAATATGATGATGCCTCAAAGTAAATCGTATAATAACAACGCTACAAGTGTTCCACAATAAAACTAAACGAGTGTCCAAGTATTACATGGTACATATTGTGGCAGTTTAGGTGGGACATTGACGAATTGTGTAACGTTTTCTAGTTAACATTCAAACGTTTCAAAGACAGTCAAAATGTCGAATCGAAGTACCATCAAAGAAATTGATTGATAGGCAGTTGATGGATCTACGTCATTCGGTCTCATTATGTTAATTCAATAGCTAGACTCTATCGGCTAGGTTTGACATATACCCATCAAATTACGTAGGTCCGCCATCTGCTTGTAAATCAATCTGATAGTACTTTATATAATACTAGATGACGCCCGCAACTCCGTTGCGCAAAAATTCGATTATTGCGTGGGAATCGTACATTTTTCCGAGATTTATCCCGGAAAAAACATGAGACTTTTTAAAGTATCATATGTTTTTTCCCAGGACTCAAAGTATCTACTTCCCAAATTTCAGCAAAATCGGTTCAGCAGTTTGGGCGTGAAGAGGTGAAGAGGTAACAGACAGACAGACAGACACACTTTCGCATTTATAATATTATATTAGTTTGGATGCCTTTATGACATTCCGCACATACTTGTTGATGATTGCAGCTTCGCATCGAGTGCTTCCACTACTTGGGGCAAGAAGACGCAGGCGAGGAGGAGGCGGGCGGCGCGGCGCGGCTGGCGCACCGCCTGCTCGCCTTCCACGAGCGAGCCGCGCCAGCGCTGCGCCCGCACGCGCTAGCGGTGAGTATATGAGGGGTGGATGATGATTTCACTTATAGGGCTATCACTTATCAGGTTGCACGCTCGCCTTCCACGAGCGAGCCGCGCCAGCTACATTTTAGTTTGGGTGCAAGTTTTTCCTAACGGATGTTCTAGGCTGTAAAATATCTGTCATTCTTTAAATCATTTTAGATTTGTGTAATAGAATAACAAAGAGCCACAACGAATTTTCACACATGGTAAGCTAACTCAAGTCCCGCTTCCAGTACATAATGAACGGTCTCGGCGAGATGATGTCTGCGGCTGTGGTGTGGCGGTGGCAGACGGGCGGCGGCGCGGCGGGCGCAGGTGCGCGGCTCGCGGCGCTACGCCACTGTCTCGCCGCCCTCTCCCTGCCGCACGACGGCCTGCACGCCGCACATAAGTACCTGCAGCTGCTGGCGTGTGATCCAGAGGTACGTATACGCAGTCATGTGATCTTAAAGTACGTACACGCATGGTGACGTCAAGTGTGTGACTTTGACGTGCACGCAAGATGGTGTCTGGCGTGCGGCTAGCTGCGCTACGCCGCCCATATATACGTGCAGCTGCTGGCGTGTGACCCTGAGGTACGTATACGCAAGATGACGTCTGACGTACATGCACGCACGATGGTGTCTGGCGTGCGGCTAGCTGCGCTTAGACACTGTCTCGCCGCGCTCTCCCTGCCGCACGACGGCCTGCACGCCGCACATAAGTACCTGTGGTCCCGAAGTACGTATAGCAGTCATGTGATCTTAAAGTGCATACACGCATGGTGATGTCGAGCGAGTGACCTTAACATGCACGTAAGATGGCGTCTGGCATGCGACTTCATGACACGTACACCCATAGTGACGTCTGACATACAAATTCTAATGAAATTGCGTACGCATGCACGCAGTTATTGTATAAATTACAACTAGTAACAAAAAGTTATTTTCTTGCAAGAAATAAACACAATGATTTTGATTGACGGTTATGTTAAACACATTTAACGATAGTCGTTTGCGTTTATGTTTAATTTGACTTATTATCACCAAAATATCGTCGTCATTGAGTTATTGTTGTTATTGCTTGCTAATAGTTTATCTGAATATTTCCTTGAGTTTTTGTTGTATATACGTAAGTGCTTATTTACATTTTACCATTATTTCAGGAGATAATTCGCTCGGTGCGCGAGAAGGGTCCTGAGTTTTCGGAGTTGGAATACTTGAATGCGTTCAAGGTCATCGGCGCGCGACGCAACTTGTCGCCGGCGGAGTTGCGCACGCAGTTACAGCGGCTGTCTGCTGCGCTCGGACATGTTGGCGTCACTGTGTGAGCGGGACAGACGAGTGTGTGAGCGAGATAGCCTTAATCCATACAACAAACGCTCGTGTGTTTAAAATATAATATTATGGCATAGTATAAGGAGGGGAAGTAAGTTATCTTCATACAAAGGTATCTCGCGCGGTTTGTATATTGTGTGCGCCATAGTATCTATGCGTCGCCACACGCACACTCAACAAAATCTCAAGACGCAACTCGTTTCTGAGTGCGCCAGTCGGGTCTAACACTGCACGAGGTTCGCGCGTCATAGCTTTTCGGCACCGCTAAATGAATCAAACATGTCTGATAATCGCGTGTTTGAGTGTCTTAATAATTCATCAATTCCAGAATTGCCGCCGCCGCCGGCAGATTTATTTTATCTTTTTTAGGCTTCCTTACCCAAAGGGTAAAAACGGGCCCTATTACTGAGACTTCGGCTTTAAGGGGGGCTCCGATATAAAAAAAAACACAATTTTGCCCTATTTTCGCTCTATAACGGTACGGTTCCCTTCATGCCCGAATCCGACTCGCACTTGGTCAATTTTTTAATGTAAATAATGCTGCTCTTTATTTTGAATACATTTCTATATTTGATAGGAAAACCATTGTTGAACTTTATTGACTAATAACTAATAAGAGATGTGTTATATTGCTAAAATTGACAACCCTAAGAGAGTAGGTAATTATATCGCGGATTGGGCCGGAGATAACCTACTTCCCTTCCTTATATTATGCTTATGGTGTACTGTATTGTACTTATATGGAGTACTGTTTACAATAATGCAGTCAATAATGCAATATACAAGAAACAGTCAAGTGTTAAAATGTGGTTTACAAAATGCTGCATCAATTATAACTTAATATCGCTTAATCAATACATACAACGCTGGAACAACTATACTGGCTAGTGTATATATACGCTTGCATCTATGTGACATCATCATACTTAATAGATCGCAAAACTTTGTTATGTTACTTCTCAATCAGCAATAAAAACATTTTCCTTATAATTTAAAGAACAAAAAATCATCGACGTTGCCTTAAAATTTAAAATATTCTATTACAAAAATGTTTATTCTCTAAGGTTAAGTAGGTGATAAGTATTATATTTAATTGTTATATAACTACCTATATAATCATCGTATGTTAAGTTACTTAAATTATTTATTCAATATACATACAATAAAGATTTTATTCAAACATTTCTATGTTATATGTCATTGCTCCTTTTTTTCTAGTCGCTTTTTTCCTCATAAACAGGTTGTTCTGGTGAACACCGTTAACCTTAAAACCATCAAATGAGCCCGTCAAAATTAACAACTTTTTCTATAAGAACAATGCTGGGAACTCGAAAAAAAATGCGGTCTTCATACCCAATACCCATACAAATTGCCCGGATCGGCAATTTGTATGGGTATGACGACGGATTGAAGATGTAGTTTATGAATTGCTATGTAGCCCGAGCGCAACTTTAAGATAGGTCGGCCAAAATGGAAGTGGGAATGTGCCTCCCACTTCCATTATAGCGCACGGATACACGCTGTTGGTAGACCAGTGATTTGACGGGATTGGTTAAAAGCGATCAGGCAATGTCACGGTTATTGGTAGTTATAATGATAACCACCAATAACCGTGATGGCAGTTGATGTTCATACAAATATAATGTTCACTTAAGATGCATAATGTATTATGCATCTTAATGACAGACGGACGGATAGTGTAATCTCAGTCATACAAGTTTTTCTTGTATGGAAACCTAAAAGACAAAGAATTGCTAACATCCATACTTAATATTAAAAATGCGAAAGGGTGTCTGTCTGTCTGTCTGTTACCTCTTCGCGCCCAAACCGCTGAACAGATTTTGCTGTTTGGCATGGAGATAGTTCGAATCCCGGGAAAGGACATAGGATAGTTTATATCCCGGAAACATAAGGTTCCCGCGAGATAAACTAATTTTGACGCAACAGAGTTGCGGGCGTCATGTTCTAGCCTATCGATGTTGTTTTAACAAAACGGTAATCCACGTAAGTTTTATTTTTGTCATAATTCTTCCTCCTACATTCATCACTTATAGGAAATCTACTGAATATTATTAATTATTATACTAACTGATAGTAATGTGACAAAAAGTGTAATATATAGCAAAATAATGTTTATTTCCACAACATATTTAATAAGTACCTACATTATATTATATTGTGAATCTATATGTCTGTCTGTTACCTCTTCATGCTTATTTGCTGAAGAAATTTTAATGGAATTTGGTGATATGATTGTCTGCAGGGCAGGGGATTGTCGTAAGGGCTACTGGCGCCTGTGTGCAAAAAAAGGATTTTGGCGCCCCTTTAGGCAAATTTTTTGGGATCTTGGTTTTGGCGCCCCTAAAGATGGCAATTTGGCGCCCCTAGAGGATGGCGCCCGTGTGCATTGCCCACATTGCACATATGGTAGCGGAGGCCCTGAATTTGTCTGAGCCCCGAGAAAGAACTGAAGACCCATCCTCATCACATTGATGAGTGGCAGTCTTCCACCGTGCGTTATTTGCGTAACTTTCTGCCGCGCACCGTAAAACTCTGGAACGAACTGTCACCAGCAGTATTTCCGGACTAACATGACCGGCAAACCTTCAAGAAGAGAGCGTATTCCTTGGCAACGCACATGCTGCAGCTCTTCTGATGTTGCGAGTGTCAATGTCAAAGGCAACGGTAGTTGCTTTCCATCAGGTGACCCGTTTGGTCCTTTGCCCCCTTATTTTATAAAAAGAGTACTTTAGATGGATAGGAAAAACATACGGTAACTGTGCAATAAACTTTGGTGCAAGGAATTTGCACGCATGATTTATTATTAAAATATGTATTTTTTTATATTCGCTTGGACGCCTACAAAATTGTTAGAAGATAATAAAACTAAAATAATACCTACCGGAAAATATTATGTTTTTTGTTGTACAAATGTCTTAGGAGGTACAAATTCAAAATAGGTAACAATTATAACAATACATAGATACGTTAATGTGTTTTAAAATGGTTTAAGAATAATATATAATTTGTTTCACATAAAACGTCAAAAACATAAAATATTAAATAATAATGTGTATCATGAGGATTTAAAACAAACGCCTTTTTTAGTATATTTTTATTGCTTTAGTTAAAATATTAATTATTATTGTTTACCTTGTGTGAGCATTAAATTACTTTTGGTATATACTTATTTTATGCATTCACAGTTCATATAAAATAAACATAAATTACATTTTACGTGCAAAAATAAAACATTATCAAGTCATTACGAGGGCTGCTATTTATGTATCCGGAATTAAAAAAAGAAACAAACATATATCATTTAATATGGTTTTATTGCTTTTGATGATCGACACACTTTTGCATACGCTGGAACCAATTTTCATAGCACTTTTTCCATTCTGATTGAGGTATCTCCAAAACGTGCATTTTGAACGCATCAACAGCCTCTTCGCGGCTCGAAAAACGTTGACCACGTAATTTGTTCTTCGCGTATGGAAATAAAAAGAAATCGTTAGGTGCCAAATCAGGGCTGTACGGCGGATGACCAGTCAATTCGATCTTTTGACCCTCCAAAAACTGAGTTGTTTCAGCTGAGGTGTGACAGCTAGCATTGTCGTGATGTAATATGATTCTGCGTTGTCGGTTGTCCTTTCTTATTTCTTCAAAGACTTCTGGTAAACAAATGGTCGTATACCATTCAGAATTAACCGTTTTACGATTCTCTAATGGCACTGTAGCCACATGCCCATTAATTCCAAAAAAACAGGCGACCATTTGCTTCAAAGTACTTTTTGCACGAGTAACTTTTGTTGGTTTCGGCTCATCTTGGAACACCCACACCGTTGACTGTTGTTTAGTTTCGGGGTCATATGCATAGATCCAAGATTCATCACCTGTGTAGATATTATAAACGGCTTTTGACGTACCACGGTTGTATTTTTTTATCATTTTTTTGCACCAATCGACACGAGCCCGTTTTTGATCGATTGTCAAGTTGTGCGGAATCCAACGCGAACATATTTTTTTACAGCCAAATGTTCGTGTAATATCTTATGTATGCTCGTCATACTTATGCCTACGGACGCCTCTATCTCGCGATATGTAACATGACGATCACGCATTATTAGTTCCCGCACAGCATCTATATTTTGTGGGACAACAGCTGTTTTTGGGCGACCTTCTTTATTTTCATCCGTGAGCATAGACCGCCCACGATTAAACTCACTGTACCAGTGATAAATAGTGGTTTTTGATGGTGCTTCATCTCTAAAAGTTGCGGTGAGTTGAATAAAGCACTGTTGTTGATTTAGCCCACGCCGAAAATCGTAGTAAATCATTGCACGAAAATGTTCACGCGTTAAATCCATGGCAAATGAAGACACGCAATTTTCAAAATGACGCCACAATGGAAAAATAATTGACAGTCACATGAAACAAAATGTATTCTTCAACCAAAGAGTTCTATTTTCAAATGTTGTAATTACTTTTTAAATATTGTTCTTGTAAGTGGCCAGTTCCGGATACATAAATAGCAGCCCTCGTAATGTGACCCTATTTTTATATTTTTTAATTCGAAATGAAACTATATTTTCGTTCAGTAAATTAATGCCAACTTTTTTTACTTTTAACTTTTAACCCTTTACATTAACATCCTATTGTATTTAGCTACATGGTATGTTACAATAGGTTACAATCCATCGAAATGTATTATACAAGGTGTAACAAATCTAAGTGTACTTTAGTTAGGGTGTCTATCCCTTATATAAAGTTCACTGTGAAAGTAGCAGCGCTGAAAGAGAAAAACTTTTTTTTGTGATTTGTATGCCCGAGCGTCATGAATTTTTCCATAAAATGGTGAATAAAAGTGACTCTTTCGGCGCTGCTACTTTCACAGTGAACTCTGTACACTATACAGGGAAACCATACTCAGTATGCACCCTAAAGTATTAATAGTTTTTTTACATCCTGTATATCTAAAATGATTTCGAATAGAAATGTATGAAACCCTCTTACTAACATTTTACTCAGAGTTTATAACTATTGAAGGTCCGCTGTTTTTGTCTGCCACGTGTTTCTCCAATGTGTGACGTTGTATAAAGGTTTTCCAGAGTTTAAATATTTTTATCACCAAATATTGTAATGTATTAAAACATTTAAGAATAAGAATAAGTTTTAAAGAACTTTTTTGTTTGAATGTAGTATTTGGGAGTTATTAGTTTATTAACCTTTAACTATGGACGCGCGGTCTCACAGACCGCTCGTACCCTGCAAGAATTGCATCTACCCTACTTCCCCTTAAGCTTCACACTTGCGGCGCTCAGTAGCTTCAGTTTTACTGCAAGTTTGCAAAGTTATTTTGGTTTGAACTTCGAGCGCGGTCTGTGAGACCCCATGTCCATGCTTCACATACAATGAATTATGTTTGTGTCTTCGGTAGTGCGCAATCAGTATCTAAATAAAACATCTTGAAATAACTTCTGCTTATGTTTTTTTAGTGAAATTCTTCGTTGTGATACATAAAAAACTTGGAATTGGTCAAACGATTGGAATATTGCACTAAAAATGTTCTAAGGAACAAATTTGGGTCTAGGAGAGCTAATATTTAGGAAATATTTTTTTTACAACAAAAACTAATTGGATCTGTATGATCTAGATAACTAAAATAAATACTAACGACAATATGTTTAGTTACATTTAAGCTATAATTACGTTTGTCATGGCCTTTACCGTGTGAAATAGCTGCCAATAATTTTGTCCATGTTCGACCTATGTCAAAATTTTATGTTATATGTTCAGAAGTTTAAATTCCAATTTTTATATTAAATATGGCTTATATTAATAGACAATTAAGGCAAAAAGTTTCAAAACTTATGTTTATTATATAATAATGTCATTTTTTCGTCACAGGTGAATGAAAATCTTAAAAGTGACTTGTTTGCTTAAAATGGTTCATTTTACAATATAATTCAGAATTTTGGATATTTAACCCATACATTCCCTAAATCAATTGCGTGTTAAGGCATTTAAGCAAAAATAATACAAAAAAGTCTTTAATTTACCTGAAAAACAGATGAAAATACGAGCGGTCTGTCAGACCCCATGTCCATAAGTATGTTACAACTTTTAGATGTCCATAGTTAAAGGTTAATAAAAATAATTTAAAAAACCTGAAAAACTATTTCTGACTTATGTTGTTTTAGCAAGAAATAGGGTGAGTGGTAAGTATATAATTATTATGCCAAAATAATCGTTGTAATTAACAGTTTTATTGCTTATTATTAAACATTACACTTAAAATATTTGTAACCTTATTAACATATCACAATATATTATACTTTGTCACTTTTTAAAAGCTTTAAGGTACGCAGTCAAATTCCCCATACATTTCCATTTTGATTATTTTCAACTAAAGATGTTGTTATAAAATGACTTAATTCAAGATATAAATTATAAAATGACTTCCAAATGCAGTCCTGAACTTGAAGTCACTGGACTCATGTGTTTTAATCAATGAACGTACCTTTTTCGTGGTATTATTTAAATAGGAAGGAATGTGAATTGACTTGCGTGATTTTTACCCAGGATGTGCATCTACCGGCAAAGAACCATTTTTAGTAAAAAAAAAAGGATTTAAAAAAAGTGACTTATTCAGAGGTTTTTCAAATGACCGATTTATTTAATTTTTTTATCAGTTGTACATCAATCATTTGTAAAGCAAATTCTGTACGTCTTCCTCACTTAGATTGACCAGTCTAGCCGACTCCGTCCACAGTCTACCCGCTAATTTCTCATCATAAGCTGTCTTTCTGCCTCTAGCAGGTTCACAGTTCCTATAGAAGCCGCCACTGGTACTCCCCGCTTCTCTATCTAAAGCCACATGGAGCGCAGTCTGCACACCCTCCCAAGGAGTCTTTTGGACGTATTTTAATATTATAGTAGCTAGTATACCGATTGTCCCAGCAAAGGTAAGGTATATTGGTGTTCCGACTGCCCCTGGATCTACGGCATGGATTACCACGTTACTCTGTATCCTTCTAGCCAGTTCCATAGTAAATAAAGTCAGGCATAGCTTGCTGTTGGCATATACCCGTACTGCTGACCAGCGGTTCACAGAATTTAAGTTTTCAATGTCTGTAAGACCGAAATAGTGTAGTACGGACGATATGTTGATGATTCTAGCTGGTTCGTCTTTGGATTGTCGTAACAAAGGCAGTAGCAGGAGAGTTAGAAGGTAGGCTCCGTAATAGTTGACAGCCATGATGTAGTTTAGCCCGTCAGATGTGTGGAACTGATGGCGCGCGCAGGTTCCAGCATTGTTCACTAGAATGTCCACTCTCCTTTCGTTTTCGTGGATGTCCTTTGCGAATTTCCGTACGGAGGACATCAAGGATAGATCCAGTAGTTTGAAGACAACCTTGTCGCTGCCGCTTCTTTGGATGATGGCTTTCGTACCGGTCTCGCCTTCAACCTCAAAGGGGCAGGCCACGATCACCCTGGCTCCCCTTTCAGCCAGGTCTACCGCCATCTCCAAACCCATGCCCGAAGTACCACCCGTGATGATCACCGTTCTACCATCCAGCCTCCTCTTGGAAGTACAGATCCCATTACCTTGTTTCACGTAATGTACCACAATTAATATCACAAGAACTACAATCATAAAGATGATCATTTTTCGCTATTTATTTTGTCGTTAGTTTTAAGTTATGTCCTCCAAAGGCAATTTATAAATAACGACGTTAAACTATGGTTTCACTTATATACTAGTATAGCATTCTCACAAAAACGTCCGAAATATAGGGTTCCTTAAGCCCATTCTTATGATTTTTATCCATTTGCGATTGCGTTAAAAAAATTAATTAAATATTTAACAGTAGGTTAATGTTTGGAGCTTTTTTTTTATAAAGAAAAATTTATCAGAGAAGTTTATTCATAGGAAGATAGTTCGTAGTTTGGTCGTGCTATGACAAACCCATATTACGTCTTATTGTTGTTCTATAAAAATACTAACTTCCTACTTTGTGGAAAATACGGAACCCTTTTAAAATATTTAAAGTGTCCTCAGCGCTAACCAACGACCGATATTAAAAAATGCTTATTGATAACCCCATTAGTTCTCTGTCGGAGCACGAGACCCTTTCTAAACTTTCATTATTAAATTATACTCATTGATTGTTACTAGCCGTCCCGGCAAACATCGTTTTGCCATATAAGTTATTTCGGGAAGATATTGGCTGACTCTCTGACCTATCGAAACTAATCCGTTTAACCCATCAATCCCCAAACGGCAGGCGGCTGCCGCATAACAATTGAAAATCTATTGTGTCTGCGATACCCACGATGGGGCTGTTAAATTGGTATCTACAGTTATTTCGGAGCATACTGTTGCCAAAGACCGTGTTAAGAGAATAAAATATGTCAGCCACTCGGATATCGTAGATTCGATTCTCGCGGTGGAACAACTTAGGACAATGCAAGCTCAATTTTTCAAAGGATAGTTCTCTCATTACACTGCACGCTCCTTCCCGTAATCATCTTCAATTCAACGCTGCGGCTGTGAGGAAGCACAGTACCTCCAGCGTCCCAGCTTCACACGAATATACCAGGAGAGTAGCCCCAGTGCCGTAAATAGGGCGGTGCCACCGGTGCCCAGGGCGTAGACTCTTGGGGCGCATGAAATGCCAGACCAGGCAGACTCAGATTTTTTCGAATTGCTCCCGATAAGTACTTCCCGCTGCGCCCCAGAGATGTGTTCCAACGTAGAAAAAAATATATACATAACACAGAACATAATATAACCTTCTCCTTTTTGGAAGTCAGTTAAAAAACAAGGGTGCAGTTATAATATAAGCTCGCACAGGGCGCAAAAAAGGCTATTTACGGCACTGAGTAGCCCTACGGCCCATAAAGTGACAGTCGAGTAGGCAATTTACTACGACCTTATAAATTTCGTGTCTCACCTACCGGGCATTTTTAATTTGTATTTTTTTTAATATACTAAATTGTTAGGGCACCGAATTTTATTAACCCTGTAACGGTAGATGTTACACTAAATTTATAAGGTCGTGGTAAAGTGCCTACTTGAACCACCTTTCGTGTTGGTTATCCACGCGTCGGATGGGCATGCGAAGAGTCATCAAGTCTGTTCTCTCACCTGTGGTAGCGGTAGTCAGAGGCGGCATACGGCGTGGGTGGTGTGAGGTGTGAGTCACCGCCTACGGCCTCGTTGTCTAAGGGGCCTGGCACCCCTTAGTCCACGAGTTTTTTTAGGATTTGCAAGGTCGTCCTCTTGCGTCATAAATCAGGGGGCCTCACAAAATATATCTTGCCCACATCAAAAGGTCCTCGTCACTGCGGTCAGTGGTAACCAAAAACTAATATGTAATAACTGACATGGCATGAAACCACCATCATGAAAACTTGTGCGGGAGGCATTAAGAGGATACACCAGGGGCTAGAGAAATGAAAAAAAAGTACGTGTAATATCTATAGCTGTGTCTCCCTTACCTCAAGCATATATCTACCGCAGAACGCGATAGAGACAACTGCAGAAAATCAACGTTCGTTGTCCCCTGATTCCTTCTCCAAAACTTAACCGATTTAAGTACTTTTTTCATTAAAGATTAAAGAAAGGCTTGAGCTGTGTTCCTATGTTTTATTTTTTTTTGTATAATCTAGCCAAATCTGTTTTCTGGAAGTTTGAATACAGTGGAAAAATGTGGCCATTTTTTTGGGTTTTTGAACGTTCATATCTTATTAAATAATTAAATTATGAAAAAAAAGAAAACATAGGGACATTGTATTAGTGGCCGTAAATATTCACTTATAATACCACAAGAGCTTCAAAATTATCGGGTATTTCCCGATAGGTTCGTTGCAAACAAATGAAGGAGTCAAGTTTTTCAGGTTAAAAAATCACGAGCGCGAAGCGCGAGTGATTTTTCCTGAAAAACTTGACGACTTTATTTGTTTGCAGGGAACCTTGAGGGAAATGCCAGATAATTTTGAAGCTCGTGTGGTATTCGGGGGATTATTTTTCCGTCCCAAATGTCGGCCAATAGAATTAGAATTTGTTTTTTATATATAGCAACTACCAGAGAAAATTTTCAAAAAATTATCAGTATAATACCATGTAGGTTGTACCACGTGACGTCGAATGGTGCAATTCTATTGGTCGATATTTGGGTCGGAAAAATAATCAGGAAAAAATTATAACTCTACTAGCATTATCCAGGGAGGAAACAGGGGACAACGTTTGTATGGAAAAAAGGGTGGTGTGGACTCCTCTTAATTATCAATTATTTATCATTGTTATAATTAGTGCACCTAAAAAATTTTTTGTGGAATTGATCAGCAGCCCATGATTGTGATGAAATAAATAGCCAACGCCAACGCCTGTTATAAATAAATAGCAACAGTAAGTAAATATTAACATTTTACAAAATTTAGGCAACTGCATTTTTTGTAAGCAGGTACTATCAGAGAAATAGCTCCGCATAGGCAGATGGCGGACCTAAGTAATTTGGACGCGTACCAGTATAGAGTGAAAGTAGACTAAAAATTGTTTCTTTTTTTTTACGAAATAAGGGGGCAAACGAGCAAACGGGTCACCTGATGGAAAGCAACTTCCGTCGCCCATGGACACTCGCAGCATCAGAAGAGCTGCAAGTGCGTTGCCGGCCTTTTAAGAGGGAATAGGGTAATAGGGGAGGGTAGGGAAGGGAATAGGATAGGGGATTGGGCCTCCGGTAAACTCACTCACTCGGCGAAACACAGCGCAAGCGTTGTTTCACGCCGGTTTTCTGTGAGAACGTGGTATTTCTCCGGTCGAGCCGGCCCATTCGTGCCGAAGCATGGCTCTCCTACGTATAAGTGTTTTGTATGGGAGGCCCCCTTAAATATTTACTTTATTTTAATTTTATTAAGTACTAATTATTAAAGTACAAATACAATTAAGGATTTTGTGAAAATTTCAAGTGCCTTACTGTTACTATTACTGATTACGAGCAAAAAAGGCCAAAAAAATCACGTTTCTTGTATGGGAGCCCCCCTTAAATTTTAACTTTATTTTATTTTTAGTATTAAAAAAATCAGTAGTCTAGCTATAGCAGTTCTTGAGTTACAGCCTGGAGACAGACAGATGGACAGACAGACATCGAAGTCTCATGAATATGGTCCCGTTTTCACCCTTTGGGTACGGAACCCTAAAAATAACGATTGATCATACTAGTTGGCTAACACTTATCTAGTAACCGATATCGGGTCAGTTTTAAAAATATCTGAGCAATTTGGCAAACATTCCCCACTTCCTTGAAGCTATGACTTCTCTCGTGACGTCTACGGATTCTCAGAAGACACTTTTTTATTATTTCATTTTGTGTAAAATTGAGGAAGATATATAAATTACAGTTTACAGACGGCGGTAATGCGGTATTCAAACATTACCAAAGATATATTAAGTAGTTTTAGTATAAGTCGTTAGAATTTTTCTCTCGACGTGGTTTCGTAATGAAAATCGCACGAGAATCGTAAAATCGATGAGATTAGAATAATAATTAATCGATATATCGTCGTTGCTGTTTCAATGTATAATAATAGGTACTACAGTCTACGGTATTTTGTGTATTCTTACTCGGAATGTCCATTTTATTGAAAATACGTTTGCAGCAGCTTATGAGCTAGAAACTTGAAATTACGAACACACGTTCCTCTGATGATATATGTAAGTAGGCATGCATTAATGATGATATATTTTTTTAGAAGATGATAGGCTTTTTTGAATACCACCCCCTAATGCTAAGTACTCACATACGGTTTTGCTCGATAGTTTTACACCAAATCGAGCAATAACCACCGTGTGGACCGCAAAACTGACAGCTCGAAGGCTCGCTTCGAGCCGGCTCGATGGAATTAAATGTCAAATATGTAATTTCCTTCGATTTTGAGTAAAACTATCGAGCAAAACCGTATGTGAGTACTTAGCATTAGGTGGTTAAAAATCGACCAAGTGCGAGTCATACTCGCGCATGAAGGGTTCCGTACCGATACAGAGCAAAAATAGGCTAAAAATTGTGTTTTTTGTATGTTTTTAAATTTTGCATTTTATTTTAATATTTTTATTAAATATTAAAGTACACATAATATATAACAAAAGAATGTGTGAAAAATTCAAGTGCCTACCTCCTGCCATTATTGATATAGAATATAGATTATAGAGCGAAAAGACCGAATTTTTTAAATTTTAATTTTTAATCAAGTAATTAAAATATTAGGTTTATTTTGTTTTCAGTATTTGCTATTTTAGCGGCAACAGATATCTATACACAATCTGTGAAAATTTCAGAAGTCTAGCTATAGTGGTTCTTGAGATACAGCCTGCTGACAGACAGACGGACAGACAGACGGACAGACAGACGGACAGACAGAAGTCTTAGTAATAGGGTCCCGTTTTTACCCTTTGGGTACGGAACCCTAAAAATGATCAAAATTTTTCAAGAATCACACCGTCAAAGCAGCGATCAAGATCTAGATATTTAGGGTGGGTTGCACCAGAGGCGTGGTTAAAGTTAAGGTTAAAGTTATTTAGCTTTAACTTTAACCTTAACTTTGACCGGAGAAATTGACAGATGACAGCTGGTCCAACAAGGTTATAAAGGAACGTGGGCGGGGGCGCTGCTGGTAAAGGAGAACTGTCAAAAATGGCGTTTTTGTATGATGACAGCGTTAGTTCCTTTTTTCGCCACGTGCAAATAAAACCTTGTCGAGCTCTATGGTTATGGTTAATTAAATGGCGTCTTGATGGCATCCATTTTTAAATTTAACCAAATATTTGACATTTTGCGTTGTAGTTAAAGTTATAGTTACAGTTATAGTTAAAGTTATTTGGTGCAACCCAACCTTAGAATAATATAATCTGTTGCAACATGCATGCGGCCTGCGGGGTCTTTAACTTGGTGAGGTCTCGTCCTTTGCATCTGGGACACTAACCTAGCTACTCCCATCATTTAAAATTCAAACGCGAGACTACATTCTACAATAGCCGTTGATAAGTGAATTGTAGAGAATAGAGCAGCTGTTATATTATTTTTATTGTGAAATGTGATTTGCAAATTGCAAGTAGAAAAATAAATCTAGATATTAGGGAGATCGCAGACGGCACACTTTTTGTTCTATGTTATTCCTTCATCCATAATCCATATACATAATATTATTATGTATCCTTAAATAGCATTTCAGTTCAGAAGCTGAAGCGTAAATAGGTAAGGAACTGAGAGACAGACAGACAATCCCTCACTCTTCAGTTATAGAAATTTAACACCTAAGACAAAAGAATCCCAGGATACGTCTATAATAGTTTTAATTTCAGAAAAATTTACCTACGGCTACCACAATAAATAATAAGCAAAGACAACATATTAATTAAGTAAAAGTAATAAAGTATTATGTAATAACTAATAATTATTTCACAACTATATTATCATTATAATGATATGCAAGTTGTAGCCAGCATGTAGCCAGTAGCTCGTCATGAACTGACATTTTCGTATCACGCTGTCACGTGGACATACGGGGCCTGGGGATATTTTATTGTTTGTAAATTAAAATATCACATGAATATAAATATATTTTTAATAATAATTTACCTTATGAGTTATGATGCAATAAATAAGTGGATTACAAAAGACCAGCGGGGCTAAAATGGTCACATTTAGCAATTCCTCTCAATCAATTCAGAAAATGAATTGTCAAAACTGTCAAACTGACAAATGTCAAATCAGTACAAAAATTCAGAAATGAATTGCAAGCAGAGTTGCATTTACGATTTTATAAAAATGAATCATATTATGATTCATATCATGATTCTTCAAAGTGACTATTTTAGCCCCGCAGTTTCCGCACTCAGAAATCCACACAGTATTACAGACTTCGATCAAGTTTTATTTGTACTGGGTTTTATCCCTGTCCGACATTTTAGAAAAGTTGGTCACTTTTCTAAAATGTCGGACAGACGAAAAAGTTTGTCACATAAATATAATTATTATCTTCTAAAATATACACGTGTTGATCTTTTTACAAAGATTATAAAGTAGATATATTCGTAAATGTAAAGAAGTTTTCGGGACTAACTGACCGGATATGATGTGTGACGTCCCGGAAATACTTTTTTGAGATTTTCAGGAAATTGAATACATATTACTTAAATATATTATGCATAATGCCGTGTGCAGAGGGAGATTTCAGATTGCAAGAACTCTACATTTTCCGCGATAAAAGATATCATCGATCTACTCAACAGTTAACACAATAATATGTTTGGTTTAACAAAATATTTATGATTTGCATGGAAAAAATAGGTCGTAGTAAAGAAAAATTGAACGCAAAAAATACGTCAATACATCTTTGTTTTCGCAAACCGGTCTACGCAAAACCTGTTTTAAATTCAGTCAAAAGTTCAAAATAATATTATTATAATGCTAGCACTTTACATTTCCTACGCCTTTATATGTGTATTGAGTAAGGCTGTCTCAAGTATGAAGTATCTATCCATACTATCTAATATTATAATTTACAAATGCAGAGGTTTGTCTGTCGCTTCATACAAGTTAATCGCTGAGTCGATTTGATAAAATCCTGTATAAAGATAATATTATACGTCTTTAAGTTTGGAGAATGGGTTTAGGCAATGATGAAAAACTCAAAGCAGATATGTTACTACCGCACGCGTTGTGAAGATTCAAATACGGCCCAATTAGGCCATCTGTTGTTTAGTCTGCATCGAGCGCAGTCACGAACGTGCCGCGTCTTGTCTTACCTAAATAAATTGAAAATGACGTCGTGCGCGTTTCGAAAATGTACCAATTATGACTCAAAAAAAAACAAAACACATGGAATCTCTTACCACATGTCTTGATTGCAATAAATGCCTCGATTATTTACATTTTCAATTATTTTTTCGAACAATCTGGAAAAAATCGAATTTTCGTCATAACTCAGTCGAAGAAAGAGACAGCGATACGATTCGACGTTTAAAAATAGAACTGTCTCTTTTATGTAAATGGTTTTTCGTATCTTTTGTTTCACTTATCTGTCAAATTTGTCAATGTTTGCAATTTTGAATTTGAAAATTGTTCGGAAGAGATTTAAGCCGGAAAATAGTATAGACGTAACAGATCTGTATAAGTAGAATATCATTGGGTTTAGGTTTGAAACGTAACGTCTTCTTACATATTTTGTTTTTATTTATCCTCTTTAAGATACCGCATACGCCATAGGTGATGAAAATAATTTGAACTAGATGTTGCCCTAGTTCAAATTATTTTCAATTAGCTCTGTTACGAAAAAAATCGTTTATCGCGCGAAAAACGCACATTTTTCCGGATTAAAAAGTACCTAAGTAGGCAAGTCCTTTGCCCGATTCAAAGTATGTATCTCCATACCAAATTTCAGCAAAATTGGGTTAGAATAGGTATAATCAGACGGATAGAAACGCTTTCGAATCTACAATATTAGTATGGATGATTCACAATAATTTATTACTTCAATAAGTTTCTGAAATGAAAATTCGCATCGTAATTTCATCATCCGGTTTCCCACAACATGAGTCTTATTCATAATGCTACAGTTAAAATGATGAAACATTGTAACAGAGGTGATGATTTGGTGGTGAGTAACGGTGAAACCATCAACCTGTTGGCAGCTGTTGGCACCACTCCGGAGATCGTCGGTTTGATGTTCGCGTTCGTTTTTCGAAAAAGTTGTTCAACCTGAATACTTAGTCAAAATTCTTGCGCATTGCCCATAAAATTAAAAGTGAAAAAAATAGGTCTTTCAGCGCTGCTACTTTCACAGTGAACTCTCTACAGGGAACACATACACACTAAAGTATTATCACTTAGTTTTGTTACAGCCTGTATATCCGTTCAACGATGTCTGATACCTACCTGTAAGTTGTAACACAAGTCCATCAGATACTCAGTAGAACTTTATACAAGAAAATTACCCTTTCCCTGGTTTTTTTTTAATAAAATGAGGTGACAATGAGCAAACGGGTCAGCATTCAGCAACTACCATCGCTTATGGTTCTCGCAACATCAGAAGAGTTACAGGTGCGTTGTCGGGGCCATTCTGATAAGATAACGCATAATTTAATTCTGCCGTAGTAAGCCTATTTATTCTGTTAAACATTTTGAACCAAACCAACGCCGTAGGTACCTACGCAGGCCGCAGCTACACCTTCATAACCTCCAATAACCCCTACCAGTACTCAGTAGTAAATCCACAATTGAATTGATAGAATGTTGCAACGCGGACACACCTACAAATGTCATTCCGATGTGTTCACTGTTCTCTAGCACAGAACAGATACCATAGAGCTACTCAAATATTTCGTGATTTACCACAAGTCTACTCTAGAGCAGTCATTCTCAAAGTGTGCAAACGCCTTGTAGGAGCTCCGCGAGCGACACATAATAGGGAAGATGCGATATTTTTATTTTTTTGCTTATTTTAAAGAACTCCATGTAGAATAGACCACAAGTAAGTTTATTAAAAAATTAAAATACTGGAATTATCTGCAAAAAATGCTGTTTAAATTGTCAATTTTTTTGGTGCCAAAACGGATCTGTAGTCTGTATGACGTCACTACTGTTTGACAATTATTGACAATGGCCCCACCTGATCGTACCTCTCAAAAAGTTGTCATGCCCCGCGTTCAATTTAGCGTCAAAAGCGCTCAAAATAGGCAGCATTTTGAGCGTTTTGATCGTTTTTAACGCTAAATGATACGCGGGGATAGCATGTGTGTCGTCACTGAAATCCGTTCCGTTTCAACTAGTTACTTTTAATTCATAATTTTTGTAAAAAAACAATATTTTTAAATAAAATATTAACCATGCCACAGTGGCCCTTCTTTTATATTTTTTTAACAATTTAATAGCATCATAAATATTATATTTGCATGTTCCCTATTGTTTTTGACACCAGCATGGAGAAAATTCATTAAAAGACATAACATTATTTATTTTGGGGGTCCGTCAAAGATGTCGCTTCTTAAAAGGGTTTGCCATCAAAATAGTTTGAGAACCGCTGCTCTAGACCAAGGGCTCCTAAACTACCATAAGAACCCCAGGGACTGGGACGGAGGGTTCAAAAAACAAACTTTGGAAATCCCTCGTCTAAAATAGTGTCATGCAAAAGTGTTTTATGCAAGTAGGTACTCTACATATATTATGGAAATAATAATTTTTGACCATTTAACATTATTATTATAATTTACAAATTCCTAAAACTCCGGGACTTGAATATTGATGGAGTGATTAACCTATATTTTCATTCAAAACATTGCTTCCGGTATTTCAACTAAGTATTCATATTAATAAATAAGGCAATTCTAATAAAAACGGGTTTAGTTTTCCTACGCAAACAATTCAAATGTTAATTGTTATGGTAAAGTCGAAATTATTATACCAACTTGATACAAAACATACCACTCTATGACTTAATAGCTAATATCTCACGCCTAACTTGTATAAATTGTGATAATCGAAACTAGGTCTATTATAACACCACAGTTTAGTAACAACTGACAAGACATACCTTCACACAGCGACCACATAACCCAATAGACGCCTTTTTTTTTTTTTTTTTTTACGCCAAGAAATGCATTTACGCATTCCGCGGGGTATGGGAGATCCTGACGCGGATATGTGGGACTCACTCGAAAGCCCTACCCACTAAAACTTGGCGGTGCGCCCTCTCTCCGACGACGGAGCCACGGGTACGACACCGCGACCGCAACTCCACCAGCGGTCGTCTGCCTGGTGGTCGGCAGACCCCTCTTCGGAGGGGCGATTACTCGCCCCCCAGGCTGAACAGAGGCCCCAGTGCGGGCTTGTCTAGGCCATTCCTCTCCTTTTGTCGCGATGCGCGGGAGCACGTTGCGCATCACGACTCTCGCGGGGGCTCGGTGCAATGGGTGACGGCTTCCCCTTGCCGTCACCCTGAGCTCCCCATCTATGGCGGGAGGTTGTCGCCGTTGTGGGCGCGACGTCTCCGCCTGGGCCGTCTTCTAGAGTCGAGCGCCTCCCTTTCTCTCGTGTGCTCGGCCTCTTCCTTGGCAGTCATCACCTTCTCTGCGAAGTGTTCGACCGCCCTCCACTCCTCCTCACCGCACAGCATCGAGCGGATCAGTGCTGGCAGTGAGATGTCATTGCCAACCCAATAGACGCCTAATGTTTTGATTTCTCTTAACAAATTATTGTGTCAATGTGCTGAGGTAAGCGACGCGGGGGGAGAGGTAAGAAATGCATTACGATTGGCCAATTCAAATTCACGGCATGTCATAAATCAGAACTAGTGATGGGAAATACGAGAAGCGCTTGTCAAAAGAAATAAAAAAACCAGTACATATTTATTTTAAAGTATGGAATGAAGAAAATACTTTTATTAATTGTGGCAAGCTTCTAAAAATATACAAAAACGTTTTCGGATTATATTAAAAAAGTACCTTATACTTACCTAAGTATATTTAAAAATATACTTTTTTTACAAATTATATATTATATACTTTTTTTAAACTTTTAAAGGGCAAAAATTCTGTAATATTATATGATTTTTGCGAAACTTTTATCGTTTACGCAGCACAATAAGAAAAATCACCCGATTTTGAAACATTCTTCATTGGTGCTCTGCTCCTATTGGTCTTAGCGTGATAATATAATATAGGCTACATAGGATATATAATAAAGCGTTCCTTGATTAATACTGAAAAAAAATTCAAATCGGTCCAGTAGTTACTGAGATCAGCGCGTTCAAACAACAAACAAACACTTCAGCTTTATATTTATTATTAGTATAGATTATTTGACTTGCTAATTCCGCCACATGATTTCTAAGTCACAATGAAATTGATGGAAATTTATTTCTAAAAATAGTTGTTCGCCAATAAAACTGCTTGAAGTTTTAGTGACTAAAAATCTTTACTTGGTTACTTTCTTTACGCTTTCAAGATAAGATTTCATGATTACTTCACAACGCCGACGAAAAACAACGCTTTGTGATGGGTAGATAGTAGTAGTACTAGTAGATGGATGGTTTATCCATATTTCTCTTACTAAAATTGGCAAAAACAATGTTGGTACTGCAGAGCTCAGTAATCGTCGACAATTTTTATTGCTATTTTTTTTTGTGAGATAAGGGGGCAAACGAGCAAACGGGTCACCTGATGGAAAGCAACTTCCGTCGCCTATGGACACTCGCAGCATCAGAAGAGCTGCAGGTGCGTTGCCGGCCTTTTAAGAGGGAATAGGGAAGGGTAGGGATGGGAAGGGAATAGGGGATTGGGCCTCCGGTAAACTCACTCACTCGGCGAAACACAGCGCGAGCGCTGTTTCACGCCGGTTTTCTGTGAGAACGTGGTATTTCTCCGGTCGAGCCGGTCCATTCGTGCCGAAGCATGGCTCTCCCACGTATAGCTGTACGCTTTAAATTATAATCATTAATCAGTTGTTTAACAACAGTTCTACTCAAAATGACTTGAGCATATTATCACGCTTTGTTTCGATTTTCGATTAAAAAAAATATACCTCTGAAAGATAGTTGGTATCACATCACTAGTGACGCGTGACGATAACGGAAGAAAGGATAAGCATTACTAATTTGTATTTGATAGAAAGGGATATGACTTATGTCAAATGCTTTCGTCATGGATTCAGACCAGTGTAATTTGAGCTCTGAATAAATTGATTCTTGACAGTAAAAAAAATATTTTGTATGAAACGCACGAGATGTACATGGGTCACGGATGTGTCGGATAAGTCTTACATATTGTCTGAAAGTATTCGCCTTGCATTAGGCGTCTAGACTAGAGGCTATGTGGTCGCTGCCTTCACACAATATTGGAATATTACTTAAAGTGTCAATAAAGTTTAGGCAAACTTTTTTTTATGAAAGATAGAAGAGCACCTGATAGAAAGCAACTTCCGTCGCCCATGGACACTCGCAGCATCAGAAGAGCTGCAGGTGCGTTGCCAGCCTCTTAAGAGGGAATAGGGTAATAGAGGAGGGTAGGGAAGAGAATAGGGGAGGGTAGGAATTAGGAAAGGAAATAATTATGGGAGGGTAGGGAAGGGAAAAGGGTAGTGGATCGGGCCTCCGGTAAACTCACTCACTCGGCGAAACACAGCGCAAGCGCTGTTTCACGCCGGTTTTCTGTGAGCCCGTGGTATTGCTCGGGTCGAGCCGGCCCATTCGTGCCGAAGCATGGCTCTCCCACGTCAACATATACAAAAATCAATAACTATTCGATATTCGTACTTATAAGTAGTAGTTATTAGTAGAGCTGCTGTTTTATTTAGCTAGCTAAGCCAACTTAAAAAAGTCAAGTTATTTAGCTTAAACTGGCTGTTAGCATTACTTAAACCGCTTAATATTAGCTCATATTTCAGCCAACAACGGCTGAAACTTTTTCAGCTTTTCCCTGATTTCTTATCCATAAGCCTTCGATCAAAAGCCATAAAGAAGTTGTATTTGTAACTTGTAAGTTTTTAGTTGCAATTAATTTAAGTACTGATTTTTATTGCATCATGCATCCATAAGTAAGTAGTGTCAGAACTCAAAATATTATTGTGACGTGATAAAGAGAAAAGTCGCCACGCAAACTATTATTTGCGCGACCACGATCACATAAAATTTATATTATTTAGCAAACGTGAGAAGACATAAGTTTCTACACAACGTGTCTATGGTAGAAATATCTACGCCAGCCATTCCCAAAGCGTTCTGTACCGCGGGACTCCCCAAAGGCCTTGTAGGGGCTCCGTGAGCAATTCATAAATGGGCTTTAGAAATTTCGTCAGACCAGCATAGAGAATAATTAAAAAAAAAATGGGGGGTCTGTTGAAATTGACACTTAAAAGGGTTCCGCCACCAAAAAAGTTTGAGAACCGCTGTTCTACACAATGTGTTGGATATACGCAATTCTGTTTATTGATAGAGCGTAGGACGTAGGTGTAGTCTACGCACCTTTGATATTAAAAACAATCGCACGCAAATTTCACGTAAAAATCGCGCGAACGGACGCGCAATTGAATAAACTAAAATAGATTTGGCCAAGCGCCCCGTCCGCCCAAACTATGTGGGAAACTAGGTCGATACTCTGTTTACCGTGTCACTAATGCAGCTTATATCTAGCAAAGTAACTACCACGTGGTGGCACTGCGGTGGTCTTAGTGCTGTTGAGAAGAGGCAAGTGAATAGACTTAGATAAATGATTGGTCTCGCGCGCGCGGTCGTAGCGCGAGCGCGAGACCAATCATTCATCTAAGTGAATAGGATATGTTACTGCAATGTTTCCACGCTAGAGTCAGAACCAGCATTGACGGTAAACAAAAAGTTTTGTTCGACGTTTGTCAAGGTTTACTGATAATATTCTGAGTCAATATTGCGTATAATATTCCCTATAATTATTGTTACCTTACCTCGAGACTTGGCCATTAATTATTCTGTATTTAAATCTCTCTAAATCTTCAAAAACACGTGTCAACGAACTGGCAGTGGGCTAGATCAGAGACTCCTACGGTTTTCCGTTATTTAGATGGTAAACTATATTTTGTTTCTTTGCTTTTCGGTGTTGTTCATTCATTTGATCCTTAATGTAAAAAAAACAAAGGATTTTTGTATGTGTTCCGATGTCTATGTTACCGGCCAAACCCGATTTCAGGACAAACCAGTTTTGCCTAGGCTCAACTAGTTCTTCCTATACGCGATAGGAATAACTAGTACAGCCTAGTCCAAACTAATTTGTCCTAAGCCCGATAGGATAGACCAGTTTAGACTAGGCCAAATTAGTTGATCCTAATATCAATACGCACACTCTAGGATAAACTGGTATGGCCTAGTCTAAACATTATAGTATATCTAGAAAGTCAAAATAAATAGATACCTAAACTGAATAAAATACTCCGTAATTAGATTTTTTTTAATAAAGTAGTAGCTTTCATTTTCTTAGCCTGTTTCACAAGATTTTTTGCTGCAGTTGTTCTAGCTTTATGAATGTCTATTTCAGATGAAGAAACTTTTTCTTGGTTCAACAACGTTAATATCATCACTGTCTTCTGTCAGGGTAACATTGCGATCATCTTCTATTACCTTCCTTAAATCATCCTGAATATTATATTATGAACTCTGTGTTCTATTCCAAATAATGCCTTGTTTGGCGATTGTTTTATCCCTGAAGGGTAAGCGCGGTTTTTCATGAATTGAACATATTATTATCTCAAGCCAGCTTATTTCGTTGAAATGTTGTCCTTCATCCAAGAGCCTATCATATTCTCAATATCTTGATTAGCACGTTCAACAGAGGCTTTGACTGTGCCTGGGTTTTCCGTACATAATTTTGAGTGGGTCACAGACTGGCAAGACCAACGACCTCGCAAATTTTTTTCACTATTTAGACTAGGCCATACCAGTATATCCAAGAGTGTGCGTATTGATATTAGGATCAACTAGTTTGGCCTAGTCTAAACTGGTCTATCCAATCGAGCTTAGGACAAATTAGTTTGAACTAGGATATACTAGTTAATCCTATCGCGTATAGGAAGAACTAGTTGAGCCTAGGCAGAACTGGTTTGTCCTGAAATCGGGTTTGGACGGTAACATCTATAAAACCCTATTTGATTATTGTAAGTGTGGACCGTAGATGAGAACTACGTTTAATGAGAACCGTGAAGATGTAAACACGTCTTAGTCTAGTCACTTTTAATCTGGACGACTCACTGCAAACTTAAAACGATAAATAAACACCAAACCAAGCGTCGTAAAGATCACACAAATACATTTTTAAGACAAAATATATCTAAATCTCTATATCTTGCCCCACAGATATTTTTTTTTATAATAGCCAATAAAGTGCGTAAAAGAAAAATAAGACACAAATAACACTACAAGGAAGATTCGTCGAAAGAATCTCTTTTCGACGTCAAAATAATGACCGGGCGGCCTTGTAGCGCGAAATATTGTACTCAGGATAAAATAAATAATCTTAATGTAGGAAGACTGTAACAGGAATAGCTCAGAGACGCTTCCCATTACGTTCGATAATCTTAAAATAGGTGGAAGTTAACTTTAATCGCTTTTATCACTTGGTATGATAAAAATTAATATCGAAGATAATGTTTTTCTGTAATCGTTAATGAGTTTCCTTTGTTTACATATAGATACAATATGGATATGGTATTGTAAAGAAATTTATAGATGTTGTTATTTTAGGCTCTTTCGTAATAAAATATAATACTAGCTGTTTGACCGAGCTTTGCTCGGTATTCGATAAAACACAAATAAAATGACATTTTCTAAAAATGATTCCTAGCTAGATCGATTTATCGCCCCCGAAACCCCCTATATACTAAATTTGATGAAAATCGTTGGAGCCGATTCCGAGATTCCAAATATATATATATATATATATATATATATATATATATATATATATATATATATATATATATATATATATATATATATATATATATATATATATATATATATATATATATATATATATATATATATATATATATATATATATATATATATATATATATATATATATGATAATTTGTTAAGTCCAGGGGGTAAAAGTAGGTTGAGAAGCGGTCTGCTCTATATTTTTCTCTACTTAATTATTACCTTTGTTCTTCATTTTATGGTGGAGTTTAGGGACAGAGTCCTGAAAGTATAAAATGACCTCGTTAATATAAAAACTATCATTATATCCTTTCCCAGGACGGGACTCGACATAGTATCTAAATGGAAAACCGATTAAGATAATATAAAAGAAAAGTATGGTCCCTAAATCGGTTTAGCAGTTTATTACATTTCTTGGAGATCATCAAACTAAACTTTTGGACTTTGGTCAAATATAAATTAAGTATATTAGAAATACAAAATAGTTTCTATTTGTACTATTTCTAGATAATCGACAGGAACAATACGAAAACAACGCAAACTAAACTGCAAAAGTAGGAAATATAAAATAGAACTACCAACGCAGAGTTCAAATCTCGATTTGAACAGAAATCACGCCAACTATTTGTAGAAAAGTCACATTTCCTCGTGTTCACCACGTGGTAAAACTCTGAAAATAGCACTTTTCGCCGCTTTAAAAGCTGGACTTTATTACTCAGTATAAAATCATTCACGTATTTAATGAGTTATAAGTTCATTTACCGCTTTTTAGAGGTTAGTTTGTAGATAATGCAATAGTGTCTTCCAAAACCACCGACAAAAATATATATATTTCGTGAGGGTACCGGAAGTAAGCAGTATAACTACTCTACTATGGATTTAGCTCGCGGAAATAGGGTATCGGAATTATTATCGTGTAGTCGGATAATTGCATTCGGTAGTTTTAACAACGTATGTAACTAGGTATACGTACGTAACTAAAAGTATCGCAAGCGCTACGATGGCGATGCGTTAAATATCAAATGCCATACATTTGATCAGCCCCGGATCTTAAATTTTTTTCAGGTTGGACAAAAACTGAAAAATGCCGCCCCTCCTACCTGTTTATTTTCACCTTTATCATCCATATAATTTCAGCTATCAATATTATGTAGGATATATTATATTACGAGTATATAATTTAATTAACAGGGTAGGGTTTAAGAGGAGTCCACACCGCCCTTTTTTCCATACAAACGTTGTCCCCTGTTTCCTCCCTGGATAATGCTAGTAGAGTTATAATTTTTTTCCTGAATATCTACGGCCACTAATACGATGTCCCTATGTTTTCTTTTTTTTTCATAATTTAATTATTAAATAAGATATGAACGTTCAAAAACCCAAAAAAATGGCCAGATTTTCCGCTGTGTTCAAACGTCCAGAAAACAGATTTGGCTAGATTATTCAAAAAAAAGCAAAACATAGGAACACAGATCAAGCCTTTTTTTAATCTTTAATGAAAAAAGTACTTAAATCGGTTAAGTTTTGGAGAAGAAATCAGGGGACAACGAATCGTTGATTTTCTGGATTTTCTGCAGTTGTCTCTATCGCGTTCTGCGGTATAGGCTTGAGGTAAGGGAGACAGCTATAGATATTACACGTGCTTTTTTTTCATTTCTCTAGCCCCTGGTGTATCCTCTTAAAAACGTGCGGGAGCCGGGCGCGTATTTTGAACTATGCCTACGCGCCTCGCGAATAATAAATGTTCGTGCAGCACGTCTCACTCCGCAGTCCGCGCTCAGGGTATCGGTCAAGTTGATATGGCCATGAAATTGCTGTACTTGTGCTATTATATATTTTATTACGTGGTCAATGATGAGTTATCCATTGGTCCGTGAAGTATGAATTTGGCCGCCCCCTGAATTTGCCGCCCGGGGCACAGACCCCGGCTTGCCCCCCCCTAGATCCGGGGCTGCATTTGATATTTGTCGAAATTATCGAATGTAATTTTCCTAAGAGTACGGTCACACGGTCAGTCTGGCATCAGTCTGAGACTGGCCTCAGAAGTTGATTCCTAGGTAGATGGCGGACCTAAGTCAAACCCATCCGGCCGATCACAGCTAACATTGAATTGACATAAGCCGACCACAGGACGTAGGTCCGTCAACTGCCTAGGAATCAATTTCCTTGATGGTACATAACAAAAAAAATATCATTTCGTCATTTTCCCGTTATTCTGGACAGACTGATGGACTGAACTGATGCCAGGCCGTGTAACTTATGTCTAGAGCTTACGCGATATTAATAATATCAATGATGCAACAATTTCGCAGATTAAGTAAGTCGATAAGGTAACCCCACGATAACACCCCGCACAATGTAGCGGTGACATTGTGAAAGTTGCCAAGGTCGAAAATAGCTAATCGTAATTTTGTCACTGTCTTTTAAATATAGATTTCATTAATCATTTAGATGCCCGATACCAACAATCACACCACCACGCTAAATAATATTAAACTCTTTATTTGCACGCATAAAACACAAAGCAAGAAAAAAACAAATTAATAATTATTATTTAAAAAGCGCAAATTGGTTCAGCGGTTTCTACCAGACAACCATAAACGCGTACTTTGACTGTAGATTTTTTTTTATTTCTATGGAAAAATAGCGAAATAACAGATTGCAAATAAAATTCTTCATTCCTATTTCTCATGCGGTACATTATAATTAAACCCCAGGTTAATCAGAAGCATGTGCTAATTCAAGAAAAGGCTAAAACTGAAGGCACACTATTAGTCTTTAATTCCGGCATTTCATTTGGTATTTACTAGGAGAACAAGGTGCCCATGCCACCCGGACCCCTGTGTACACAGACTTTCGGAGGTTCTTAGGAAATGTAACTTCATTATTGTAAAATAAGAATCGGCCAAGTGCGAGTTGGACTCGTCCATGAAGGGTTCCGCAGCAGCAATAAGCAGTTATTGCATAAGTAGCATTTTTTATCAACTTATGCAATTACAATTCGCATACGTCTAGTCGCTCGCACACAAACACCGTACCGAAGTCAGTCGAACTGAAATGACGTTAACGACGATACACGACAAAAGTAGTCATCTTGAACAGCATGAGAATTCAATCGAGATTTCATTGTCCTCGAGTTTTGTTATGTGGGCAGTGGGTAGGCCTCTAGTATGCTTTTTAGGGTTCCGTACCCAAAGGGTAAAAACGGGACCCTATTACTGAGACTTCAATGTCTGTCCGTCTGACCGTCTGTCTCCAGGCTGTAACTCAAGAACCGCTATAGCTAGAGTTCTGAATTTTTTACAGATTGTGTATAATTATCTGTTGCCACTATAACAACTCCCATCACCCATGCAACAAATGTATTTTTTTGGCCTTTTTTTGCTCTACTTATATCAATAATGGCAACAGGTATTAAGTACCTACTTGAATTTTTCTCAAAGTCCTTAGTTATATGTGTACTTTAATACTTAATAATAATATTAAAATAAAATTAAAAATTAAGGGGGGCTCCCATACAAAAACAAAATTTTTGGCCTAATTTTGCTCTTTAATGGTACGGAACCCTTCGTGCGCAAGTCCGACTCGCACTTGGCCGATTTTTTTGTCTTCATTGCTGTATGTGTGCTTTGTTTTTTAGAAGTGTATTGTGAATTGTATGTCGAATAAATGTGTATTATAAATTATTATTTATTACCAGAAGTACAAGAATCGGGCCCCTCAAACTGCGCACTAGATAGTAGATAGGTCTATAACATCCGGAGTCCGGACGCTTTCCGATTGGCGCGGTGCCGACGTGCGTCAAACGCCGGCATCATGGCTTCAAAGAGCATCAGCACGGCCAGGGTGCAAGAGTATTGCCACAGAGTAGATAAGTATTGCAGTCAAAATATCAGGTGTAGACCTTTAGATTAGTTGCATTCAATAATAGCTTAATTCTTCGAGCCCCATAAGAGCACCGGTGATCCGTGATCGCGACAACAGTAGAATACAAAAGCATTTCCAGGAATCTGCGATCGAAGTATTAATATAATTATCAATTTCGTCAACATTGGTTTAGGCTTTAGCGGTTTACTCGTGTGGAGTAGTAAACTCAGCTTTCGCATTTAAGCGGCATTTTAGTTTTCTTAGGGCAGCTGTTTCACCACTTTCTGATAAAGAGCCGAATAGGCTATTTACAACTTTTTTGACAGATTCTCCATACTTCATCTGTCAAGTTAAGTGATGGATAGCCTTATCTTACGTGGGAGAGCCATGCTTCGGCACGAATGGGCCGGCTCGACCGGAGAAATACCATGTTCTCACAAAAAACCGGCGGGAAACAGCGCTTGCGCTGTGTTTCGCCGCGCAACGCGCAACTCACTCAGAGCTTACCGGAGGCCCAATTCCCTTCCCTACCCTCCCCTATTACCCTATTCCCTCTTAAAAAGCCGGCAACGCACCTGCAGCTCTTCTGATGCTGCGAGTGTCCATGGGCGACGGAAGTTGCTTTCCATCAGGTGACCCGTTTGCTCGTTTGCCCTCTTATTTCATAAAAAAAAATCAGGAAGTGGTGAAACAGGCCCCTAGAATAATAATTTTGCTATAGCAGCATGAATGTGAAAATGACTTATTTGACCCGATGACACGACTATCAATACAATCAGGTGATTTACTGCTTATTTTCTGGTTCATTTACAAATACTTACTTACAAATACATAAGTACTTACTTAAGGTAAATGTAGTCTCAAGAACATCGAACCTCAAAATCTGTGGTTAATTATGCCAATAAAGATTCGTCCATTTTGGTGTTATCCAGGATGTGGGTTGTTATGTATCAGTCGCTTCCCGTCAAGTCTGGCAGACAGCCACCGGCGGTCACTCGCTGGAGCAACGACACGGTAATTGCTAGCACCTAGACCTAGGGCAGCGAATCTGTTATTTCATGCAACAGTTATAACTTATACAGCATCGATATAGTTCTGAATTCTGATACTATCAATCAGGGCAACTAACCCAACAATAGGATTTATTATTGCAATGTTTTTTTATATGAGATAAGGGGGCAAACGAGTAAACGGGTCACCTGATGGAAAGCAACTTCCGTCGCCCATGGACACTCGCAGCACCAGAAGAGCTGCAGGTGCGTTACCGGCCTCTTAAGAGGGAATAGGGTAATAGGGGAGGGTAGGGAAGGGAATAGGGTAGGGGATTGGGCCTCCGGTAAACTCACTCACTAGGCGAAACATAGCACAAGCGCTGTTTCACGCCGGTTTTCTGTGAGAACGTGGTATTTCTCCGGTCGAGCCGGCCCATTCGTGCCGAAGCATGGCTCTCCCACGTCTAAATGTTTTCACGCTACATGCAGCATCAGAAAGCAGAAACTTTTGTTCGACATAAATTGACAACGTTTCTGTCAATATTCTGAATTTCTGATACGCACATGTCGGATTTAGGTCGGATTAACTGTATGTGCTGGTAGCGCCCTCTGCTCGGACCTTTGGGAAACCCAATGAACAAACGTCAAACGATTGTGTTTGGACTTTGGAGTGATATTGAAATTCGGAACGCGTTGTTTTGACTTTTGATTCCCATTTTGTGGTTTATGGCAATATCATATACAACATATTTTGTGGTTTATGGCAATATCATATGGCAATATAATAATATCATAGCCCATAGGTTTATGGCGAGACTGCTTTGAAACCTTCGTTCAAATATTTATGTTTAAAACCATATAGAATGTAAGTAAATTAATATTGGATTGTTGTAGCAGACTCGTAGTAGCAAAAATCAAAATCTTTGCTAAACTTTCGTTTTCAACGTACACAAAAAAATATCAAAATTAAAATATTTAAACGCCACTTCAATTGATAGCCTAGCCAGTACCCGTCCATTCTAAAAATATAATATTATGCTTGTACCAACTATTATCTATTCTGTGCCTATACTTAGTTTATAGAATGAACAGAATCGCAATTCGCACTGTACGGGTTGGAAAACAAAGTTTGTTTATCTATTCACAGTTTACTGTGAATTTTCTGAATGACGTGCTGAATTATTGTGAGGTGGAAAAATTCTGGGATAGCATTATAAATTCTAATCAATGGAAAACACCATGGAACTGAGAATAATCAGGGCGGGCAAAGCGAGCCCTAGTATATCCCACAACCAACACTTTTGTCATTGTTTCATGATTCATTTGATTCATTCATGACGTATAGAGGAAGTAGGAACCTTAAGGTTTGGTAAAATGAAACACATTGAGATCTATGCCTTTATTAAGGAATACCTGACGTTTCTTACACACAATTTTTCTGCAAAAAAGTCTAACACAAGTTAGTTAAACACAAGTAGACTTTTGTGCAAAAAAAAACAGAAAAAAGTGTAGAAAAATGATCTAGTGATCATTTCCCATAATTACTTATTTGATTTAACCAAATCTTATAATATTCTTACTTAAAATAACAAGTAAAACCTGCAAAAACATCACGTGATTGGCAGTTGGCTCTAAGAAATAAACAACATTTATTATTTCCTCTACAAACAAATGAATAATAAATACTAATTGATTTACAAGTGAAAAGTGTTGATATAAACAGAATAATCTTTCGCCTGGCGAGTGTGAACTCTGCAACTATTTCTGTATCTGACGCGCGAGCAGCATCATACAGAACAAACACACAAACAACATTATTAATTGCCTATTAGCCATAAGATTTAATAAAGATATTAAAAAGAATCCATAATAAAAGCGAGAGCGTATCTATCTATTACCAGTTAGGTACGAATATTAAAGTATATAATATCTACTTACTAAGTAGTAAGTACTTACATAATATTTATTATTCGTAGATTTATAAGTCACTTACAAAAATGTAGTGCCGCCTCGTCGTATGAACTTAACCTAAGATGGAATAATGATTTCTAATTATAATTATTTAAATTTAAGATAGCGCCAACTGCATATTTACGAATGTTTAAGAAAAAAGTAGATTTTCTCCCTATAAGGCGGGAGAGGACGTGTCTTCTTTAATTAATTCGTTCCAATTTGGAAATGTACCCGCAAAGGTTTGACATAGAATTTAGGCTCTAAAGTTGATATGCCTATTGCCTGCTAACATACAAGGTGTTACAAAACTAAGTGATAATACTTCACGGTGTGTACTGTCAACTGTGTAACTATGAGTCCCTTATGTAGAGTTCACTGTGAAAGTAGCAGCGCTGAAAGAGCATTTTTTTGTGTTTTGGGAAAATTCATGCGAAAATACCAATGGGAAAGCTCCCGAGCGTCATGAATTTTAAGTAAAAAAAAAACTGTTTCAGCACTGCTACTTTTATAGTGAACTCTATGTAAGGAGCAAATACACACGGCACACCGTAAAGTATTATCACTTAGTTTTGTGTGTAAGTTACCTACTTAGTTAGTCTTCGTTCGCGTAGTAGTTCGTAGAAGTTAGAACCCAACATTTCCAGTGCAGGCGCGGTCCGAAGTGTCACAGGGATCATGACATCCCCCAAAATCTAAGGTCAAATTGAAAAATATCAAAATCTTGCCAAATAATAAAAGGAAATTTTTGCCAATAATTTTTTAGTATACATAGTGAGTGACCCCCTCCAAAATTTCAGGCTGCAACCGCGCCTGTTCCAGTGCAGTGATGAAAAAAAGTATTATATTTATACATAAATAATACTTTTTTTTATCACTGCAGTAACAGTATTAAATATTAATAAATAATATAAAAGTATTATTTCTCCTGACTTTAAAGTTGCAGTGATGAAAAAAAGTATTATATTTATACATAAATAATACTTTTTTTTATCACTGCAGTAACAGTATTAAATATTAATAAATAATATAAAAGTATTATTTCTCCTGACTTTAAAGTTGCAGTGATGAAAAAAAGTATTATATTTATACATAAATAATACTTTTTTTCATCACTGCAGTAACAGTATTAAATATTAATAAATAATATAAAAGTAATATTTCTCCTGACTTTAAAGTTTAAACTTATCAGTTGTCACCGTAACCTCTACCTACTATTATCATCTTACATCTAAATCGGTTCATCGTTTTGGTTGACCTAAATATGTAACATATTAGTCCGAAACGAATCAATAATTAATATTATCACTGACAAATCCGATATATTTGAATACAAAACATACAACATTGGCGCTCTATTAGTTATACAGTGTGTTTGTGTAAACACCGTTATCCTTGAAACCATCAAATGAGACCGTCAAAATGAACAACTTATTCTATGAGAACAATGCTGGTAACTCGAAAAAATCTGTCTTCATACCCATACAAATTGCCGATCCGGGCATCCGTATGGGTATGAAGACGTATGAAGACGGCATTTTTTTTTGAGTTCCCAGCATTGTTCTCATAGAAAAAGTTGTTCATTTTGACGGGCTCATTTGATGGTTTCAAGGATAACGGTGTTTACACAAAGTACATTAAAGATGGCGTCAATTTCAAAAAGGCCTTGACTTTCGTGATAAGAGCCAATTTAAATACAAAAGGATGTTAATTATAGGTTTCCTTTTGATAATGTTGTTTTTACAGGAAAAATACCTATGTATGTAACCTATTTTGCACATGTATGTTAAAGAATAAAGATCATGAAATGCACAGTGCACGTTTTGATAAAACTTTTTTTTTTGGCTTTTCATAAACATATATTTTGACGACAACCTATAAGCTGAAGGAAAATGAAGATTATTATAGAGAATAATAGCATACTTCACCAATATCAAATTCCTGAAATAATAAATTATTCGGATATTGCCAATAAGTGATTGTCAATTTCGTGTTAGCCTCATGAGTCATGGTCATATTATTTTATGTAGGTACCTAAATACATGTTGCGATATGTTCTATCGTACCCGCAACTCTGCCTTAAGCGATGAGTGGAGCACCATGGGGTTTTAGTGGGTAGCAGGAGTCCCACATACCCCGGCCGATATCCCCAATTTGCCGGGGATGCGTAAAGCATTTCCCCATGTTAAAAAAAAAAGGTACCTAAATACATAGTAGCAATTCATCATTAATATGTAGTTTGGAATTGAGAGATTTTATAATTATTATTCGAAATAGGCGAGCCGCAAGTAGTCCTGAATTCTGACTTCTGAGTCAGCTGCAAGCAAAAACAAGAAAAATACAAAACCGCTGACAAAATGTAATAAAATTAATACCTACAGTCTTCATATTGTCACAAAATCTAGTATTTCAGTTAGCATAGTCACGGAATGGGGTCAAATATTCGACCCATTGTGCCATTTAAATCGGTATTCTCGTCCGCCTAACATTAATAATATTTTAAAACAAGTTTAACAATGCGTGAGTCTTACTGACCTTTCCTGAAATGAAAAATAGAAATAACTATTATCACGACACATCCATAATATCAATACTTCCATACTAATATTATAAATGCAAAAATGTGTCTGTCTGTCTGATACCTCATATACTTAGTCTGTCAAAAAAGTGAAGAAATTAAAAAGTGGCAACATCGTAGTGTCATCCCTTTCAAACAATGCTTTCAAATCAATCTAATAAGAAAAAAAAGGGACGATGTTGCTATTTAATTTCTTCACTTTTTTGATGAATTAGGGGGCGACTAACCCTAAATTGTCGATTTTATAATTCACAATTTTCACGAATTTTTCATAGGGTGGGTTGCACCAGATGCTTGGTTATAGTTACAGTTATGGTCAAAGTTATGGTTATAGTTAAGGCTAACTTTAACTTTAACCTTAACTTTGGCCACAGAATTTGACAGATGACAGCTGGTCCGACAAGGCTTTAAATGAACGTGGGCGGGGGCGCTGCTGGTAAAGAAGAACTGTCAAAAATGGCGTTTTCGTTTTATTTAAGATAGAGATACCTTTCCAGGACAAAGAAATTAGAAATTAATTGATAAGAAAGAATATGAACTTAACCCATTTTAGGTTATTATTCCTAGCGATTGTCGATATTTATCGAGTGAGAAAAAACTAATTTGGCGATGAATCCGCGTCGTCTTTTTTCACTGGTGTAATATAAAACTTAAAAGACGGGCGTGAGTGTGAAGGGCTGGACGATATTTGATTTTTTGCGTTAGTCGCCCTCTTAATGAAAATGAAAAATTGATATCTGCAAACGACGAAACTATGAAAGTGGAATTAATTGGTCGATGTATTTTGAATAAAGTAATTAACACAACAATAATCAAAGTTAATAATCCAAAGTCACCTGCCGGCTGCCGCCATGAGTCAGCCGTCAGGCTTGCACCCACTGTATTAAAATAGAAAGTTAATATACCTATCACATTAAAAAATATATTTGCATATTAGTGTCCCCGCAGACTTACAAGTTACAATTTAAAGTTGGCCGACTATCGTACAAACCACAGAAATAGATCAAGATAGAAGCGCCATGTCGCTCCAATTTGTATGAACACGAGCGTATGGCGCTTCTATCTTGATCTATTTCTGTGGTTTGTACGATAGTCGGCCAACTGTAAGTCTGTGGGGACCCATGTTCTAAATGCACAACTGTGTCTGTAACTCATACTTGTAAATATGCCGGAAAAATTATTTCCGAGATAAATGATTTCGCTGAATAGAAGTTGTGACTTGTGCGCACAATCTATTATCTAATGGACTTATCTGATTCTGATGTGAAATCCCATACGTATGCAATGTGACTAAGCACACACACACACACACACACAGGTCCAGGTGATGAAATATTGAAGCATTTACTATCACCCCCGCTTAAACTACTTTCATGTAAAAATGTGATTAATTATTTTGAAATTCATGCGCTTTGCCGGTTTTTATTAGGGTTCCGTACCCAAAGGGTAAAAACGGGACCCTATTACTAAGACTTCGATGTCTGTCTGTCCGTCTATCTGTCACCAGGCTGTATCTCAAGAACGGCTATAGCTAGACTTCTGAAATTTTCACAGAATGTTCTGTTGCCGGTATAACAACAAATACTAAAAACAAAATAAAATTATCATACAACAAACGTGACTTTTTTGTAATTTTTTGCTCGATATCAATAATTGCTATTGCTAGGCACTTGAAATTTTTACAAAATCTATTATATTTGTACTTTAATAATTGATTATAAAATTAAATTTATTATTTGGTAATCCCATACAAAAATCACATTTTTTGGCTATTTTTGCTCTATAACGGTACGGAACGTAACCTTTCGTGCGCAAGTCCGACTCGCACTTGGCCGATTTTTATTCATAGTCAGTGTGATTGTGAGTCATACATAGAGACTATTTTACTGACTCATTGTTGTGCTTTCCACATATTATTATGCTAATAATATTGTGATTTGCACTAATAACTTTACATAAGTACAAACGGGCTAGGTATTTGTTTACGACTTGCGTTCTTTACTTACTAAGCATTTTAGTTATGGAAATGCTTAGGTCTTAGAGTACATAGAAGAATACTTAGAGTGGTGACATTATAGTACTTATACTAAGAGCAGTTTCTCAATCTCAGAAATATCGGCTCAGCGGTATATGGAGAAGAGGTGAATGACATTAAAAAAACTCTAAGTACATTCGACAACAAAAAAAATTGTACAACAAAAAAAGAAAAAGACGGCTGGAATGAGGAATCTGTTTATTATACCACACAATCTAAAAAAACCGGCCAAGTGCGAGTTGGACTCGCCCATGAAGGGTTCCGCAGCAGCAATAAGGTTTATTTTTATGAAATTAAAAGGGTTTTGATTTATTTTTATGTTTCAGTTGATTAATTGAAAGTTAAATTAAGATTTACCATTAATGACGTATAAAAAATTACTGATCTACTAGATGTCGTTCGAACCAGTTTTCGTTGGTAGATTTTGTAGTAATGTACATCATATATTTTTTTAGACTTATCATGACTTATACTTTAGAAGTTAGAGGGGGGGGGGGGGGGGAGACACACATTTTACCACTTTGGAAGAGTGTCTCTCGCAAACTATTCAGTTTAGAAAAAAATGATATTAGAAACCTCAATATGATTTTAGAAGACCTATCCATAGATACCCCACACGCATAGGTTAGATGATTTTTTTTTTGTTTCAGTTGTATCTATAAATTTTTTAATATTTTTTCCATTTTTGTATCAAAATCTTAAAGCGGTTCACAGACTACATCTACTTACCAAGTTTCAATAGTACAGCTCTTATAGTTTCGGAGAAAAGTGGCTGTGACATACGGACATGACGAATCTATAAGGGTTCCGTTTTTTGCCATTTGGCTACGGAACCCTAAAAAGGCAAACTAGGCAAACAGGCATACAATTATAGACATTTTTTGGGGTGAATTTAAATTTTTACATACCAAATTACATACTACTAATGCTAACGTATGGAAATAAATTCCTCGAATGTCAAGTTCGTGGACATTTTAACATAATTAAAATAAAGCTGTGTTCACACCACTCTCTCAATTTAGCTTTAAACTAATTATTTTGTATCCAGTAACTTCTTAATCCTCCTATTTTATTGACATACTTTGTTATACAATGTTATATTTTATCATTTTTAGTGAGGCGGTGATGAGTGATAAGTGATATCCGTAGTCCGACTGCAGAGACCAATTTTTTTTTTATTTAGAAGACAACATCCTGGACCCTGGGCCCTGGTTCGTCGCGATTTTTTTTTTGACATCAATTTCAAATATTAAAAACCGGCCAAGTGCGTGTCGGGCCACGCCCAATATAGGGTTCCGTAGTACCAGTTACCACTAGTATTTGAAAATGACATACAAAGTCAATGAACGGACATTTATAACATTCATTGACCATACGTTATAATTTTATAACGTGTTTAAACCTACTAACAACATCATCTCAGTTTCTTTATAATTCGCCGAATACATTATTTAGTTGATCGACTATTACTCAATAACTTATGAAGTCTTCTTAGCCGTGATAGTTTTCCTTTTAAATTCAGCATATTTTCTACTCCCGTGAATTTTTTCACATTTCCAGAAACAACCGTTTAGCTGGTAGAAGGAGGGGGGGACACTGGACTCTAACGATTTTTTCTACTTTAAAACTTAATATTTCTTAAATGGGTCCGTAAATCAGAAAATGATCTATGAATACCCATAATATTTAAAGAAAACTATGCAACGACAGCCCACACGATGGGGTAAGCGCGAAAAAAATTTCATCCCCGCTTGTTGTGTAGGGGAGGTACAATAAAAAAAAATATATTTTTTAAGATTTTATGTACCATTTTGTCGGCATCATTAATATGTGTATTCATGCCAAATTACAGCTTTATAGGTCCTATAGTCTCTGAGCAAAACCGCGGACAGACAGACGGACAGACGGACGAATAGACCGAAACTGTAAGGTTCCTTGTGGACTACGGACGGACACTACGTTACTACGGACGATACTACGGACCTAAAAAATTGTATATTCTATGTAAACAAATATTACTTTTAAGTTTTTTTTTTTTTTTTAATGAAATAAGGGGGCAAACGAGCAAACGGGTCACCTGATGGAAAGCAACTTCCGTCGCCCATGAACACGCAGCATCAGAAGAGCTGCAAGTGCGTTGCCGGTCTTTTAAGAGGGAATAGGGTAATAGGGGAGGGTAGGGAAGGGAAGGGAAGGGAATAGTTGAGGGTAGGGAAGGGAATAGGGTAGGGGTTAGGGGATTGGGCCTCCGGTAAACTCACTCACTCGGCGAAACACAGCGCAAGCGCTGTTTCACGCCGGTTTTCTGTGAGAACGTGGTATTTATCCGGTCGAGCCGGCCCATTCGTGCCGAAGCATGGCTCTCCCACGTAAAATAGGAATTTTACCATTGAGGTTATAAGTAATGCTTTTAACCAACGTTTAACCGATCTCTTCGTGTGTTCATCGCCTTAGTATGTAGTGTGTCCATGTGTAACGTATCACACTGTCAGCTGTCTCAAGTCTCAACCGAAATAACAAAATGCGCACAACACCAATATAACCAACTTACAACAGTTTTGCCAGAAAAAAAAAAAACAACGGCCTAAGGGCCGAGCCAATAGCCAGCTTCTTCGATACTTGGACGGCCAGGGATTGCTAAGCGACAAACAATACGGGTTCCGTAAGGGTCGCTCGGCTGGTGATCTCTTGGCATACCTGACTCATCGTTGGGCTCAGGCAATTGAGTAGAAGGGAGAGGCATTGGCTGTTAGTTTGGACATTGCGAAGGCCTTTGATCGGGTTTGGCCTAAAGCGCTGCTATCAAAGCTTCCATCATACGGGCTGCTCGAGAAATTATGTAAGTGGGTCACTAGTTTCTTAGCAGACAGAAGCATAAAGGTCGTAGTTGACGGCGAATGCTCGGAAACTCAGTCTGTTAATGCTGGTGTCCCTCAGGGCTGTGTGCTATCGCCTACTCTAGTCATACTGCATATCAATGACATGTTACAAACCAATGGCATTCATTGCTATGCGGATGATAGTACAGGTTATGCTGTATATACCGGCTCCCCTAATATTTCTCGGCAAAATGTCACTGAGAGTCGAAACAAACTTGTGTCTAAGGTGGAGAATTCATTGGAGAAGGTCTCTGAATGGGGTAGACGTAACTTAGTCCAATTCAACCCCGCCAAGACACAAGTCTGCGCGTTCACCACTAAAAAGTCACCAATGGTCGTTTATCCTCGTTTCGATGGCACATCTTTAACCATCTTCCCTAGCATTGAGATACTTGGCGTCAACATATCGAGCGAAGTCCAGTTCCGATATCATCTTGAGGGTAAGGCCAAATTAGCCTCGAAGAAGCTTGGCGTTCTTAACAGAGCGAGACAGTACTTCAGTCCGGATCCGGACCAACGCCTACAACTCTACAAGGCGCAGGTTCGGCCTCATATGGAATATTGTTCTCATCTCTGGGCAGGGGCGCCAAAATACCAACTGCTCCCTCTGGATCGTATCCAACGAAGGGCTGCTCGAATTGTTGACTGCCATAGTGTTTCAAACAGCTTGGACCCCCTGGAATTACGCCGAGATGTAGCTTCACTCTGCATCCTCTACCTATCGGTTGTATCACGGGGAGTGCTCTGAGGAATTGTTCGGAATCATACCACCTGCAACTTTTCGCTATCGTCCCACGCGAAAAACATTCTATCCTCATCACCTTGATGAGTGGCAGTCTTCCACAGTGCGTTTTTCGCGTAACTTTCTGCCGCGCACTGTAAAACTCTGGAATGAACTGTCACCAGCAGTATTTCCGGACCGATACGACCTGCAAACCTTCAAGAAAAGAGCGTATTCCCTCTTAAAAGGCCGGCAACGCACCTGCAGTGCGGTATTGTGTTACATAACATATAAAATTCAAATATTTTATTTCAAGTCCGTATCGATTTATTCGTTTTGATCAATGTTTTTAAGCAGCTCACCTGACTATGGAGATTAATCTGACAGATTTTTTTTTAAACGGGCTTTGGCCCACCACACATTCCCACCACTGTATCTCCTGTGTCGCCAGGATCGACAGCGGCATCCAACCACGAAAACCCTTTGATATGATCTCAGGGAGCCCGAGGGACATGCTAAAGCTGTCTTGGGACCCGCAACGAAATTAATCAGAAGAAAATAGGAGGAGTAGGAAGAATTCCAGATTCAATCTGACAGATGTCAAATGTTACCTAATTACCTATTAAAATTCCCCGACTGTTATACGCCTTTTAGGGTTACGTACCCAAAGGGTAAAAACGGGACCCTATTACTATTCTTTCTCTACTCTCACAATTTCATACCTACAGAAATATGTGGTAGAGCCTGAAATTTCACATTTGAAAGGATAAATGAATGTTTACATTTTTTCACGGTTCACGTGGCGATTATTAAATCTAATTAAAACTCTACAATGGCGAGTTAAATTGTTTATGCGTTCCAAATTCAAACATTTTTCTGTGTTGCCAGACGAAACAAACACAGACTGACGTGTTGTTTGATAGACCATAATAATATGTCCGACGTTGCAGAAATTAGGACGTTGGAGGGCAAAACCATTGGGCAAAACACTAACCCCATTACTAATAAACGCTGTATAAGCTTTGAATAGTTATACAGTGTTTTGTCTTCTTCAATCCAATTAAAAATGTCACTTGTGTGACAGGAACAAAACACTGTATTTAAACTATTCAAAGCTAATACAACAAACAAATATTTTGTATAAACTACGTTATAGTACGAGAGCCCTAGAACAATTTTTTTTTATTACTATCAAGCACATTTTTTGTGAGTAGCTTCATTTTGATAAGACTAACACGGAACAACATTTTTATTTGCGAAAAATCTCGAAAGTATGAAATCCTTTCTATCTCTGTCAGCTACCACTGACAGAGATAGAAAGGATTTCAAACTTTGAATTGATGGTCCTAAAATATGGACTGTTTTATTTGTAGGACAATGTTACTCTTAAATAATTATACTAAGGGCCTGTTTCACCACTTCCAGATAGGGCTATCCACCAATTAATTTGACAGATCAAGTATGGAGAATCTGTCAAAAAAGTTGTGAATAGCCTATTTGGTATTTTATCAGAAAGTGGTGAAACAGGCCCTTTATATAATAATTTAAGAGTAACATTGTCCTACAAATAAAACAGACCCTAACGAGCAGATTTTTTGTATATTGATAGATTAATGTTCATATTATGAATATTAATCTATCAATATACAAAAAATCAGCTCGTTAGAGTTCCGTTATAGGTTTCTGTAATCAACAAAACTTGGTTGCTTAGGTAATCGACATCATCCAAGACCAATATGAGAATCCAGCGTTATGGGGCTTCTACACGATGGGTCATGATGGACAATCACCGGCGATCACGATCGTGTAGAGGGCATAATTATTAGCGATAGGCCATGATGGGCGTCGATGGAGCGCAATCACCATTGTGTCGGTTTTTCGCACAATCATCAAAGGAAGTTCGGCCATGATTGTAAGCGTGTCCACACGAAAAACGAATGCCGAATGCCGATCACTCAGTTCGTATTTGTTTACGGTACGGTGCGGACGCGTGCTGTTTTGTTTTCAACGATGTCGGAGACGTGGTCAAATGATGAAACATTTAAATTTAAAGAATTGTATCAAAAAGAGCCTGTAATTTGGATGGAAATAGTAGCAGCTGCTAATGTTTCGACGTCCATTGTTAACCGATGACAATTAACAAATGGAGGTGCAGCGATCGTGTAGACAGGTCCACGATCATGGTGACTTGAATTCATGGCACATTCTAGATTGTCCATCATGGCCCATCGTGTAGAGGCCCTATTAGGGTGAATTAACATTGCAACGTGACGTGAGTCGTGACGATGCAATTACTTATTAATAATTAATAATTATTATTTATGAATAAAAAAAGTTTACAATAACTTCGATATCAAATAACATGCCAATTTCCTTAAACAGAACTTAAGGGGCCGGGTGCCATCGAAATTCTCATACACACGTAATACCAAAATAATTTTCTCATACGAAAATATTGAGTTATTTTTCAGCTTAAAATAGTAATTACCTAGGTTCCTGCACAAAATTTTACTACAAAATATTTAAACACTAAAAAATATAGTGAAACACTAAAAAATATATAAATAAATACTTATTAAATTGACTACAATTTAAACTACTATTTTAAGCTGAAAAATAACTCACACATGTTAAATATTTTCGTACCTACATGAGAAAAATATTTTGGTATTACGTATGTATGAGAATTTCGATGGCACCCGGCCTCTTAATACTTATCTATAAAGTTACGATAACATAACTAACTTTCATTATTTTTAAAGTAATAAACAAATATTTGTTTATTACTTTTATGTTACGTAACCGTAACTATTATATTATAGTCAGAGACGCAGCGGTCATTCATCGTAGATAATTTAATAAAACGATATCGGGCTCTTTGTTTAGACTGTAGATTATCTTATTACTCGGATTAAGAGTTATCGCGAGACAGATAGTGTTAAAATACGAAATACAACCGTCAACCACAGACTAGGGGATGGTTTGTTAACATGAAAACTCGAAATTGTTAAAGTAAAACTTTTGTGCGAACTTTTTTGGATATGTACTAATATTATAAATGCAAAAGTGTGTCTGCCTGTCTGTTACATCCTCACGCCTAAACCGCTGAACCGATTATGCTGAAATTTGGTATAGAGTCTATAGAGATACTTTAAGTGCCCCGGAAAGGACATCTAAGAATGAATTTTGGCGCAGCGGAGTTGCGGGCGTTATCTAATCAAATATGCTAAATATCTCACGTCAAGTTTAAGAGTGTCAGGACTCAGGAGTCAGGACACAAAGGAGAGAAAAATTCATTAAAATAAAAGGATGTAGGTAATAGGTAGCTATTATATTATTATGGAATGCAAGTGGAACCTACTGTTGTAAAAAAACTATAAAAGGCGGTATTCGTTTTATTAGTTTTAAATGTAATACGTATACCTAATATTATACGTATACGTGTTGTTATCTACCTACCTGGTCTAAATAATTTTAAAAAATCGGCCAAGTGCGAGTTGGACTCGCGCACGAAGTGTTCCGTACCATTATAGAGCAAAAATAGAAAATAAAAGGTTTTTTTTTGTATGGAAATTAAATATTTTATTATTAGTTATTAAATTATATTACAACTGAGTATTTTGTGAACATTTCAGGTGCCTACTTATTGTCATCATTGATACGACAGATATCGAAGTCTCAGTAATAGGGTCCCGTTTTTACCCTTTGGGTACGGAACCCTAAAAATGTCAAAATTTTTCATTATAGAGCAAAAATAGAAAATAAAAGGTTTTTTTTTGTATGGAAATTAAATATTTTATTATTAGTTGTTAAATTATATTACAACTGAGTATTTTGTGAACATTTCAGGTGCCTACTTATTGTCATCATTGATACGACAGATATCGAAGTCTCAGTAATAGGGTCCCGTTTTTACCCTTTGGGTAAGGAACCCTAAAATATATATTTTATGCCATATAAATGAAATGCTACCTATACTAATTTTACAATTCTACGTATAGAATATAAAATAGAGATCCATACGGTACGGTCTATAATTTTGCATAAGGAATGGGGACGCATATTTTGTTTATTCATTCAAGATCTGCCTGAGGGCTGGGACCCACTTCAAAAATAAGATTGAGTTCAGTTCAGTTGAGAAATAAGTACTTAGTTTTTTTTTTTTTATTATAAAATTGTGGCCGTCTATGGACTGTTCGTCCATATCCTTTTTTTGTTATTTTATTATTTAGATTTTTCGCACCAAGGATAATAATTGAAATAATATTATGAATTTTAATTAATTGTGGTCCATCACGCCATGGACACTTTTTTTTTTTTTTAACAAGTAATATATGTATATTTATATATATATACTTACTTAGTAGAATAGACTATAATATATTATACATATAATAAATAAATATATATTTATTGTTTTATAAATTACATAATAATAATATGTTTTGAACGGTGAGGTCCCAGTCGGTGTGGCGGCCAGTAGGTCCGACATTTTCCGATTTCCTTAGATTTTATGCTGCTCCACCCTTTGCCTTTAGATGTTGTGACATTGGCTTGGTGGAGAGGGGTCACTCAAGCTGGGTGGAGTTTCTAGGGTGTTAAAGAGATATCGTTCTGTGTCGAATCTGCCCGCCATGTGGCTTAGGACTTTATCGTTCCTGTCTTTTATAGCCATTTTTATGTTATAATCTCTTATGTGTTCGGTTGACACCTCCGTGGCTCTTTTTATGAAGCTTGCCACAGCGTCTCCATCAGTGTCAGTGTAATAGACACAGGTGTTAGTGTGCCGGGATATGGCTACAACTGCATGAGGAACGCTGTCATGGATTGCCAGCTTTCGGGACTTGGTAACTAAAAAAAGTAAAAGTACTTAGTTTGAAAAAGTATTCATCTCAGAAAAATTTACGATTTTCGCACGACAAACGAATGTTAAGCAACATGTTTATAATTTTACAATAGATTTTAACCGCAGTTTAATTAATATTATTATTGTGTTTCAACCTTTTGTTACAATGGTTGTGGCGTTAATGTTGATAAATACAAATTACTTAATTGTAAAATATTATAATCCATTATTATTAATCCTTAGATACAATAAAACATTGAACTATTTATGTTGTAATCGTATTGTTAAAGCAACGATACACGTTCGGGTAAAAAAGATGTCAAACTGTGACGAACATTTGGACAAAAATAAAATTAAAAATATTATGACAATTGAGTGCCTATCCCTATATAAGCCCCAATTTCACCAACGACTGTTAAAGTTAGCGCCGGAATTAGTATGACGTTACCTCTTTCGATTTTCATATGAATGAAAGAGAAGACATTACATTTTAACAAGCTGTTAACACTAACAGACGTTGGTTGGTTAGGTACGTGTGTACCTACATATAATACATAATATTATGGGTTATCCTATGATATTAAATTTGTGTTTGCCTTTACTACCAGGCACAAAATATAATATATATGAAATATCAAATAACCAGCAAAAAAATCATCCGATCACATGAATCCAAAAAAAATTGACTTAAACATACTTATAAGTTATAGTATAAAAGGTATAATAAGTACTTATATATTATGTATAACATTAGGCAAGCACTGTATACATTAGAAGGAATATAATTAAGCACAAAAAAAATTCAAATTTGAAAGTTTTTAACTCGTTATCAACGAATCACAAACAGTAATATTGTGTATGTTTGGCGTTGAATGTAAATGGAATCGTGTGTGGCGGATATTACCGTCATAACAATAACAATATTATCCGAATGCGGATAATATTGTTTTTCCTTTCGCCACTGCGCAGTACCCGGCGCGGCGCGGCGTGGTGATAACACAAGATAAACTAACTTAATATAATATTACTCATATAACTCGTATTATGCAGGTTTATTTCCGAACTCCTAAATTAAAAAAGAAATTTGCTTTTACGTCAATTTTGGATTATTAAGAGGCCGGGTACTTTCGAAATCGTAGTAAATTTTCACACAGGAACCTAGGTAATTACTATTTTAAGCTGAAAAATAACTTAAACATGTTAAATATTTTCGTATGAGAAAATGATTTTGGTATTACGTATGTATGAGAATTTCGATGGCACCCGGCCGCTTAAACGGTATTCTTCGAGCGAAGTAACTACTTTTGCAATATATTATTGCATGGGGTAAGAAAAATCGCGGCGATTTGATATTATTATGCTTGCCTTGCATAAATACAATACATGTAAGTTGTAACACAATAATATGTTACGACATTTTGGAAACAGACCCGGCATTTAAGTTTTCGATGTAAAAACTTCTTTAGTGGCGTAGTGCACTTTTTTGGGATGCAAAATATGGGTTTAAAAAAATGTTTGATCTGGTTGAAAATTCGGAAGGCAGAGCTCAGAGGAAGTAAAAAATGAGACGAGATTTTGCGAAAAATATTATATTATATAGCCTTTGAGGCTAGCAGCTACTGACAATAAGGTATACCACTTTACACTGAATGAAAACTTACAGTTAAAATTAGGCTGACTAACCTAATAAGAACTCTCGCCAACTTTATATCCATCATCTCTAATTATTATTTATTAATATATAAAAACGTAGCTTGTCTTTTACCTACGTCATTAGAGAGAATGACCTGCGAAAGATAAGAGAACCTGGCAAAGTGCCAAACTTTACAGATGGAAGAATATTTTGCCAGAAATGTTGTAATATGCTCTTCAAAAATTAACACTCCGACGTAGCCTTGTCAATTTACTGCTAAACATGGGGCCACATTTGGGAAAATTCAAGGTGTTGTCCACAAATTACAATACGACAAGATGTTGGCCGCATCTTTGTAGCGCTGAAATTCGTTCTCTCTCGGGAATCTACATTTTTCAGTTATAAAATCAATCCTATGGTTTTTAAGAGGGCGACTAACCCAAAAAATCAAACATCGTCATTCTCTCTTCACACTCACGCCTGTCTTTCATATGCGGTATGCCAGGTAAAAAAGGACGACGCGAAATCATCGCCAAGTTAGTTTTTAACCCCCGACAAAAAAGAGGGGTGTTATAAGTTTTTGATAAGTTTGACGTGTCTGTCTGTCTGTCTGTCTGTTTGTCTGTGTGTGTATCTGTCCGTGGCATCGTAGCATCTAAACGGGTGGACCGATTTTGATCTAGTTTTTTTTGTTTGAAAGCTGACATGATCGAGAGTGTTCTTAGATATAATTCATCATCATCAGCCTGTTCAGTGCTGAACAATCAGTGTTTATCTGGTTCATGAAAGGCCGTTGGCAACTTGTAGTCGTTTGATAGGTTTTATATTTCATTCTAGTTCGTGACATTTGTGAATATACAATATACGTATACACATAATAATGGAAAGTTGACCTGGTGCTGCAGCATCACCTGGTAATCAATAGGATATCCAACTCCTCGCCAATTTAGAGCAGAGGTTTCGTGTTTGGGCTCATTTTAATTGCGACAACCAGTAAAAAGTAGATAAACAGTAAATATTTACATGCTGCTGCTGCAGCATCACCTAGATTCTATAGAAACCGAGCTTCGTATGAACCCGAAGTGGAGGTTTCATGTTTGGGCTCATATTAACGGCCTCATCGAAAAGGACATTGATAGAATATGGTAATTATGAGAATATGAGTGTGTTGATAGGAATTATTCTGCACTATTTAAACCGACACAAGTTTAAAAAGTATGAAATAAAATTAAATTAAGAAATTTAAAAAAACCCCCGCCAAATAACTTTAAAAAGTAATGAAATAATATTAACTGCCTTTAAGTTCAAATAATTCCTAACTTGTGTAAAGTAATATTTTAGTCCATAATTGTTGTTAAGGTGTGTCGGGGGAAAGCTTATGTAGATGTTTGATTTCACATAACAAGTTTAAGGATCAATTCACAGAGAACTGAATCGAAATAATCAGCGAGTTGGCGGTTGTAGGTTGTAGTTCACTTGGCGGTCCCCCGACACACCTTGACAACAATTATGGACTAAAATATTACTTTACACAAGTTAGGAATTATTTGAACGTAAAGGCAGTTAATATTATTTCATTACTTTTTAAAGTTATTTGGCGGGGTTTTTTTTTAATTTCTTAATTTAATTTTTTCGTATTAACATAAATATACAACATTTTAAAAATCCACCTGGTCAGTGTCTCAATGATAGAATTTTATAAAATGTTTTAAAATATTAACTTAGTTTAATGCACGGTAATTATGGGCTAGATGCTACTGGTAGGTATACTTACATATAAAATAGTAGGCACATTTTACCCTATTTGTATACATTGTAATATTAATCTTATATCTAACGAGAACCAGACGAAAACCTTATAAATAGTCAGACTTTTATAGTCATGGAATAATCTAGAAGCGAGACTTAGAGCGGCCTCGCCCCAGAATCTATTAGCGGTGCAACGGTCTCTGGTCACGTTGACTTGTTTACTAGTTGTATAATAGCTTTACCTACTATATTGTATGTTCAAATATTACATGTAACTAACTAATTATAGGCCTCATATACGCTAACAAGTAACAAGCAGTTTGACAAGCAGGAATATGGGTATGTCATCTCAATCGGATAGCCAATAAACGTAATTCAAAACTTAAAATCCAAATCTGTATCCATACTTTTAATATTATAATTGCGAAAGTGTGTCTGTCTGTCTGTTACCTCTTCAAGCCCAAACCGCTGCACCAATTTTGCTGAAATTTGGTATGGAGATACTTTGAGTCCCGGGGAAGGACATAAGATATTTTTTTATTCCGAGAGTATGTACGGTTCCCACGCGATAAACGAATTTTGGCACAAAGGAGTTGCGGATAATATCATCTAGTTATATCCAGTATTACAATCATGTAATAGGCCTCGCATACGTTATCAAGCAGTTTAGCAAGCAAAATATAGCAATGGTGGTCCCTGTCGATATGCAGAGATCAAAAAATATCGTAATTAAAAATTTTAAACCCTTACAGCCTTATTAATAAACACAGACTAGAGCAAGAATAACTTTACTCCTAGGCTTAAGGTAAGAGTAATAAAATTCAGTATTAATAAACATGGAGTAAGGAAGGAGTAAACTAATCCGAATCTACTCTCGGAATAAAAGTTAGTCCTTCACACTATCTAGTTTAAGGAGAGATTAAGTATAGAACAAAGGTGTATTTTGGCATTTGAAAAAAAACATGATGAACTAACGTCAGAAATGACATTTATGACACTGACAGTCAACATACTTTGCCTGTTATTATTTAAAAATTCAAAATATGTGCGGGTTTTGCTGTGGTGCATGCCGTGCATGTGGTGCTAAGGTGTTTACTGTTTTGTTCTTTGGTTTTGTTAGTACTGTTATTTTGTGCAAGTTTGCAACGTTACTTCTTTGAAGTTTTGTACTTCGAATCTGTGTTGAAAACAAAATATAAAATAATATATAAATTATCGAATACAATGATCAAACAAACAACGTATTCGTTTTAGTAATTGGGATAATTAAACTTTTTTTTGTTCGCTCATTGTATTTGATAATTTATAATAATAAATATTATTATATTTATTTGATAATTTATAATTAAATATTATTATAAGTATTTAATTGATAATTTTCAATAATAAATATTATTATATTTTAAATATAATAATATTTATTATTATAAATTATCAAATACAATGAGCGGACAAACAAAGCGTATTCGTTCCAGTAATTGGGATGAAGATGAAAAAGTAAGTTTTTACGAACATTCGCGTTAGACATCTGTAGTGCTAGCACGGCGACCAGCGGAAATGCGAAAGTATGGACAAACTGTGGAAATAAACCTAAGGTGCCGTTCCGATCTTTTTTCGTTCCGAAAAATTCAATTAAAATGCCGCTTTATGACACACTATAGTATATATGTCATAATGTAGGATATTATTTGAATTTTTAGAACTATAGTCTGTCATAAAGTGGCTTTTTAATTGAATTATTCGGAACTAAAAAAGATCGGAACGGCACCTTAAGTTTATCTCCACAGTTTGTGACTATAGTCTGTCATAAAGTGGCATTTTAATTGAATTTTTCGGAACGAAAAAAGCTCGGAACGGCACCTTAGGTTTTTTTCCACAGTTTGTCCATACTTTCGCATTTCCGCTGGTCGCCGTGCTAGCACTACTGGTACCTATTAAATGTCGGGTCGTGTTATTTTTTGTTCCTTCTTTCTTCTATTTTTTGTTTCTATACTTAATCTCTCCTTAAACTAGGTAGTCTGAAGGACTAACTTTTATTCCGAGAGTAGATTCGGATTAGTTTACTCCTTCCTTACTCCATGTTTATTAATACTGAATTTTATTACTCTTACCTTAAGCCTAGGAGTAAAGTTATTCTTGCTCTAGTCTGTGTTTATTAATAAGGCTGTTACTGATTAGCGATTACTCATTAAAAGTTCCATACTTACTATGAATGTAGACGCTATTGGTTATTCTTGTACAATATTTGATTATTTTTTGTCAAGCTACTGTTGTTTGTTCTAAACGTTTCAGAAGAGACGAATGTATGTTTTCAGGTAAGGAGCAAAATATTTAATTTGTGTTTATGGCTTTTCAAATATCATTTTTATTTCTGAATATCAGTGGTTGAAAAACATCACTTTTAAAATCACGCACGCGCGAGTGTGACATAATTTAATACTGTTACGGTGCATGGTATACGGGGGTGATACCGGTTCCTCCGCGTTGGTGTCCCTGGGCCCCTGGATGCGCCACTTCGCCCTTTACACGGAGTGAGGTACTCAGGGTGGCTGATCGCCGGTCTTTTCCAATCTTTCCCTCTTTTTATTAGTTATCTTGTCTTGCTTCTTATATTTTATATATGATCTATCTCTTCAACGTCTTTTCTCCTCTAATTTCATTATATTTATTCCTTCTATACATCAGTGTGTGTTTGTGTGCATATATCGGTGAGTGCTTGCGTGATGGATGGACCTGTGGGTCCCCAAACCAGGGTTCTGGTGCCCGGCTGTGGGTTGCGTGACGAGTGGGTGTCTACGTCGCAAGGGCACTGGGGCAGAACCACCCCTAATTGGTCAGGCCGGAATCAGCGGGTTGGCGGGTACCAACTCTGTTGGAGAATCCCGCACTCCTGGTTCACCATCAGGAGTCTGGCCCACGTATACGGGGGGTGCCGACACTGCATGTGGGGAGATGGCCGCTGCTGCGGCGAGGAGTGGGGAGGAAGGCGCGATGACGCGCGATGGTCCGGGGCCGGTACTCCTTACCGCACCGGCAACGGACAGGAATACGGAAAACGACGACTTACTTAGGCTTATCACACGGACTCCGACAGTACGTTTGGAAAGGATAGACGATTCGGATGGTTCTCTTAACACCATGAGAACAGCAGACAGCTCTCGCGCTTTATCACGCGATCGAGCAGGGAGAAACACGGCTGGAAAACGAAGGCTCTCGCTCTCGTTATCCGGCTCGGATGAAGGTGGGTCTGAGCGGTCCATCCGGTCGGACAACCGGCGCAAGAAGACCGCCAAAAGAGGACGTGGACGTCCCCCTACCACAGGGGATTACGTAGGCGTGGCTGCCATGAGGAAGCACTATTTAGAGCTGGAGTGTGAGGACCTGCAACTTCAAGCGGAAAAAGAGGTCGCTGCATGCGCAGGAGGCGCAAAAGGAGGCTATTTCCCAGGCGGAACGAGCGGCGATTGACAGACTCCCGGCGGCCACCAAGCTCAAGACCATTGGCGAGCAGGGCCTTGAGCTGATCAAGATGGTCCGCGCCAAAAGCGGCAATCTAAAGGGGACATTTACAAAGGCCTTGAGGGAAGGTGAGGCCAAGATCGAGGAATCGGTCAGCGGCCTTGCCTCTTTAAAAGAGGACACACTGAGACTCGAGGCCGAGAACATTCTCCTCAAAGAGGAATTAGCGAGATTGCGATAAGAGGTGAGTCGGGCCCAGAAGGCGCCATTAAGACCACCTCCTCCAGCAAATGCGGAGGACCCGGTACAACATGACGACTCCGTAATAACGGTCGCCAATCTGCGGGTCATTTTCGAGGAACTCTCTCGCTCGATAATGGAGCGAACCTCGAACATGATCAATGCACGCATTGAGGGCATGCAGGACCGGCTGCTTCCAGCCAAGAGGCTACGTCCTCCACTGGCAGCAGACGGCAAAAGCAAGGAAAAGGATACTCACCCGACAAAGGACTGGCCCGCCATCCCTCAGGCAGGGCCTTCTAGGACGGTGGCTTCTACTCCGGCGGCGACATCTGCACCAGCATCTGAAAAGAAAGCTAAGAAGAAGAAAAGAGCAGGAAAGGAGAAACCGGCAGATCAACAGCCGGCTCCTCCAGCGGCTGCAGTTCCTGGCCCCTCTGAGGGATGGAACACTGTGGTACGAAGGAAGGGGAAGAAGAAAGCGCTACCGAATGTGACAAACACGAACCCCACATACTCGGATGCGACAAGGGCACGGCCAAAAGAGACTGAAAAAATCTCCCAAAAGCCAAAACCAAAAAAGCGGACGAGACGACGGAGGCCCACAGCTCCCGCTACGGCTGCAGTTGTTATTACACTGCAGCATGATGCGGTCGAGCGGGGTGCCACCTATAGTGACGTCATCATGAAGGCCCGGCAAGAGATTAACTTGGCGGAGCTAGGATTGACGGAGGGCGTTCGTGTTAGGCGGGCGGCTACGGGGGCTCAAATTATGGAACTCCCACCCAGTGCGACCAGCGAAACGGCGGATCGTCTCGCCGATAAGATGAGGCTCGTTCTTGCTGGCGTTGCCCGGGTGGCCAGGCCTGTCAAGTGCACGGATATCCGCGTATCCGGCCTTGACGACTCGGTCACTCGTGAGGCTGTTTTGGCAGCGGTTGGAACGAAGACGGGTTGCTCCCTGGAACATATCAAGGGGGGCGACGTCCGACAGGGTCCTGGAGGAACGGGTACTATGTGGGTTAGGTGCCCCGTGGCTGCCGCCAACACCTTGATGGCTGCGGGTCGCTTACTCGTAGGTTGGAGCTCAGCACGAGTGCAGGCTATGGAACCGAAGGCCATGAAGTGCTTCCGCTGCCTGGAAATCGGTCACACCGGGCGGCAATGCACCTCGGAAGTGGACAGGAGTGGCTTATGCTTCCGATGTGGACAGGACGGGCACAAATCGTCGTCCTGCACGGCTAAACCCCACTGCGCAGTTTGTGCTGCAGCTGGGCGAAATGCCAACCACACAATAGGAGGAAAGGGGTGCGCTCCCCCGAAGAAGGGGCGCAACAGAACCAGACAAAATCCCTCTACGGCGGGTCGGCCACAAGACCGACATGGCGAAGACATAGTCATTCATAATGGATAGTAGACCCAAAGAAGTGCTCCAGGTGAATTTGAATCACTGCATTGGCGCCCAAGATCTGTTTTTTCAAGCGTTGGTGCAGTGGCAAATAGATATCGCCATAGTAGAGGAACCCTATCTGGTCCCGGCCCGCAACACCTGGGTTGGGGACTTGACGGAATCCGTCGCTATATCTGCCGTGGTATGACTATAATGCCGTTAACTACCAAAACCTACTTTTGAGTTATGAGCAAAAAACGCGGTAAAAATTTAAACCTATGTAACTCCTCAACGATAAAACCGATTTGAGATCGAAAAGCACCAGAACATACGTAAAAGAGATACTTATTATCTATTAATATGTGATCTTCTAGAATTTATTTATGAATAAAAAAAAACCCGTTTTTCGTTTTAGTTCATCATTTAATGTTTCTTTCTTTCATCTATAATTTCACTTAAATGCCGTTACGTATACCTTAACGGCATTTTAGTGTTTCTATTCCTAATAAAAACGTTGTCTATTAAAACACTACAAACATTTTCTCATATGTTTAGTTAAAACGTCGTTATAGTACATAACCCTGATTTAGCTTAATATCAAGTAACACAGAACTAACTTATGTTAGTCTTTAGTGCTGTTATTGGTATTTTACCGCATTTAAGTCTAGTAAACTACAAAATGTATATGAATAACTCCACTCATTGTTCCGCTAAAACGCCGTTACACTATTTACTTTTTACGTTAACGGCGTTATAGCGATACAAAGCGAAAAATATTGCATTGTGATATTTAACTATACGGAGTTAAAGTATTAAATAGGGATCTTATTTTGTAATAAATTAAAACCCAAGTTAGTAAATCACAATATTTATTATGTACTTTATTGAGCATCTTAGATAGCTCTATAGTATATCTGGGAGCACGGCAGTGCTCCAGCCAAGTTTTTTAGCAAAGGCACGGCCGTACCATACTTTTCTCGAAGCGGTTCGCGGCTTTTTCACATCCCATTTATCTTCGATGTTTACAAAGCTAGGATTTAGAATTTCGGTGACTAGGAGTAAGTATTAAAACTAGCTTAACCTCCAAATTACATAACATTTCGATAAATAGTTTAATAGTTACGGATGATCAAAGTAACTACATTTTGTCACTCACTGACTGATCATCAAAATTCTAAGGTACTTCTAGCAGACTTAGAACCTTGAAATTTGCCAACAAGGTAGGTCGTTATCCACAATGAAAGGAAAAATTATGAAACTGGCCAAGTGCGAGTCGGACTGGCGTACATAGGGTTCCGTACCGTAAATTTGTATGGGAGCCCCCCTTAAATCACAAGTTTATGTACTTTTTATTACTTATTATTAAAGTGAAAATACAATTAAGTATTTTCTGAAATTTTGAAAAACCTCACTTTTACCATTATGGATATAGGGCAAAAAATGGGCAAAAAAACGTGTTTGTTGTATGAGACCCCCCATTAATCATTTATTTTATTTTAGTTGGACTATTAGCTTTTATAGTGACAACAAAAGTACATAATTTGTAAAAAAAATTAAAATATCTAGCTATTGCGGTTCTCGAGATCTAGCCTCGTAACACACTGACGGACGACAGACAGACAGCGAAGTCTAGACTCATTAGGAATAGGCTCCCGTTTTCATCCTTTGGGCAAGGAAGCCTAAAAACTGAAAAAAGTATAATATAACTTTATTAAATAAAAGAAAATAATTTTATGTTTGTGGTTTTGCAAGAACATTAAAAATGAGTTTCGACATCATAATAATTATTTTACGTACAAAAGGAAAAATAGTGAACAAAGTTAACAATGAAACTATGATAATTAAATCCGATTAAATCTCAAATCAGAACTGTGAATTACGATGTACACTCCATACTCGCTCGATAGATGGTGTAGCACTCCCTTTATATCGCGGTATCGCTTGTTTGCTGAGTATAATTATTATGGTTTGAAAAAAATCCGGAATAGGTCGTAATACTCAATCGAAAGTAACATCGATGCACGAATAACCTCTTGATAGTTCAAAAGTTATCCTGAAAGTCTAGGCTATCGTCATAGAATTTGTACTTTGTAGAAGTACCTACCTGTTATTATCAATTAATTTTACGACCTAGAATATATACCTAGAGATAGAGAATGGGTGCTAAGCTAAGTACAGAAACGTTTTAACGTGACCTGAAAAGAAAAGAAACCTTAAAAAAAGAAATGAAATCCCACCAAAACATTAAATGTTAAAAGGAGCCAAGCAAAATATTGCATAGCCATGCAATATATCTATCGTAAAAAGTTTTCAGATCACATTCAAGCCAAGCCTTCAAATTAATTAATTTATAATTCATATTGTGTATGTATTTTGGTGTGCAATTAAGAGTTTTATTATTATTATTATTTTGTAATTTAAATCAACATTCAGTGAATTTATCAATAGTTTTCTTTATTTTATAATTATTATAGTGGCTTGGCAATGAGCACTAGAGAAATAATCAGCGACTGATTGGGTATTTATTGGGTACAATCGTCGACATGCGTCATTACATACGGTACTAAAAGACACTTTACGCTTGCCGTTTGTGTAAATATGAAGTTTTATATTTGTTTTTCTTGTGCTCGTTGCCGAGCCACTATAATAATTATAAAATAAAGAAAACTATTGATAAATTCACTTAATGTTGATTTAAATTACAAAATAAGTTGAAGGCTTGGCTTGAATGTGATCTGAAAACTTTTTACGATAGATATATTGCATGGCTATGCAATATTTTGCTTGGCTCCTTTTTACATTTAATGTTTTGGTGGGATTATACTTACAACTAATTTGTATGGACGTTTAGCTCTTTACTTAATACAAATATCACATTAATTGGGTGGGTAAGAGGCACGATAACATTTCTACATAATAATATTATAATTATTGCATGCTCTTAAGACGGCCGTTTTTAAGTCTTTGTGTCTCAAATAAAAACAACGCAACTAAATAAAATAAAACTTAATGAAACTACAAAATACAAATCAAGTCAAATGCTATTTTTAACATAAAATTATATTTTTAACCGACTTCAAAAAAAGGAGATTATCAATTCGACGTGTACATGTATGTAATATTTCCAGAACTGTTGTATAATATTATATCAATCTATGACAGCTTCTGAACAAATGTGCCAAATTTCAAAAGTGTATGTATGTATATGTATGTATGTTTTTATATTTGTGCACGCATATCTCCGGAACCACAAGTCCGATTTTAGTGATTCTTTTTTTATTGTAGTAGGTATTGTTCAACTTAGTTTATTATTATTATTAGGAATACTGCAAGTTTGTTTTTTGAGATAGGGAATTTTAATTCTTAATTACGTAAGCGCATTCGGTAAGCGCCTGCGACGCACTCAATACTCCTGACCCCTGACCGCAAAACTAGGATGTCACCGGGCGAGATTATTTAACGGCATTATAGCGTATTATTGTGAGATAGCGACATTTAAATCTAATATTTAATTTAAAATATGTTTTATTTCACTTTATAAATGCCGTTACTGGCTCGTAGCGTTCATTGAGTAAAAATATAAATGTACTAAATGCTAAGCTATAATGCCGTTAAGACTCGTTAGTCACATTTAAGTCTAATTTTTTCACTTTACGGCATTATTGTTTAGCAAACATAAAGTCCTGCATTAAAAAAGAGTAACAATAAAATAGTTAAAGTACTTTAATCACTTTACAGTGGACAAAATACCGTATAACGGCAATCTAGTGAAACAATCACAAGAAAAAAGTATAATAAAAATACAAGTTAATGAACATTAGCGGCTATATTGACTCCCATTATGACTTAACGTCATTTAAGCGTATTACATGCACAAAAAAGGGTAATATAACGGCATTTTCATAATTATTATTTCCGAAACTATTCAACTTATCAGAAAACCGCTTATATAGGTCGATAGAGAATTTTTTTCTTATTCATGTACAGTCAAAACCTGAAAATCGACCAAATGTCACTTAACGGCATTTTTGTTATACCACGGCAGATATACTGCAGTGACACCGGCCCCCCGCTCGTGGTGCGGGAGAGAGGCCGAAGATTCGTGGCGGCGGATCGGGGGGAGTATACGATCTTCGGAGTATACTTCTCTCCGAACAAAACGCTGGGCGAATTTGAGGCATTTCTGGATGAGTTGCTGGCGGCAGTCTTAAGAGCGGCCCCGAGACCTGCTCTGGTCGCCGGTGACTTCAATGCCAAGAACCAGGCATGGGGCTCTCCTGTGACCAACGCCCGGGGAGATGCCGTGCTGGAATGGAGCGTTCAGGCCGGCCTGTCGCTTTTAAACCGCGGGGCTGCGCCAACATGCGTTCGACCGCAGGGGAGCTCCATCGTTGATCTTTCCTTCGCTAGCCCCGCGGTCGGACGACTGGTCCAGAACTGGAGGGTGGAGGAGGAAGTCGAGACATTGTCGGACCACTTATATATTCGATTCTGTGTCTCCTCCCCAAACCATACCCGGATGGTTCCAAGATCACTAGAAAGTGCATCAGAATTCCCACGATGGTCACTGACCAAATTGGACCCGGAAGCACTGAGCGAGGCTATTGAGGTGGAGGCCTGGACGCCAAGACCAACGCTTCCTGCTAATGTAAACGCGGAGGCACTCTGGTTCCGAGAGGATATGACCCGGATATGCGATGCTGCCATGCCCCGCGTTCGTGGTCCTCCTGCAAGAAAGCAGGTCTATTGGTGGACGGACACGATTGCGGAGCTCAGGCACCAGTGCATAAGGGCACGCCGACCTTACCAGAGACAAAGGCGTAGAAGGACGCGCAATGAGTCATTGGAGAGGCGACTCAGATCTGAGTACAGTGCAGCCAAGAGTGCCCTCCATCTGGCTATAAAGCAGGCAAAGGAGGCGGCACGAGAGGAAATGCTGGCGGAACTTGATCGGGACCCATGGGGTCGCCCATATAGAATAGTGCGCAATAAGATCGGCCGCGGCCCGCCAGCTTTGGAGACGCTACCTCCCGAGCAACTTCCAACAATCCTGTCCGCGCTTTTCCCGACTGTTACGGGGGCGGATTCACCGACTAACAACGAGACGGCGCCGCTAGGAGAAATCCCGCCTGTCTCAGAGGGTGAGCTGGATGCGGCAATCCTAAGGCTGAGAGGTAAGAAGACAGCGCCCGGCCCGGACGGAATTCCCGGACGGGTTTGGGTGAAGGCTTTGGGACCACTAAAAGAGAGGCTGCGAGAACTGTTCAGCGCGTGCCTCACCCAGTCGGAGTTTCCTCAACCCTGGAAAGAGGGAAAGCTAGTCCTCCTCAGAAAGGACGGTCGCCCGGCGGATTCACCCTCGGCTTATAGGCCGATAGTGTTGCTAGACGAGGCTGGAAAGCTCCTCGAGAGAGTGATCGCGTCTAGGATAATTAAACACCTTGAGCAGGAAGGCCCGAATTTATCCGCAGCACAATTCGGCTTCCGCGCACAACGCTCGACCATAGACGCGATCATGGAGGTCAAGGAGTTCTGCGAGGAACGAACGGCGAACGGCGCAGTTGTATTGGCGGTATCATTTGACATCGCCAATGCTTTTAACACCTTGCCATTTGAGGCAATTGAGGATGGTCTTCGTTACCATAGGCTGCCTCTTTATCTGCGCCGTACCGTAGCAGGATACCTGAGACGAAGAACCATAGTAGTCGTCGGACGCAGCGGACGGGTCATAAGGATCGTCTCGTGGTGCGGCGTTCCGCAGGGGTCAGTTCTTGGCCCACTCCTGTGGGACATCGGGTATGACCGCGTTCTACGGGCGGCACTTCTCCGCGGTAAAAAAAAAAAAACGGTACATGGTATACGGACACGTGGTGCAATCTAGCGACAAACCAGCGAAACTTACCGAGGGAGCACAGGCAACATAAATCCCCTACTCAGTACTGGATGGCAGGAGGTGCGCAAGTACATACTCGAACCTTCTAGAAAGGTCCAATGTTTGTTTACGTGTTTACAGTTTATTTGTTTGCGTGTTTACGTGTTTTAATTTAGACCTTATGACTGAGTCCATAAGGTCTAAATTAAATTTGCAAAAAATTCAACTTACTGCACTTATCGTAAGGACGGCAGTTTTACTGTGGTACATGCTCGAGCCTCCGAGAAAGTTCCCACGGTTGTTTACTTGTTTACGTGAATCGGGAACTTTCTGGAATTCGTCTCGCCATATAAAAAGCCGCAGGCAGGCCCGGCGAGTCAGTTCAGTTCGAGCGATCTTCGAGGCGACAACAAGTGATCAATAGTGAGTGAACCAGGGAAACCTGCGACTTGGCTACGACCTAGGACAGTGATAGTGCTTAGTGATTGGACCTAGTGATTTGTGTTTGGACTTAGTGCTAAGTGTTGTGACCTAGTGTTTAGTGCAGTGTTAATAAAGTCTTCAAGAGAGTCACCAGGTCTTTCTCTCCAAATCCTCGAACCCTAGCACGTAACAATACATTTGGACTGGACTTGGAAAACAATATTAAAATAACATTTCAGTACGTGTGAAAATGTGTAATGTAATGGAAAAATCACACTTGTTACAAGAGTAACAAAAAATTGGCAATATTCCATAACGTTTACTAGAATTTTACTACAAAAACTTAACAAGTTACATACGTAGACATAGAGTATAAAAATAAATCTGTTGTTAGCAATGAGAGCCAAAGTCTACACAAAAAAAATTAAAATCATTCTTGACTAGATTTTATAATTTATTGCTTGAAAAGCTTCTCGTAGCTATAATACCTCGTGCTTGAGTTTGACAAACACGAGATTGCTTGCCAAGTTGTAGCGTGTACGAGCGCCATTTCAATTATTTCCATTACTCATTGAATGTTCTTAATTTAGTTATCCTTCTTAATTATTATTATTATTTTATGAAATAAGGGGCCAAACGAGCAAACGGGTCACCTGATGGAAAGCAACTACCGTCGCCCATGGACACTCGCAACATCAGAAGAGCTGCAGGTGCGTTGCCGGCCTTTTAAGAGGGAATACGCTCTCTTCTTGAAGGTTTGCAGGTCGTATAGGTCCGGAAATACTGCTGGTGACAGTTCGTTCCAGTTATACAGTGCGCGGCAGAAAGTTACGCAAGAAACGCACGGTGGAAGACTGCCACTCATCAAGGAGATGAGGATGGTATATTTTTAGCGTGGAACGATGGCGAAAAGTTGCAGGAGGTATGATTACGAACAATTCCTCAGAGCACTCCCCGTGATACAACCGATAGAGGATGCAGAGTGAAGCTACATCTCGGCGTAATTCCAAGGGGTCCAAGCTGTTTGAAACACTATGGCAGTCAACAATTCGAGCGGCCCTTCGTTTAAAATTACTTACTAATTATGTTTTCATGTGCTATAATAAAGGTATCTAAGGCTATATTACGCGCCTCCGTGGTCCAGTGGTTTAGAGTGAAGCGTGGCTCTTGACTCGAAGGTCGTGGGTTCGATTCCCGCGTTGGAAACATATTATTTCCAAGTTTGGTTAGGACAATGCAGGCTAATTGAATGTGTGTCTGACTGTCTGTCCGTCTGTCTGTTACCTCTTCACGCTCAAACCGCTGAACCGATTTTGCTGGACTTTGGTATATACTTTGAGTCCCAGAAAAGGACATAGGATACTTTTATCCCGGAAAATATACGCTTCCCACGCGACAAACGGGGTTGCGGGCATCAACTAATTAATAATATCGCATCGGACTTGTGGGACCGCGACCACTGAGTGACAGAACATTACTCAATTTCTTTGACCACGTGGTTGTTGCCACGATATTTCTAATAAGGTGCTCCCTTACCCGGGACCGGGAGCATTCGCTAGTAATGTAACGTTACAGAGTCGAGCATTACACCAGTGGGGGAGGAAAGCCGAGCATTACAATGCGCACCTTGTAATGACTGAGGTAATGACACTAATGGGTACTAATGACTAATGATACAGTGTGTAATATTATGTTGATTCACCTTGTGTCTTGACTCTTGTAAGTTGTAACATCAACTAGCTATGGAATGCTCATAATAATAGATCATATTTTTGTAATGTAATGCTCGAAAACGAATCTATAATGTTACATCACACGTGAATGCTCCCGATGAGGGCGCACTTTTATAATTTATATCTATGACTCAGTTTGTAGACTATGTGAGTTCATTCGAATGCGTTTGCTCAGCTGTGTAGTGTATAACATGCAAAATGTCTACATTCCATTATGTTTGATCATAATTATTGTGTTTGTCGATGATAAAAATGTCTATAACTTTTTGGGGATTTTCCATTATTGAAGTTTGAGCAATGGAAAATTCCCTAAAAATAGAGCTCGTTATCGGCACACGTTATGTCGGGCCTCGGTCCGCAGATAACAAGGTGTAACCAGGCGCAGTCCGAAGGGGGGGGGGGGGGGGGGGGGGGGGGGTCACAGGGGACATGACCCCCCCAAAATCTAAGGTAAAATTGAAAATAAAATAAAACCCAGAACTGTCCGAGGGCGCAGATAAAAAAATAGTGTAGTGACTACTGAGTGACCCCCCCCCCCCCAAAATTTCAGGCTGCCACCGCGCCTGGGTGTAACAGTACTAACTAAGTGATAATACTTTGTGTGTATGTGTCCCCTTACCACTATATTATAGAGTTCGCTGTGAAAGTAGCAACTAGCAGCGATAAAAGAGCAAATTTAAATTTAACTGCGGAACAACTCTTGAAGAAATACCTCATTTAATAGCAATTTTCTTAGAATTTTCCAGAATATAAAATAAATACTGCCAAAAATCTAAAATAATGAATGAAATTAAACACAAAATTGTTAAACATTCTTATGTAAGCAATTATAAATATTGTCATGAGAAACCACCTCCAAAAATATATTTATTGCGGTTGAAATCGCTTAATATACAATAATTAAATAACGTCTTAATATAAAGTAAATTAATTCTATCTAAAAGAATAAACATTAATGAGTAATTACTAGTTAAGTAGTAATTAGAACCTTAATAATAATTATTAATTAACAAAACAAAAATAACGGGATTAACTAGATAGAGAGATTTGTTTATCGCGCGGGAACCGTAAATTAAAATTATTCTGGGAATCTCCATACCAAATAACAGCAAAATCGGTTCAGCGGGTAAAGTGTGAAGAAGTAACAGACAGATAGACAGACAGACAGACAGATAGACAGACACACTTTAACATTTAAAGTATTGATATTCAGGATGTATTAAGGGGAGTCCACACCGCCTTTCTCCATACAAACGCTGTCCCCTGTTTCCTCCCTGGATAATGCCGGTAGAATTATGATTTTTTTCCTGAATATCTATGGCCACAATTAGCATGTCCCTATGTTTTCCTTTTCTTCATTATTTTATTATTAAAAAGATAAGAACGTCCAAAAACCCAAAAAATGGCAAGATTTTCCTCTGTGTTCAAACACCCAGAAAACAAAACTGGCTAAAATATATTAAAAAAAAATAAAACATAGGAACACAGCTCAAGCCTTGCTTTAATTCTTAATGAAAAAAGTACTTAAATCGGTTAAGTTTTGGAGAAGGAATCAGCGGACAACGAATCGAAGATTTTCTGTTCTTTTATTAGAACTTTTGTCGTGTTGTCTCTATCGCGCTCTGCGGTGGGAGACTTGAGATTGATGAGACAGCAATACATTTTCAAATACCTATTTTCAATTTCTCTCGCTCCTGGTGTATCCTCGAATTTTACATTCTCCTCTTTAAAGTCGGTAATAAGGCCTAGTTAAATGGTTATATTACAATGTAGTACTCGTAGTGTTGGTGAAAATAGCATTAAAACAATAATAATTAATTGTTAAATGTCCATTATTAGTAGTAAGTAATTCAAATTCAAATTCGAATTCAAATTCTTTATTAAGCATACAATAATATACAATAGTATAAAAGCTAGGTAGCGTACATCACGTCGTCTAATCCCATGCTAAGTAAAAACTTGCGTTATGGCAATCAGACAACGGCGTATATCGCCGAACAATTTTATCCTAATATATATTATTATTTACGCATTCACACACACAATCACACTACACTTCATCACGTTAAAATTCTTTCGGCGACGTGATGCGCGCTTCGTTCGGGAGCCTCCCCCGGAAGCTCCGGTAATCTACACCGGCGGGCCAGAACTCCTCCACCTCGAAGATGGATAAAACTTGAGTCGGTACTCTCACCACAAAGGAACTGAAATTCCCTTTTTTTCCACAAAGGAAGGAAATTAATACTACTTGCAGTGCACAGTTAAATTTGATCTAGTCGTTTTTATTAACAGCGATTTTTTCCTTAAAATCGGATGTGTTTGAATGTACAATTAGCTACTGTAGTTTGCTCTACTTATTAGAAAGAATCATGTGGCTGAGTTCTGAGATGATAATAACCTGTAGCTATAATTAATTCTCAAAATATTGTGTGTAGGTACTACGTATCACTATTCACTAAAACGCCGCCCGCGCCGCACTCAGAGACATTTAATTATGATTAAAATTCAATTTAATGAAGAGTTTGACATATTATATTATAACTAGCTGTCCCGGCAAACGTTTCTTTGCCATAAAAAGTATTTCACCCGTATTATTTTATTGAAGTGACTAAATGAGTATGTCACCATGGCAACGTCCATCGCTAGCCCGTCACAAAAACAATGGTCGCCGTCAGTCTCGAGTTGTAATAATTTACTATTATTTATTCAACAAATGCACTTATCAATATAAAAAGTACCCAGTAGCCGATTCTCAGACCCACTGAATAATATGCATATAAAATTTGGTTAAAATCACAAAACCTTTTCCTGAAAGTATCCCTACTCCCTAGTCGATCCAAATTTCATCAAAATCCGTTTACCGACTAGCGTGAGAGCAGAACCAGACATACAAATTGGAGATAGAGATACAATTTTGAGTTTAAATATTATAATGGATTTTCTCATAAAATACAACTTAGTTTTTTTGCCGTTCCAAAGACTTAGCATAAACGTGGTTTCCGTTTTTGTGTTCTGCGCAATTTACATAACTAAAGATGCCTTACAATACAACACAACATTGTTACAGTAGAACCATTTTTAGTTAATTTTACATTGTAAGTGGTAGAGCCAGGTAAAACTGATAGGTAGGAATTTGGACTACATAATTAGAATGGCAGCTTGCTTTTATATAATATATTCTAGAAATTTAAGGGTAATAGCAGAAGCGTCTCTACGCTTCTACTATTACCCTTAAATTTCTAGATTGGGGCACCGCCAAGGCTCTCTAGCCTTGGCGGTGCCCCGTATAAAAACTTTCCTGGAAGCCCCTAGGTAGTAAGAGTAAAAATTTCTCACAACAAAAAAGGCATTATTTTGAACTCAGGCTTTACGCTGGAAAAAATAAGATGATTTGCCATCTCTGAATTGTGTAGTGGTTCCCGTAAAGAAAAACATTATGGTGGTCACGTCTCTCAGCCACTGGGATACGACTAGAAAGAAGATCTGTCAATAAAAAAAATATTTAAAGTTTTTTTTATTAATATTTTCCTGCGCTGTATGCATGTTGGAGTTCCCATGGCCCTGGGACGGGGGCCCTGTTTATTTGATACGGCATATACGGCGGTAGGTACGGCCCCGCTACACAGTAACTGTATATGATGCGACGTCGCATAGCATCGCTGATGTTCCGCACGCGAGGCAGCCCCAACAACATTCTGAAAGTGCTCAGCGCCAAGCTGGACAGCTCCCTTCTGGGGTACTGGATCCATACACATGTGCATGTGCCCGGAGCGCCAGGAGGTGGCAAATACTTAAACTAATTATTTTTTTGATACTAATTACTAACATAGTTTTTTTAGGTTTATTATTTACTAGAACAAAATATGAGTTCAAACGCATGTAATAAACGTATTTTTTATATCCATAATCCACGGACCACGGTCCACCCCATCAATACACTCCATAACTTGGTTAATGTTTATTGTTTTAACCGACTTCCAAATTATTACAAGAAATGAGGATGATTGAAATTGTAATAATTATCATAATGCCATGGATAATGAAACCTCATTTATAATTGAAGGAAAACGAGTACAATAATAACAGGTGTAACCTACTTTACATTGAAAGGTTCTATCTACAAAATACTGATACTTGTTAATAATATTATATTGTAGTGTAGTAATTATAATTGTTCTAAATTATCGCATATTATAATTATAATATGCGCGTTTAATTATAGTTAAGGCCCTGTATTCCCAGAAACGGACGATTTTCAAGATTCGGCTGGTACGCTTTCAGTCACACCCTTTGCGCCTACTATTTTATAGTTTTTTGATCGTCGTTTTTTTATACATCAATTAAATCGAGTAAAAAAACTAAACGCCCTAGATATATTCTTTGTCTTTAATTCAGTGCAAAAAGTATCTGAAAATTCCAAATAATTTGGACATAGTATGGCAATTTCGTTAAAAGAAGAGGTAACTTTGGGATTTTTTTCTATCGAGTGAAGTTCATGATGTTGTGTAATGGAATATAAATTCCACTGTGTTAGATCCTTAACTAACACATATATTTTTTTCTGAATTTAAATTACTATATTTTTGTGTCTACTGTCACTTTTAAATCTTGAAAATCGTCCGTTTCTGGGAATACAGGCCCTTAAATACTTTTAGCACAAGACCGTTTCTCCTGCAAATTATTGTTCCTTTCTTTAAAGGTTGCCTGGAAGAGATTGCTATTTAGTAATAAGCGTGGCCTTTGTGCACTCTCATCATATATTATTATTAACGAGCTTTTGCCCGCGGCTTCGCTCGCGTTAAGAAGTATTATAAATGATCTTTAACTGGGTCCGGCTCTGTGGTCGTCGATAATGTGATTATTGCATATTAATATTATGATTGAAAGTTGAGAATATTGTGTTCTCAGTCCACCTGCAGGCTGAATATTTTAACAATTAGATGTTATTCAAGAATAAGTGTGATTCTGTTATCGTATTTATCATTGCATATTTTATTTAGTATTAAAAATTTTAATCGCTGAAAAACCAGTTGCATTCCGCGGTGGGAGTCAGGAATCAGGATATGAAGGTGTCAAAATACCTATCAGTTGAGCTAGCTCACGAATAGTACACTGATTTAACTGTTCTATATTATTCCGTTTTAATAGTCATATATTATTTTATAATATATCTAATATATAAAATTCTCCTGTCATGGTGTGCGTGGTTGAACCCTTCTGAAACGGCTCGACCGATTTTCGTGAATCTTAGCGAGCATATCGGCTAGGGTTGAGAATCGGACAACATCCACTCTTTATATTATTGGTAAGTAATAGTAAATTGTTACAACTCGAGACTGACGGCGACCATTGTTTGTGTGACGAGATAGCAATCATGGACTTTGCCATGGTGGCATAGGTACTTATTTAGTCACTTCAATAAAATAATAATATGGGCGAAATACTTAATATGGCAAAACAACATTTGCCGGGACAGCTAGTTATATTATAATAATATATATTATAGACGTTAAGGCTTAAATATTTACCTATTTGTTGTGGATTTAATACACCCATTGCACTATTAACAATCAAACGTAAACAAAAAAAGGGGCGCCTAACGCTGAAGAATTATCGCCTAGAACACTTGTTAAAGCGTGGTAAGTCTAGTAGTGATAAAGCATACGCTTGGTTTGGTTTTCCTTTTTTATATTTTTTGTCAAAAACAAAATATTAGCACATCTGATAGTCTGTACGTCAAGACTTAAGGCTCTTAATCCGTAAATTCGAAAAATCTTTCGATGGATTAGTGAGTTAATAGGAACCAAGAAGTAGGCTTTTAAATCTATTTTTGCTAGATATCCACTTTTGGGTATTGGCTTTAAAGCCGTACGGTAATTTTCCAAATTAATATGTAATTTCAAAATAAACTTACGAAGTGGTTTCAAATTTAAAATAATTCAGAAATAGTTTAAAATATAATACAATATTTTCCGCCGCTTTGTTTGGGGGAAAGAAAAGCTTTGAAATAAGGTAACCTTCGGTGGGGGTACACGAAGATATAGTTTTCATATTCTAATAATTTATTGATGCCATGATGTATAATATATTAAGCTAGTGGTCCCCAATCTGTTTTTGTTTTTGGAACGAAGTTCCCTAATTATTATTTTTTTCTCATGCGGGCCGCAAACATAAAAGGTTTTGGTGTCGCGGGCCGCAACAAATATTTTTAAGTTTAAAAATAACGTTTTTCAAAATTAACGATTTACAAGTGAAAGACTTTCACGTTGACTTTGATTTTGCCGGTGGGCGTGAATTTCAAAATGGTTTAACATCACGCGGGCTACAAATAAAATCCCGGCGCCGCGGCCCGCATGCAGCCCGCGGGCTGCGGGTTGGAGATAGTTGTATTAAGCCCACAATAATCATAATAGTAACATCTGTAAAACATATATATAAAAATATCTGTCAGCACTACTGCTGCGGTGTTGAGCGTTTAGTCGACTCAACGCTCTTCGAACTCGAAGGTTCTGTAGCGGTACAGTACTAGCGGCGCCAGCCGACGGTTACCAGCTCTCCCCCCCCCCCCCTTCGGGTAGCGGGAAAAGGGTTTGCCAGAGCCCAAAAGATACCCGATTGATGGGATGTTCTAGTATGTCTCTGAGAACAAATACTGGAATTATCCAGCGAAACCATAATAATCTCGGTCTGATATTGAGACAAGACTTATCGAGTCTGAGTGTTATAGGTTTCCGTTACGAAGTCATACGAAGTTGTCTTGTCTGATAATATATTATCATATAAGTCTGATAATAATTAAATAATTAATATCCAGATAAGTCAGATACTGTTGATAAGTCTGATAATATCGAGACTTTGTCAGGTGAAATCTATTTAATGATAATATTAATAATCGATCGAAATTGAATCCATCTGCAACACTTATTCTCAGGAATATTTTATAAGCAGTAGCTTATCTTAATTGTTTTTGGGGTCATTTAAAAACCATAATCTGTCGAATCCAACGAGGGTTCACCTAATGTCAGTAGGAGCCCTGGATCTATCCGGATCTGGTTCGGTTCTATCGGTGTCGGTACTCCGAATCCACTGGTTTAGGGGTGGGAAAGCTTCGGGTTCATTCATAACCTGATCGACCCGTATATCTTTTAGTTTTATTTCCCCGATTGATTGCTTAGTGACCTCAAAAAAATAAATATTGGGGTAGCTTAATTGCTTGTTATAATCGACTTATTTGTCGATAAAATATGTTACAAAAAATATTGAGGGTAGTAACTATCACGTTACGTAGATATTAAGTAAGTTTCGTTATACACTCGCGGTGTATCCCGAGTTCCAACATTGGTGCAAAACTTATTTAATAATAATAATTATATACCGGCAGACATAATAAATTATAATCGTAGTTCTATATTTAGAACAAAAGGATCGCGCGGGACGCGCATTGTTTGTTAATTTATGAGACTCGCAGTCAATCTAGTTATTAGCTCAAAATAGCTGTTCTCTATAAAACGGCAAAGATATGTAGTTCTATTTATAAAACTAAGAGCGCGAGAAAACGCGCGGTAGTTGCTAATTTTTATTTTTAAACATTGTCGGAGACTCGTAGTCAATCCATACATTATGTTGATCTAAAAATATCAATATATTTTAAATTTAAATAGTAATTAACTCTCAGTTAACCCTCGTAAATCAGCCAACATATTATACTTCTATTTTTAGATAAAACATCGTCAGAGACCCGCAGTCAATTCCGATGCATAAGGATTGTGCTTAGAGACTCGCGGTCAATCCACACATTATGGCGGTTTATAAAACAACTCGCTGTTAATCCCCAAACCGGCCAACGCATAGTTCTATTTATAGAACAGATAAAACATCGTCAGAGACTCGCAGTCAATTCCAATGCATATAAATTGTGTTTAGAGACCCGCAGTCAATCCACACATTATGGCAGTTTATAAAATAACTAAATATAATTAAACACTTGCAGTAATTTACTTGCAGTTATTTACCCCAATCGGGCAAACATATAGTTCTGTTTATAGAATAGGTAAAACATCGTCAGAGATCCGCAATCAATTCCGATGCATATAGAATATAGATTGTGTAAAAGAACTCGCGGTCCAAACACACTGTACTTATTGAGTCACAGTTGCAGTACATACCGGTTAATAAAATGATTGCAGAAATCACCTGCAGCTATTTCCCCCCATCCAGAAAACATATAGTTCTAGTATAATTCTATTTATAGAACAGATAAAGCATACATAATATTATAGATTGTGATAAAGACTCGCAGTCCAAACACATTGTACGTTTAATTGACTCGCGGTCGTAGTACAAGCCGGCTAGTATTGAATATAATTGGCTCGTCTAGGCCTCGGTAGTGCCTGCCGTTTATTTAAGTATTTAATAGTACTTACATATATTTTCTTGTTACATGATAAAATAACACTGACTTTAGTTACTTACAACACTGACTCAATCATCTTAATAATAATAACCAATTTTCTTCTGAGCGCTGTCCTTTAGCATGGTTACTTAGTAAACGTGTTCGCGTTGCCTCGCGTTAACAAAGAATGAGGCACGCTGGAACGCCATGTGATCGGGCGAGCGTGTAATTTTTCAACTTACCTACATAAATCTTTAAAAAAACGCGTATGCCAAGCAGATATACAAAGGTACTACTGGTTAATTATATATCGAAGAATGAAGCGAAGAAATATAATTATAATATACAAACTTTCATCCCCTATTTTAACCCTTTGGGGTTGGAATTTATCAAAATCCGTTCTTAGCGGATGCCTACGTCATATTCATCATATTATTATCAAATATTTTGCCGCGCTTTAGTGTAAAATTAAGGTTTTTAGATTTAGGGTTGAGTATGTAAGGTTAGAAACTTGGCTCTACATGAGATCTCACTACTTTTTGACACGACGAACTATAATATTATGTTCTCATCTTGGCAACATTTTTACATTAAAATGTTTTTGGTGGGATATATATAGATTAAGATTATTATGTATGTGTTTTTATTTTATGTGTGTGATTTGTAACTGTGATGTGCACGTAATATATTCAATTCAATTCATTTCATTTCATGTATGTCACCGTTTTCGTACCAACAACATTGACATGCCGAAATTCGTTTGACGCGCAGGAAAACATTTTTCCGGAGCAAAAACTGTCTTATGTCCTTTTCTGACACTCAAAATATTATGTCCCAAATTCTATTCAAGGGTTTAATTGTAAAGAAGAGAGACAAGAAAAAAAATGTCATGCAGCATTTATTCTTGTAGACACGCGATGTAGAGAGATCCCTTGAACTACCAGATCGATTTTGATGAAATTTGGCACGGTTATAGGGTGAGTATGTATGTACTGAATATACGAAAAAGTACGTGAGCTTTTTATCGCATCAAAATGTAAGGGTCATCTTCATTTTGCGCATGCCAAGACGGGCATTTTGTCTGTTAACAGAAATGTAGAGACAGAAGACCGAAAGCCCAATTCTCATCCTTCGAACCTTGATCACATTTCAGTTTCTTATGCTCACCTGCACGCTTTTTGGTGCCTTTACAAACAATATTTTTAAGAGTGTCATAAGATGATGAACATATAGCTATGAGAATTTAACTACATATTATATTAAATAACATGTCAGTTGTCACATCTTCTGAGTCCTGCAGGACCTTATAGTTACTTATAGGAGGCATTTTCTACAAGTTTCTCAGAAATATATAGTTCAAGTATACTGTATAGTCAACAGGTATAACTAATCAGCTGTAGTATATTTCCACCGTGTGTATAATTACTAATTAGGCCAGCTACTGGCCCAAGCGTCACGTACGCACTGGCGCGCGTGCGGCCTCGCAAGCGTCAACTAGATCAATTAAAAAATTATCAATATTTTTTAATCCTTGTGTCTTTATTAAAAAAAGGTCGAAAAATTCATGAATGTTTTTATTGTATAATATAACGAATAACGATATTTCATTTCAGTATAGAGTTTGCCCTACACCGAGTTCTGAATGATTTTAATAAACATGTTTGCGTAATGTGGAAACGTGAGCCAAAAACTTTTTATCCCTTTTGACGAAAAATGAGGAAACGTAGGTGAATGAAATTTTGCACAGTTATAGTTTATATGGTGAAGGAGTGCATCGAGCTAATATTATTTTGAAATTATGCTTTTATCATACATTTTTTAACAAATAAAACATTACACACACTACAACACACACACTAGGAAAATGACAGATCTTTGAGTGACAAGCCTATACATATGAATTATACTCTTTTATTTAATGGTTGAAGTCTGTTGACAACAGTCAACAAGGTGACAAATTGAAAATGGATTATAGTTTTTTTTTATTGAGATACTATTAGACAATGCTTACACGGCCAGTCTGAGATCAGCTGAGTCCTAGAGACAAGAGTTGAAAATAATTTGATTAAGTCAATATTTTTTTACAAAATATAGTCCTAATGTCGTTGAACTAAGGTCGAATTTCGACCATTGGGCGATCTCTAGTTAGAAATAACTAGAAGTTGCACTAAAATTTCAAGAAAGTATACAAAAGGCAAGAGCACCCAAAAATATTATTAAATACTAAAAGGAAAAATATAACGTAACTGAAATTAAAATTGTACATAATTACTAAATTTTTTTATATGTATGTATACTTAGATAGATTATTGTCCTTATCTTTGATTAACCATTTCTGGCAAAAAAAGATTAAAGAAATCATAACTTGATGTTGCCCGCAAATTCGTTGTATTAAAAATTTGATTACAATAAACCATTATTTCCAGCACAAAAACTATCCTATGTTTTGGGACTCAAGTCTCAACGTCCAATACCAAATTTCATCCAAATCTGTCAGAAAGATCCACGGTCACATAATAATATTTTATAACTACATAGATGACGCCCGCAACTCCGTTGCGCCAAAATTCGTTTATCGCACGGGAACCGTACATTTGTCCGGGATAAAAAGTATCCTTTGTCCTTTCCCGGGACTCAAAGTATTTCCATACCATATTTCAGCAAAATCGGTTCAGCGGTATGGGCGTGAAGACTGAAAAGGTAACAGACAGACTTTCGGATTTATAATATTAGTGTGATATTAGTATGGATAATAAATATTACAATAATACACAATTACAATAACAATAATATTACATAAGAGTGAATCCTTTCAGCGAAAGTGCTAGGGGTGGAGGCCATTGACCGCAGGGTCATTGCCCGATCAGCTGGCGACCTACTTCGCGAAGGTTGGCGCTAATCGATAGTATTATGACGCGTTTATACTCCTCCTTTTTATTAGAATTCGCTTTCAATATTCGCTTCTAAAATTTTTGATTTTATGTTTTAAATAACGAATCAAGAGGTCGAAAAATTCATGAATGTTTTTATTGTATAATATAACGAATAACGATATTTCATTTCAGTATAGAGTTTGCCGTACACCGAGTTCTGAATGATTTAGAAGAATCTTGCACGTCGCGGCTCGCAAAAACCGCACATTTTTTCTTCATAACAACTATCCTAGGTAAATAAATATGACAACAAAAAGATGACAAAATTCACGGAGGATGTCACTACTTACGTAGTAGTAACATTCTCCGCTCAAGTCTAGACCTTCTCAAAGGAATCCTTCCATATTAAAGATTGAAATAAATTCAGATATCCTTTGAATGGATCTCTGAATTTAGTTCACTCTTTATTATTATTGTTTATTTTAATTTTTAAACTCTTATTTTCACTAGTAAGTATTGTATTTATGATAATTTAACTTCGCTTGGCTCACTTTGGCGGGGGCACTCCCGTGCCCCCAGATCTCTATCTGAATTCGGGTAACAGATAGATATATATATAACACGTTCCATAATGCTTCTAAATTCTAATCTATAAATTATAATTTTATGAATTATCGTCTTTATCTTAAGAGAGAAGATATCATAAGTACCTACAATTACTAGTGATGGCGTGATTATCACGACCATATTTTTAAACAAAAAGTAAAATTAGTGATACGCGAAAAAAAATGTGATAACTTTTATCTTAGCTTCAAATTCCAACACGTGAGTTTTTGTTACTGTTTTTATTATTATCAAAGAAATTGATTTCGTGGACAGATGGCGGACCAATGTCCACCATCTGTGTCCATGAAAAAAAACTTCGTCCCTTTAAAAAAACTTGTCATTTTCTTTATAAACCGCGATTGACAATGAAGTGTCAGATGTTCATATCCTGCATTTCATTCCAGTCCGCCGTGCCGTCCGCCGGCTAATGCAGGATTGTGAATGGTATCGCAGGCCGCCTGCATGGCGGCCTGCGATACCATTCACTATCCTGCACATATAAGCCGGCGGCCTGCCGTGAATGGGCCCTTTTAGGGCGATATCGTATTTTGCATACTCGATGTGAACTGAATATGAAGCATTAAGAGGATACACCAGGGGCTAGAGAAATGAAAAAAAAGTACGTGTAATATCTATAGCTGTCTCCCTTACCTCAAGCCTATACCGTAGAACGCGATAGAGACAACTGCAGAAAATCCAGAAAATCAACGATTCGTTGTCCCCTGATTCCTTCTCCAAAACTTAACCGATTTAAGTACTTTTTTCATTAAAGATTAAAAAAAGGCTTGAGCTGTGTTCCTATGTTTTGCCTTTTTTTGTATAATCTAGCCAAATCTGTTTTCTGGACGTTTGAACACAGCGGAAAATCTGGCCATTTTTTTAGGTTTTTGAACGTTCATATCTTATTTAATAATTAAATTATGAAAAAAAAGAAAACATAGGGACATTGTATTAGTGGCCGTAGATATTCAGGAAAAAAATTATAACTCTACTAGCATTATCCAGGGAGGAAACAGGGGACAACGTTTGTATGGAAAAAATGGCGGTGTGGAATCCTCTTAAGTCTGCATATGACATATCCCTTCGAACTCATAAAAAGTTGGAGATTATCATTCTAAGAGTTACCGATTCTCATTCTAAGGTTTTCCGATGAATCTGTAATAATCTGTGTCTTAATAAGAGGTCAATTTTATTCTTAAATATTATATATACAGTGCGAGCATTTTTCATTTAGCGCCTGGACTAAAAAGGTCAATGACCGCTATCACCTCGTTTTGCCGAGTTTAATTATTATTTATTATACATAGGTGTATTTGTAAGTTGTAACACTCATGAGGCATTTTAAGCTTTTCAAACAAATCTCGTTTTTACCATGTTTATACTTTTTATTATTCTTCTGTTTTACACAGTATACTGCGTACACAGTACGATTCGTTTTTTTTTTTGTATGACACTTGTAACTTCGGGTATAGCAGACGACTCTATTAAAACAAAGTTTTCAAAACACACCCTTTTTAACCTCTCTGCCTATCCAGACAAAAATAAAAAAAATGCATAGGGAGTTTCTCATTCCAAATTAAACCTTACCGCATTGACTTAAAGGTCACGTTTGACAGGTTTTCATGTCCCCTACAGAGTGCACAAAAAAGTAACGTGAAGTGCCAAGTCGCCGCGTTGTCTCGCATTATTTTTACCTGTCTTCGCCGAAATGTTAGTTATGACTTGAGTTACGCCATGAACTGAAATAATGAGTGCTTCGTTCATCATCGTCGTCATAAGCCTAGGCGTTTTGGGCGTTTATGGGTCCATCAATATATTGTGACAAATGAAGAAATGTCGGGGCGTATTTCTTTTCTCGACGATAGCTAAGATGTTTTTATTAAAATTATTGTCGAAGATAATATTATTAGAGAACATAAAAAATTGCTGAACATATTATAATGAGCACTTGGAAGAACATAGACTATAGAGTGGGTTAAATAGTTAATTCTTTTTACCGCGACTTTACAGTAATATTTTAATGTTTTCCTATAATAAGCAGGCATACATGAATAACATGATAATTGATACATGGTATGGTACGAAGAATCCAGAGTAGATTGATGATGGTGATGATAATGATGATAATGCTGATGGTGATGATGATGATAATGATCGCCACACGATACCTCTTTCCCCCTTTTATCAGGTCATGTCCAAAAATAGTTCGGCACGCAGTTATCATTGGCAAAACGAGCAGTCAGCTGTGTTCTTTGTGTATGTAGCAGGTTGACACACTTCTTAAAATGTCCGTGTTATATAGTGTAATTTTATCTTATTTTTATGCGACTAAAGACTAAAGTATAAAGAAGAGCCGTATGTAGAGATAAGGTTTCAATATTTATTTTCTTGAAGAATAATTGCATTGCGAATTACGATTTGTTTTCAGAAAACACTCGTGCTATCATTTTTAACCCCCGACAAAAAAGAGGGGTGTTATAAGTTTGACGTGTCTGTCTGTCTGTCTGTCTGTCTGTCTGTCTGTCTGTCTGTCTGTTTGTCTGTGTGTGTATCTGTCCGTGGCATCGTAGCATCCAAACGGATTAACCGATTTTGATCTAGTTTTTTTTCTGTTTGAAAGCTGACATGATCGAGAGTGTTCTTTGCTATAGTTCATCATCATCAGCCTGCTCAGTGCTGGACAATCAGGGTTTATCTGGTTCATGAAAGGCCGTTAGCAACTTGTAGTCGTTTGATGGGTTTTATATTTCATTCTAGTTCGTGACATTTGTGAATATACAATATACGTATACACATAATAATGGAAAGTTGACCTGGTGCTGCAGCATCACCTGGTAATCAATAGGATATCCAATTCCTCGCCAATTTAGAGCAGAGGTTTCGTGTTTGGGCTCATTTTAATTGCGACAACCAGTAAGAAGTAGATAAAGTATAAACAGTAAATATTTACATGCTGCTGCTGCTGCATCACCTGAATTCTTTAGGAACCGAGCTTCTTATGAACCCAAAGTGGAGGTTGCATGTTTGGGCTCATATTAACGGCCTCATCGAAAAGGACATTGATAGATGGTAATCATGAGAATATGATTCTGTTGATAGGTATTATTCTGCACTATAACCAACACAAGTTTAAAAAGTATGAAATAAAATTAAATTAAGAAATTTAAAAAAACCCCCGCCAAAACAACTTTAAAAAGTAATGAAATAATATTTACTGCCTTTAAGTTCAAATAATTCGTAACTTGTGTAAAGTAATATTTTAGTCCATAATTGTTGTCAAGGTGTGTCGGGGGACCGCTAATGTAGATGTTTGATTTCGCATAACAAGTTTAAGGATCAATTCACAAATCACAGCGATCTGAATCGAGATAGGTAATCAGCGACTTGGCGCTTGTAGGTTGTAGTTTACTTGGCGGTCCCCCGACACACCGTGACAACAATTATGGACTAAAATATTACTTTACACAAGTTACGAATTATTTGAACTTAAAGGCAGTAAATATTATTTCATTACTTTTTAAAGTTGTTTTGGCGGGGGTTTTTTTAAATTTCTTAATTTAATTATTCAAACTCTTCTTGTCTACTGTAAAAAACTTTCATTTTATTCGACTATTTTCGACAAAGCTTTAAAAAGAAATCTGACTATGGTCGGAAAATTTTATCGCCCACTTCGTAGTTCGTTTGGAGGGAAGTTGCTTGAATTACATTCTTTATAATTGATTAAAGTACTGCAATCAGTAATCACTAATCACCTAAGCTAATCCTGCTTGGCAATTTTGTTGTCGTTTAAAAAAAGTTTTTTTAATTTTAACAATAAAATTAGTCGGATAACGCTCACCAGTCACCGTTGATTAGTTGACAAGTGACAACTGACAAAAATTATCTTTTATTACATAATAATAAGTAAGTATTATAGTCTTTTGGAAAGATGAAACATTATTATCAATCCATACTAATATTATAAATGCGAAAGTGTGTCTGTCTGTCTGTCTGTCTGTCTGTCCGTCTGTCTGTCTGTCTGTCTGTCTGTCTGTTACCTCTTCACGCTCAAACCGCTGAACCGATTTTGCTGAAATTTGGCATGGATATACTTTTTATCCCGGGAAAATGTACGGTTTCCGCGCGATAAACGAATTTTGGCGCAACAGAGTTGCGGGCATCGTCTAGTAATTATATAACCGTGTGCGTTGTATTTGTTTCAAGGTCGCTCGCGTTTCTGTTTTGCCTAATCCTTATCGCAATAAAATGCGCAGAAATTATTGTAAACATTGTCATTATCGGCTCAGAATATGGTTAAAAATATACTTAAGTTTATTATAAGAACTGTAAACATGTGCCTAAAAAATATTGTGATAAACTGAAATACTTAATGGTTAATTAAAAGCTACGGAAGTTTAACTTTTGTTTCAAATTAATTGGCTTGAATTTTGAACTCGATGGCATACCTTAGGTTCACTGTAGTGGGGGCAATACCGGTCCGTCCACGTTCGTGTCCCTGGGCGCCTGGGTACGCCACCCCGCCTTTTACACGGGATGAGGTACTCAGGATGGCTGAAAGCCGGTCTTTCTCTATTTTTCTCTCTTTTATATTAGCTCACTTGTTTTGTTCATTATATTATATTTGTTCATCCTGTCTATCACCATCTTTTCTTCTCTATTTTCCTTGTATTTATTCCTTCTCTACACTCTACAATTTTGTCTTGTTCGTGCGTGTGATTGATGATGGATGGGCCTCTTTACAGCCCCCAAGCCTACGCCCCGTCCCGCAATAGGCTGCATGGCAAGTGGGTGACTTTGCCGCTAGGACGCTCTCTATTTTGTTGTTGGCCACGGGTTCCGCTCAACCCTAATGAGCACCCCTTTTGATAATGGAAGCACGCGAATTTGATAATGGTCTCCGGGTGGGTCCCAGAAATGGGGAATCCCACACCTCCGCCGCTGCCACGGTGGAGGTCTGCCCTTCGTACTACGGGGTGGGCACAAATTCGTTAGCTGGCGGGCGCAATGCCCGTTCAGTAACCGTCGACTCTCGCACGAATGAGGACACTGATTTGCTAAATGATTTGGCTGCAACGACGACTACGGCGCACGTTTATTCGAGATCGGCGCACATAACCGCACCGGAAACGGGCTTAACGGCTACTCCCGGGGGCCCCTCTGCCCCTAAAACCGACGACCACAGGCCTCCAATACGGACCCCCATCGCTCAGCTAGAGCGATTGGCTGAATTAGAAGACGGCACACGGGCAGCAAGACCAATGCCCGTCAAGAGTAAGTTCTTTGGAACTGGAGAAGGAACCTCGGACGACCAAGAGAGCGGAAATGAAACCGCAGTCTCTCAATGTCGAGAGGAAGAAATATAAAGATCGAAGAGACGCTTCCGGAAGAGGCGAGGAAGCGAAGTAGAGGAGTCCGACTCGGACAAAGGCAAGAACTCGGCCACCCCAAAGAACACCAAACGCGGCAGGGGCAGGCCACCTACCACAGGAGACTACGTGGGTACGGCCAAGGCTAAGAAGGAGTATCTCGCCCTTCGGCGGGAAGCCGAATAAGCCAAGGCCGAACAAGAGTTCATCGAAGAGACGAGGAGGCTCCCCGAGATGCGTTCGCAGCGTCTGTCGGTGTCCTCCTATACATCGGACGTGACGATGGGAGAGGATGACGTAGTCACTAGGACGAAACTGGGCTCCGAAATAATTGAGAGCCTGGACTCCATCACCAAAGTGGCTAAAACGTCGAATAACTTGAGCGGACGTTACGTAAAGGCTCTGAAAGACGCCGTACTCGTCATTCGAGAGTCATGCGCGGCTCTCCTCAGTCATTCGACCTCTGACGAAACAAGAGCCCTGGAGACGGCTAACAAACGCCTATCCAGAGAAGTCACGGATCTGAAAGAAGAGCTCGCGATCGTTAAACGCGAGCTCCTTAATTTGCGACCACAGGCTGCCTCTCCGGCCCCCCCGTCCAACATCGAAGAGATAATGGCGCGAGCGGTACGGGAGGCGGTCTCTCTGTCTAACGCACGGCTGGATGCACGACTAGAGGCTTTGGAGACCCGTCTTCTCCCAGCCCCGCGTCTGCGCCCACCGCTTGCTGCGGACAAAAAGAACGAGACCGCGGGGTCTGTCCCAACATCTGCAGAACCAACGCAACAAAGAACTGAGCCGGTACCAGCGGTGTCAACACTGATGCCACTTCTGAACCCTGGTCCGGCTCAAAAGAAGAAAAGAAAGACGAAGAAGTCCGCAGCCGCTATAGAGGCAGCTGAGTCAAGACTCGACGCTGCAACAACACCAGCAGCGCCAGATCCCGCTTCTTCATCGGCGTGGACTGAAATAGTGAAGAGAAAAGGAAAGGTGCAGAAGAAGGAAGAGACTGCGCCCAAGAGAGTGGGCAAGAAAAAGAAGAAGGGAAAGAAAGGTGGGAAGTTACGTGCCCCCAAGACTGCAGCGGTGGTCATCACTCTGCAGGAGGGTGCAGCACAACGCGGAGTGTCCTATAAAGAAGTGATGGACAAGGCTAAGAGACAGGTTGACCTGGTCGCACTAGAAATCCCGTCTGTCAAATTTAAACAGGCCGTGACCGGAGCTCGAATGTATGAGATATCCGGCACGGCTTCCAAAGAAAAGGCGGACGCCCTCGCAAATAAACTGAGGGAGGTCATGGACGAGACAGAAGTCCGTATCTCCAGACCCCAAAAGTGTGCAGAGCTGCGCATTTCAGGGCTGGATGACACGGCCACATCAGAGGAGATAGTAGAGGCCATCGCTAGACCTGGCGGCTGCGCCACCGAAGATGTAAAGGTTGGTGTGATTCGGCGTGAGCGGAATGGCCGCGGATCGGCCTGGGTGAAGTGCCCGGTCGAAATTGCGAACAAGGTCTCGGCGCCGAACACCAAGATCTACGTTGGGTGGACCGTGGTGCACGTGGAGCTTTTATCCGCACGCCCCATGCGTTGTTACAAGTGCCACGAGACCGGACACACCCGAGCGACCTGTCCGAAAGAGGTTGACCGTAGCCAGCTATGCTTCCGTTGTGGCCAGCCAGATCATTCAGCTGCGCAGTGCGAGAATGCAAAACACTGCACTCTTTGTGAGGCAAGCGGAAAACCGGCTGACCATAGCGTCGGCAGTAAGACCTGCGGCAAGCCTGTGTCGAATAGGAAAAGGAGCTCGAAGAAGAGCCAAGTGTCTCAAGAGTCCGCCACTACGGCGGGCACTGAAACCAGAGGGGCCCCGATGGAAGCCCAATAATGGCGACCCATCGCTTCCTGCAGGGCAATCTGAACCACTGCGCCCGGGCGCAGGACATCCTGGTTCAGAGCATGGCGCAGTGGTCGATTGACCTAGCCTTTCTGTCGGAGCCGTATCGCATCCTCTCTAGAAACGATTGGATTGGAGACGCGGATGCAACGGTCGCTCTGGTCCTTGGACCAAGAATGTCTTCACCTCCTCCCGGGAGAACAACGAGAGGCAGAGGATTCGTAGTCACCAAGCTGGGGGCCCTCACTGTGGTGGGAGTTTACTTCTCCCCCAATAGACCCCTGGCCGATTTCGAGTCTTTTCTTCTCCGGCTGACCACCTTTATTGGCGGATCATCAGGCCCAGTGATCGTTGCCGGAGACTTTAATGCGAAGTCAACGCATTGGGGCTCCCCGGCAACGAACGCAAGAGGTCGCGCGGTTGCTAGTTGGATGGTCTCCACAGGGCTTGTAGTGGCGAACCGGGGCACCGTAAACACGTGCGTCCGAAGACAGGGCGGGTCTATAGTCGACCTGACCCTAATAAGCACAGATTTTGCCCGCCGCATCACCAACTGGCGTGTAGATGAGGAAACGGAAACGCTCTCAGACCATCGGTTCATCCGCTTCGACATAAATGGACACGCGTCGGAGTTGGGCCGCACAATCACATCTGGTGGCGGCCCCAAATGGGCCTTGAGGCGTCTAGACCGTGACCTCCTCGAGGAGGCCGCCATTGTTGCATCCTGGGCGCCACTACCTTCGGACGACCCTGCTGAGTGCGCGGAATGGCTGAACGAGGCAATGCGCAACGTTTGTGACGCTGCGATGCCACGAGTAGGCCGCGGCGCCAGACGTATTGGTGGCGCCCCGAGCTATTCAATCTGCAGAAGGAATGCACGGCTGCCCGACGACGATATAAGCGTTACCGAAGACGGCGCAGAAGAGTCCAGCAGGAGGAGGACACCCTCTACGAGGTTTATAAAACAACTTGCACCGAACTTCGGGACGCCATACAAAAGGCGAAGAAAGACAGCTGGGATGAGTGGTTACAGACTCTCGAGGATGATCCCTGGGGCAAACCTTATAAATGGGTGCGCCAGAAACTCCGTCCCGCTGCTCCACCGTTGACGCAGATCCTCCAACCAGATCTCCGCAACAGGATCATCACGACCCTCTTCCCGTCTGGGGCCGAGAGCAATCCAACAGCGTCGATCCAACAAGAGGAAACCGCCGATGACGAGGAAGAGGTCCCGCCAGTCACAACTGTAGAACTAGCGACGGCGGTCCATAAAATGGGCCTCAAAAATACGGCACCCGGCCTCGACGGCATACCGGGACGAGCATGGGTCCTCGCAATGAAGGAGATGGAGCCGCAGGTACTCGCCGCTTTGACCAACTGTTTGGTCCAGGGTAGAGTACCACGGCGATGGAAAACCGGGAAGCTCGTGCAGTTGCGGAAAGCCGGACGGGCCGAAGATCAGCCGTCGGCCTACCGGCCTATCGTACTCCTAGATGAGATCGCCAAAATACTCGAGAGGATCTTGGCGGCGCGTCTCGCCCAACATCTTGAGAGCGCCGGCCCCAATCTAAGCGAAAACCAATACGGGTTTCGCTCAGGGAGATCTACAATATGAGCGGTGGCGCGACTGCGTGATATGGTAGAGGAAGAGGTGTCCAGGGGTGGGGTGGTGTTGGTTGTGTCCTTGGACATTTCTAACGCCTTCAACTCCCTGCCCTGGGCAACCATCAAATACGGACTCAGACGGCACGGCGTTCCGAGATACCTGCGCATCACCATCGGCGATTATCTCTCGGAACGCTCAGTGCAATTCCCGACTCAAGACGGCTGGGAAGAAGAAGCAGTTGACTGCGGCGTCCCACAGGGCTCAGCCCTGGGACCGGGCCTGTGGAACGTCGGTTACAACCCGGTTCTATCGGGCGCCAATCTACCCGGCGTGGAAGAAGTATGTTACGCTGACGATACCTGCACCGTCACCCGTGCAAAAACATACAGAGAGGCCGTCATCCTTGCAACGGCAGGTGTCGCTCAGACCGTAAGGAAGATCCGAGCTCTGGGTCTAAAGGTGGCGCTGGAGAAGTCCGAAGCCATATGCTTTCACGGGCCAAGGAACTCTCCACCCCCCGGATTGGCGATTATAGTCGATGGGACCCAGATTAACGTCACACCATCTATGACGTATCTGGGTCTCGTCCTAGATAGCCGATGGACATTTAAGGAGCACTTCAAGAAGCTCCAGACGAAGGTAGCGAAGTCCGCCGGAGCCTTAGCCTCGTTGCTCCCGAACCTCGGGGGCCCCAGCCTTAGCTGCCGGCGATTGTATATGGGGGTCGTGCGCTCCATGGTCATGTATGGGGCGCCGATCTGGGCAGACCATCTGCAGCAAGAGAACCGGCTTGCATTAGGCAAGCTACAAAGGATTATGACTACCCGAGCCGTCCGTGGCTACCGCACAATATCTAAAGATGCGGCATGCCTGCTCGCGGGAGCCATCCCTTGGGATTTAGACGCGCGAGCCTTCGCTGACGTTTTCTGGCGTTGCGCAGAAGCCCGCGCGGGGGGCAGCAACCCCCCACCGGACGTCGTACGTCGGTGGAGGAATGACGCTAGAGAGACGACTATTGAAATGTGGAGGGAGCGGCTAGAGAACCCGCAAGTCAGCGTAGACTTGGTGCTGGCGATCCGCCCGGTACTCAAGGAATGGCTTGACAGGAAGACAGGAGCACTCTCGTTCCGCCTCACGCAGGTGCTGACCGGGCACGGGTGCTTCGGTCGGTACCTGTGCGAGATCGTCGGAAGGGAGGAGAATACACGCTGTCACCATTGTGACGCGGACAGGGATACGGCCGATCACACCGTGACGGCCTGTCCCTCCTGGATTGGACAACGCGCGGCCCTGACGGCCGCAATCGGACCTGACATCACGCTGCCAGCATTGGTGCGAGCCTTGCTGCGCGGCGACCCGTACTGGAAAGCGGTGGAAGACTTCGCCGAAGAAGCTATCTCCGCCAAAGAGGAGGCCGAGCGCATAAGAGAAAGGGAGGCGCTCGACCCCAGAAGACGGCCAAGGCGAAGACGTCGTGCCAACAATGGCGACAACAACGTCCCGCCATAACCTGGGTGCTCAGGGCGGCGGTATGGGGATGCCGTCGCCCATTGCACTGAGTCCCCGAGAGGGTCGCGATGTGCAGTGTGCTCCTGCGCATCGCGACAAAACGCAGTGGAATGGCCTAGAAGCAAGCCCCCAAGTGGGGCCTCTGCTCGGCCTGGGGAGCGAGTAAAACGCTCCCATCGAGAAGAGTCTGCAGCCCACTAAGCAGACGTCTGCTAATGAAGTTGTGGTGTCGTACAGTTCCCGCGACTTCGTCAGGAAGCGGTGGCTAGGAGCATCGTAGAGTTTTAGTGGGTAGGGCCGTGGCACACACCATCTTTGCCCGCGGTGAGCCCCACATATCCGCAGTGGGAGTCCCCATCCCCTGCGGAATGCGTCACAGTATTTCTCTACGTAAAAAAAAAAAAAAAAAAAAAAGGTTCACTGTAGTGAGTCTGTAAGTTATGACTATAGCATCCTTCTATGTAGAGCCAAAACAAAATTCAAATCGATAACTTACCTCTGATAATGCATTACAATTTACAAACGCACCTAGAGTCTAGACACATATCGAGAAATGAAACTTGAGTGAAGCCAAACGATGTGAGTTGTGAATCGCAGAATTTCGGTAGCGTAAATATAATATATTTTCGTACAAATCATGACTCACAAAATTACCCTCGTGTGAATCAAACAGGACTTTGGTATGAACCGAATGCAGCAGACTTTCTGCCAGCCGAAATTCTGCGACTCACAACTCACAAATTACGCTCATTTGGCTTCACCCTTAGAATTTCAATCTTAGCATAATTAAACACTAGTTTAAAAAGTTTTCTGAATGAATCGCTTTCGAAACTGAAGACTGTTCAAGAGTATTAAAATAGGTACTAACTACTAAGTTTACTAACGTTACTAAGATTTGAAAATAGAACGGGGAGTTCGAATGGCGAGGTCGAGCCCTTTATTTCAGTGTTTGACGTCAAAAGATCACCATACAGAAGCGTGCCCTAGTATAACCTCAAAATACTTCATGGGAAATTAAACTGTATCTCGTTGTGATATAGTTTAATTTTACTCATACGTGTTACTGAAACTTGCTTCATAGAAAATTTAGAATTTTCTTCATAATTCAAAAGTTACGAAGCTCTTCGCTGTCTCACGACTCGCTGTTACATGTTGTTTGTTATCATAAAATATACATACATATATAAGAGAACTAGTTGTTGCCTGCAGGCTGAAGACTATGGCTGAAGGCTGTAACTTTGTTGCAACGAAAAACGAGTAAGTAAGTATACTTATAAGTTATAAGTCATCAAAATCAAAATCATTTTATTCAGAGTAAATTTTTTGTAGTACTACTTATATCTCAATGTTATTTACAAAAAAAATCTGAACGTCGGGTCTTAAAGGTGCCTTACTGCCCACCACCAGTTCGGGAACTAACCCGGCGAGAAGGACCGGCGTAAGAACTAAGAACTAAGAAACTCGCACGATTTTTAGGCATAAAACTGTACTATTTGTCATTTTCAGAGATTGAAAGTATCTCAATCAAGCGTGAGGGGTTACAGACAGACAAAAAGGTAGACTGACAAACGCCCATTCAGTTCAGGTACTTACTGTTGTTTGACATTAAGGCCGGTATAAATAGTTAGTACTTACTACTTACTCAAGATGCATCTCGGTCTCAAGACGCGGTTCGGCTCTATGATTAGTCCAAATTTTGACAGCCAACCAATCACAGAGCCGAACCGCGTCTTGAGATTGGGTGACTATTTATACCGGCCTAAATCTTTTGCCCTGTCTAACCACTAGAATCTAGATCTCAACATAATAAGTACTAATACCTAGTCCCTAGAGTAACTTTGTAGTTTGTTTTCCAATGTATAACTAATAGGTAGATATAACAATTTACGTAACAGCTTACAAAGTAATGTAAGTAAACACGTTTTATCTACATGACCTACTCAAGTAACTTACGATGAACTAATTTAACTAAAGATCAGTTAAGTATATATTTTGTGAGGTTTTTGAGCAAAAGTTTATCTGTCCAACAGCGCGTTTCATTGGATAGGTGTAGTTTTTGTTTTTCGTACACTTTTTTGTGTTTTTTTGAGTTTTCTTATCTGCCGGCTCGAAAATAATACTTTGCTCTGTTTCATTACAACTAGGGTTTATCGGATAGCAGGAAGAATTATATGTATAATTTATAACAAAATTGCAATTGACAACGATATCGAATGAAACAGCACCAATGCCCAATATACCTTTAAATTCTATAATGTTACTAAAATATAATATTACTTATATAATAATATGATATATCCTATCCCTGTTACAAAAACATCATACATATTATATCGTGTACGTGCTCACAAAAAACCAGCGCCAATGATGACGCTTTTTGCATCCCCGGCAAAATAGGCGCATGAGGAAGAGTGTACGTGACTATGTGGGCCTCCACGGGCTTGGGCCATGGTATATTTTCTACCAGAGTCATGCTTCGGCACGAATGGGCCAGCTCGACCGGAGAAATACCACGGGCTCAAAGAAAACCGGCGTGAAACAGCGCTTGCACTGTGTTTCGCCGAGTGAGTGAGTTTACCGGAGGCCCAATTCCCTACCCTTCCCTTCTCTATTCCCTTCCTTACTTCCCCTACCCTGTAATCCTATTCCCTCTTAAAAGGCTGGCAACGCACCTGCAGATCTTCTGATGTTGCGTGTGTCCATGGGCGACGGAAGATGCTTTCCATCTGGTGACCCGTTTGCTCGTTTGCCCCCTTATTTCATAAAAAAATCTACTTACTAAAACCCCCATCTCTTGATTTATGTACAGGCAGTATAGGCCATGGCCAATGAGCGGCAGCCGGCAGCGTCCTATGGCGTCCTAGAGGGGGGCCCAGCGTCCTAGAGTGGCGGCAGCGGGCAGAGTTCGTACATAGGGGCGGCAAAATTAAAGTGGCCTATTACTGATAAAAAATATAAACCCGGTCCTGAAAACCCCATGGTGCTCCAAACTCCGGCTACCCCGTACCCGCATATGGCAAAGTTGCGAACGTTATAATATAAGACACGCCGTATACTCTACAAGCGCTAAGTGATAAACAGGTGATATGTCTGCTCATTTGTCGGCCTTATTTAATACACGTAACAAACAGTATTTTAATGTTTACTCGAGGCTACAAACAGATAAAACTATACAAATATTCAAATTATTACCCATTGTTTGTTAAGTCGGCCACAGCGGCGATGACATATTAATTATTGCTATAAGGTAAAATAGTAAGTACCTACTCAATTTGAATAACTTTATTCTTTAAGGGGGCGTCCATAAATTACCAGAGTCAAGTCTAAAGGGTCTCGAGTCTCGACAGTCAAGGCTGACTGGTGAGTCATGACTTTAAGTCTTTTTACAACTAGCATCCTGCATCGCACTATTGAAGTTTCTGAGAACGGCAAGAGAATGTCGGAATGACATGAGCTGCAGCTATCCCGCTTGGTCGGAAGATCTTCCTTTGAGGCGCCCAATCGAAATCGGCGCCAAACCGAGTGGGCGATCGTTCAGTTCAGACTGATCGCAGACCGATCTACCTCAATCACAGCCAAGGGGAACGAAAGTCTGCGATTAATCCGAACTCCGAACCGATTCGATCGCCCGGCCTCCCCGTACAATCGATCGGCCTCTTGCACCGGTTTCGTTAGCGGTGGACAGCACGTATGGGGGCCTTTACAGCCCATTTGTCTAAGGGCCCTATTATCTACATGGAGCAGAGAACAAGACTTTAAAATATCCGTTAATCTTAAACATAAGACGGCAATAACAAAAACATAATAAATCATTACACTGACGTAGATCTGTAACCTTGCGATCTCGGACGATGCTCTTAGCTATAGACAAAATAAACAATGTTGAACTTTCATTTTTGTGACGCGCAGGGCTTTTTAACCGACTTCTAGAAAAGAGGAGGTACTCTGGACAAGCGGTCTGCAAATTGCTCTTGGTTAAGGCAAAGAGTTTTGGCTCAAGACACAGAAGATCCAACCCAACTTTCTTGTGAAATCTCTCTTACACGGCAAAGCAAAACAGAATACTTATAATATTATAATTAACATTAATTTATATGATCTTATTTCTAACAAGTAACAATTGCCTTCTGCTTTATCAGTATCCAATAGATGGTATTTGAGAAGTTTGATGATAATTAAAGTTAAACTAGGAAATCTCCATCTAGATTCTAACCGATTTTCATGAAAGTTGAAACACAAAATATTAAATCATTGAGAACAACATGGTTTACAAACAAATGCACTTTATGGCGGCAACCGATCGTGTAAACATCAGCCAATTTACAAACTGGCCCGTTCACACAGTTAAGTTTTTTTTTATGAAATAAGGGGGCAAACGAGCAAACGGGTCACCTGATGGAAAGCAACTTCCGTCGCCCATGGACACTCGCAGCATCAGAAGAGCTGCAGGTGCGTTGCAGGCCTTTTAAGAGGGAATAGGGTAATAGGGGAAGGTGGGGATGGAAAGGGAACGGAATAAGGGAGGGTAGGGAAGGGAATAGGGTATGGGATTGGGCCTCCGGTAAACTCACTCACTCGGCGAAACACAGCGCAACTGTTTCACGCCGGTTTTCTGTGAGGACGTGGTATTTCTCCGGTCGAGCCGGCCCATTCGTGCCGAAGCATGGCTCTCCCACGTCACTTTATACTAGTCCAGACTCAGACTCCAGGATATTCTTGGAATCACCCCGAGAAACTAAGAGAAACTGAGGCTCGATTTAAATATGCGTGCGACCGGCGAACGCGCGGTTTGGCATTTAATGGCCGATTTCACAATCATTTTTTCACAATTTTTTTGTACTTGACGTATAGTTTCCGAGGTATCGTGAAAATGTCGTGAAAATGCTGTTGTTACCCTTTTTTCCAAGATGGCGGCCGAGGGACAAGAGTGGCGACCCCACAAAGTTGAGGTTAAGCTTCTGTTGACCCCCATACATGTCCCAAAAATAAAATTGCGTCCTCTAATAAATGCAATATTCGGCCCTTAAATTGTAACATTTCAATGGACTAATAAGACATACAGCTATTCATTTGTAGAATATTTCTAGGAAATCATTACAGTCCCAACAAACATAACCTTTATTAGTTGTTTTATTTTATTTAATAAGATTTTATGGCCTTGGTTATTAGTAGATAGTTACCATAGTTAAGCTTTTTCCCATATTGTGGTAATTACCATAATATTATGGTCTGGCATAATATCGTGCTAGGTCATACACAAGTACACCACGCACGCGATGTTTGCAGTGAGATAACCTCTATTTCGGTCAAGGCCGCTGTGTTGTTGAATTGATTTCATTGGTAAATCGATACCGCCTATATTTCATGACGGTGGTATAACTTCTATTGAAATTCACCCGATATGACTAGCAAACGGTTGATGGATGGATGTTATTGTTGCCTGTGGAATACGAATATAGACTCTACTTAGAGCCCGATCTAGCTATTTAGTAATTAGCCGCTCCGGGCAAAGGTAAGTCAGCCTTTGCCAAAGTGGGCGATAACGCCCCCTTGTGGGCGCTGAAGGTCTAAAGGGTGTGGGACCCAGAACAATAATAAAGGCATTGTGTAGAGGCTTGGGGGGTGATTTTATCCGGATGTATTTTAAATTGAAACAATAATTAACAGCTAAAACATAATTTGTTCTCGAAGTGGGCAGTAGACGAAATAAGTTTGGGAAACACTGGTATAAGTCGTGCTAGTTTGGTTGGGAATATTGAAGTAAAATACGTAAATATTTCCACTATCCAACCTGAAGTAGGTTTGGAGGGTAAAATTCAGAAAATAGGAAGGTGGATGGCTAATAGCTAAGTTGGAAGATAGGAATTAGGCCGCCCCTCATTTTTGCCGCTCTGGGCAAATGCCCGACTCGCCCCTTATAGCAGTCATTCGGTATTCGGTAACTAGTAAAATATTAATCTAGATATTAATTATTAATTAGTTTAACATCACGTCTTTAAAACTCTTAAATAAAATACGGTTGTCTTCTTATTTGTTAGTAGTAAGATTCGCAGTTGCATTCGAAAATTGTCTGTCTGTCCGCGGTTTTACTCAGAGACAATAAGACCTACAAAACTGTAATTCGGTATGAACGCAGATATTAATGACGCTGACAAAAACTATACTAATATTATAATTGGGAAGAGTTTGTTTGTTTGTTTGTTTGTTTGAACGCGCTAATCTCAGGAACTACTGGTCCGATTTGAAAAATTCTTTCAGTGTAAGATAGTCCATTTATCGAGAAAGGCTATAAACTATATTTTATCACACTAAGACTAATAGAAGCGAAGAAATCGAGGAAAATGTGGAAAAAAACGGGGGAAATTATTTGAAAGGGCTTATCTCATGAATTACTGGAGCAATTTTTCTGTTATTTGGCACAGATAAGAAGTAGACCACGTGAAGGATCATAGGCTATTTTTGTGCACTAATTTGTCTGTGAAATATCTAATTTACGCGGGAGAAGCTGCGCGGAACGTTATATTTCGCGTGATCACGACATCACGCGTAAACGGCTGGACCCATTTTGCTGAAATTTGGTATAAAGTTACTTTGAGTCCCGAAAAAGAACATAGGATACATTTCGTCTCGGAAAAATGTACGGTTACTACACAATACTTTTATGATTTGCGCGTAAACTTTTCAATCTATTTTGATGGAAGTTGGTATGGAGATACTTTGTTTGAGTCTCGGGAAAGAACAAGGAATACCAATTTTGTCCCGGAAAATGTACGGTTCCCGCACAATAAACTTTTATGATTATCGCCTAAACTATTAAATCTATTTTGATGAAATTTGGTATGGCAATACTTTCAGTCTCGGGAAAGGACAAAGGATACTTTTTATCCCGGAAAGTATACGGTTCCCGCACAATAAACTTTTATGATTCTCGCCTAAACTATTTAATAATCCATTTTGATGAATTTTGGCATGGAGATTGGAGATAGGGCTGAAGGACTAATTTGAATCTGGAACAAGGAATGTTTTTTGTCCCGGAAAAATGTGCGGTTCCCACACAATATACTTTTCTGATTTGCAAGTAAACGACTCTATCGATGTACGGGAACAACTATAAACTAAAGTCCACGCGGACGAAGTCGCGGGCAACAGCTAGTAGTTTATAAAATCTTTAAAAAATATATTTTGTTATGGTACCTCCCCTACACATCAAGCAGGGATGATATTTTTTTCGCGTCCACCCCACTGTGTGGTAGGAAATATGCTGAATTTAAAACGAAAATTATCATGGCTAAGAAGACTTCATAATTAACTTATTGAGTAGGTAATAGTCGATCAACTAAGTAAAAAAATATTCTGCGAAGTATAAAGGAACTTTTCGTTCAAATTCCTTTGAACGGTTTGCACTGTTGAACGTAACTGAGATGATGTTGTTAGTAGTGTAAAACACGTTATAAATGTATATTCATTGACCATACAAATATTATCAAAAACTAGCGGTACTACCGAATCCTATATTGCGCGTGGCCCGACATGCACTTGGCCGGTTTTTTACAATTGGAAAGACCACCGGCTAAGTATTAAATTCAAAATTTTCAAATTCCGAAGCAGTTAATATACGGATGATGATGAACAAAATAAAAATGAATTGTCAACGTTAAAAATTCAAGTATTCTATCCGTTTAGAAATTACGAATTATGATGCCATTGCTGTAGAGTGCAGACATTTACACAGACGGTCAATTAAACTTTGTGTTTTCGTCGAACCAAAACGTAGTTCAGTTCCTCGAATAAAACTTTTTTTAAAATACCTACCATATTGTATTATTTTTAAATTTCCAGAGAGAATTGGAAAGAAAAGAGTGATCTAATTTTAATTTTAAAACGTCTCATATGCAGTTCACCATGGAAGTTTCCAGGAGGTTCTATGGTAATTGGTCTATGAGATGTATAATCCAGCTAAAATTAACTTACAGATGAGGCACGACGGTGTTCAACATTAAAATCATAGAAACACATAGCTGCTAAGTATCAGCCGCATCAAATATTTAAGATGGGCTAAGTGACAAAATCCGTGTAGGATACTTATATTGCCCCAAAAACTTTTAAGCACGTTAGTTGGCGATTCCACTGCGAATACACTAATCTAACAAATAATAGCATAAGACGTGTTAATAATATTATTATTTAAATTAAGTAAGTATGTAAAATAGTATTTATATGTATTTTAATCTTTTCCTCTATCTTTTACATTGCAAGAAAGATTTCTCTAACACAAACTTTATTTGAATTCAATAGTTCCAAAGTTACTGAGTGGTTTTGATGAAATGGGTTATGGGCTTATTAGCCCATAGGCCAAAACCCATTTCATCAAAACCTATGGGCCTAGACAGAGAGACAATGTGTAGTTTATAGAATGTAGAGTAGGCCCATAGAGAGTGATCAAAATTCTGCAGCATATAATGAAAAGGAATAACTTTTTACCCCAGCAAAATGTAGCATACATCTTACCGTGATAAGTACTTAGTTTGTTCAGTTTTATTGATAGAAACTTTTTGACCGTCTTACGGAAATTAATAGGCACGATAATATCACAATTCGCAGCGATGCCACAATTTTCCTATTTTATTTAAGTAAAAATATTAATCTGAAGTCCATTGTTTTATTTTTTATCTAGGTACTCGCTAGATTTAAAACGTTTTTTTGCAAAAACGATGTGCGTCGAACCATTTTTTTCGCGAATCACAAATTCAAATGAGATTTTGTTTGCCTTGGTTTCGCCGTTCGCGAGGTTTTGACCCCTAAATGATTCCGATTTGTTTTGGTCGGCGCATCAATTTGGCGGCTGTTGACCTGCATGGCCTGTCCTTGGCCATGAAACCCGTGCAACCAACACGCGTCACGTGCAACCTTCATAACACCATTACAGGTAGTTAGTTACTTATATAACTAACCTAACATTACATCGAAATCTAATAAGATTAGGTCAGTGGCGTAGCGAGCCACGTAGACTGCCATACGGCATACCAGTCCTAGTAAGTATTAAAACTTTTTGGGGCCACCAGTCCAAAAGATTTTGACGAGTCGATAGTCTATGGCTGGGCTCCTCCAACCCCCCCCGGAAATATAAATTGAAAGTGAAATTACTGTACCTACCCTAAACTAAACATATACTTTTTGAGTATCATTCAATTACCATGGGCTTCACCCCTGGCATGAACTTTAATTTCTTAGCTTTAGTCATCGTTGAGAAAAATCTATATCGCTGCAGCCAAATTTTCTAGGTGTAAGTATACATACCTATATTATGTTGACTCCATAATATGTTTTCATGCAAAATTGTATCATAAATCCAAAGTGCTCCCGTGCATTATCTTTAATCTTTCTTTCATAGATCTGGATTTTATATTATGTACTCAAAACACAAGGAAAAAGTGACCTTTTTTCGTATTTTCGAAATCTATACATATTATAAAACAAAGTCGCTTTTTTTCCCTCATGTCCCTTTGTTCCCTTTAATCTTTAAAACTACCAACGGATATTGATGATTCTTTCAGTGTTAGATATAGAGGAAAATGTGGAAAAAACGGGGAAAATTATTTGAAAGGGCTAACTTGAACGCGCTAATCTCAGGAACTACTGGGACCCTCCGATTTAACAAATTATTTCAGTGTTAGATAGTCTATTTATCGAGGAAGGCTATAAGCTATATTTTATCACGCTAAGAGTAATAGGAGAATGTGGAAAAAACGGGGGAAATTATTTGAAAGGGCTTATCTCGCGAACTACTGGAGCAATTTTTATGTTATTTGGCACAGATAAGAAGTACACCACGTGAAGGATCATAGGCTATCAATTTTAATCATTTTTTCAGTGGCTATATTATATTTTATACCCGTGCGATGCCGGGGCGGGGCTAGTGATACATAATTTTGTGTTGTTGCTTGTTACTTTTGTTTATGTATTGTAACGGTATTTTTATATTCGTTGTATAACATGCTTGTTACTTTTGTTTATGTATTGTAACGGTATTTTTATATTCGTTGTATAACATGCTTGATAGTTTGAATCTTTGGTTTTATCGGGCCTCTTATGTATAATACATAGAATGACATAGAGGTGCGAAATTGTATAATTTATATCCATAACCTTGAATACGACCGGCTACACTGCAGTGCAAAAAACTAGACCTGTTCTAATACACGTTATGCTACATATGGTTTTTTTCTCCTGTGTCCGACTGTAATATGCAAATTTTCAACTGCTATTACGAGAATGTGGCAACATTATAGTGTTACAACTTACAACGTCTTATTGTACTTACTTTACCTCATTAATAACGGGTAAGAGAACACAATCGCCTTTGCAATGTTCCCAATCAAGCCTATATTACAATTATTTTTTTGAGCTTTAATATCCTTTTTAGGGTTCCGTACCCAAAGGGTAAAAACGGGACCCTATTACTAAGACTTCGATGTCTGTCTTCTGGCTAATTATTAGCCTAATTTCATCGCTGGCCTTTTATTATTCTTTTCGTTGCACACTTCCTGTGCCTCTTGGGGGTATGTTGGAGTGCACCGCACAGACATATTATAATATATTCTTGGTCTATGTCTGTGGAGTGCACAAAGCATAATCACAAAATATGTCAACAAATTGCAGCGCGTTAAGAAATAAATGATATCAACACGCTACTAATTATTAGTAAGATGACTCTTTACTTTATTAGAGCTTGCTAGGCTCAGATATAACAGCTTGTCTGATTATACTTACCTAATTACATATTAGCCTGGGAAAATTAAGGAATTCAGACCAAATAATTCATGTAGTTTTGAAAGTTGGTACAGTTGTTCCTAAAGATATCCAGATGAATATACTAAAAGTCCCCGAGGGACAGGGAGGGGCACGAGCCGGCGGTGGGAGAGGGTGGAAAAGGTCTCTTTTGCAATGTTTTTGCTCGTGACTCGAAATTTTTTTATAATATCTCTTTAGTGACTTCCATGGGCGTACCGAGGGGGGGGGGGGGACAGAGGCAGCTCCCCCCCCCCCCCCCGGATCATGTTGACGTCCCTACTAAGTATATTATCTAGTACTTTCATCTGTAAAAATTAAAAATAATAAAATGAATTTTTGCCATTTGTTTGCAATACAATATTTTTACAACTAAAAATTATTAATTTTTTATTCTTTATAAACACCTAGCTTATAAAAATCTGACTTGCCCCCCCCTGGCCCAGACTTGGGTAATTTGCTCCCCCCTGGCCCAGAACCTGGGTACGCCCATGGTGACTTCTACATTAATTATTTAAGTACATTAAATTTCCTATAAATTAACGTCCAGAAACATTTTTACGGTACGATCATTATTTTAGGAAATACATAGTAAAGGGTACGCCCGCACTGTTTTTCCATACAAACGTATTCCCCAATTTACTCCCTGGACAAAGCGCCTAGACTTTTATTATTCGTAGGCCTAGACAAATTATTTTTTATACAATTATATTGGGATCTGTTAAATCTATGTTTTTTTTTTTTAATTTAGTATTTACTAATAAGTAAATAAAAAATATGACCCTTCAAATATCGCAAAAAATGAATGCCCCGTACGGCGTACCCCGCCAATCGACCGACCATAAAACAAAGGACCTTGGGGGATTTTGTATGGATCCCGTCCCCAGCCTTCAACCGCCATGGGATGCATCTCGATTTGTTCACTGGAACCCAGAAAAGTCTCAAGTACCTGTGTTCAAAATCAATTGGGTTTTTAAAAAATCAACTTTTCGCCAACGACCTAATTGGTTTACCTAAATTAAGGGTTGTTTGATAAAGAAAACAAGGACAAGTTTATGATTATTACCACTCATTATATCATATCATTTATTTTTTATTTGGCAAAAATCTAAATTTTACAGATTTTAATTGTCTGCATAATGTTATTTTTGTGTCTGCGTACTCTTTACTAACTTATTAATTCTCACATATTACTATTAGATATTATCCAGGGACCACCAGTGGTCCCGCATTGGGCGATAGTACGCGTATGGGGTATAAATGCCTCACAACGCAGAGAACGTGTTAATCTATATATATATATATATATATATATATATATATATATATATATATATATATATATATATATATATATGTCGCAGCCGACTGGTTTAAATAGCCGTTCAATCAAACAGCTAGCCCTTTGACTGAACAACGCCATTGCTAGCTGTTTGATTGAACGGCTATTTAGGCCAGTCGGCTGCGACATATATAATACTCAAAGGTGACTGACTGATTGACATAGTGATCTATCAACGCACAACCCAAACCACTGGACGGATCGGGCTGAAATTTGGCAAGCAGGTAGATGTTATAACGTAGGCATCCGCTAAGAAAGGATTTTGATAAATTCCTACCCCAAGGGGTTCAATTAGGGGATGAAATTTTGTATATATTACTTCCTAACGCGGGCGAAGCCGCGGGCAAAAGCTCGTTAATAATATTATATAGAAATAATTAATATGACATCTACAATAATATTAGTTGGGGAGGGGAAGAGGGGATTTCGGGAGTAGCTCGAGCGTGTCAGATTATGCTTGCATAGGCTTCCGATATGTGTCCAGTTATCATGGTATAGAAATCAGATTTTTCACGTGGTGGGTAAAAAAAAATGTTTTTTAATATTGAAATGTCGTCGGATCGGTCAGATTAAGATAGGGGATGATTTGTATACCCCAAAGAAGCTTCCATATAAACCACTGACGATTCAAAGGTTATTTAAGCCTGTAGGGACATTTTGAAATATAAAAAATAAAGCTGAACATATTTTCTTAACTAAGCTTCGCAGATATTTTATTTTGCTCTAAACTAAATGATTTAGTCCTTGTTTGTCTAAAATATATTTATAATTTACCTAAATAAGCAATTTTCTGAATATATTTTCTTTTTCTTTAAAATAGCTGCAGTTTCTGAACCCACCGCTAAAATAAAAAAAACGCTCTTATTAAGTTTTTATCAGCTTTACCTTTTACAAAACCTACTAGGTCTCCATGACGCTCGAGTGACTACAAAAATAGCACCCTCCCCTCCTCTACTATATGTTTTTGGTTTATCGTCAAGTTACCAAGTAACAGAATGATAGCACAGATTTTACTTAATAAGAACAAAAAATGCCTTGAATGAAATATTACTGAGGCACCCGGGGATTTGGGACAGCCACTTGAAGTTTATAGGGCGGTCATTTAAGGGCCTTCGCCCACTGCGACTTTTAGTAGCGATGCAGTCGCGCGACTATGAAGCGCATGACTGCATCACTACTAACGCGCGTTAGACGCATTTGCAACTCCATACAAAACACACACCTAGCGACTGCATCGCGACTGTATCGATGCAAATATGCGACAGTATCGCGACTGCATCGCTACAAAAAGTCGCAATGGGCGCACGGCCATAATTGAATAGGCCTTATTTTAGCGAAAAGAATGGATGTCTTTTTTTTCGCCCGCAAGTGTACAGAACGAATATAACAAAAATTGAACCAGACTTCCAAGGAAAAATAAATATTCTTAAAATGACCTAAAAAGTATGGTAGTTAAAAAGTAAATAATTCTTTAAATTATTCATTAGTGCCTCTTTCAAAATTCGACTAAATCTCAACGAATTCTGTAAGTACTCAATTTTCATTCGTTTGAAGTCGGTACTGGCTAATGGTATCATGAAAAACGGTCCACAAACATGTTATGGTTGAACATACAAAAAAAATGTAAGTACAGACGAATATAATATTATAACCTCCTCCTTTTTGGAAGTCGATTAAAATATCTTGAAAATCGGTCAACAAATGGCGAAGTGATCGTTGAACATACAAAAAAAATAATACAGATGAACATAATATTATGTATTATCACAGTGATATTATTATTATAACCTCCTCCTTTTTGGAAGTCGGTTAAAATATAAAAATGTATCAAGTGTTAAGAGGAGTCCACACCGCCCTTTTTTCCATACAAACGTTGTCCCCTGTTTCCTCCCTGGATAATGCTAGTAGAGTTATAATTTTTTTCCTGAATATCTACGGCCACTAATACAATGTCCCTATGTTTTCTTTTTTTTATGATTTAATTATTAAATAAGATATGAACGTTCAAAAACCCAAAAAAAATGGCCAGATTTTCCTCTGTGTTCAAACATCCAGAAAACAGATTTGGCTAGATTATACAAAAAAAAAAAAACATAGGAACACAGCTCATGCCTTTCTTTAATCGTTTATTAAAAAAGTACTTAAATCGGTTAAGTTTTGGAGAAGGAATCATGGGACAACGAATCGTTGATTTTCTGCAGTTGTCTCTATCGCGTTCTGCTGTATAGGCTTGAGGTAAGGGAGACAGCTATAGTTATTACACGTACTTTTTTTTTCATTTCTCTAGCCCCTGGTATATCCTCTTAATCTTTTTTAACCGACTTCCAAAAAGGAGGAGGTTAATGGTTATAATTATGTTCGTCTGTTTATAGTTTATGTTTTTTGTATTTTCAACCATAACTTCGCCGTTTGTGGACCGATTTTCATGATTCTTTTGTTGTTGTAGAGGGTTGTATCCGAGTTTGGTACCATGTTCACAAAAAAGGCGATCTGATGATGGGATCCGTGAGGAATCGAGGGAACTCCTTGAAATTTGTATGGAAACATAATACAGTGATTTTGATTTTTTTTAAGCATTCGAGGTTAATGCTACCAAAAAGTAAGATTTCGCACCAAGTTATATCCTGGATCCGAAGGTACCGAACAGAACTTTTTAATCCTTATAGATACAGGTTCAGGGATTTCGGCGTTGTTTAAACAACTGAAAGCATAAGCCAACACATCATAAGCCAAGCCAAAACATCAATTTCATTGATTATCATCATCACAACCATAATTACACATTATAACCCAATTATTGGTACTTTTCGTGATATTTTGCATCGAAGCAGATGTTTTTGAATTTTGATGATTATTTCGCTTTTTGTGAACCGATTTTAAAATTCTTGTGTTATTGTATATAATAAGAGAAATTTCATACGAAGGTGTCTCTTAGTCTAAAGGCACTGAACAGAACTCCTGAACCTTTAAAGATAAAAGTTTGGAAATTGCAGCATCGCTTAGATAACTGCAAGCATTTACCACAATTTCGCTTACAGTAATATAATATGGATAGTTAATATTATTCGTAGTGTTTATCTACGCAAAAAGCCTTGTATTGTAGTTTGTAGATAACTAAAAAGAGTTTTATTATTATTTTTTAACAAAAAATTGAACCCGACTTCCAAGGAAAAAACAATATTCTGACTCTGTACTCAATTCTCTGTACTCAATTCTCATTCTTTTGAAGTCGGTACCAGCCCAGAACTGAGATACACACTTGACATAGAACTTAGCCATTACCGACATACATATTTTTATATAAGTATTATCTATAAGTACATAATAATATTATGAAACAAAGTCGTTTTTAGGGTTCCGTAGCCAAATGGCAAAAAACGGAACCCTTATAGATTCGTCATGTCTGTCTGTCTGTCTGTCTGTCTGTCTGTCTGTCTGTCCGTCCGTATGTCACAGCCACTTTTCTCCGAAAGTATAAGAGCTATACTATTGAAACTTGGTAAGTAAATGTAGTCTGTAAACCGCTTTAAGATTTTGATACGAACATGGAAAAATTATTTAAAATTTTAGGGGTCCCGATAGATACAACTGAAACAAAAAAAAATTTTTTTCATCTATGCGTGTGGGGTATCTGTGGATAGGTCTTCAAAAATCATATTGAGGTTTCTTATATCATTTTTTTCTAACCTGAATAGTTTGCGAGAGAGACTCTTCTAAAGTGGTAAAATGTGTCCCCCCCCCCTCTAACTTCTAAAGTAGGTGATAACGACGGGAGAGATGGACTGTATGATACGAAGATGAGGAAAACTGTAACTACCAAATGATAACACCAAGTGAAGCGACAACTGTAATGTTCCAAGATAGACTAAATCACAAAAACAGTAAAAACGTCAAAAGGAAAAAATGTGACATAGAAAAGTAAAAAATACAATATTTAAAAACAGAATGGTCTGTCCAGCCAGTCGCCAACATACCCGCCCCCAGTGGGACACTAAAACTCGGTGGCGACTGGCTGGGCCTCCAGTACAATTAATTTTCTAGCCGGTCGGCGCAGCGTACCTCCCTTTGTGAGGAGGTTCGCTACGCGGACTCGACCGTCCTGAGCGGGGTACGTCCTCAAGACCCTGGCTAGCGGCCACAAGCCGCGCGGAAGGGTAGGGTCCACGATCAGCACCACGTCCCCCTCCTTTATGTCTTGATATGGTTGGGACTCCTTCAGTTTCTCTCTCAGCGTTGGCAGGTACTCCCGCAGCCATCGAGCCCAGAAGTGGTCCGCCAGCCGAAGTGCCTTCCGCCACTCCTGGCGTTGTGAAAACTCCCCATCTGTCAGGTCGTTAGTCCAAGGAACCACCGATGACGTGCCTATTAGAAAGTGGAATGGTGTTATCGCTTCTGGAGCGTCGGTCGCCGTGGGGACGTACGTCAGTGGCCGGGAGTTGACGATTGCCTCAGCCTCTAAGAGCAATGTTCTGAATGTGTCCTCTTTGGGGAGGGACTTGTTTTTGAGAGTTGTCTTGAGCGCGTTCTTCACGGTGCGCACTAACCGTTCCCAGGCCCCCCCCATAAAAGGCGCGGCCGGGGGGATGAAGCGCCATCGTATTCTTCCATTCGTAGCGAAGTCAATAACGGGGCCACCGTGGAGTTTTCTCATTTCTTTGCTTGCACCGACAAAATTCGTTCCGTTGTCAGAGAGGATTTGCTTGGGCGATCCTCTTCGAGCGATGAACCGCCTTAGGCTCGTTATTGCGGCGTCGGCAGATAACGTTGTAACCACTTCCAGGTGTATAGCCCTCGTGACTAGGCATGTGAAAAGGGCGACGTACCTTTTTTCTTGACGACGGCCCACAGCTACGGCGAACGGACCAAAATAGTCTAGGCCAGTGAACGTGAATGGTCTTGTGTGGTGGTTCAGCCTCTCCAGGGGCAGGTCTCCAGTTGGTGGTAGGACCGGGCGACCCTTAAATCTTCGACACCCAGCGCAAGAGCTCGAGACGCTTTTAATGGTTTTTCTAGCGTTAATGATTCGGTATCTTTGTCGAAGCTCGTTGAGAACAGTTTCGTCAAACCCGTGTCCCATCTTTTCGTGGAGTTCCATTATTAATAATCGCACGATGTGGCTCCGACCGTCCAATATTATTGGGGCTTTTACGTCTTCGGTAGCCGTTAATGCCAATTTGATGCGGGTGTCCGCCCGCAGGAGGTTATCTTTGTCCAGGAACGCACAGAGAGACGCTATTCGGCTGGCTTTGGGGAGGGGCAGCGAGGCCCGCAGGTGTGTGATTTCTTCGGCGAAGCAATCCCATTGCGAGTATCTCAATAATGTCTTCTCCGCCCAGGCGAGGTCGGACTCTAGAAGTTGAAGAAGGGACGTGGTGCTCCCTGGACCTATGGACATGAAAATTGAAGAATTAAGATCAGCCGAACGAGTTATTTTGGACATAAACAATCTAGCAAATTGATAAACGCGTGCAGTGGATCGCAGAAGGCGCAGCCAACTACTAAAACGTCTCGGATCGGGCACTGGGAATTTTGAAAAAGGTTCTTCGGTAAGAAGACCAACAATTTCTGGCTTTAATTCGGAATCTGAAAGGTTCGCGGTATTGGCTTGCGTTTCCTTTGGCCAAAAGTCCTCAGTCTGCAAAAGGAAAGGCGGGCCAGAAAACCATCTATGGTTAGCCTCGAGTTTCAAAACTTTAGGCTTCGTGGCATCGTCAGCCACGTTCAGGGCCGGATTTAGAGGTCGAGAGGCTTCGGGGCAACAGAGGAGTGGAGGCCCCCTGGCCCCAAATTATTTTCCAAATACGGGGAATAGGCTGCTAAAATCCGCAGAATATACTATCAATTCCTTATCGAATTGGCAACTTTTATTCTATTGTGGATAGCCAGGAACAGGCAAAGAGCTTTTGAAGATTACAAGAAAGAAAACTCACACTTGCCACTTGCAAGGTAAAACAGCGAAAGAAAAATGTCTAAAAGCGGAAACAGCGTAAAAAATAAATAAAATAATCTCGTAAATAAAAAAATTTTTACGAGTGTTTACTAGTTGGAATTTGATTTTTTTTTTTGAAGTCTCCATTGTGGGGGCCCCTCTTTCGTGGAGGCCCCGGGGCTGTAGCCCCGGTTGCCCCCCCCTAAATCCGGCCCTGGCCACGTTGAGAGAGGTAGGGAGCCATCTCCAATCAGACGGGTTGGAGAGTTCCGCTATCTCTCCCAACCTATGCGCTACGAAGGGCTTAAAATTACGCGCGTCACTCCTAATCCACTTCAAAACTGTAGTGGAATCCGTCCAAAATATTGTTCGCGACGGTTTTAGACGGTGGGCACTTTTAATTGTTTGCGAGAAACGTGATGCAATTAGCGCTGCTTGTAGCTCTAATCGGGGTATCGATAACGGCTTCAGTGGCGCCACTCGCGCTTTACTACCGATTAGGGCTACAGACACGGTGCCATCTGTGTACATCACGCGCCAGAAGGCGACACAGGCGTATGCTTGTTCTCCACCGTCCGAAATGACATGAAGTTGAATGTCACTTCGCTCCAGGTTGAGAAGGTAGCATCGTGGCACCTCTATAGAGGAGGCTTCCCTTAGGAGTTTACACCATGCTTTATATTCTTCTACGTACTTACTTGGCAGTAGCGTATCCCAACCGACGCCTTCGCGCCATAATTTTTGTATAAGAATGCGTCCCCAAATTGTGATGGGCATGAGAAGACCTAAAGGGTCGTACAGCTTCATCACATTTGAGAGAACAATTCGTTTGGTAACGGCTTCGTCAGTCGTTTCAGTGATCGCCCGAAAGGTGAGAGTGTCTCGGGCGGGATTCCATTTGATGCCAAGAACGCCTACTTCCTTGTTAGAGGGTAAGTAGACGTCATCACAATCGCTTCGGAGTTCTTTTGGAATTTTAGATAATGCGTCTGGTACGTTGGAGATCCAGGATCGCATTTCGAATTGGCAATTTTTGTGAACCATGACTATCTCCGAAGCTATTCGTGCTGCGTCAGCGATGTTAAAATGGCTAGATAGGTAGTCGTCCATGTAGTGATCGTTTAAGATGGCGCTGCAGGCTTCTGGGTGAGTCGATTGAAATTCTTTAGCGTTTTTATCTTTAAGGTGGAGCGCTATAAAAGGGCTACAAACGGCGCCAAAGATCATCGACGACATACGATACTCGCGTACCACTCCGTTTGACCGCCAAAGAAAGCGCTGAGCGTCCCTATCTTTAGGACTTATTTTAATCTGGGGAAACATCTCCTTTATATCCGCATTTAAAGCTACGGGCCCTTCTCTAAACCTGAATAGTATATCTATCAAAGATCGCAGGAGGTCCGGGCCCTGTAACAACATGCTGTTCAAACTGACACCTCGTGTCGTAGCGGCAGCATCGTGAACGGCTCTCAACTTCTTTTTCTGCGGATGGAAGACACCAAATATAGGTAGGTACCAGCGGACGCGACTACGATGCTGGTCGCTTCCGTGGTAGGTACTAGGTTCGCATTCCTCGGCATATCCTTTAGATAGAATATCCGTAATAAATTTTCTAAACGCTACTTCAAACTTTGGGTCCTTTGACATTTGCCTTTCAAGAGCCTTAAGGCGGGACAACACTTGTGGGTAACTATCGGGTACAACGTTTGGTAAGTGCTCCTTCCAGGGTAAAGCGACCTCAAACCTGCCATCCGCCAGTCGTCGAGCCGACTCGTCAATGATACTGACGGCGCGTGCATCGTCGACGCTCTGGCGAGGTAGGCTTTTTGTAATGCCTAAAGAGTCAATATCGTATTGACTTTTAATCAAGGCGTCCAACTCGTCACAGTGCTGGTGAACGTTGAGCTGGTTCACGAATTGCATTGGCTTGGAAGAGTTAGACGAGGCACCGTGGAGTACCCACCCTAAGAGGGTTCTCGAGGCGACAGGTTCATTTTTCCGTCCACAACGCACCTCACGGCTGACTGTCAAATGCCAGTCAGGGGCACCGATAAGTATGGAAGGGGGGTCGCTGCTTGTCGTCAGGTCGGTGGACAAAGCCGCCAAGTGGTCGTAATTTACCACGTTCACTTTATCGTTACGCACCCGTAAATTAAGGGGTTTAATAGCCCTTGCGTTTTCGACAAGGTGTCGTTCGGTTTTATTGCGACCACGGATGTAGAAGTTGACATAACTTACGTCCACGACCTTCGACATATCGCCAACCCCCTCTAACCTGACCCGCTCCTGTCGGATGGGAACAGCACCGATACGAGTCGCTACTTCGCTGTCGATGAGCGTCGCGGTACTGCCCTCGTCCAGTAGTGCCGTCGTCTCATACTCGCCGTCGGGGCCCTCAATAGTGACCGCAATGATTTTAAGAAGGCCGCGCGGGAAGTTGACGGGCTGCGGAGTTTCTGGAAATTGTGGGAGGTCAGTATTAGATATCTGTAGCGGTGCTTCTGTTTCGCTACTGTTACGTATGGTGGCGCTTGTGACGGCACTTTGAACGTCGGTACTGGTATTGGTTACCTGCACGTCGGCCGGTGCGCGTAATGTAATGTCAGTTTGGCCATGAAGTAGTGCGTGGTGTCGTCTGAGACATCCGTCGACCCCGCAGCGTTTAGTTCCGCGGCAGTTATTCCACGAGTGTGGGTAAGTTTTAAGACATCGATAACACGCTTTTGAGTCTTTTACCCACTGCCACCTGTCGCTTACCGATAGAGAAAGGAATGGTTGACACGCTCTTATGAGGTGTTGTCCTTTCTTGCAAAAACTACAAGTGGGTACGGAGTTGCCGGACGTTGTTGCGTGTACCGACTCAACTCGTTTGGGAAAGGTTTTGTGCATAGTATAAACAGGCGGCCTGGGCGTCACGTTAACAATATCGGATACAAAGTTATATTTAAGTTGTTTGTCCGCCTCCGCTAAAAGAAATTTTGACAACGTCTCTAATTTTGTCATATTTTGAGACGAAGGCATACAAGCGGCGGCAAAGTCGGTAAATCGAGACCTCGTATGCTCGTTTAGTTTTAATAGAATAGAGCGGAAAAGCTCGGGCGAGTACAAGTAGTCATTTTGATTTAAAATTTTGATTGTACTAATTAGGTTTCGCAGTTTGTTCGCAAGTGCATTTAAATGTTCAGGGGTACTTATCTTAGGACTGCCTCGTATGTCCGAGATTTCTCGGGCCACCAGAATTTCCGGCCGGGCGTATGTCTGCTGCAGGGCGTCGATAATCTCCTGAGGGTCAAGAGACGTCCACAGCAAGGACGCCACGGAGTGGTAGGCGGGTCCGCGAATCGCGTTTTGCAGCCGCGAAATGTTTTCCGCTGCGGAAAAATTTGCGTTACTTCTATCGTAACTGGATTTAAAGGCAAGCCATTGGCTTAATTCACCAGCAAAGGGGACCAGTTCGGGTCTTTTAGGGCGGTCGGCGAGAGCAACGATGGCTTGGGCGAGTCGAGCGATCGGTTCAGACGATGAATCAGCTCTCGGTAGTCCTCCGTTAGTACCCGTCATTTGTGTGGGTGGGCAAGGGTTGGCGGTAGCACGTGGTGACAAGGCCTCGAAGGTCAGATCCGCCAGCTGTACGGGTGGACCTTGGGTGTTTCCCAAAGTCACAGCTGGGGTTCTACCTGGCCTGTCACCTGCAATTGCCATGTTTTGCCCGCGTACCCATGACGCGGTACGTCGTAAACTAGAGTAAGAACTACAACGAGACTTATCTTTTAGCTCCGATGCGGCAAGCTTCGCACGAAGCTCCGCTTGCTCGACCTCGGCCTCCAGGCGCGCGAGTTCGCGCTCGCGTTCGGCCCCTAGGCGCGCGAGTTCGCGCTCGCGCTCGGCGTCGCGTTGTGAGAGCTCGCGCTGCCACTTCAGTTGCTGCCGCGTGCACTCCGCCTCCAGGGCCAACCTTTCTGCCCTTACGGCTGCTGAAGAGCGCGAAGACTGCGTGCGCTCGTTTCCGGTTCGACCACTGCAAGAACTCGCGTTAGTGCTTTGAAAGAAAGCCTCCCCTGTTCGGCGCCGGCTGGGATGGTCGTCTGCCTCGGGCCCTGGCGACGCGCCGGAAGGCGCTGTGTCTGTGGGCTGTAAGACTCTCCCAACCAACGATGCCGGGTCAATCTCGGAACCAGTGTTCGAAACCAGGCGAACGTCGTGAAGCGAACGATCACTGCACTGGGTTTGCTCGGCTTCGGCAGTTGCCGCTTCTGCGATGGATTTTCTAGAACTCTTAGAACGCGTCAACATGATGAAGTTCTAAAAAAAAAAAATGCGCAAACGAAAGATTAAAATGTAATGTGAAGTAAATGACGAAAATAAGCTACGGTGAAGAGAAGGATACTACAAATAAAGTGAAATAAGGTGATACTACAACGCATTAATGATAGTACTACGCTAAGGCGACAATGAACTAGAACTAAGACGATTTTAAAACTACGATGAAGACAAAATAATGGTTCTAAATTACAGTGAAGAAGGACCAAATGATAACGACGGGAGAGATGGACTGTATGATACGAAGATGAGGAAAACTGTAACTACCAAATGATAACACCAAGTGAAGCGACAACTGTAATGTTCCAAGATAGACTAAATCACAAAAACAGTAAAAACGTCAAAAGGAAAAAATGTGACATAGAAAAGTAAAAAATACAATATTTAAAAACAGAATGGTCTGTCCAGCCAGTCGCCAACAGTAGGGGTATGATAAGTCTAAAAAAATATATGATGTACATTACTATAAAAACTACCAACGAAAATTGTTTCGAAGGAGATCTAGCCAGTAGTTTTTTTTATACGTCATAAATGGTAAACCTTAATTTAACTTACACTAGCTATTCGACCGAGCTTCGCTCGGTCAAAACCAACGATAATAAAATACGTTCTAATTCTATGGTCATCGTCATAATTTATCGCCCCTGAAACCCCCTATATACTAAATTTCATGAAAATTGTTGGAACCGATTCCGAGATTCCAATTATATATATATATATATATATATATATATATATATATATATATATATATATATATATATATATATATATATATATATATATATATATATATATATATATATATATATATATATATATATATATATATATATATATATATACAAGAATTAAAATAAATCAAAAACCTCTTACTTTTATAAAAATATACCTTATTGCTGCTGCGGAACCCTTCATGGGCGAGTCCAACTCGCACTTGGCCGGTTTTTTTTCCCTTATTATTTCTACTTACCCTTCTTCAAAACTACGCAACGGATTTTGATGCGGTTTTCTTTAATAGATAGAGTGATTCAAGAGGTTATAGGTATATTAACATTCATTCGTTTGTATGGAATAACGGCGGTGTGGAGAAATGCTGTTATTGTTGGGGTTTCTAATTTGATGTCGTAAATACTTAATTAAGTACATTTTTTCCTCTTACATTGCAAACGCAGGCTGAACCCTACGAGATTTATCAAAATAATGTACCAAGTATAATTGTACACATTGAAAAGGTCTAAGTAAGTACAGAAAACTCCGCGATGGTATTGTCTATCTCTTACTTAATTAACGCCTCCGTGATCTAGTGGTTAGAGCGTCGCTCTCGACTCCGGAGGTCGTGGGTTCGAATCCCGCGTTGGAAACATGTTATTTCCAAGTTTGGTTAGGACAATGCAGGCTGATCACCTGATTGTCTGACAAGTAAGATGATCCATGCGTCGGATGGGCATGTAAAAAGTCGGTCCTGCGCCTGATCTCTCGCCAGTCGTGTCGGTCTTCCGTCCCACTGGGTTATGAGAGTAAAAGGAATAGATAGTGCTCTTGTGTACTGCGCACACACTTGGGCACTATAAAATTACTCCTGCGTACCTGGCCTGGTTTCAATGAAACCGGCCACCGTCACCGAAACCGGTGTGGGGAGTATTATTATTATCTCTTACTTATGGATATCCCACAATAACATTTTTGTCATTTTCTTTTTACGACAAATAATGGCTAATTTTCGATGCAATTTTAATAAATAAGTAAGTACAGCATTAATCCATATCCAATTAAATACCCTAGATAAATGATTAGTCCCGCGCGCGCGCTACATCGCGTCGTAGCGTCGTAGCGTGCACGCGAGACCAATCATTTATCTAAGTTCGATAGGTACATTGTTGATTTAATGTAGACCTATCTATATGGCCCTTTACAGCATATGATTTAAATTAATATTTTCGAAAATATTACAGATTTAAAAATTGCGGGAAGTACTTAGCTTCTGCCGCGGTACCGACCAATGCGGGCCACGGGTAGTAATAATGAATACAAGTCAAAACTGCTGAATCGATTTTAATTTTTTTTTCAGTGGCTATATATTTTATACCCGGTGCGAAGCCGGGGCGGGTCGCTAGTACATATTATTACAAATGAGTTCGTAAAATAACACTGTATAATGGAAAATGTTACCTAATTTTGATTATTATCAGTCCACATTCTCTGTCAAAAATAAAGAATATTAGTGAAAGAATTACTTGGATACGTTAATTAGTTTCCGATTTATAAGCAAAACAAGTTGTAACTATACGACGCGGGCGCCCGGTAACGGTGTGACGTCATAGCACAATTCCGCCGCGCGGGCCCCATACAATAAACGTGATTTTTGCTCTATCTCAATAACGGCAACAGGTAGGCACTTGAAATTTTCACCAAGGCCTTAATTATATGTGTACTTTAATAATTAATAATATTATTATAATAAAATAAAAAAATAAGGGTAGCTCCCATACAAAAATCACAATTTTTGGCCTATTTTGCTCTATAACGGTATGTGTATACATGAGCGAGTCCGATTAGTAAAAAAATACAAATAAATAATCGGCCAAGTGTGAGTCGGACTCGTGCACGAAGAGTTCCGTGCCACCACAGTGATTTTTGTATGGGAGGCCCCCTTAAATTTTTATTTTATTTTAATATTATTATTAAATATTAAAGTACACATAATATAATTAAGGCCTTGGTGAAAATTCCTAGTGCCTACCTGTTGCCGTTATTGATAAAGAGCAAAAAAAGCTAAAAACTTATTATTACACTATTATACGTGTACTTTAATATTTAATAACTACTATATGATACTATTGTATGTGTACTTTAATATTTAATAATAATATTAAAATAAAATAAAAATTTAAGGGGGGCTCCCATACAAAAATCACTGTAGCGGTACGGAACTCTTCGTGCGCCAGTCCGACTCGCACTTGGCCGATTATTTATTTGTATTTTTTTACTAATCGGACTCGCTCATGAATACACATACCGTTATTTTTTTATGAAATAAGGGGGCAAACGAGCAAACGGGTCACCTGATGGAAAGCAACTTCCGTCGCCCATGGACACTCGCAGCATCAGAAGAGCTGCAGGTGCGTTGCCGGCCTTTTAAGAGGGAACAGTTCAATAGGGGAGGGTAAGGATGGGATGGGAAGGGAATAGGGGAGGGTAGGGAAGGGAACAGGGTAGGGGATTGGGCCTCCGGTAAACTCACTCACTCGGCGAAACACAGCGCAAGCGCTGTTTCACGCCGGTTTTCTGTGAGAACTTATATTTGTATACATACAGGCTTTACTGTGACAAAATTTCAAGCAATTTGGCATACCTAGTAACATTCTCCATTGTACTAAAGACTTTAGTTTTTTTTATGAAATAAGGGGCCAAACGAGTGCTGCTGCTGCTGCATACAAAATAGTCAAAAAGACAGACATCACACACCACACCACACAAATTCTAACTGGACACGGTGGATTCGCCTTCTACTTGCACAGATTCAAGCTGAAGGAGGATCCGTCGTGCCTGTGTCAGGCAGGAGTTGAGGAGACGGTTCCTCACCTGTTACTCGAGTGTCCAATTTTTGCTAGCAATAGATATTATGATAATTGATATTGAGCAAAAATTGGCTACATCGATGACGGGTGAGAATCTGCAAATAATTTTGCACTGCACAGTTCTGAATAATTTAGTTATTAATATGTGGGGTCACAGTATAGCAAATGACATAGGGACTAGGGACTAGGAATATTGTTATTTGTTATACTGTGGCGGGGTCAAGTAAGTATAAATAACGAATATGTTATTTTGTCTAATCAGCTGAGTGATAAGATGGTGATAAGCGAGGTTATCTGCTTTATCACCTCTATCATACTCGTATATGTAAACAAAGTCTCTTTGCGTTTTTCATATTATAATATCATCGGTTATACATGGAACAATATACAATGTATAACTAAGTATAGAGTTAGTTGCTTCTAAATTCTACATGCCGATTCAAATATTCGTTCATTCTTCGATCCGTTTCCGATTAAATAATCAAAATTGAATGTCAAAGCAACGTTCACTAATCGCTATGTTGACTACTCATTCTTTTTTTCTACTATTTCTTCATTATTACAATTATTATGTACTTATCAATTATTAATATCATTATCAATACCAGGGGTTCCCAATCTTTTTCAGCCTGCGGCGCAGTTACACGTCACAATATTTTGTCACGGCGCCTTACTCTACCTAGCTATTAGAAAAACATACGGTACATAAGTAAACGCCTTTAGTGATTATAGTTAGTTTAAGCAGGTAATTGGTAAATAACAAAATATTTAATCATAGATATCTGCTTTACATACTTAATTAATAATATTTTAATTTTATTTTATAATACTTATGGTTTCGGATAATGATGGAGGATCGATTCACAGCGCCCTTCTGGCTATTCCACAGCGTAACAGGGCGCCGCTGCCCACACTTTGGGAACCCCTGATCTATACAATAAAAACCGGCCAAGTGCGAGTTGGACTCGCCCATGAAGGGTTCCGCAGTAGCAAAAAGCTTTATTATATAATGTTTTTGTTTTATTTTCATATTTCAGTTGATTTAATGAAAGTTAAATTAAGGTTTACCATTTATAACGTATAAAAAAACTACTGGCTAGATCTCCTTCAAACCAATTTTCGTTAATAGTTTTTGTAGTAATGTACATCATATATTTTTTAGACTTATCATGAAATACTTTAGAAGTTGGGGGGGGGGGGGGGGGGGGGGACACATTTTACCACTTTGGAAGAGTCTCTCTCGCAAACTATTCAGGTTTGAAAAAAATGATATTAGAAACCTCAATATGATTTTTGAAGACCTATCCATAGATACCCCAGACGCATAGGTCAGATGAAAAAAAAAATTGTTTTGTTTCAGTTGTATCTATGGGGACCCGTAAAATTTTTAATATTTTTATTTTTTTCCATTTTCAAAATCTTCATTCAAAATCTTAAAGCGATTCACAGACTACATCTACTTACCAAGTTTCAATAGTATAGTTCTTATAGTTTCGGAGAAAAGTGGCCGTGCATACGGACGGACAGACAGACAGACATGACGAATCTATAAGGGTTCCGTTTTTTGCCATTTGGCTACGAAACCCTAAAAAATAGCGTCAACACTCAACATTCTTATTTCGTAAATTAAATACAATAAAATAATAATAATATATAAAATAAAAATATTTATAAGCTGAACAGATCTTACTAGAATCTAGAACTTACAAAATATCTAAGTACATAGACATACATGTACGTCTTAATTATTTTAAAAACCGTACAAAATATAAAATAATAATAAACTGTACGTAATCAATAATGATTTCGTAGATAAAAGACAATTATATACTTAATAATAATTAATAAGATTTATAAGCCTAGCAGATTTTACTAGAACTTACAAAATATCTACATAATCATTTTAAATTCCACAAACAAATTTTAAATTCCGTTTAAAATATAAAAGAATATACATACAATATGTATAATAATTATTATTATTCTTACTCTAACAGTATTGTTTAATATGTAAAATTATTATAAATTAGGTAAATAAAAAATAAACAAATATTACTGGGCAATGGGCATCATAGAATTCATAGACAACCAACTCGGTTGATAGGCATGTAGCCATTTATTAGTTAAAGTTATCGATAAAATAATTTCGCTTTTTAAAATGTAAAGGAAAGTGTGAATAAAAGGCTTTTCATTAAAAAAACGTACTACCTATAGAATTATCAATGAGCAAGTAACTCGATTACTAATAAAAATAAAATACGCATTCCTTTAAACAAACTTACAAACCGACTTTTTATATCATTCCTTTTTTATAGCGTCAATTTAATAAAAACCTTTCCTACAGGCAGCAGAGAAATCGTAATAAACATTTCGTGAGAGATTACGCCGCGCCATGTATTAATGTTGGTCACGTAGGCATTAAAGCGAGAGAACGATATTCGAGACAGAGGGAGAGAATAAATGAGCGGCTGTAAAACGTAGAGTGAGAGGGAATGATGGCGTGACAACAAAGATGGCGGCACCGGGTGCCGGTCGAACCGGTTGCCGGGCTAAAACCACGTGGATATTGCGTCGTATTCCAACTCCCGTACGATGTTTGTCAACAAACGCCCCTATGAAGGTCATGCATAGAAGGGCTTCACAAAAGTAAGGAAGACGTAGGGCAAAGGGTTTTTTGGTATCTAATCGTTATTTAGTAGTTTTGAGGTGCAACATAATATTTGATACCATTTTTTATATTTCTAACTTTAGACCGCAATATCTACAACCCAAGACTTGGTAGGTACTTGGTAGTATTTGAACGCTGAAGGCTTACTATAATCAAGTAAAACTGATAACTCGCCATTTAGCATAACAAATAACGATAGCTCATCTAAAATCATCTGATAACGGATTAGCAAGAAGATGATGCAATTTTTTGTAAACAAAACTTCAATGACAAATTAGAATAATAAAAAATATGATAAAGCGTATCCATTTGTACGTGGTGGTAAATTAATGCTGTCGGAAAGAGTATCTGTGACAATTTTAGCACTATTGATGATCAGTTTAAATTTTTATTATTTTCTGAAATAAACTACGAAGAAAATAAACACGTCAGCACCAAATGGAATACGCATGCGCTGGCAAGTGGCAACAGTTTACAGTGTACGCGACCACGGGGCTGAGGCGCGGTGTGCGGCGCGAAGAGCGGGGAACATGATCAAGCAACTCGAACGACAAACCGGCATATTCAGTTGGATTTTAGAACATCGAATGGGCGGGCGTGTGTAGAATGGATCGTTAAGGACATAAATAGTTTTTTTTCATTCCGCCTTCTAACAGTGTTTGTTTAATACCTTCTGGCACATTTTCCATACATCCTTCTCGACAGTGGTGCTTTTATTCATTTGTTTTAGCGTTTAATTTCAACCACCTTTTATTCAAAGCGCCGTTCCGATTTCTAGTCGAGAGGGCAGCCGTACAAGTTTGAAAGCGGCTTTTGGGTAGAAATATCTACTCTCAAAATTTTGTAATCGCAGCAACAAGCATCAAATAATCAAAATGGTGAAGAAAATTATATCGGAAGAAAGTGTAGACAGCGGTAAGTAGTTTTTATTTCTTATTAATTAACCTACTTTATAATAGATGTTTAACATAGGAAGAAGTATATTACATCGTTATAATAACATTATCTTATTAATTAGTATTTGAAAAAATACATTTTAAAAGCTTGGTAATTCTATAAGAATGTCTTTCTAATGAAACGCATTGACGTTTTAATAATTAAAATATTATCAAAATATAGGGTATTTCGAAAAAAATTATTCATTTTATAACAAATCTTGATAACTACTCAGCTGTCAGGTCGTGAGTCGTGACTAGTGCCCAGTCATAATATTTAAATAAGTTCTTTCGGTTTAATTTTTAGATGTTATGTTGGCATCATAATTTTAAAATATTTAGGTATGAGTATAGGTACATATTAGTTCTACGTTTCCATGTAAAGCAGAAACAGTTGTAGAAATAATAACTACATATTATGTTAGTAATTAAATTAAACCATCGATATCGATACAATCTGAACGAACTATGTACATCACTATTCTATTCTACTATCAATATTATTATTATTATTGTATGAAAAAAGACAACACGGAATGAAGACGTTTTTTAATGAGTGAACTAAAACTAGAAACGCTTCATGAAAATTATCTAATTTGATTCGATATTTTTCATTCATTTCAAATTCCAATCACAGTATAGCAATAATGTCATATTGCTATACTGTGTTCCAATGATCATAATATTTTTACTCCACGTTCATTAATATGAAGAAACGAGAACGAAGCATTCTTTGTTTTGATTCGGATGGGATTCAATGAGTGCGAGAGGGACAAAAGTATAATACAGCCGTGGATACAGCAGTGATGAGTGAGCAGAAGCTTACGCGTTACACACTGGGCGAGTCGGTATTACGTAGTATTTGTTTATTTACTTTTATTTGGACAGTCATCAAAATTGTTTATACATATAATAATATTATCATTGCCTTTGGATAAGCAGTAAGCACTAAAAATAACAGTCATAAGATATTTTAATATGCGCCTTCTGTGAAAAACCTGAAAATCATTAGATTGCAATTGTACAAAATAAAAATATCAATGTTTGCCCATTGTTTGCCTTTGTCATTTACAAAATATGGTTTATCTAGGTAAATTAAGAGGATACACCAGGGGAGAGAGAAATTGAAAATAGGTATTTGAAAATGTATTGCTGTCTCACCAATCTCAAGTCTCCCACCGCAGAGCGCGATAGAGACAACACGACAAAAGTTCTAATAAAAGAACAGAAAATCTTCGATTCGTTGTCCGCTGATTCCTTCTCCAAAACTTAACCGATTTAAGTAATTTTTTCATTAAGAATTAAAGCAAGGCTTGAGCTGCGTTCCTATGTTTTATTTTTTTTGTATATTCTAGCCACTTTTGTTTTCTGGGTGTTTGAACACAGAGGAAAATCTGGCCATTTTTTTGGGTTTTGGGACGTTCTTATCTTTTTTAATAATTAAATTATGAAAAAAAAGAAAACATAGGGACATGCTAATAGTGGCCATAGATATTCAGGAAAAAAATCATAACTCTACCGGCATTATCCAGGGAGGAAACAGGGGACAGCGTTTGTATGGAAAAACGGCGGTGTGGAATCCTCTTAAACCGAATCCTTTATGTGATATAATATTTGCTGATGATAGCGATATAAATTTGGCAATGTAGGTCTTCTCTACCCCGTGATACTATTATTATATAATATTACAGTAAGTATATAAGGCCTACCATAAGGTCCATAAGCTTTAAGTACCTGGATGACCGAGCTTTGCTCGGTATAGCAAACACTCATTGCCTTCGTGTTACTTAATAACGCCATCTGCTGGTCGTTAAAACAATTATTTGCTCACGAAATAGTATTATTATTCGCCAATAGATGTCAGGAAGAGTCATATTTTTCAGTTTATCGATTATCGATAAAACACGAATAAAAAGACATTTTCTGAAAATGATTCCTAGAGCTGCAGGTGCGTTGCCGGCCTTTTAAGAGGGAATAGGGAAGGGTAGGGATGGGAAGGGAAGGGAATAGGGTAGGGTAGGGAATAGGGGATTGGGCCTCCGGTAAACTCACTCACTCGGCGAAACACAGCGCAAGCGCTGTTTCACGCCGGTTTTTTGTGAGAACGTGGTATTTCTCCGGTCGAGCCGGCCCATTCGTGCCGAAGCATGGCTCTCCCACGTATATACAAGAATTGCTCGTTTAAAGATATAAGATTAGCCAACTTTAGAAGGATAAAAAAAGTTATTTAAATGAATGCACCCTAGTCCCTAACAACATGAAGTGCGTTCATTTTTAGGGTTCCGTACCCAAAGGGTAAAAACGGGACCCTATTTAATACGATCAAATTAATAAAATCAGCGGAAATATTTCGTGTAGTTTTGAAAATCGCTACAGTTATTCCTTGTGATATCCAGATGAACATGTCAAAAGTCCTCAAGGGTGGGGGGTGAGCTAAGAGTGTAGGGGGGGGTCAAAGGACCCTTTTTTTAGGTTTTTGCTCATAAGTAAAAAACCTGCACAAATAGCATTACGGTTACTTCTAGGAAAATTTTCTACATAAAATTTCCTCTAAATTATGTCCCATTAATTTTTTTTTACGGTCGATACTTTAGGAACTACAGGGGGGGTCAAATTCCTCAAAAGTGCGAATCGCGAAAATAACACGCATCGAACGTCCGAGACTAAGAAAACAACTTATTCTGATTCAAATACCTGCTATTCACAGATAATTATTTGTCCTAGCTGCTATTATTACAAAACGTTAGACTAGTCACCATGGAATTAGGAAGTACTATACAGCTGGAAGGCTTACTTCATCATTTTGAAATATTAAAATGAACCTTACTTTCATGTGCTAAAGTATTATTTTTATTAACTAATATCTCCTTATAGTAGCGAGCACGAGCGAGAAATCGATTTTCTTGGTTTGTCCCTTTCGCACAATTGCCATGTAAAATATACGATAATACATTGGTAGTAAATTGAAAAAAGCATTTTTCGTAGAAAACGATAAAATAAGGCATAAATATTATATAAACGACATGTTTTAATACTGCGCTTTCCTGCTTCAGTTTAATATTATTTAATTTCAATAATTGTTATTAAACTGAGCTTCTCAGTTGTGCGATTTTCTTTTAAAATGTCTTAAGATTTACACATAGGCAAGAAGCATGGTTACACTAGTTTGAAAGGGACAGACCAAGATTAATGACCTCTCGCTCGTCGCATGCTTAATGCACAGTAAGCTTTCCAGCTGTACGAAGTTCTTACTAATTCCATGCTAGTCACTCTTTCCACACAAAAACCAAAAATCAAGGATATTGCCGCCATCTTCTACAATCCAACATCAACATCTAAAGAAATAGCAGAGTCAGGAGAAAGGATGTTTTTGACGATGTATCGTGCAGCCACTGATCAGCTTGATCTTAACAGACATCGATACTCAGTTTTTGTCAAATCCAGCACCAAATCCAAACCAGATCTTTCCTCTCTCCCACCTACAAAAGGATCAGCAAAATTTCACTCATTCCGAGTGTTCCACCAAGTACAGGAGTGGTTAGGTAACGCACTGCCTGCTGAAATGTGGGGATGGAAGCGAGGAGCTGATGGAAACCTCGAGCCTGTTACCACTCATGATCCTCCAGCTCCTGACACCGTGCTGAAGTCAATATTTTGTCGCTGCAAAAGTGATTGCACTGGTAATTGTGGATGCCGAAAAGCTGGTATCACGTGCAGTCTAGTATGCAACGGCTGCTTGGGTTCGTGTACAAATGGCGTACCTGTAGATTTGGTAGATATAGAAGGTGAAGATGGTGATGATGTAGTAGAAGAAAATTATTGATTTAATTAAGACTGTCTAATTATTATTTTCTAGTTTTGAATACATTTTGAAAACATAGCAATTTTATTTTATTTATAAAACCGTCTCATTTTTTATACCTATATAAAGTTGAACACTCTGTAACTTCTAAAGTATCGACCATACAAAAAAAATTATAGGATCAAATTTAAAGGAAATTTTATGTAAAATGTTTTCCTAGAAGTAACCGTTACGCTATTTGTGCAGGTTTTAGACTTATGAGCTAAAATCTAAAAAAAGGGTCCTTTGACCCCCCCCTACACCTTTAGCTCACCCCCCACCCTTGGGGATTTTCGATATGTTTATCTGGATATCTCAAGGAATAACTGTAGCGATTTTCAAAACTACACGAATTATTTCCGCTGATCGTCCATTTTCGGCTTAATTTTCTTAGGCTAATTACTGAGAATTCGATGTCTGTCCGTCTGTCTCCAGGCTGTAACAGGTAACTCAAGAACGGTAATAGCTAAAGAGTTGAAATTTTCACATCTATTATATGTAAGTATTTCTGTTGTCTGTCTGTCTGTCTCCAGGCTGTATCTCAAAAACCGCTATAGCTAGACTTCTAAAATTTTCACAGATTGTGTATTTCTGTTGCCGCTATAACAACAAATAATAAAAACAAAATACTTAAATATTTAAGGGGGCTCCCGTACAACAAACATGATTTTTCTAACATTTTTCCTCGGCATCAATGATGACAACATGTAGGCACTTAAAATGTACACAATACTCAGCTGTATTTATAATTTAAGAGCTCACCTGACTGTAAAAATCAAACATCGTCCTTCTCTCTTCACACTCACGCCCGTCTTTCATATGCCAGGTGAAAAAGGACGACGCGGAATCATCGCCAAGTTAGTTTTACTTGAGTAAAAGACGAACTATAATGATTATGAAAAAAGTGTTTTGAGCAAATTTAGGTTTTATCAATACTTTTTTAGATATTAAAAAATATTAAAGAAAAGACAACAAACTTCGAAGATCCAAGCAAAAATGTGTCTAAAACAAGGTTTTTTGTAAAAAAGAAACTATCGAGCATTTTTTGAGTACTTAATCGTGTTTTCGTCTTGAGCAATTAATCTTTATGAACTGAAGTTACTTGTGTCAAAAAGTCTATCTATGTTAAATGATCTAGGTTAAAGTATGTACTTACGACCATTCCCAATATTTGATCTATCTCTGGTTTTGCCCTACTAGAGATAGGAATAGCTCACAATTGACATAAAATATATGTCTCTAATGTCAATTGTGAGCTATTCCTATCTCTAGTAGGGCAAAACCAGAGATAGATCAAATATTGGGAATGGCCGTTAGTCAAGTTAGGGTCATATGGGCTCTTAATAATAAAATTTACGGTACCGTATGTAAAATAAATAATTAAGGGGGGCTCCCATACAAAAAAACACAATTTTTTGTCTACTTTCACTCTATACCGGTACGGAACCCTTCGTGCGCGAGTCCGACTCGCACTTGGCCGATTTTTTAATTTCATCGCTTCGGTTTCATTAGGTACCATTTCAAGATGGCCGCTAGAGCGAGACGCCCCGGGGGCCGGGCCCCATTCACTGTCAAGGTCATCTAACACTAAACTGCGCACTAGCTTCACATAGCCTGTAGATACACATCGGTACATTTTATACCAGTTATAGCCATGTCACATGTGCGTTGTTGCGGTGACCCAAGCTTAACACATAGTACTTAACCGCTTTAAATTGTGTTTGTGTACATTGTATGGGTACATAAATGCTTCGTAAATGTCCGTTTCGATAACCATTAACCAACTAAACCAAAAGAAAAAGAATATTCCACACTAAGTTGGAGCTTTAATCCCCTAGTACCTATGAAGACTCAACTAACTGTTCCATTCCGCCACTATTTGACTTTTTATGTACCTAATCAAAATCGACATTTGCGCCGTTTTGATAATAACCGAAACTACGAATGACCTCTTGAATCACTTGGCCCCTTCTAATAAACGTGGGACTCAAATAAGAATAAACCGTTTGAAAGAAGTTATACACAAAATATTTCTCGCATGACTCACAAGTCACAACAATGCATTTCTTTACCGGCTGTGTTAAGATAACGAGTGACCTTGACCGCCACCAGTCCGCGAAAATACTGCGCAAATCTCACATTCGCCCTTCTTGTACTTCGCAGCTACTCTACGTAGCTTAGTAAAATATTAAAGACTTCTTTAATCACGATTTTAGTCTCGAATTTAGACGTACCTTGCTAAACAGGTTACTTAATTGAGGTATTTTGTACCCTTTAAACTTTGAAGAGATATTCATTGAAGTTTCCAATAAAATAATAAAATCATAGTTTAAAAAGTATAATAAAATCATAGTTTTCTCACTTACAGAGGCATCGGAACTTGGAAGGTCTCACGATTCCTATTTTGGGATGTAAAAGGCCGAAATTTTCTGGTATCCCATATAATGGTATAAGTACATTACATATTTTGCTGCTACATAAACAATCTTGTCGAAGCCGGCAAAATGTCTAATTTTTACAGGCAATTACAACTTCTTAATTATTATAGTGTTTATTATAAGTAATAAACTTATAACATTATAAAAGGGTACTTATATCAAGTCATATAAGTAATTCCATAAAACGGATACCTTATTATATGTATTAAATATTTCAATGATAAATGAGTTTCTTTGATGGCAGCTATAATTATTAAGTTGGAGGGCCGTAACTTGCTTATCATGAGTGCCTATTTACCGTATGATGAAGGTACTGATGAGAGTCTAGCGGACTTTATAAGCTGTCTGGGAGACATCGAAGCGATCATTAGTGATCACGACATCGAGGCAGTATTTGTGTTAGGCGACTTTAACGCCCATTGCGACTCCAGATTTGGACAAGAGCTATGCGCTTTCTGTTCGGATCATTGTCTGAAGTCCATCGACGTCGAGCTGCTGCCCACAAATTCCTTGACGCACATTAACGATGGTAGTGGGGCAAAGCGTTGGTTAGATCATTGTATCGTGACGGCGGCCGCCCAGGCGTCCGTGACATCAGCTGTTATCGACTACGGAGTATACTGGTCGGACCATTTCCCCCTATTGATTAAATGTAAGCTACTAAACATTATACAAAAGAAACATAGTCATACAAAAGTAAATAACCCTCTTTCTAGAGTGTATTGGGGTAATAGATCCACTGACGAAATTAGTCTGTATAAGAAGTTGTGCTGTGATAATTTAAGTAAAACTTGTTTAGATTCTAGTCATTATATTGTGAAGTGCACTGAATGTGATATTTTAAAATTTAATATTTGTAAAGAACATGTTTTAGAAATAGATAAATTTTATAATGATATGGTTAAAAGTTTACAAGATGCTGCAATACAAAGTGTTTCAAGTCGCGATGTACCTGCTAGGAATAAAAAAGTTGTAGGGTGGAACTACCATGTCCGTGAATATCACAGAAAGGCCAGATTTGATTTTAACTGCTGGATGTGGAACGGGAAGCCAAAATCTGGTACTTTGTACAATAACATGGTGATTAGCCGTAAAAATTTTAAGAATAAACTGAAATGGTGTCAAAGGAATGAAGAGAAAATAAAGATGGACATCATTGCCACACACCGGTCGGATGGAAATTTCTCCAAATTTTGGAAAGCGACAAAACGCCTTAACTTTGAGCAGGGTCATCCGGTCTGTGTCAATGATGTTCAGGATCAAAGTCAAATCGCCGAGTTATTCGCACACCACTTTAAAGTAAGTCCCTTGCCCATACCTAATAATACAGATACAACTAACATTAGTGTCGATAGAAATTACATTGGCCGTAGTGGCTTCTCTCCTGAAGAGCTATCCAAAGTTATTTTTAAAATGAAGAAGGCAAAGCGCCTGGTTTCGATGTCCTTAGTTTAGAGCATATTTTACACGCGCATGAATTTGTGATGCCTATGTTGGCAGATCTCTTTACAATCTGCGTCAACATAGCCTATTTGCCCAAAAATCTTATGAGAACAATGGTGGTACCCGTGCCTAAAAATAGAATAGGCGATCTTTCGAACCCAAAAAATTATAGACCGATCTCTTTAGGAACCATCATAGGAAAAATTTTGGAAACATTAATTTACCCTAGCATAAGTAATAATATTAGGATTGACGATGCGCAGTTTGGCTTTCGTCCCGGTCTCTCAACAGATTCGGCTATATTTGCGCTCAAATCAACGGTTCAGTATTATACAAAAAGAAAAACATCCGTATACGCATGCTTCTTAGATCTCAGCCGAGCTTTTGACCTGGTAAATTATAATTTACTTTGGCAAAAGCTCCTACAATGTAGTATACCTGACCAAACTGTGAATCTGTTGAGATACTGGTACGGAAACCAAACAAATTTTGTGAAATGGGGCGACACAACATCTAATGATTTTATTTTAGAGTGTGGGGTGCGCCAAGGAGGATTGACCTCTCCGGACCTGTTTAGCCTGTACGTCAATGGTCTGATTGAAGAGCTCAGGGGCACCCATGTGGGTTGCCACATAGGTACGATATGCATTAATAATTTGAGCTATGCTGATGATATGGTGCTTCTGAGCCCCTCAATCAGAGGCTTAAGACGGCTTCTCGGCATTTGTGAGACCTATGCTAGAAACCATGGTCTCAAATACAATGTTGCAAAGACGCAGATGACGGTGTTTAAGGCTGACAAGGGTCCGGAGAGGGTCCCACCGGTTTATTTAGATGGAGAAGTAGTGCAGCGAGTCGAGCGTTTCCGATACCTGGGACATTTTGACTGAGAATCTGTCTGACAATGAAGACATTGTTCGTGAGAGACGGGCAATGGCTGTTCGGTGTAACATGCTCGCGCGCAGTTTTGCACGGTGCAGCATTGAAGCAAGGCTGACACTATTTAGGGCATATTGTCAATGCTTTTATACATGTCAGCTTTGGGTCAACTGCTCTAAAACTGTAAGGAGCAGCATCAGGGTGCAGTATAATAACCAGTGGTCGGCGTAGGTAGTGCCATTTAGGGTGAATGACCTCAATTGTATATGTTAACATGGACATACCTCCGGGATCGCGGGATAAAATCCCGCGTTCCGAATTATCGCGAATAATCAAGTATTTACTTTACAATTAATGAAAAAAAACGAGTTTTGAGTCATAATTTCGCCGGATAAAAAAGGCCTAAATAAATGAGTCACTAAACGTTTTTCTACGTCTAATATTTCTTCAGCCATGTTTTGCTTAGTTGCCAGTATGAAAAAAAATTAACTAAACATAACTCTTTCTTTATAATCCATATTTATTTAATACCGCAGGAGCAAGACGTGTGCGGGGTGCGGGGTGGCCCGCACCCCGCACACAGCAAGCAGACACTTGCGAGTAGCGCATGGCTTGTTGTTCTGTGTGTAGCATTTTTTTTGCGCATGAGTCCAAAATATCCCATCCACACATAACAGACGAAAAGAACAAAAAATGTTATATTTATTTGGATATAAGTATACTACTTATCGTAAAGCACTTTCAGGCTTGCCTGTGTTGCCTGCGAATGATCGCTCGGTTGTTTGCGTCGAATGTTTAACGGTGCCACTAAGCGAATTCATTATTGTTTATTGTTGTTTAAATATATTTTAATAGAAAGTCAATATTTGATAAACATTAAATGGATTTTTATAATTAAACAATCAAATTATTTGCAGGTAACACAGGCAAGCCTGAAAGTGATCTACGATATACTACTTATATCCAAATAAATATAATCACATTTCTGTTAATTTTTTACTTATTTGTTAATATCATATAAAACTTATAATTATGATAAATAAATAAAAAACTAACAAATTATTTCTTTATTTACGTTTGTCACAATATTTGTTGTTTAAATATCGAATTCTGAATGTATTTCCGATTATATATTATTTCAATGCGAATCCCAAAATCGCGGGATTGAGAGGCATGTCCACGTTATGCCGCGATTAACGAATCCCGCGGGATGGCACTACCTACGCCGACCACTGATAATAACGCATACCGCATTCTTATGAGACTGCCAAAATATTGCAGCGCTTCGAGCATGTTTGCCGACGCCAGAGTTCCCGATTACTTCGCCGTTATTAGAGCACGAGTTTCGGAATTCTGGGCCCGCATGCGTTCTTCTAAGAATGAAATTCTCGGTGTGTGTGCCGGGTGTCAGGAGAATTCGTTTCCAGCCTACTGGCTATCGGTGCATCGCGACAGAAACCAGAAATGATAAACGCATTTTTGTAACATTTTATTTTATTTTTACCTATTGCTTATATTTATTATTTTATTCACAATGTATACTTTTATGTAAAATTTAATTTAATTTTAACTTAATTTTATTTATACAAAATAATTATTGTTGTATGGGTTTATTGCCTGAATAAAAAATGATTATTATTATTAGGTATATAATCTGTTATTATTATTATATAATTAATCTGTATAATCAAAGCTGAGTTTAAATTACTTATCCAGTATGCTGTATGAGGATTGAGGAATGAGGAGTGAGGATTAGCTGTTGCACTGTTGGTACGGAAAATATTCAGTCTGTATAACTTGCATAATATTATAATTTATAAGCTAATCAGGGTAGTTCGGACACAGGGTAAGTTCAGATAATTCAACTTATTCCCTTGTGGCGGTACCCACAATTCGCCTAACATTCCTGCATCGCGCTATCAAAGTTTCGGAGAAACGTTAAACCATAAATAAGCCTAAATTAGTCAGTGTTTTTTTTTGCCTGGCCCTACGGGTATATACGCCATACTGCACTGTAACCGCAAACTGTAGTAGGTACCGTACCGAAACTGTAGTTTAATTTAGAGTTAATTTGAATTATCCGGACTTACCCTGTGCCCGAGCTTACCCTGATTAACTATAATATTATATTACATTTTTCATAGCTATTTATTCTCTATTGTCTATTCAGTAATAGGCACTAAACTACAAAACCAATGTAATATAGACTTTACATTCTGCATGGACGGTGTAATTTTATTTGAACAGTTGTCAGGATGTCTGGCTTTGATAGCCCCAATAATTTGTTAAACAGTAAACACACACATGTGAGCATCGTTAAAAATAAAGTTTGTTCCCGTTTTGCACAATTATTATTGCCTTTGCACATGTTGTGCCATTTTATTTTTACCGACTTCCAAAAAGGAGGAGGTTATACGTTCGGCTGTATGTATCTTTTGTTTTTTTTTTTTTTGTATGTTCAACGATAACTCAGCCGTTTGTGATCCGATTTTCAAAATTCTTTTTATGTTGTATAGGGTTTAACTCGAATTTGGTACCATGTTCACGAAAGTGGTGATCTGATGATGGGATCCTGGAGGAATCGAGAGGACTCCTTGAAATTTGTATGGAAACATATAGTGATTTCAATTTTTTCTGAAGCATTCGAGGTAAATGCTACCAAAAAGTACAATTTCGCACCAGCTTATACCCTGGATCCGAAGGTACCCAACAGAACTTTTGAATCCTTATAGATACAGGTTCGGGGATTTTGGCGTTGTTTAAACAACTGAAAGCATAAGCCAACACATCAATTTATTTTATCATCATCATCAAAATCATAATTATGCCATGGGTCATCACATTATGACCCAATTATTGATGCTTTTCGTGATATTTTGCATCGAAGCAGATGTTTTTGATGATTACTTCGCTGTTTGTGGACCGATTTTCAAAATTCTTGTGTTGTTGTATAGGATATTATCTTGATTTTGTATAATAATTACGAAAGTGGTGAGCTGATGATGGGATCTATGAGCAATCGAGGGAAATCCTTGAAATTTATCAAAAGACTCATAGTGGTTAAAATGTTGTTTCTAGTAACTTAAACATATGTTACGAATAAGAGAAAGTTCATACGAAGGTGTCTCTTGGTCCAAAGGCACTGAACAGAACTCCTGAACCTTTAAAGATAAAACTTTTTAAATTGCAGCATCGCTTAGATAACTGCAAGCATTTACCACAATTTCGCTTACAGTAACATAATGTGAATAGTTAACATTCGTAGTGGTTATTTACGCATAAAGCCTTATCTTGTAGATAACTAAAAAGAGGGAAATTATTATTTTTAACAAAAAATTAAAACCGACTTCCAAGGTAAAAACAATAATAATATGAACTAAAACGTATTAAATAACTCTTACTCTATAATAGTGCCTTTTTCAGAATTCGTCTAAATCTCAACTATTTCTGTACATACTACAGTCTTCATTACTTTGAAGTCGGTACCAGTCCCAAAAGCTTCAGATATTCTGACATTGACTGAACTCACGATAAAATTAGCTGGTACCGACTTCAAATAATGAAGACTGTAGTACTTATGTACAGAAATAGTTGAGATTTAGACGAATTCTGAAAAAGGCACTATTATAGAGTAAGAGTTATTTAATACGTTTTAGTTCATATTATTATTGTTTTTACCTTGGAAGTCGGTTTTAATTTTTTGTTAAAAATAATTTACAATTTCATTTCACTTTCTACAGTGTCTTTTAAAAACAATTTTACGATGCTCGCAAGCTGCAGCCCGACCACACTTTGCTGAAGAAACTTTGTCAAACTGTGGCAAATCCTAAGGTTGATCTCTTACCAAATTAATTAATTGTTATTGTAAAAACTAATAATATTAATAAAAGACAGATGTTTACTAATTTTATTATTAAATTATCAAGCACTTTTGCCGAAGTCGAAACCAGCTTCTGAAAGGTTACGTAAGGAAAGTGATTTGGATCTACATTGATAAATATGGCAACGAACACGTAAAGCATAGGCACATAATGTCCAGTGAAAGCGGTTCCAACGCAGAAATAGTTCGTAACGCCCTCATCAAAGTTTCACCAAGATAATTATCTGGTTAGGCGTCAGTGCCTGTTGGCATTTGCATGCTGATTTTGTTACCATGTTCCAACTTATCACGGATCGAGCATTTTGATGGTTTGCTTTTGGACTTAGAGGTTTTATTTTAACCTAACTTGTAGGTCTTAACTGAATCATATCAATTGATAAGTACTTAAGATATTTTCATCTACATGGTTGAAAATAATCTACATGGATTATTTTAAGTAACAATTAACCGATAGTAATGACTAATGAGCATAATTAACTCAAATAAAAATCTATCATAATAAAACTAGTAAATAGACTACTTCCAAGCTTGCATTCCAAGAAGCAAGTTTAAGAGGAGTCCACAACGCCGTCTTTCCATACAAACGCTGTCCCCTGTTTCCTCCCTGGATAATGCCGATAGAGTTATGATTTTTTTCCTGAATATCTATGGCCACTGTTAACATCCCTGTTTTCTTTTTTTTCATAATTTTATTATAAAAAAAGATGAGAACGTCCAAAAACCCAAAAAAATGGCCAGATTTTCCTCTGTGTTCAAACACCCAGAAAACAAAACTGGCTAGAATACCTATACAAAAAAAATAAAACATAGGAACACAGCTCAAGCCTTGCTTTAATTCTTGATGAAAAAAGTACTTAAATCGGTTAAGTTTTGGAGAAGGAATCAGCGGACAACGAATCGAAGATTTTCTGTTCTATTATTAGAACTTTTGTCGTGTTGTCTCTATCGCGCTCTGCGGTGGGAGACTTGAGATTGGTGAGACAGCAATACATTTTCAAATACCTATTTTCAATTTCTCTCGCCCCTGGTGTATCCTCTTAATTATGTGAGTAAACCTTGAAAGTTGAATAAGATTTAACATCTTAGATGCAGATAAGGGGCCTTTATTACCCCAGTTAAATGAAATTTAAGAAACGTGGTCCTCATTGGCATGCTTATCAATAACAACGTACGATAAATCTCAAAGTATAAGCTCATCTTTAAAACTGCTGTACCTGCAATGAGCCATGAGGTACATAATATCCATTTTTGTACATAAATACGTGGTCCGTTTATCTGATTTGACGTAATTGGCGAGATAACTTTGTAGGTTAGAATAAGATAACCTTGTATCAAAAACAAACGTGGATAATATTATAGTTTTCATCGAGCATTTACAAAACCGGTATTTTGGGTCGTGTTTGGTGATGTGGGCGGAATAAAGTGGCAATCATATGTCCACGACGATCATTATTCCAACTACGTAGTTCCTCGCACGTAAATATCAAGACTGTTCAAGTATCAAGAGTCAAGACGTTATTAACAGACGGGTGACGGTTGGAAATGAGCTCTAAAATTTAAATAAACTAATACATGTTTATTAAAAAAATATTTCACCTAGCTCATCCAGTAGACCTAGTACATAATTATATTAAAATTTAATTGATGACTGTACTTTTCTAGTCAGTGGCATACTTCACAGATAAGTATAATAATTATTACCAGAGTACTTCATATCCATATTTATACATACAATACGCTCTTCTATACTTAATTTTGCTTTTAAAGTAAACAAGTAGCAAGTTTGTTTTTACAGAACAGACAGGAAGTGGTAGTTACTTATTATTAAAAAGCGAAAAAGCGACATACTAATGTATATGGTCCGACTATCGTTAAAAAAGTTCACAAGGTTGTTGTTTTCATTAAGTATAATGTTTTAACTTGAACTATGACGAATCAATTGATATTCTACAGTGTCTATTTTAATAATAGAGGCTAGAGCGCCCTCTACCCCGAAAATATTATTCGGATCGCAGTCGAAAAACTTACTAATATAACCGTGAAAGTGAATATTTTTGATTATTTATTGGTGTATTATTACTTAAAATGTAACTTTTATTACCATTGTTTGTTTAAAAACTTTATTTACAATTAAGGGGTGCAAAAAACCCCACGTGACTACTTCTGTAAATATTTCAATGCGCCTAATTAAGCGTTACATCTTGATGCATTCTATTCCGTAATCCATTGCAATTTGCATATTGCAGTGCCTATTCTTCGCACGTATTAGCGATTGTAAGAAATTGTAAGTAGCACCAGCAAAAGCAAGCTACTTATAACTACTTGTGAGTTGTGCTACCGTCTACCTACTTGCTAGCAGCGGTTCCGTGTTTTTGTGTTAGATAAGTACATGACTAATCTAGGTTGTTTTAAAAACTATAAAATTCTAAACATATCATTACCTTTTTATTACAGTTGACATGTAGATAGAAAATAAAATTATAGCAACATAATATAATATTATGCAGTAAGTAATTAGGAATGTGACTAATTGTTGAAATTGAGCATTATTCGATGAACTTATCTAAGTCAATGACCTAACATGCAGTTAGCAGCTAGCATAACGTTGCATTGTACTTACAATTTAAATTAATTATGCGATGAAAACTTATATTTAAACAGGTTTACACGTCAAGGTAATGAGAATTAAAATATTGTACTTAACTTTAAAGTAAATCAAAACATAACAGGCAACAGCTAAGAAATGCTTTTCTGATTAGTGTGCGTACAAAATCAAAATGTCTTGCTTGTTATGAACATTTTCTATACTTTAATAAGTGTTGGTAAGTACTTGGTAATAACATTATGTACGTATTGACTGCTGATTATGAAAACGATATTAATAACAATAGAAAATCGTTTTTACGTGACTGACCAAGAGTTCCATTTATTTCATTGATTCATCAAAGAATGAGACAGTGTGGAGACAGTCGATTGTTTTTATTTGTGTTGGTGCCAAGGAAGAGTGATAAGTTTTTTTTAACAATGATTGCGCAACGTGAAGGTGTGTCTAATTAGTGAGCTGTCGTGACTCGTGTGTTGGAAGTTGGAACAGTCTCGGGCCGCAGTAAAACGGTCGCGCGAGTTGCGCGTACGCAGACTACGCACGGGCGCGGCCCTGAGGTCGTTCACCCGGCTTTGTTTGCCAACTCAGCTGCACTCGTATCGTCGATGACATCGCTCATAAGTACAAAGCATCGGCTGCTTAATAATTCATGGCGTTTTACATGAAGAATACACGTTCAGTTTACGAATAGGGTTTTTGTTACAAAAGAATAAACATTTAACCGTAAATGCTGTTAATTATCATTGTTGTCGCTATTTATAAGTTTGTCAAAAAAGTGAAGAAATTAAAAAGTGGCAACATCGTAGTGTCATCCCTTTCTAATCAATCATAAGAAAAAAGGGATGACACTACGATGTTGCCACTTTTTAATTTCTTCACTTTTTTGACAGACATAAGTATGAGGTATTGAATAAGGTATTAAAAATAATATTTTTGTGAATTATTGTGATAAATAAAATATCATAAATGCTTATCTCTACACTTGGTCGAGTAAAAACAAAGATATTTTACTTCAAAAAAAGTAATTGACAGCTTTTGGACAGCTTAGAGAAAAAAACATAATAAAAGAAATAGATGGAAGTAGACTTTGGAAGTAGAAATCAGAAAGTTAGCTGTCTAAAATCTCGGAAATATTTTATTAATTTTAATCAAATATTTTTTGTGTAGGATGCCATTAAAGTGTTTGATATCATAACGTAATAATAATAGTGTCGGAAGAAATTCTTGCTTATTTGTACTGTGACTCCCTTGTTGCTGCTCCTGCTATTTTTAGCAACCCCGGTAAGAATACCTATTAGGTACTGTATAAGTAGAAACAAAACATCTTTTACCGTATTTAGGGCATTTTAGGGTTCCGTAGCCAAATGGCAAAAAACGGAACCCTTAGGTATAGATTCGTCTTGACTCTTGTCTGTCTGTCCGTCCGTCCGTATGTCACAGCCACTTTTCTCCGAAACTATAGGTACTTATTACTTACCAAGACTTAAGAGATATATTATTGAAACTTGGTAATTAGATGACGTAGTCTGTGACTGTCCTAGGGGCGTCGCATGTCAACACAATACAACCAAATCGAAGAGCGCCGCGCGCCTTATGTCAATCATACATCCCGGGATTCCCGGGCAGTCTTAATCCCCGGTTTTAGAAGCTATGGTCAGAAAAGCAAGCCTTCACATTAGCCGCCTTGCTGGCTTTAATATCTTTCATAAAATATATCTCTTTTAATTTTTATGCATGTTTTGATTTGGTCATTATTTCCTAATAAAAATATAAATATACAAATAGTGTTTACTTATATGATAACCTATGTAAGCTGGTTCTAAAATTAGAAAGTATTTTTGGGGACTGGGTTGAAGGGCGTCGTAAAGAAATGGCAAAGTCCCAAGGGAGTCACAGTACAGATAAGTTTGGGAAGCCCTGATCTAACCTATATGCGTGTGGGGTATCTTTGGATAGGTCTTCAAAAATCATATTGAGGGTTCTAATATCATTTTTTCTAACCTGAACGGTGTCCCCCTCCCCTCTAGTTCTTCTAAAGTAGGGGTATGATACCTAAGTTTAAAAAAATATGTTATGATGTACTTACATTTAACATTACTATAAAAACTACCAATAAAAATTGGTTTGAACGAGAGTAGAGGTCTAGCTAGTAGCAAGTAGTTTTTTTTATACGTCATACTTAATTAATGGTAAACTACAATTTAACTTTCATTAAATCAACTATAACATAAAAGTAAATCAAAAACCTTTTAATTTCATAAAAATAAACTTTATTGCTGCTGCGGAACCCTTCATGGGCGAGTCCAACTCACACTTGGCCGATTTTTTTTATTTAAACTAGTATCGTAGTTGTGACTTGTGGCCTGACCTGAGTATTAGTAGTTCCATGTAGTTCTTATTTAAGTACCTCATTCTATGTATGAAATAAAACAAACACTTTCGAGTTTCGACAATATTGTTTATTAATCATGAACAATTCGCAAAATCCTGTCACAAAAATAACTTGTCATCTTGTTCTAAGGCTATTATAGAAGCAGGCATCAAGTTGATCCCGTTTACCTATAGTTACTATCCTCTATTCTAAATTTGAATACTTATTTAATTCCAGCACAGATTATAAATTTGTTTTTTTTTTTATTTCAGGAGTGGGTCGCGGCAGCAGCCAGTCAGGCAGCGAGAGGGAGTGCGAGGGGCTCAGCGAGGCGTCCGTCCCCGTGCCCATCCCAGATAGTGACGACTTGCTGCGCCGCAAGGAGGAGGCCAGGAGGAAGCGCCGCAGGAAGAAGCGCTCTGGCAGCTCGGTGGTCACCTCGTGTTTCCAAGGTTGGTCCCGTACATTTACCAATAACCATGTTATTCATCTATAGTCTATACCGTAGAAAGGTTTTCTTTCTTTGGTAAAATAGACAGGCAGATTGACAAAGGAAATCTATCTAAAGCTTCATGGTGACTTTGTTTTATTGAGGATTTTTTCCCTTTATACTGTCTCCAGAAGTAACTTAGCATTGGTCATTTCTTATTGTCATGTAAGAGTCAGTTGGGCGTAAGTTAACTTTAATTTATCTGTAGGTCTTTAAAAGCAATGTTGAGTCAGCCAGCATAAGCATTGGCTTGGAAGTCATCATAATATGCTGTCAGTTGTCACATTTTATAATCTAAACAGCTAAATTAAAAGCTTCATCTCAGAAACAAATTAAAGCGGAATGATGCCAATTTTCTAGAAAATTCAATCATTTTTGATTCATGGATTAAAAGTTATGTCAAGCGTGCAACAATAAATCCAAACTCTGCATGTTGCCATCCGCAAAAATGTTTTTTGTCAAGCAGAAATTTTATATCACAAAAACTAACATGTGTCAAGAAAATAATATTTACTCATAACTCAGTAAACATTAGATACCGTACACAGGCAAAAATGCAAGCAATTATTATCGCACTAAAATACAGGAAATTGCCAACAATTTGTTCACTTTTCACAATACTAAGTGGTAGATAAGTCTTATGAGTAGTCAAGGCCATGTATACCGGCGTTGTAACTAATGTAATCAACATCGCAATTTGCAACGCATTCCACTAGTGTACCGGTATTATGTAGACAATTGTGAGGGAAATTGTTTCAGAGTTGATAAGCAGAAAATATAATAATATTGAATATAGGATACTACAATATTTCTTTTACTTTGTTCGAAAGAAACTTAAGTAGTTTAAGAAACATCTACTCTTCATGCAAATAAACTTAAGCTCAAATATCCATGAACAAAAAAGGCTTATTAGAAGCTGCACAATCCTGGCCTTGAATAATCTTATCTTGTAGATAAAACCAGGCTGTTTGTAAACAATACTTTTTTTTACAAAACACTGGCCACTAAAAAACTGTCCTCGACAGAAAAAAGTATTAAAAATACCTAATTTATTCAACTTTTGCAGACCTGTACAAGCTCACGGGTGAGGTACTGGGCGAGGGTGCGTACGCGTCAGTTCAGACGTGCGTGAACATCTACACCGGCCAGGAGTTCGCTGTGAAGATCATAGATAAGGTGACTTTTCTTTCTAATGACCTTTCACTATTAGATGATGAGATGGTAGATTTTTTAAGGGTGCTACATTCAATAAGTATACATCTAAGGCTTCTTACAGAGGAAGTAGGAACAGCACTTGTCGACGGCACGCGTGGACGGTAGCCGCCGATAATTGTAGTCGACAGTCGACGGCAGCCGACTGTCGACAAGTGTCGACGTCTGCCGTCGATGTTGCTAAGTGTTGTTCGTCTGTAAGAAGCCTACTAAATAATAGGTACTACACACTGGCGCTGCCAGCCAGTTCTTTGAGTTTAAACTTTTTTATTTTTATGAAATAAGGGGGCAAACGAGCAAACGGGTCACCTGATGGAAAGCAACTTCCGTCGCCCATGGACACTCGCAGCATCAGAAGAGCTGCAGGTGCGTTGCCGGCCTTTTAAAAGGGAATAGGGTAATAGGGGAGGGTAGGGAAGGGAAAAGGGTAGGGTAGGGGATTGGGCCTCCGGTAAACTCACTCACTCGGCGAAACACAGCGCAAGCGCTGTTTCACGCCGGTTTTCTGTGAGAACGTGGTATTTCCCCGAGCCGGCCCATTCGTGCCGAAGCATGGCTCTTCCACGTATGTCTACTACATTCTGTGTGTCTAGAATCTCTAGAATCTAGACTCTAGATTTTAAATGGTGAAAAAATGTTAAAAGGTTTTTTCTCCATAAGGTGCCGGGTCACGCGCGCGCCCGGGTGTTCCGGGAAGTGGAGACGTTCCACTACTGCCAGGGACACCCCAACATAATCCAGCTCATTGAATTCTTTGAGGACACCGACAAGTTCTACCTTGTCTTTGAGAAGGTGAGTCTTTTTAGTCATACATTGATCTACCAGGCTTAGCTACATAATATTTCTTACGCCCGAAAATAAGGCTATCAATGAGGAAAGAGGATATAAATTAGCATTATATTATGACTTACAGTGCTCCCGAAGTGATAACGCGCATAGAAATTTTCGTAATTTTTCGGCAACAATCGTATTTCCCGAGCGTCGGAAGACGTCGCTGCAAGCGCTGTTTTAAACTTAACTTTAAGAAAAACAGCGCTTTGCAGCGACGTAGAGGCGTCTGACGTTGCTTGGACGTTACCATGGTAACGCCGCGATGGCTTCCCGGCACTTATTCACTGACCGGCGACAGCGGACAGACACTTAAGGCTGGTTTTATAGTTAAGCGTTTCGGCAGCGCCGTTGGAGCGCCGCGCGTTCGAAGATGTATGGGGGTAGTAGTTGCGTTTCTAAGTCGCGCGCTTGAGCAGCGCCGTTCGCCCGTATGTTCGTTACATCTTAGAACGCGCGCGCTCCAACGGCGCTGCCGAAACGCTTAACTATAAAACCAGCCATAATATGATTTAAATTACTTACTAAGGTGCAAAGTGCAAGTTTCATAGATTCGGGTGTTTTCGTGATTACGACAATTAGCGAAGATTTCCATGCGCGTTATTAATTTGGAAGTACCGTATGAGCAGTTGACAAACAGTAAGTAGCCTAAGCATAAGAGAAATATACTCTGAACATGGAACAACCTACAAACATCTCAATATATTTTTTATCTGCGCAGGATATAACACTGTCTGTATAAATTCTCTCAAATGTAAATCTCGTAATAGGCTACTACGATCTAAATCTAATATAATAACTATTCAGCCGTGGCAACAATGAATAAGCCGACATTAAAGTTAACATAGCTCGTTTAAATTGCTCGTGAGTCGTGACAAACACTACAGGAGGCACGTTTGGGGCTCACGTGACTGCTGATAAAAGAGGTGTTATGAGGATACACCAGGGGCTAGAGAAATGAAAAAAAGTACGTGTAATATCTATAGCTGTCTCCCTTACCCCAAGCCTATACCGCAGAACGCGATAGAGACAACTGCAGAAAATCCAGAAAATCAACGATTCGTTGTCCCCTGATTCCTTCTCCAAAACTTAACCGATTTAAGTACTTTTTTCATTAAAGATTAAAAAAAGGCTTGAGCTGTGTTCCTATGTTTTGCTTTTTTTTGTATAATCTAGCCAAATCTGTTTTCTGGACATTTGAACACAGCGGAAAATCTGGCCTTTTTTTGGGTTTTTGAACGTTCATATCTTATTTAATAATTAAATTATGAAAAAAAAGAAAACATAGGGACATTGTATTAGTGGCCGTAGATATTCAGGAAAAAAAATATAACTCTACTAGCATTATCCAGGGAGGAAACAGGGGACAACGTTTGTATGGAAAAAAGGGCGGTGTGGACTCCTCTTAAATAATAATAATAAATTGTTGTTATCATAGTTATAAGTACTGAAAATATGTCTAATGCCTGTCTTCACTAAGCTTCATCTAACCCTAAGGGCCTGTTTCACCACTTTCTGATAAATGTCAAATAGACTATCCACCACTTAACATGACAGATAGTATGGAGAATGTGTGAAAGAAGTTGTGAATAGCCTATTCGGCACTTTATTAGAAAGTGGTGAAACAGGCCCGAAGTGTCTCCTAGTAGACTTTTAGGATTATGTTCATTCATCTTTTTTTTTTTAATGAAATAAGGGGGCAAACGAGCAAACGGGTCACCTGATGGAAAGCAACTTCCGTCGCCCATGGACACTCGCAGCATCAGAAGAGCTGCAAGTGCGTTGCCGGCCTTTTAAGAGGGAATAGGGTAATAGGGGAGGGTAGGGAAGGGAAGGGAAGGGAATAGTTGAGGGTAGGGAAGGGAATAGGGTAGGGGTTAGGGGATTGGGCCTCCAGTAAACTCACTCACTCGGCGAAACACAGCGCAAGCGCTGTTTCACGCCGGTTTTCTGTGAGAACGTGGTATTTATCCGGTCGAGCCGGCCCATTCGTGCCGAAGCATGGCTCTCCCACGTATATCTTAAAACAAAAACAATTTCAGTAATGCTTTTCTGTCACCTCAGTCTTCTGGCTGTTAGAACTGAGGTGGCATAAAAAATAATTAATATTATGTTGATTTAATCTTCACACATAGGTTAGGTTAAATTCGCCACTAGGTGACACTAATTAAGGTCAGGACTCAGGACTCAGGAGGTTTTCGTGGATAATGAAAAAAGGCAATTATTAATCTAATTTATTTCATTAAGTACTTTAAGTAACAGAATACCATAAGTCATAACCATAGTATAATTGGCTCTTAGATAATTCCAATTAAGCCTACTTTTACCAAACATTGCCAACCATGTTGCAAAAATTATACAAAACAATAAGTAATTAGCAACTATGCATAATGCAGTACTTTGAACTTACCTAAGCGCTTTGTAAAGTGAAAAACATGTTTATAACCCAATGATGTCATGTCTTTGCTTTGGTGGTGTGATGTATGGCTGATAAGCCACGTCTTATCTATGTAGATCGAGATAAACTTTAAATGCACAATCTTACAAGTCTCAAGATTAATAGTACGTATTTCTAGAAGTCTGACTAATTTTATTATGGTAACTAATATTACAGTTTTAGCTCGTAATATTAAATATAATCTTTCTTTAGTGAGAATGCAACAGACACAATGTTACCTATGTAAAACTCTTTTAAACATCTTAGGGAGTAGGGGGCCTTAGGGGAGCCTATTTTTAAATATAAATTGGGGGGCCCTAATCCCAAGATTTTTTCTTACATGTCATGTTTATGGGCACCATAACTTAGGATAAATAAACGGGAAATAAAATAACATATCTAATGTTTTGTCATATAGCTATACATATCAATCATATTGAAATTTCAAATGCGTACGTTCCGTTTCTTATTCCGAGGACCGATGCGATACATTTTCCACATTACAATCCAACTTGCTCTAGAAAAAACACTTTTATTTCAATCGTCGTAGAGTGCAAAGTTGAAAGCGTAGGCTATTAGAAGACACCAGTTTATTCTAGATTGTGCGACACTAACTCGATAACAAGGTCATCCGCATGTATACGTTTACCGATTTAGAATAAAATATTGATTTAACCTATCCAATAGAGGCGTGCTATTATTTACCACTATTGATCTTATCGCATAAGTAATAAGGTCGAAGATGGTGTAACGTAAATATTCAGCTATTTTTAGTTCTCTCTGGTTCTTGAAACGGACGTTTAGCTTAAATGGCAAAAGAAAGCACTGAAATATGTTTGAAGTGTATACATAATATTATTATGATGGCATCCAAGCCCTGAGTTGATCATCTTTGTGCATAACATTATGGCTGCCGGCTGGTATAAATAGTCAGTACTCAAGATGCATCTCGGTCTCAAGACACGGTTCAGGCTCTGTGATTGGTTGGCTGTCAAAATTTGGACCAATCACAGAGCCGAACCGCGTCTTGAGACCGGGTCGCATCTTAAGTACTGACCATATATGCCAGCCTATGACTGATTGCAATCTTTGCTCCAATAGTTATTGATGAGATAATAACTGATGAATGATATGTATAATAGAATAGAGATCACTGTAAAAGTAGTAGCTCCTATGTTTCTATGAAAAAAGCGCCAGCGTCTAGAATTTCCCCTTACACATTTTTAAGTTTCTCTTTCACAGCGCTGCTATTTTCACAGTGAACTCTATAGTCTTTACAAAGGACACACACCCTAAACTCAGTATCATCACTTTGTGTTTTGTAACAACTTACACTCTGTATAGTAATTGTCAATAAATTAGTAAACGCTACAAAAGGTATTGTTGTAAATGATGACTCATGTCTGATGTCTGTGACTTGAATGCCTTTGGTGTCTTGTTTTATGTTTACTGTATAGGTTTCCATTATAAAACAACCTCAATAGTGCGTCTTAAATCTTAAATTACTTTTTAATCAGAAGCGAATAACATTAAAACGCAAGTTACTTAAGCTATTTATGCTCATTTACCACTTGGAGAAATGCTTAAAAGTACCTATATTATGAACTTAAAGTACCATATCAAAATTCAATTTAAAAGCGGTTATATTATTTCACATCAACTTCTATTAAAATACAGCCATTCTTTTAAGCTCTGCATTTGATTAAAAACTAAAATAGTATTCAAATTTCAATGTTTGGTATTTTATACTTTTGAGTAAGTGTAACCTAAATTAAATATCAACAGCTACTATTATCACTTGTTATCACATTGTCTGACCGCCGACTGAGGTCAGACACTATGGAGTATGGACCATTGACTTCAATGTTGCTCTTTATTGTTGAGTTATAATGTCGTTCATTCTAAAAAATATAGCTTTGAAATTGTGCAGTACTACTTGTACTATTATCTACTCTGTGGCAGTACCTACAATCTACATGTTTATTTTTATTGTATCTCCTTCTCCTCCTGTCATGTTCTAAATGTCTTAGGGTTGGGACTTCCCACTTCTATAACCTTCCTTCTTATTATGTTGTGCCAGTTATTCCTATAATGTTTTACCTAAAGTTTCTTTATTTCTTCGAAAGCCTAATGAACATGTTTGTTCTAGATCAACGGTGGTCAACTGCTCGCTCGGATCCAAGAGCACCAATACTTTTCGGAGCCGCAAGCGGCGGAGATAGTCCGGGAGCTAGCCAACGCCCTCCACTTCCTCCACGGCAAGGGCGTCGCACACCGAGACCTCAAGCCCGAGAACATACTGTGCGTGAACCGTGACACGCTCTGCCCGGTCAAGATCTGCGACTTTGATCTGGGGAGCGGGATATCGTTCACGTCGAGCCTCGCGAGCCCGTTGGCGACACCGCAGCTTATGACGCCGGTGAGTTATTACCGCTAGATGTCGCCCGCGACTTTACACCAGTGTGTTTATTTTTCATGAAAATTTCATCGAAATGTTTTGGCAGATGAAACGTGAAGAGGTAAAAGATGGAATGCTGTTATACTATGAATTGTAAAGGGAGAAATGAGTACTTTGCCCGTTCCAATCATGCATATTGCATAGCTTCTTGCCTCTTGCTCATGCACAAGTGATAAGTTCATCATTCGCGACCGGATCCCTTATGTAATAGACACAAGAGTTTGTTAATTGCCATCTAAATAAAAATAGTAAAGTGTTGCCCGAAATAAAGATAACTTAATTTAAACTATTATATAAGGTAGCACCTCCATCGTGGGTAAGTATAGCAGACACAATAGATTTTCAATTGTTATGCGGAGCCGGCTGACGCTTGGGGATTGATAGGTTAAATATTTGTTTCAAGTTTATTCAGAAATAAAACAAATTTTATTAAAAAAAAAATTAACAGTATTTCGTCACTAACGTTATTTTATGTTCAGGTGGGCAGCGCGGAGTTCATGGCGCCCGAAGTGGTGTCCCTGTTCGCGGGCTCGGCGGCGGCGCACTACGACAAGCGGTGCGACCTGTGGTCGCTCGGCGTGATCGCGTACATCCTGCTGTGCGGCTACCCGCCGTTCCGCGCGGACTGCGGCGCCGACTGCGGCTGGGAACGCGGCGAAAACTGTCGCGCGTGCCAGGACCTCCTGTTCACGTCGATACAGGTTAGCGTGGCGGGGGTCTTATGCTAAGTACTCACATACGGTTTTGCTCGATAGTTTTACTCCGAATCGAAGGAAATGACACATTTGACATAATATTTAATTCCATCGAGCCGGCTCGAAGCTAACTGTCAGTTTTGCGGTCCACACGGTGGTTATTGCTCGATTTGGAGTAAAACTATCGAGCAAAACCGTATGCGAGCATTACCATTTACTAACAAAAAAAAAACAGGGTGTAACAAAGCTAAGTTATAATACTTTATGGTGTGTATGACGCGGGGGCGCTTGCACATAAATATCACAAAAAAAATATTTCAGCGCTCATACGTTCACAATAAGGTGTGAACTCGATTTAATGGTCACATAAACGCCTAAAAGTATTATCACTTAGTTTTTTTACACCTTGAAAAACTAAACACTTTGTCTGACATATTGAAAAAGTTACATGATAAACAAAGATAGCGATAATTATATAGTTAGCGTTGAATAATATGTATACATACACACCATCATGATTTTCCTTATTGTTATATTATTTGCGTAACCCAATTTTAGCTTATCGTGATGAGATGTCTAATACAAACTAATACATTTCAGGAGGGCCGCTATACATTCCCCGAGGAGGAGTGGTCCCACATCTCGGTGGAGGCGAAGGACCTGATAAGCCAGCTGTTGGTCCGCGAGGCGTCGCACCGGCTGAGCGCCGAGCGCGTGCTGCAGCACCCCTGGCTGCGCCGCCCGGCCATCGCCGCCAAACACCCGCCGCTGCATACGCCGCACAATATTAAGAGGTATGTCCTTGAAGGAACTCCATGTTGAAATGATAAGATTTTTGAAGTGAAAACTTCTTTAGCGGCGTTGAGCACTTTTGTGGGATGGGTAAAAACTGTAAAACTCGCGTCAGATTCTCGTGCTGATCGTGGAGATTAATGTTGTAACATCGAAATCGATTAATCGAACAATCGATTGTTTTTTTCGATTGTCGATATTTTTTAATTGATTGTAAGGGTTTCGATTAATTAAAAAAATTGATTTTCATAAAAAATGGGTTAAAAATTTAATCGATTGTAAGGGTTTCAATTAATTAAAAAAATCGATTTTTTAAAAATCTATTTTCATAAAAAATGGGTTAAAAAAATGGTAAGGGTTTCGATTAATTAAAAAATCGATTTTTTAAAAATCGATTTTCATAAAAAATGGGTTAAAAGTTTAATCGATGGTAAGGGATCGATTCATTAAAAATATCGATTTTTTAAAATCAATTTTCATAAAAAATGGGTTAAAAAAATAATGCACAACGTTAATAATCAAGTTTTCATTTCTGCCGGCACTCCCGGAGTGCAACCCGTCTTTTTTTTTTTTTAATAATGAGGCAAACAAGCAAACGGATCACTAACGGGAAAGCAACTACCGTCGCCCATGGACACTCGCAATATCAGAATGCGGGTGCGTTGCCGGCCTGTTACTAGGGAATACGCTATTTTCTTGAAGGTGAAGAGGAAAGGAGATGGGCTGGAGAGCGGTTCATTCATGCTCATGATTAGCTACAGTAGAAATTTATAGACACACTGATAGATTTTAGGGACAGATTTCCTTTGTTAGTCTACCAAAGAAAGAACTTTTTCTGTGGATGACCACAGAAAAAGTTCTTTCTTTGGTAGACTAAAGTTACACGTTTTTCGAGCACAGTATAATATTTATTTTATTCGCGAGGAACACTCGCTGCTCATTTAAATTATTATTAGATACAAAATGAGTTTCCAAAAAGCAATCGGCGAGAATATATTCAGCAACCTAAAAAAATATTTTTATTAATAATACACTTTCAAATTTACATCTTTCGTCTATAATTACCCACCAGGCGAATGTAGCAGACACGCAGCTAAAACCAATTTAATTCCAGGAACATGTCAGCGCGCAACTTGTCCAACTTCGCGGAGTCGGCCATGGCGGTGAACCGCGTGATCGCGCAGCACTTCTCCATGAACTACTCGTACATGGAGCGGCCGACGCTGCGCCACAGCAAGTCCTGCCACCCGGCCGCGCTGCCGGAAGACGAGCTCGGCCTGTCCCCGCCGGCCGAATCCCAGTTAATGCGCCGCCGCTCGCAGCTCGCTAAACCTATCGCAGCGGCCCACAGCGCCAGGCCCAGTTGCGCCAGCTGCGCTTAGGGCGTCTGGCCCAGTTGCGCCAGCTGCGCTTAGGGCGTCTGGCCCAGTTGTGCCAGCTGAGCTTAGGGTGTCTGGCCACTAGCGCCAGCTGCGCTTAGGGCGTCCCGGCCCAGTGGCGCCAGCTGCGGCCGTCCGCATTGGCTGTTTACGGCGCGACTGTGTACATCGAGTGTTTCGAAACTTTCAAAATCGGCAACTTTTGTGTACGCAGCTCGCCTACTAGCGCTCCGTGTGCGCCAACGTTACGAACTGTAGCAACCCCGAGTATACGCGACACGAACGAGTGCGTTTTGCGGCCTTACTTCCCGCGCGCATCGGTTTACCCGAAGTACCTGCTAAAGTGCCGGATCGAGTCCAAGAAATGTCCGATGCGCTTTGCAAAATTGTAAATTTCCACATGAGATTTCGCAGCCCGTCCCGGCCGGCTCCGACGTCTAGAATTGTAGTGAGGGTCGGGTCTGTTCTATCGTCACCCTTTCCTAGTTTCTATCTCTCAGTAAAACCGATGTAACACCGGACAGTTTAGTTGTAGTGTTTTGTCAATTTTTTTTTTTAACTCCCGGTATAACGTCGATAAACGCAAGCGAGCGATATAGGTTTGTTCGAGACGATATAATGCAACACCGGTGCCCTTTGTCCGACTAGCGAGTGCTGGCTTCCTGGCTACTGTGTCCGTCACATTCCATCATGCCATAACGAAGGAACCCACCAACGTACACCCGAACAGCAATGTGACCTTCCAATGTGCACCGCACACCTGTCGTGTGCATCCCAGCGGTTGTGTTACAATGTTGATGTCGTTGAGAGACTGTGCCAACGGTCGATACCTCCAGTGATCCTATCACATAGTGTGAGTGGTACTTAGTGCTGTAAAGTTTTGTTTGAGCCTTGTAAAGATATATTTTTATGGGTAAAAAACGACTGAATAGTTTTATCAATATGTAGGGTGTTTGTGAGTTTATGTGGGCGGTGCCCGCCGCCCGATCCGACCCTGGTCGAAAAATTGTATTATTATTGTATTGAAATAGTTGTTCGATCCTCGTACTTTAATAGAAAACGGATGTTGTAATTATTTCAGGATTTGTAAAATCCGTCGAATTGAGCTTCTTATGAACTGGATTATGTTTGTGGCCTATCTGTTGCGTTGGATGAATTAATTTTAGTAGCTCTTTGGAATACTAGTCCGTCGAATTGTTTTGCATTTTACGCTGACAGTGGGGAAAGATCACATCTCATAACGTAAGAATGAATAAATATAGATTTATATAAGAGTTAGGGGCAATATGTGACATTTTCGCTTAGTTACAAGTGTATGTTTGGGGTGATGATAAAGAAAAAGCTTTGTATTGTCTATTTTCAAGAGGGCACTCGTAAACTGTGCCTTCCCTATGAGTTTACTATCTGTATGTAATTAAAAAGTATTAAAACTGATTTGTGAAAATTTGGCCTTCTTATAAATTTTTTTCAACGACTTTTTTCTTGTAACAAGTAAACTCATGGTCGAAGGCACTGCTGAATGTCATATATTTTTGACCACAGGCTCATCTTGTAGCCCAGTGACTGTCCCAGTCATGGTCTCAGATAAACAAGCGGACAGTCAGTGGGCTGGAGGAGTTAGCTGTAACGGTAACTTGGATAAGTGTTGCATGGAGTTCCATGGAACTGCCATAAAATTGTGATCAGTTTGAATACTTTTATATTGCTGAAACGTTGATATAATGTTAAGATTAGACCTGCTAGTATATGATCTGCGTACCACATTGATTGGAAGATTCAATGGTTTGCCACCATCGGTACTTTTTGATTTTTTTTGTTAATTACTTAATGATTGTAAATGAAATTTTGTATTTGGTGGTCATCCAATCAATTATTAAACTACGGCAGTAATTACTTTGTTATAATTTTGTTTTCGACTAAATCATTATTTTGAACTGTCTTCGAAATACAGATGTTTGAATTTTATGCATTTTTTTTATTTCGTCCTTTAAATATAAGTACTTACATTATTATTTATTCTTATTAGTAAGTACCTTTATTGCGAATATTATCGTAGTTGTAATCAGACAACAAGTTGCGACGTAAGTCTAGTAAGCTAATCATCGTCGAGCAGCCATTCACGAAAATCACCTTACCATACTTTTCAGGTCCCAATGGCCGCCATCAGCCGCCACACCACAGATTACTAGTATATATTGCGCCACACCACTGCAAAGGTGAAACTGGAAAGGTGTAATTTTTTTTTTCGCCAACGATTTGGCGGCCATTGGGACTCTAAACTCTAAAAGGTTCGTTGACTGACAGTCAGTCAACGAACCTTTTAGAGTTTAGAGTTTCTAGAGTCTAGACTTACTTCTAAAATCTGTGGTCTAGACTCCAGACGACGTCATTTAACATAAATATGTCATACGTTAAACGTCTCACTTTCTTAGGCCTTTTTCACATGGATACGGTTGCGGCGCGGTCGCCGTGTCATGTGAAAGCTGTCTACGTAGCTCATAGTTGGTTCATACATTTCTACTTTGTGCGGCCGCGGCACGGGCGACCGTGCCGCAACCGTATGCATGTGAAAAGGGCCTTAGGCTGTAGATTTCATTTTGATCTACGTCACTACACAGGGCCTCCGTAAAGAGGCCCATTCACGGCAGGACTGCACGGCAGTCCTGCCGTGAATGGGCCCTTTAAGGGCTACTGGCGCCTGTGTGCAAAAAAAAGGATTTTGGCGCCCCTTTAGGCAAATTTTTGGGACCTTGGTTTTTGCGCCCCTAAAGATGGCAATTTGGCGCCCCTAGAGGATGGCGCCCGTGTGCATTGCACACATTGCACATATGGTAGCGGGGGCCCTGTCACTATATTTAACTGCCACTAGTCCATACTCCCTACATGCTCCCTACAAAGCAGCGCGGCGGAATGGGATTGGAACATAAAGTTAATATAATACGAAACCGAAATTGATTTACGTCTAGCGCGTCGTAGCAGAGAGGTGACAGAGTGGTACCTAAGGGATGGTAGAAGAAACCGAGGAAGACAAAACCAAAGATGGGAAGATGAGCTAAAACTTACAGCGGGTCCAAACTGGAGACGGGTTGCAAGAGATAGAAAGCAGTGGAAGTCGTTGGAGGAGGCCTATGCCGAGGGGCACACTGTGTTAAGAGATCTGATTTAAAATATTTAAAACATTTAAACCACAAAATTATGTCAATACGCAGAATAAAGGGCTTTTTATTTATTTATTATTTATTTAGCGCGCGTCTGTGTGTAAAAAAATGTTTATGTATAACTGTATGTACACCTACACAAGCATCTTTCATATGCTAAGTACTCACATACGGTTTTGCTCGATAGTTTTACTCCAAATCGAGCAATAACCACCGTGTGCACGTGGACTGCAGTCTACAAAACTGACAGCTCGAAGGCTCGCTCGCTCGAATTAAATATGTCAAATATGCCATTTCGATTCGATTTGGAGTAAAACTATCGAGCAAAGCTAAAAGTATCAAGTATGTGAGTACTTAGCATTAGAGATTAAATTGTCAACGTGCCGATAAATGCCGACTGAACGTCAAAAAGATTGAAAAACTTTTTGCTTGCTCAGGCCTTTGTTTCTCTATTCCGCTAGATAGGTATAAGGTGAGGTGGGGTAAGACTATCACCGGGGCAAGAATAACACTTGCAATTATCTCGATATGTATAGCGTAATTTCCAATGCCAGGATGTCGGTAAAACAGATAAGTCGAAAAAGGTCTCAGCTCAACTTATACATGTCGCCGATACTCGACCATATTGCCAATATAACAAAATGAAATTTGTCAGACGTTTTAAACTTTTCGGTAAGCTGTTAGGTGTCTACATGTGTGTACATTTTGCCAATAAAAAGTGAATAAAATGAAGTGTTCTGATGTTAAATACCATAATATTAATATTCGCTTTTATAAGATTAGATTGATTTTCAGTAAAACAAACGAGTAACTTGAATTTTCAACGAAACAAAAACATAACTTAAATGCATTCAAGTAGGGTAAGACTATCAGTTTCCCAGGGGTAAGACTAACGTACGTTAGTCTTTCCCGAAATCAGATGTAATTAACCATTCAGTTAAGGTTTTGTTTTCTTTTTGGGTACATACATTTTTTTAAGGTTTAAGATCACAAAAGTGGCGATGTGAATGTGAAAGTCACAGTAATAAATATTATACAGTTTTCATGCACTTTTTCCGCTTGATTTATATATTTCTTTACAGTTTTAATGAAAGTATGTCTGTCTGTCTGTCCGTTACTCTTTCACACCAAAACCACTGAACCAATTTTGATGAAAAACTGCTAGTGTATATTTTGCTCCGATCAAATATTTTTTTTTAATTGGCTGAAATAAAATTTAGGATAGATAAAGTCCATATAAACACAACGGTTCAGCCGTTGTGTTTATATTTGGACCAAGGGATTTTTTTTAATATAAGTACAACAAGTTAATGGAATAACTGAAATTGCGAAAAGCATTTGTTTAGTTAGTAAAACTAAACAACTTTCCCAAATCCTCTTAAAAAAATTTACTTCTCCATACAAATTGTCTAATCGACCTTTTAATTTTTTAAGGAGAAGTATTTTTTTTGTTTTAAACCTCTGTTTTCGATATTATGTTAGTCTTACCCCAAATTGTTATAATAAAGAAATACTACAAAACTAAACGTTATTCCAAGGTACTTAATAGAATTAAAATTTTATTGAAAATATTTGAAGAAGTATTATTTTGTTTTGGAAAGTGCATAAAGTCTTTATCTTATACAAAATTTTGCTACTGTTAGTCTTACCCCATTTCCTGGGGGAAGACTAGCAGTTTTAACTACTTACATTTTTTTTAATTATACGAGCCTGAAACACGTCAACTGGATTTTATTTATTATTTTATAAAAACATAAGAATTTGTCGTAAGTACGCCATTGTCAACTCAAAGATAGGTCAAATAGTTTAGTCAGAAAATTCGATTTATGCTGTCCAACAGCAAACTATGTTTGACTTACCCCACCTCACCTTACCTATATTAAGGCTGCCTTCACATTACGTCGCAAGCACTGCGGCAGCACTAACCTGACCTAACCCCCCCCACCCCCCCCCCCCCCCTGGCCCAGAACCTAGGTACGCCCATGTTGCGACGTAATGTGAAGGCGCTCTAACTTTATGGATTGGAATCCAGGGACGCTTGACCAATATCGGTATAGTATAGATGTAGTCTTAGTGCTTATTTTGCATACAAGTAGTGTGCGTTTATTTTCTTGAATATTTCTATTTGTCGATTATTTGGAAGCACATTATGATACAGGGAAGAAAGTCAATTAGTTCATGATATCGATTAACTATAGTTCAAGTGATGAGAATCCGTAAACACACGTTAAAAACTATGCAATTTTTATAGCCAAATTATTAATTGATGTGACATTTTTAGCACTAATGCCTTATATAGCACGAATAAGGGATTAATAAAGTTATAAATTATCTTTTTAGCTAACAAAAATACCAATTGAAAAGCCCAAAAAACGTTATTCAAAACTTACGTATTTAATGTTAAATCCACGTGTTTGAGGTATTCTTGGACCATTCTTATTATTTAGCGGAACAACAAAACTCAACAATATCTAGCATTAAATGTTCACTAAAAACCTTTATTAACACTTTTATTACATAAAATATGCAGACCGACTCCTTTGTTATGTCCTAGTAAGTAGGACATAACATTACACGCTTTTGACGCTTATACGCCGATATAAGGCTCTCTCCAGTCTATAGTACCTCAATGGGAAAATCCCTCATTAATTTAAAGCCTTGTCGAATTGTAGAAAACAATGGTAGAAAATGCAACTTATTGCCTATAATTACATAGAGTGGCATTTTATTTGAAATTTTTTTGGTCGAGGTCGCTTGCCGCGTTGATCGGAACGATGCTGCACGATTTCTAATGTCGGCTGTACACTCTCGCCGAGACACAGCGAGGCGGCCCGAGTGCGAGAGTGTAAATGGGTGCGCTCGCCTCGTCTCGCCTGTCTCGGACCCTCTCGGTCCGGTGTCGGTATTTTGCGCCCGAGACAAAGGGTTTCGCAAAGAAAGCGAGCGCATTACTGTACACTCTCGCGTTTTTCACTACTAGTCGTGCCGCTAGACAGTGCAGAACAGAAAAATAACAATAATAAACGTCATTATCAGTCATTATCTGTGAGAAATAAAATTAAATATAATTATATATCTTTGGATTACAATGATATCTTTCGATGCATGGTGAATGGTGGTCAATGATCATTGATCGTAGATACGTTTTCGCCATTTTTTTTATTTTTTGTGTAAATATTTGGTAATTACTAATTATTTATAATAGCTCATAGCACAGAAAGCTACGGCAGCTGCAAGAGAAGTGTTTTCGTTCATCTCATAAAGAAAAATAATGGTCCGTATTCTCTGAGCTCATAACTGCGATTGAATTAAACGAGAATGTACATGATCGCACTCGGGCAAGGGGCTCTCGCACGAGACTCTCGCCCGAGAGCTCTCGGCGAGAGTGTACAGCCGACATAAAAAATAATGATGATTCATCATAATATTATTCATCAAGATTCACGAAGTTTGTTGAAACGGAACGCTTTTGACAGCTAACTTCAAAGTCAAAAATCAATTTAAATAGAGGGCGCTTTAAAATCGCTCAGCCACGTAAGTCGGGGTCGAATTTTACTTCCCAGATTTATTTTTCGTAGTAAATTTTAATTTGTGTGTAACATGTGATAATGGTTTTATAATATACAACTGTGTGAAAACTATTAATGCTAACCTTAAAGCCCGCAATCGGTAAGTAAAGCAGTCGCTACACCCATCAGTAATTTTTTGTGAATTAGCATTAATTAATCATTTTATCGATATCATCCCTATATAAAAACACAAACATACTTATGTTTTTTTGATGTACTTAGCTGAAGCAGTCCCTCCATCAAAATTAATAGCGAAATCTGGTTTCAGAATGACAAATCATGTCGCAAGCACCAAACCCCTACAACAATGCCCCAGGCCAACAAGCACCGAACCCGGGAATATTCCAGCAATATAGTCAAGTTCCAGCAAACAACCTAGCGGGAACTACGAAACAAGATGGAAATTCCAATAGCACTGTACCAGGGATACCACCAACAAACCATTACACACAGAGTGCAAACAGTTCGCCCGCATTCAACAATCCAGGGATGTTTCCGCCGCCAACGAGCTTACAATCCTCCCCTATGAGACCAATTAAGCCTGTAGCTAACCCAAGCCAAGTTCCAACGCAGAACATTCCTCCGAATGTGAGTAGCCAAGCAAATATGCCCCCAGCCCCCTCATATTATCCTCCGAACATTCAACAGGGACAAATAAATAATAATGCACCACCTCTCGTTCCTTCTAGTCAGTTCCAACCTTTCGTTAATGGTCCTCTGGGACCACCTTCTCAAAAACCTCCCAGTCAATATCCTCCATCATCGGCTACTTTTAGCCCAACACCTGTGAGTCAACAACCACCTGGACCTCTAGGGCCACCTTTTCAAAGACCACCCAGCCAATTCCCCCCATCATCTACCTCTTTCAGTCCCACACCTGTAAGTCAACAACCACCTGGACCATTCGGGCCACCTTCTCAAAGACCACCCAGTCAGTACCCCCCTTCATCGACATCTTTTAACCTGAAACCTGTAAGTCAACAACCATCAGGGCCCGTTGGGCCACCTTCTCAAAGACCACCCAACCAATTCCCCCCATCATCAAACTCTTTCAGTCCTACACCCGTAAGTCAACAACCGCTGGGGCCAGGCTCTTATATGCCTGGAATGCCACCTTCTATGGGAGCTCAAAGACCACCCACATCTGTGCCTTCTACAAGCCAGCCGAACGTCCCTTTCAGTGGTCCTCTTATGCCTGGGTCCAGAAATAGTCCTATGATGAGTGGAGTAGCTCCATCTGGCCCCAGGAATAGCCCCTCAATGGGTCCACCTACTAGCATAATTCCGAGTGGATCTCAAGGCCCAGGAGTACCTTCCGTGGGGCCACCGAAAACAAATTTAAATGGCCCATCTATTCCTCCCCCACAAATGGGTCCACCTAGAGGGATACCAAGCGGACCATCCTCCTTACCTCCAATGCCAGGATTCAACCATCACAATGGTCCCATGAGCCAGCCTACAGCACCAGGATACCAACAGGGGCCGCCAAATGCCAACAGTGGTCCACCGAGTATGCCCGGCATGAGTGGACCAAGTATGCCTATCCCTCCCATGCCACAGCCGATGCCTGGGGGACAGGGCGCAATGAACGGACCACCGAAGACCAACTTTCAGAACAGATATCCTCCAATGCCTCCAAGCAATTTAACACCGCAGCAGCAAGCTCAGATACAGCAGAATATAGCTAAGCAGTTTCCCCAATCTCATACTTATGGCGTTAGTGGTGTTACACAGCAGATGAACCAGTTGAGTGTCACTAAACAAGGCTTCGACCAGCTTTGGGGACACCAGATGGTGGACCTCATGCAGTGTAAGCACATCCTACCGGAGTACCCCGAGGATCCTCCAGAGATTAAACTTGGACATCAATTTGCCGAGGCACCCAACTGTAGCCCTGAGTAAGTAATGCTACAATAGCACCCACATCTTATTACTTTTTACTTTACTATGATTTGATAAATTAATTAGAGAAGTATTACTGCCATCACGAACATACATCAAGATAGTGTGTACTACGCGTGCCCAAACGACGAGTAATGCTCGTATTTCGAAAGGCTATTCTTTAGTCTGCTATCGGAATCGGACGTCAATCGGAATTTTAAAAATGCCTAAATGCCTTAAGTGCTGTATTGAGATGTAGAAATTCAAATAAAAATGTTTGCCTAGATAATGGACACGTTTCTTATCATCGGTACGTCACAGTAGGTTAGAAAAAACGCTCGTTTTCATACAAATGGAGCAACATGCAGTATCTATCTTGATCTATGTCTGTGACTGCCATGCTACTAGCAGACAACAGTTTTAAAGTAGGAAAGCTTATTTCGTGAAGAGGCATATTATATTTTAAAAACCTTCATTTCCTTATTCAATTGTGCCATTTACCATTAAAATTATACTATTCAGAGCATAAAAAGTACAAAAAAATTTGATCTACTTTACAAGGTTAAAATAAAATTAGGCACAGCTGATATGACATAATACTTAATAATTATTATTTATTATGATTTTAATAAGACCTAGAATTTTTTTACTACAATATTAGAACAATATTCTATTATAACTAAGAATAATTAATTCGTGAATTGTAAATATAATATGTGTGCATAATTTTGTAAAGATGACAATTATTATAATTATTATACATCTGTTTTTGCATATCACCAGATTTTAAAAGAACTGAGAAGAAATCAAACTTAATTATTATTATTTATTAAACATCAAAACAAGCGATACAGAGATGTAGAAAATTCTGTTGTTTTCTTTTTGTGTAAGTAATAAACAATTGTTTTTCTCTTACAGAATCTTCAGATGTACAGTGAATCGTATACCAGAGACAAATAATTTGCTACAAAAGTCCAGGCTACCTCTTGGTATCCTGATACATCCTTTTAAGGATCTCAATGTGAGTTGTTTTTTTAATAGTCTATACTTACTCTATCTATAGTCTATACCAAGAGTTCCCAAACTTATTTTGTCTATAACTGCCCACATTGTGAACAAATCATGTTCTAGCGCCCCGCCATTGTTTCAATTTAGAATGATGAAATGTAATTACAATCACCCCCCAAGCCTCTACACAATGCCTCCATTTTTTTCTGGGTCCTACACCATTAGTTTAGACCTGGTAATAATCATGGTAGCACTTTAGGTTGTGTATGAGTCACCTATATAGAGTACGCTGTGAAAGTAGCAGCGCTGAAAGAGTAACCTTTTTTCATGTTTGCTGCTACTTTCAGTGAACTCTATCTAAGAAACACATACGCCAGACGCTCCTAAAATATTAGCACTTAATTTTGTTACACCTTGTATACTTGAAACAATATCTGACAATTTTTTTGGTCTCGGAATACTAAACCAAACCAAATCATAGTCAGTAGCGCTTCAAGGATGTCATTATCTCGGTATCTTTAGAGTCTTATAGCTGTAATTGGATAACATTGAGATACACCACAATACAAGCTTTACATTCCTCGTGTGTCATTAGAAAATAAACTGTAAAAATGTTGCATAAAGTGTAAACTTGTGGAGCAAGATGATATGTTACAGATTTTGTTTAAATGTTTATCTATAAATTGATGTACACTAACTATAAATACTATTGTATTTTGTACAGTAAATAGAAATTTCTAAATGGGTAAGATAGTGCATAATGTTTTGTTATTAATAATAATTATTGGTTTTGTATTGCCTGTTCCATATTAAGTTCATGTTCATTATAATAATATATTATATAAACATATACGTGGGAGAGCCATGCTTTGACACGAATGGGCCGGCTCGACTAGAGAAATACCACGTTCTCACAGAAAACCGGCGTGAAATAGCGCTTGCGCTGTGTTTCGCCGAGTGAGTGAGTTTACCGGTGGCCCAATCCCCTACCCTATTTCCTTCCCTACCCTCCCCTATTCCCTTCCCTCCCCTATTACCCTATTCCCTCTTAAAAGGCTGGCAACGCACCTGCAGCTCTTCTAATGCTGCGAGTGTCTATGGGTGACGGAAGTTACTTTCCATCAGGTGACCCGTTTGTTCGTTTGCCCCCTTACTTATTAAAAAAAAATGTGAATCATTGCTATCTTTGCGACTAACAATCAATGTTTGCAGTCTCTCTTTGTTTGGACGCATTATTATCATGTATCAAGCAGCCCCAGATTTATAAATAGGCCGTTATAGGCCACGGCCTAGGGGCGGCAGCGACCATAGAGGCCGTACAGATTACGTACATGGGGGGGCGGAAATAAAGTGGCATACTCTTATAAAAAATATAAATTCGGAACACCAAGGATGACTTGCACCTATCTCAGTTAAAGTTAATCCTTATTTCAGTTTCAATCCCCTACCCTATTCCCTTCCCTACCCTCTCCTATTACCATATTCTCTCTTAAAAGGTCGGCAACGCACCTACAGCTCTTCTGATGCTGCGAGTGTCCATGGGCGACGGAAGTTGCTTTCCATCAGGTGACCCGTTTGCTCGTTTGCCCCCTTATTTCATAAAAAAAAAAATTACGCATTTCAGTGTTTATGTATGGGGAAGCATTAAACCCAGATTGGTGCGAGTGATTCTTCACAAAGGAAAATAATGCTTAAGAGCTCACTTGACTCTAAAAATCAAACATCGTCCTTCTCTCTTCACACTCACGCCCGTCTTTCATATGCCAGGTGAAAAAGGACGGCGCGGAATCATCGCCGAGTTAGTTTTACTTGAATAAAAGACGAACTATAATGATTATGAAAAAAGTGTTTTAAGCAAATTTAGGTTTTATCAATACCTTTTTAGATATTAAAAAATATTAAAGAAAAGACAGCTAACTTCGAAGATCCAAGCAAAAATGTGTCTAAAACAAGGTTTTTTGTAAAAAAGAAACTATCGAGCATTTTTTGAGTAATCGTGTTTTCGTTTTGAGCATTTAATCTTTATGAACTGAAGTTACTTGTGTCAAAAAATCAGTTTTCTAGACCTTGCAGATTTTGAGATCTAGGTTAATGTATGTAGTCAAGTTAGGGTCATATGGGCTCTTAATAGTCAATATCTATTTATAAAATAAATCCCTTCTAATTTCTAAACTCTCTCAAAAATAGTCATTCAGCGGGGCTAAAACGATCGCTTTGGAGAACATGATTCTCCAAAGCGATCGATATGAATCATAACACGATTCATTTTTTTAAATCGCAAAATGCAAGTCTGCTTGCAATTCATGTCTAGCAATTCGTACTAATTTGACATTTGTCAGTTTTGACAATTCATTTGCTGAATTGATTGAGAGGAATTGCTAAATGTGACAATTTTAGCCACGCAGTTCATTTCTTGGCGTCGCTACAAAAATTAGCTAACTTAATTTTACATGTACCAACGCACACTATCACAATTTATTCACACATGGCATTTTATGCAATTATTTGTCACTTATAAAATTATCCTTTTTGTTGCCTAAAGATACTTAAATACAAGTGCATATTATCTGTAATTTATTTTGATTCGTCGCTCCTTTTGGTCGCAGTGTGATGTGATAATATAGTGAGTGTGATAATATATTATACCCTAAAACTTTTCTCTATAATATAATTATCAACTATAAACTATCCGGGTTTTAGCACTACAGCACCCTGGGCGAGAATTCTTTGGAACCCAGGGTGCTGGTATTGCTGGAAAAGTTGGCGTCACTTTAGTTTGCCTTCAGCGCCCTTTTTTATCCAGCGCCCTGGGCGGTCGCCCAAAAGCCGCTACTGTATCCAACACAAAAAATATGTTTTTTCAATTCGAACCAATAGTTTATAACCTAACTAACAAACTCTTTAGCTTTTTATTATTCTTTTAAGTAATATATCGATTTTTTAATGTTTTTTTTTCTTTTCCAGCACCTACCAGTGATACAATGCACGACGATAGTGCGATGCCGCGCGTGCCGCACCTACATCAACCCCTTCGTTTACTTCGTGGACGCCAAGCGTTGGAAGTGCAACCTGTGCTATCGGGTCAACGACTGTGAGTTATCTTGAGACTTATCTCTACGTGATGTTTGTGTTGTAAGGTCAGCCGGATAAGAAAAATCAGCCAAGCGCGAGTTGGGCTCGCGCAAGGTTCCGTTCCATTTATTGTTATCAAGCAAAGAAATAGACATGCATAAATTGTGAAAATCCAACTGTCTAGCATTCCCTGTTCTTTATATACAGCGATACGGACGTGCGTACGGATGAACAGACAGCGAGGTCTTAGTAATATTCTATTATATTAAATCGTTTTTACCCTTTGGGTAAGGGAACCCTAAAAACATTTAATCCTATACTAATAAAATGATCCAAACTGTGTTATACAATGTTTTGTCACTGCCTGTTCCATTTTTCTTATGTATCAGACAAAGACGTTATATGAATATCATATCTGTACACAGTGTGCATTTATTTATCATAAAGGGGCAATGTTTATGTAGTAATGTAAGGTCATTTACATAAGGAAAACATGGACACTATATTTGGTTACCTTAACCTTGATTTCATTTGTTGATCAATGTGATGTTAATTTTAATTATGGCCAAGTTTTTTCCGCATGACAAATAATGGTCTCGTTTTTACTGGCAAAAACGATGACGCTAAAATATTACCAATGTTTTAACTCCAACAGTTATCCCATTAAATTATATTTTTTTATTATTTATCTATTCCAAGACCTTTCTACCAAGTAGGTACATATGTAGGTACTATTCGGTAATTCTTAAACATCCGTAGCTATCTTTCATGGCTACAGGACTTTTGGAACGTAGTTCCTTATCGCGCGTTGCGCCTTGGACTAGCCTGAAAAAGTTGTAACGACACTTTTTTGTTAGTACCTGAATGATTATAATTCATAATTAAGACTTCGTTGGCCCAAAACGATCGTTTCTCGTGTTCGACCATACATTTTTACAAGATAAAAACTCCCGTGTCCTTGCATAATTCATAACTTGTATTTCCGAGAAATTGTTTATTATGATGTTCCTGAAAACATCATCGTACAAAATTTCATCAAAATTGTTTAAGTCGTTTAAGGACGCTATCACAAAAATTATGACAAATATTTGCAGGTCAGTACGAATATCGACGTTAAGGACATTAAAATAACATTCAATATCAGCTCGCCTTGTACAGTGGCGGTTACGACGCTCGCCGCTTTCTTGATAGGGCGAAAATGTATGAAGAAATTTGAGACCGTTTCTTATTTTTCTTATAAATGGAAATGTTATTTATTTTTATATAAAATATTTAGCTATTCGTATAGGGGACTAAATAAGCAACAATTTTTTGGTATATTTATTTTCCTTAGTTCAGTGTATTTAGCTATAATGGTACCTAATCAAACCCCATTTTTTAAATCTTTTGCGATTATTGTGATGGTTAAAACGTATTTGTTGTGAAAATTTTGTATGCGGCTATAAATTTTTTATGGTATAGACGTGGAGATGAATATATTATCTTTCATTTGAAACCAAAATATCTTCGCAGGGTGACTCCTAATTCTTTAAAATGGTACCTGAAAATCCAGTGATTTTCAGGTACTTACCATTTTAATATCAGTATATTTGTGAAAAAATGTGATAGCGTCCTTAAGCTTGATGAATCACTTTCGCTTCTCACGACAAGATTAGAAATAACCAGTCGTAGCGCAATTATGTGAAATCACAGTCATCTACAATCATTTTGGTTGCCTTCCAGTGCCCGAGGAGTTCCAATACGACCCCGTGAGCAAGTCGTACGGCGACCCGTCCAGACGGCCGGAGATCAAGTCGGCGACCATCGAGTTCATAGCGCCCAGCGAGTACATGCTGCGGCCGCCCCAGCCCGCCGTCTACCTGTTCCTGCTGGACGTGTCCCAGGTGGCGCGGGACTCGGGATACTTGCAGGTGAGCGCTGGAATACTAGCTCTTACCATTCACAATACACACTGTGTATAAGGACCAAAAGATGGAGGTTCGGATAAGTGGAACAAACATGTTTAGACTTAAGCTGCCTCTGCACATCGATGGATGATTCTGCTGACGTGTACGACAGTAGGTGAAAGGTGCAGATGACGTCTGCAGACGCGCAGGTAATGCATAGCTATTAGTGTTTTAAATATATTGTAACATGTGTATATTTGAAATTCAAATTCTTTATTACACACATAATAATTACTTTATGTTACTTTTTATCCCATCCTAAGTTAGCCTTGTGTTATAGCAATCAGACATTGGATGGGTGGGTACTTAATAACACCAAAAAATCTTATCCTATAAACTCAGCAGTACAGAATACTATAATTATTACGCTAAGCAGCTACTGAAATTTATATACTTAATTAACAGATAGCATGCGACACCATCAAGGAGAATCTAGATCAGATGCCGGGAGACGCGCGTATGCAGATCGGCTTCATCTGCTACGACGCGCATATCCACTACTACCTGATGAGCGACGGCCGCTCCAGGCCACAGGAGATGACAGTCCTAGATATTGATGGTGAGTTTCACCATGTTTCACTGAGACATAGAGCCTCACTTATTACCGAGGTGTAGGGTGTGTTTATTGTATGTATTATGAGTAGCAAGAATAAGCATGGACCACAGACATAGATCATGATAGATACCGCATGTGTATGTACTTCGCGTGCCATATCGCGCTACCAAACGACGAGCAATGCTCGTCTTTCGAAAGTCTGTTCTTCAGTCTGCTCAGAATCGAACGTCAATCGGAATTTTAAAAATGCCTAAATGCCTAAAAATGTCGTATTGAGCTGTAGAAATTTAAACAGAAATGTTGGCCTAGATAATGGACACTTTTCTTATCATCGGTAGGTACTTCACAGTAGCTATAAAAAAGTGGCACGCTCGTTTTCATACAAATGGAGCGACATGCGGTATCTATCTTGATCTATGTCTGTGGCATGGACAGTTAGACACTACGCCGAATTTAAATACTAACGAACTACAATTTTTTTTAAGGGATTTGGCTCATCACCACATTCCACCGCTGTATCTCCTGTCGCTAGGATTGACAGCGGTATCCAACCACAAACACCTTTTGATATGATCTCAGGGAGCCCGAGGGACATGTTAAAACTGTCTTGGGACCTTCAACGAAATTGTCTGATTAATTTCGTAAGAAGATAGGAGTAGGAAGTCCAGTTTTCCCTCCCTATAAAAAGCGGGAGACAGCATAAAGTTGCAATGACCGAAAGTCAAAGAACTAAAGAGAAAACACCACGGGAATGAAAGTATCTACACATGTAACAGCTGTCTGTCCAACAAAGACAGGTGATCTGTTTCATTTTTATTCTAATGTATTCTACAAAATTCCAGACATATTCCTCCCGTCGCCGGAGTCTCTACTGGTGAACCTGGGCGAGAACCGCGACATGGTGACGGAGCTGCTGACGATCCTGCCCAAGCGGTTCGCGAACCCCGGCGCCCCGGCCTCCGCGCTCGGGGCGGCGCTGCAGGCCGCGCACAAGCTCATGGTGAGTGACAGAGACAGACATATTCCTCACTCATTATTATAGCTCCTACACCGGTTTCGGTGACGGTAGCACGTTTCATTGAAACCAGGCCAGATACGCAGGAGTAATTTTATAGTGCCCAAGTGTGTGCGCAGTACACAATATTATTTATTCCATCATGGTGAGCGAGTGAGATAGACATATTCCTCCCGTAGGCTGGTAAAAGAGAGATACATATTTCTCCCATCATGGTGGGTGAAAGAGATAGAGATATTCCTCCTGTCAAGTATTACGTACCACAGTTTTGAAAATTTTTAAACTCCCATGTGTACCATAGGATTTTTCTATACTTACCTAAGAATTATTGTACGTATTTACATAATGCTCAAACATTTTCAAGTTAATTATATCTTTAATATTGTTTTTTTTTATCTTTAGGCGCCAACCGGTGGAAGAATAACAGTTTTCCAAACGTGTCTACCGAATATTGGACCAGGCGCGTTACAATCAAGGTATTTTCGAATAATAAAATTACATGATTAGCCTGTACAAGTTATTGTTAAAAGTTATAGCTGTAAGTACTAGATGTAAGTGTTAATGACCCATACTAATATTATAAATGCGAAAGTATGTCTGTCTGCCTGTCGGTTAACTTTTCATGCCCAAACCGCTGAACCGATTTTGCTGAAATTTGATATGGAGACACTTTGAGTCCCGGGAAAAGACATAGGATACTATTATCCTGAGAAAATGTATGGTTCCCGCGATAAAAAAAGTCAATTAACTGAAATAAAACAATTTTGTAGAGAACTTAAACATTGTTGAACTTAAATATGTGTTTATTGTAGAGAGGACCCCAACGCGCGGTCGGGCAAGGAGGTGGCTCACCTCAACCCAGCGACGGACTTCTACAAGCGGCTGGCGCTCGACAGCAGCGGCGCTCAGGTCGCCATAGATCTGTTCCTGCTTAGCGCTCACTACTGCGACCTGGCTACGCTCAGTATGTATTATCTAATCTTATATATAAAATTCTTGTATCACAAAGTTAGTTCCGTACTCCTCCAAAACGGCTTTCCTGATTTTTACCAAATTTTATATGCATATTTAGTAGGTCTGAGAATCGGCTACTGGGTACTTATTATATTGATAAGTGCATTTGTTGAATAAATAATAGTAAATTATTATTGGACCGATCGGGCTGAAATTTTGCATGCAGGTAGATGTTATGACGTAGCTTAGGCATCCGCTAAGAAAGGATTTTGATCAATTCCATCCCAAGGGGTTAAAATAGAGGATGAAAGTTTGTATATAATAATACTTCTTAACGCGAGTGAAGCCGCGGGCAAAAGCTCGTATAATATAAAATTCTCATGTCGCGGTGTTTGTATCTGAGGTCGGTGGGGCATAAACAGCGTCTCCATGACAATATTTGAAATGATATCAGTGCGCCCGAGCATATAATCACAACTCACACCGTTTTATAATAACTAGCTGTTTGACCGAGCTTTGCTCGGTATCCGATGAAAATGACATTTTCTAGAAATGATTCCTAGCTAGATCGATTTATCGCCCCCAAAACCCTATATACTAAATTTCATGAAAAGGAGCCGATTCCGAGATTCCAACTATATATATATATATATGTACAAGAATTGCTCGTTTAAAGATATAAGATTATGGTAAACGGTCGCGGCGTGTCATAAACCACGTCTTTATAACAACGTCTTTAATGATAACAGTGAGCTTAATCATATTATTCAAATGTGCTTGAGGCCACTTTTACAGGTGTATGGAAAAATAAACGTTATCCAGATCCGCTAGTTTATTTTTAAGTTCCATATCACCTGCACTAACTACACTGGCATTATCAGGGCGAGCGAAGCGAGCCCTAGTATATCCCACAACCTGTACATTTTGTGGTACACTTTACGGAAAAACTATCACGCCTATTAATTTGTGCTGTAACATAGTTATTTTTATTTATATTTAGATGTGTTTAAATCATCTTTCATCAGTCATTCAGGGACCAGTGTTATCAGTCAGCCAAGGTGTGACGTCGCGAGCCCTCACAAAGCTCGGGCTTGAGCTAGTTATTTATTATTACTAATTATTATGTGTTATAAGTATAGCATTGTTATTATACTAGTAGAATATGGAAAACTGTTTTACTATACAAGTTCTGTTTTCCAGGTGGCATGTCGAAGTTCTCCGGCGGCAGCGTGCACCACATCCCGCTGTTCCGCGGCGCGCGCGCGTGGCAGGCGGCGCAGCTGCGGCGCATGTTGGCGCGATACCTCACGCGCAAGATCGGCTTCGAGGCGGTCATGCGGGTTCGGTGTACCAGGTACATTAATATATTATTGTAAATTATAATTATAAATTTACCCATCTTTACTTAGGCTCTAATTATGAAGTGTAGATGGAGGAGAACTATCTCTGAATGTAAAAAGTGTCCGCTGAAATGCGTTAAATTAGTAGCAACAGGGTAAATTTTAAATCATTTAGCAGCTTTTATTTCAGCTATTTTAGGTTATATTTTAATATACTTCAATTTATATTTTTTCACCAACGGCTACATTCATTCCATACCCTTTGATGCCCTAGCGCCACTATTGGGCATTTTTAATTTTTCAACTGTTATTTACTGCGTACAGCTGGACACTTTTTCAAATATGGGGGATATTTGAAAAAGTGTCCAGCTGTACGCAGTAAATAACAGTTGAAAAATTATAAGATAGTTCTTCTCCATCTACCCTCCATAGTTCTAATCACACTGGGGCAAATTTGTACTACATATTAGATAAGTTGATTCATAGGCAGTTGACGGACCTACGTCATTTGGTCGGCTTATATCAATTCAATGTTAGCGGATGAGTTTGACTTAACGCGACCGTAATTCGCTCCTCGATCTGCCTAGGAATCAACTTCTCTGATGGTACATAAAGTCATGTCAAAATGAGGAAATTGAACTATCGTCCTTGTTAGTTGTTACACGTTGGTGTAGTAGCCAGAAATTGGGGGAGGGTAGTCATGCACAACAAGTCCGAAAGCACACCTATATGGAAATAAAAGACCCAACTGTATTGCACGTCTGCATTTACAACATATTATGCACGATTGAATACGAGATTGGAAGACTTAGAACCTCGCATTTTCTGATCGTTACTTCTTATACTCGCACAAGACTTTTTTGTGCGAGTGGAAGATACTATCTAAGTGCTCTGCGATATGTCATTATTACACTAATAAATAATATTTAAAAAGAGTATGTTAATATGATTACGATGAATGTCAAGACATATCAAGATATTTAGTATTGCACATCATTTAAATATGGTAGAATGAAAGATTTAATTGTATATACAGAATAAGACTAATCTGTAACTTCATTCTGGCAATAAATGAATATGAATTATGAAGAGACACTTTGGCATTTTGTGTAAGGATTATTTAGATAAGTCTACATTTTATTTTTTCAGAGGCATATCAATCCACACGTTCCACGGCAACTTCTTCGTGCGTTCCACCGACCTGCTGTCGCTGCCAAACGTGTCTCCTGACGCCGGGTTCGGCATGCAACTGACTATAGAGGAGTCGTTAGCTGACCTCCAACAGGTGTGCTTCCAAGCCGCCTTGCTGTATACCAGCAGTAGAGGTATGTAAGAGTCCTAGAAATGTTTGAAAATTCGATAGGCTTCACTATAGAATGAGGGTTGTCGATATTCTATTTGCCAGATGGTTTATGTTGTGTAACGAATTTCGTGTAATACTTTCAGGGGAGAGACGGATACGTGTCCACACGCTAGCCCTGCCGATCGCCAACACGCTGCCCGACGTGTTACACGCGGCCGACCAACAGGCCATGATTGGACTTCTGGCTAAGATGGGTCAGTACATAAACTTTTTGTTATTAAGGCTAAGCTGCCACTTACACCTTGAACTTTGAAGATATATTGTATAGGAATTATTCTATTTTATAGGAAAATTAGTTTCCTTCAATAATTTTCATTTTATTTAGGGCTTATTTCACCACTTACTATGAGTGCCGGATACGTATTATATAATTTATCTTATATCTGACAGATCTATTTGTCAGATGAGTTGTAGATAGCCTATCCGGCACTTATCAGGAAGTGGTGAAACAGGCCCTTAAACTTTAAAGTGGTAACACCCTAGGAGGATGGAAGGTATATTCTTCTAATAAAATGATCGTTTTTAAATACAAGTCCACTAGGTGGTACTACGTGTAAGTCGTGTCTACTTCCAGCAACAGATAAAATATCAATCACCATAATTTTCATATGGTTTTAATTAATATTTCCAGCGGTCGACCGTTGCGCGAGCGCATCGATGTCGGAGGCGCGCGAGGCGCTGACCAACGTGGCAGTGGACGTGTTGTGCGCGCAACGCCTGGCGCAGAACCTCCCCGCTGGCGCACTCAGCCCGTCGCTCCAGGCGCCCATGTCGCTGCGCCTGCTGCCGCTGTATATACTGGCGCTGCTCAAGCGGGTACAGTGTACACAGTATACTAAGCTTAGGCATAGATTTCTCACAGACTACCATGGTATAGATGCAGTATAGAGTCGACTATACGTTGCTAAAAAGCTATTCTATGCTCTGTTGCGGGAATTCAAGTATTTTAGTTATTCATTCAAAATGTTTTGCCTAACCCATCGAAATTATAAAAAGCGCCAAGAGTAAGTATATTTTTAATGTTGCAACCTAAGGTTGTGTTTTTAGTAGCTGTGGTACTGTCCACTGTGGTAAAACCACTTTACCTGGTAACAGTTACATCCCAAATGCTTATAATTTATACACACGTCATTCTAAATGCAGTTATAAACAATGAATAACAGCAACTGCAAACCCTATTAAAGGAATTAAGACGTAACAAAGAAGTTGTAACATTCTAGCAACTAAAGCGTTAAAACAGACATACAGACACATTTCATTATGCCAATTCAAACTAATTTTAATTGTAACATTCCAGAAAGCGTTCCGCACGGGCACATCGACGCGGCTGGACGAGCGCGTCGGCGACATGCTGCTGATGAAGTCGGCGCCGCTGGGCCAGCTGCTGCGCGCGGTGTACCCCGATCTCTACGCGCTGCACACGCTGGCGCAGTACGCCGAGGCGCGCGAGCCCGACCCGCCGCGCCTGCATCTCACCGCTGAGAGGTACTATCAATAAAGTTGACTCATAGGCAGATGGCGGACTTACGTCATTCTTTTGGGTCTCCATTGCCAGTCACACTTGCCAGTGCAGTCCTCACAATTCTTATAAACCTGTACCGAAAACTTTTACTTGCCATGTATTCTTTTTTTATTATCGTGTATAAGATGATATTGTTTTCATTCCAGGATAAACTCAAACGGCGCATACCTGCTAGACGACGGGGAGACGATGATGATATACATCTGTCACGGCGTATCACCGGCGTGGCTGTCGGACACATTCGGCGTGGCGGCGTACACCCAGATACAGGACGACGCCCGCGAGTTGCCCCTCATAGAGAGTGAAGGCAATGAATTACTGCACGCGTTCATAGAGAAGCTAAACGAGGACCGACCTTACCCGGCCAATATTGTTGTGTTGAGGTGCGTTTGATACTTCTTTTAAAAGTGCCATCTCCATTGGGTGTTTGGAGATCGGCTATTACTATTTTCGAAATTGCTGTTCTAAGGATCTTCTTCATTCTATCGTTCTAAGAAGAATTAATATCATTTACTAGATGATGCCCGCAATTCCGTTGCGCCAAAGTTCGTTTATCGCGCGGAAACTGTACATTTTCCGGGATAAAAACTATCCTATGTCCATTCCCGGACTCAAAATATCTCCATGCAAAATTTCAGTAAAATCGGTTTAGCGGTTTGAGTGTGAAGAGGTAACAGACAGACGGACAGACAGACACACTTTTGCACTTATAATATTAGTATGGATTCCTTCACCTATATATTTTATACCTACATTAGAAAAATCACATTTGAACAAAGACAGCAGATCTTGAATATTATTCTGCGTAAATACGTTAGTAAGAGGGTTAGTAAGAGGGTTGATATAATATAGCCTATAGGGGTAATGAATGCAGTATTGGATATGGGATGTGTAGTGTACACACAACGAAATTACAAACAAAATTACACATAAAATGAAAAAAATCTGATGTTACTATTTTTATAATAACAAAATCACTTTATTTCAGGGATAACTCACCATCAAAAACCATGTTCACCGAGAGATTAGTGGACGACAGAGTGGAATCCGCCTTCTCCTATTATGAGTTCTTGCAGCACATCAAGAACCAAGTGAAATGAGTGAAAGACTTGCAGTGAAAGTGTTAGACTATGTGAAAGAGTAAAGTGAAACGCCAAAGTATCATAGATACTGACACTGCCCTAACGCTAGCATGTTTCGAGGTAAGATATCATTAGGCTGTACAGAGTTATACAGGTTTTATCAGGGTTAAACGGGAAACATGGTAAGTCCTGATAATATACGTTAGCACAGGGGTTCCCAATCTTTTTCAGCCTGCGGCGCACTTACAAGTCTCAATGTTTTGTCACGGCGCCCCATTTTACCAAAAAGATACATAATTAAACACCCCTTAATGATTATAGTTAAGTTAAGCAAGTAAATAATAATGAACCAAAATTTAATCACCTGCCTGCTTTGTATAATTCATATTATAATTATATTTTATAATATTTGTGGTTACGGAAAATGACGGAGGATCGACTCACGGCGCACCTCTTGCCTTTCCACGGCGCACCAGGGCGCCGCGGCGCACAGTTTGGGAACCCCTGCGTCATAGTAAAATGAGGGGAAGTAAGTTATCTTCATTTTGTAAGAAAAACTCGGCGGTACCAGCCTCTAAAACTGGCCGAGATTTTGTTGTGTGCCGTACGTGGCGACGCATTGATACTATGGCGCACACATACAAGCCGAGCGCGGTGCCTTTGTATGAAGATAACTTACTTCCCCTCCTTTTACTATGCCTGCGTTAGCACTAAATCAGGGGCTTTTTTGTTCACTACATACAGACATATGCCATCATGTTATGCCAGGCGTAAAAATTTTGCCTGATTTAGCTTTTACATAAATTATTTGAACTTACCCTGTATCTGAACTAGCCCTGATTATGAATTTTGTTTATATCTGAGAATACAGATGCTAAATTCTGAGTAGATGTTGTTATATATTTCAGTTTTAGCTTATTTATAATAAATTGTCAACGAAACCTCCATGACATCATAAATATATCCAAAAAGACAGTTAAATACATTTTGAGGAAATAAACAATTCCTCATAGTTGATGGCTAGCCATTTAGCAGATTGTAGTTTGACCAATTTTAAAGTACCTACTAGCTAAACAAGAAATTTCTATCTATACAATAATAAGGGCCTGTTTTACCACTTCCTGATAAGTGCCGGATAGGCTATTTACCATTTAACATGACAGATTCCTAAATAAATAAAATAAATAAAGTATGGAGGATCTGTCAAAAAAGTTGTAGATAGCCTTTCCGGCACTTTATCAGGAAGTGGTGAAACAGGAACTAAATCTATAAAATAATTAACTACTGCATTGTTGAAGTAGGAAACAGTACTATTACTATCAGGAAATTATTGAAACTAAACATACATTTAAGACTGGTTTAACTGTTATTCAAATACTCAGTTTAGCTAGATTTTACCTTACTTAATCTTACTGAACAATGAAAAGGAATTTAGTTATTTGTAAAGGATCAATATAACTATGTTGCAAAATTGTTCTGTATTGGTGCAGCTACATATATTTTAAGAATGTATTTGACATGACATCAGAACGCACGCGCCGAACGCGCCGCATTTTAGAATTCGTTGTATATAAAATGATATGAATTCTCGCACATTCGTCCGCACCGTACGCGCCGCATTCCGTGTACTATGCGGTGCGTACGGCGCGTAATGTGCGATCGGTTGTAGCTTTCACAGCGATCAAAAAAGTGATTATGTTTTATCTTGAATCAGTTTAGGGCATGTTGGTAACACTTTTGAAGTATTTTGTTTTACTGTTGTGTTGGTATTAGGTATACATGTTGTTATTTTAAATTTATTTATGCGTATTCGATATTCGATTGTAAATTTATATTAATTATGTCCCACTAAAGTATGAATTCATTGAGAAAGAATCCATATTACAGTAAGACCAAATATCTACTGATGGCCTTTGCACTTAGTGGTTTTCCATGGCTATTTGTTTGAATACATAAGCCGGTATAAATAGTCAGTACTCAAGATGCATCTCGGTCTCAAGACACGGTTCAGGCTCTGTGATTGGTTAGCTGTCAAAATTTGGACCAATCACAGAGCCGAACCGCGTCTTAAGACCGGGTCGCATCTTAGTACTGACTATTTATACCGGCCTTTAAGAGAATATTTCGGAAATATATTCTAACTTTGTTTTATCATAACAATGTGACAGCATTTTTGCCATTCTGGTCAGTTGCTTTTGTTCATATTGATGTGTAAGGAATTTATATCGTTGCAATTGTAACAACTTAGGCTGCGTTTCCACGAGAGCTGAGCGGAGCTGTGTTGCGAGGAATGTATTTTTGGGAACCAATAGTATCGCCGCGCCGAGCGATGTCATGGCAAAGTCATGTCATTGAAGCGATTCTATTGGTTTTCAAAAACACATTCCTCGCAACACAGCCCCGCTCAGGTGCCTTACTCCCGAAACTGATATCGATTTCGATTTTCGATTTCAACGGTTTTTGACACTTTAGACATGCTTTAGACATCTAAAATAGCGCTATTTTAGATGTTTAAAGTGTCAAAAACCGTTGAAATCGAAAATCGAAATCGATATCAGTTTCGGGAGTAAGGCCCCCCCCTGCTCTGGTGGAAAGGCAGCACTATTGACGGAGAGTTTGGTCTCGCTATTCCACTATTAATATTTTAGGAAATAACACAGTCGCTATTTTGTGACAGTAAGCTGACATCACGCTTGTAAAAATTGAAGGTTGAATCACACGCGCGTTAAGTCAACGTGTGGTTAGCCTTAACGCTATATTATTTATTGCTTAAGCTTGAAGAATTTGTCAGGATTCAGAGCTGGATTTTACTGAGGTCCATAGGCGTTGCATTTTTAGGACATTACAAGAAAGATTAATTGCTCGAGTTGCCACATTGACCTACACCGTTAATGCAATTTGGTATCACCATGTTAAAATGCAATGCCGCGTCACCTTGCGTTGTATTCACGCTGACTCCTGCAATTGATTGATAGCTTATAGTTTATACTATACAAAACTTTCAGAACAAAACAGAAAATATACTGTAGTCGAAAGTTGGTGATGTGTAAAATATAATGGCTTTAAGGTTTTAGTTCATTCCACTTTATGAAAATTATAATTCAAGTTTGAAAAATATAAGTTTGAAATTTGGAATGGCCTATACCGTTCGGCTTGATGGTTGGCCCGAAAGTTTAGGCGAGGTGAGGGGAAAACTTGTATATTTGCAGTGTAAAAACCATGATGAAATAAAATGCGATATATAACATACTATAAGACCATAGGACAATGTGCATACGATCTTAAGTTTATTCGATAAATGTATCTTTGTTAAATAAAATTATTTAAATTGAATAGTTGTTTTATTCACTTATCATTCATAAATTATATTATATCTTGAAAATCTCGGAAAATTGGTGTCTCTAATATTACGGGCTCAAGGCTAAATTGCCAATTCCCAAAGTGGTTGCTGCGTATACAGAAATTCTTATTATATTATCTTACACCATGTAAGGGTAACAATGGGGTAACAGCAGGGCAGAATTAAACGCCTTGTGAGGGCCTTGGAAGCAGCCCCGGATTTATAAATAGGCCGTTATAACGGCCTATATGCCACGGCCTAGGGGCAGCCGCGTCCATAGAGGCCCTTAAGATTACGTACATGGGCCGGCAGAAATAAAGTGGCATACTCTTATAAAAAATAGTAATTCGGCACTGCTTGGAACACGTAAGGTACGTAATTTGTATAGATTTGACAGATCGACCCCTCTGGGTAGAAACGTCGTAAAAGCCAAATAGCCATTTTACAGTACGGCCAAAACACAAAAATCGTAATTTTGTTTCACGCATATTTTTTTATTCCTTGAAGTTATAATAAACCGCTATAGCTCATTAAGCTTAGATTTTCGGGTAGTTTACTATATAGAAACTCAAAATATTCCACATTCAATAGTTTCAGAGATCGCATGGCTTTTACTACAATAAATCTAGTTGTAAATGGCTTTTACAACTTTTTTTTTGCCACAAAACGACTATAACCATTTATTCATTTGGTTGTATAAGACTTAAAACAACGTTTTATTGAAGGTATTTTTTGAATTAAAAGACAAGTGTAATAATAAGTGTAATTTGTGTATTAAATACGACCAACATTAGTGACGAATATCAAATTATTTCATAGTTTTTCATTACTTTAATGTATAATTGTACTTTTCCGACAAACTTTAATAAAATTATCAAAATAATCGGCCAAATATAAGTCGGACTCGCGCACGAAGGGTTCCGTACTGTTATAGAGCAAAAATTGTGTTTTTTTGTATGGGAGCCCCCCTTCAATGGTTATTTTATTTAAAAATTATTATTAATTATTAAATTACACATATAAATAGGGCATTTTTGAAAATGTCAAGTGCCTACCTGTGGCCATTATTGATATCGAGCAAAAAAGGCCAAAAAATCACGTTTGTTGTATGAGAGCCCCTCTTTAATATTAATTTTGTTTTGTTTTTAGTATTTGTTGTTAAAGCGGCAACAGATATACATAATCTGTGAAAATTTCAGAAGTCTAGCTTGAGCGGTTCTTAAGATAAAACCTGGAGACAGACAGACGACGAGATAGCAAAGTCTTAGTAATAGGGTCCCGTTCTTACCCTTGGGTACGGAAACCTAAAAACATGAAAGTTATTAAAGATATCTTTGGAAATAACAGGCTATTGTATACAAACTTACCAACAAAAAATAAACGACATACGTAATTTGTTATTCAGTCAACTCACTCATCACTGCAGTAACATTATCAATATAAGATCTGTTGATCTTAGATTGTGTTCAATCTCTTAACTATGCCGAAATAGTAAGCATTTAACAATAATAACATTATCTTAATAAAATCAGTTCTTTGTAATATATTCGTAATGTCTACGGTATAAATCTTTTTGAGGAAAACTGCTCCGGTACATTTTGCTCAACTTGATATAATATGAAACAATCTTACAAACAATTTTGTAAGATTGTTTCATATTTTTTTTATAAAATTGATTGATTTAAACAATTTTAAAGCTAAAGTAAACATTAGAGATATTTTCGTCTTTAAAATAATAGTGAATGGCACATTATAATTATTGTGTTAAGAAGTTTTCCACCAAAATACTTATTACCAAGAGTAACAATACGAAGAACTGATTTTCTAAAGCTATTATTGTTAAATACTTACCTAGTTTTGCATTATTTAGAGGTAAAGTTTATTTTATTTTGATAATTTTATTAAAGTATATCGGAAAAGTACAATTTTAACGTTAAAATAATGAAAAACTATACAACCAAATGAATGGTTATAGTCGCGAAGCAAAAAAAAAATGTTGTAAAAGCCATTCACAACTAGATTTTTTGTAGTAAAAGCCATGCGATCTAAGCCATGCGATCTCTTAAACTATTGAATGTAGAATATTTTGAGTTTCTATTTAATAAACTATCCGAAAATCTAAGCTAACTGAGCTATAGTGTTTTATTATAACTTCAAAGAATAAAAAAATGTTTGAAGTAGAGAAAATGTTGTAAAAGCCATATTTGTTGGTGACGTGTCTTTTACTACAAAATGTTTGATAGTATTATCTTCAATATAGTATTTATTATGTAGTATTAACCACGAAATTAAAAATATGTCGCTTACTACATAAATTTCAAAAATTAATTGAAAAAAATTGCGCATTACAACATTTTCAAAGAAAACTGGGTTTATAATGAGTTAAAAAATGTTGTAAAAGCCATTTTTTTTGCGAATTTGAACATTTCGAATATACAGATCGATAGCGCTCGCGATTCTGAGTAAGAAACCGTTAAAAACTCATTTTGGCCAAAATGGCTTTTACGACGTTTCTACCCAGAGGGGTCGAGATCTCAATTGCGTGAGAGTCTTGTGAACCTGTCAAATCCATATAATAAATTTAGAAATGCATCTACGCGTCGCGTTGCAGTCTGAATCAACCCGTCCGCTTGCCTCTTTTCATCCCTTTACACGGGTGACTATAGCTGCACAAATGGCAATTCGGCATGCGGCGTATTGCTATTAATATTTTAGACAGTTGATTCTCGCCGTGCGGCTTTAGTCACCCGTGTAAGCCCCGCATGACAATTTATTCAGTGCCCATGACTTTCTGTATTTCTGCCTCGGATTTCCCTCTAGTCTTCGGCAGGAATATTATAACGAATATGGCAGCCAACAGATTCAGTGCTCCATATATTATGTACGTGTTAGGGCTACCGATATGGGTGACCAGGATCGGATGAAGGAACGTTATGATGAATATAGAGAACCAACCGTACACCGATATTATACCGATCACCTTTGCACGGATCTGAAAAAAAACATGTCTAATGAGGGTAAGTTCGATTACAAGATAAGTCCAGGCTTTATAATGGCCATTATAGAAAAGTTTATTTTTAGGGTCAATTTCTACTAGCGCAAAGTCGAAGCGCATCGAAGCGAATTATTAAAACTGAATATAACAAATTCAACCTTAACTCCATAGCGTTAACGCACTTTATTACTTTTGAGAATTTAAAAATGCGCGCGCATCCGCGCGAATTCGCGTCGATGCGCCCGACCAACGCTGATTGGCCTCGCAGAAGAAATGTATGCGTTACGCTCTGGAGTTAAGGTTGAATTTTCTGTGTTCAGTTTTTGGGAATTCGCTTCGCTTCGCTTCGACTCAGCGCTAGTATAAATTGACCCTTACGGTAAAGGAGAAAAAGTGATATAGATTAACAAAGGAAATCTGTCTACAAAAACTGTCAGCGTTTCTGCTTTCTACGCTTTCGCATTTCTATTATGGCCATGCTAAGCCAGCACATAAGACCAGTGTCGTACTGCGTGCTGCGTCCGATCCATGTTCGAACCCGTGAAAAGCCCCAGAGTAGACGTCGAACTATTTTTATGGCAGCATACCTCCTGAAAATTTCCACCATCGTTTCACGAGAAAAATATACCATCCACATCACCTTGATGAGTGGCAGATGGCAGTCTTCCACCGTGAGTTTTTCGCGTAACTATCACGCACAGTAAAACTCTGGAACGAACTGTCGCCAGCAGTATTATCGGCAATAAAGACATTTGAATTTGAATTTGAATACGACCTGGATCTCGGTTCGGATCGTACGTAATGCAAAGCTGCTCTAAAAGTTAGCCATACTAATATTATAAATGCGAAAGTGTGTCTGTCTGTCTGTTATCTATTTACGCCCAAACCGCTGAACCGATTTTGCTGAAACTTGGTATGGGGATACTGAGTCCTAGGAAAGGACATCTAAGTCTACTGTTTATCCAGGAAAAATGTACGGTTCCCGCGCGATATACGAGTTTTGGCGCAACGGAGTTGCGGGCGTCATCTAGTATGAGATATTATATTAACGCCTCCGTGGTCTAGTGGTATAGAGCGCGGATCTTGACTCGGAGGTCGTGGGTTCGATTCCCGCGTTGGAAACATGTTATCTCCAAGTTTGGTTAGGACAATGCAGGCTGATCACCTGATTGTCTGACAAGTAAGATGACCCATGCGTCGGATGGGCATGTAAAAAGTCGGTCCTGCGCCTGATCTCTCGCCAGTCGTGTCGGTCTTCCGTCCCACTGGGTTATGAGAGTAAAGGAATAGAGAGTGCTCTTGTGTACTGCGCATACACTTGGGCACTATAAAATTACTCCTGCGTAGCTGGCCTGGTTTCCGTTGAATGAAACCGGCCACCGTCACCGAAACCGGTGTGGGATCCGGAGCTATTATTATATTAACGAGTACTCGGCTGGCACCTCTGTCATACGAGGTAGAGGCTCTGTGCAATATGCCATTTTATTGGACCAGAACGTTAACATGAATTATCCGGAGTTATCTTGACTAACATCAGTGACGGATTAAGACTACTTGATGCTCTAAGCAATCTCTGCTTGTGGGCCCCTCTATCCATAATCCGTATGTCAACTAGAATCGGTCTTTGAGCCTACTCTTCTGGTGCCGCCTCAGACGTGATACCCTAGCTAAGCAAATGCTTAATTTGATTAAGGGTTAATCCGTCACTGACTAACATGGTTATTCTGGGTAAGGTGTTTTTTTTATATTTTTTATTATGTAATTTGGGGCCGTCTATGGGCTATTCGCCCATATCCTTTTTTGCTATCTGTGTATAATGGGTAAGGTGTTTATTTTAGCCGTCACTTGTGCGTTACCTACCGCAAAAGGGAACATCTCTGTGACCAATACGTAGGGCAGAGGCGATACACCGCCAGAGAACGCGGCTGAGATGACCACGATGGCGGTTATAGGCAGCCAGCTGGGTATGTCTGTGCCGTGGGATTGTAACAGCGTCACCACGGCGATAGCTACCATGCAGATAGCGGTTATCAGGTGAGCAAGACATAGTAGACGCTGAAATAATAAAAAAAAACTAAATTTGCAAGACAGCGGTCACCCTAGGGGGTGAAGAAAAGAGCAACCGCCCGGGGCCTCGCTATTGTAGGGGCCTCGCAAGGGGGCCTTTGGAAGACAGAGGGTCTCACAAAGACCTGCCGCCCAGGGCCTCGCAAAGACATTCCGCCCGGGGCCTCGCCCGCCACTATTGTAAAATTTGTGTAGTCTAGACTCCGACTCTAGTTTCTCGATAAGTCGCTGAACACGGAAAATTAAAAAAAAAAAACCTTCCGCAATTTGTCTATAAGTACTCTACTTTATTCACTAGCGAGAAAGCATTGTAGTAAAATATTCTATAGTTTCCAAAGGCCCGCGTTAAAGTTACAGAGATACCAATGTTTTTACACGAATGTAAAAGAGGCAAATAGCATTAGGTCTTTTTCAATATTTCTCCTTGTTCGGTAACATCAGTATTACTGAATAATACTTACTATTAATAATCTGAGCTCTAGATAAAATTTTATTATCTACCTTTCTCTCAAACCGTTCCACAAACACAGTCAGTAGAAGGGCCGTCGCTATCATCACCACGGGGAAACCAAACGTGAGGATTTCGGGACTGATTTTGAACGTCACCCCGGTGGAATACAGCACTGATACAGCGTACGTCTGGATACACAGGGTCCCATTCCAGCCGCGAAGCGTGAACAAGATACCGATGAAGAATACCCATTTCCTCCATTTCTGGTTTTTCACTGAATAAATATAAAAGAATAAGTAAATAAAAAGTAAATAAATAAGCAAGATAAGTTTGCATCGACACGAGATGGACCGTTTGATATTTTATCGAAATGAAATACCTAATCGCACTGCAGTTCCAATGTGGTGCAGCTGTTTGCCTTGGGTTTAAAAAACGGACTATTTAAAATATAACAGGAAAGGACATAGCTAGGATTCTTTTTATCCCGGAAAAATGTACGGTTCCTGCGCGATAAACGAAGTTGCGGGAGCCTAGACTCTGTAGTACCAGCTAATAAAGTATGCCCCATATGGAATATCTGCCAGTATTTAATACAAAGCAAGTGCTCGAGGAATGGGGTCGCAACTCGCAAACAAAGCAGAAAGCAATGGGTTGAGACCCCTGGCCTTGAACACTCCAAGGCACTAATTCCTGGCTTTTGCTGGCTCACCATGGGTAGGAATCAATTAAGAATCCTTACCAGAAGCCAAACCTGGCACTGCGAGCTCAATAAACACCTTAACAGAAAAGGTGTTAGTAACGAGGCGCGGCGCAGATGACAGACTATCCGTGACGCACTTTTTAGTCTGTGGAAATAGAACCTATGCAATTATATGCAGTAACGCACACGACACGCAGCGCAGACGTCCACAGACTAAAAAGTGCGTCACGGATAGTCTGTCATCTGCGCTGCGCCTATAACGACTTGCAGATTCTGCGAGGTGGAGGACGAGACACCTATACACCTCCTCCTTAACTGTCCTGCTCTACTACAGAGCAGAAACAGACACCTTGGTCGCTACGTCAGACATCCACAGAGGAAATTCGTGGCACCAACCCCAACCACATCGTTCAATTTATGAGCAATTGGGTTGGGGACGGTACTCTAACGCGAAGGAGTCACAATAGATCCTGGGTTGGTAAAAAAAAATACCCCATAAGCCATATCTAACTAGATTCTATAGGTGTCAAAGGAAGTTGATCATGGTTTACTTCTAACTTTCTAAGTTCTAACATCAATTAAAACAAAGTAAAAAATAATGATGCATAGTCACCTAATTTAAATGTTGATATTTCAGGCAGCTTTTTGTTGATGGCATCAGTCTTCTCCATGTTCTCTACCTCGTTCTTAACTCTACTGTCAGTCTTCTCCAAGCCCCTGAGCAACGCTACACACTCTAAAGCGTCCTGAAAACAGAAATAATTCATTAATTTCTAATCAATTTAATATCAGAAAAAAATTGTTTCGTCACTAGCCCATCCGTCGGTCCGTCGCCAGTCGGTCTGTCTATCTACAGTCTTATTTCTTAGAGCTAACATCTTGTAAACTTTGCAATTTGCATGGATCAACAATTTCGATAGCGGAACTTTAAATCAAAGATATGTAGAGCTTGTCTAATTTGAAATGACGCGCCCCACCACTTCACTAGTTGATGTAAATGAAAAATGTTGTACTGTGAATACGAGAGAGGGGCGCGTCATTTGTCCATTGCCTGCACTGGTCCATGGAGGTCGAAGACGTCGTGGACTACATCCAAAAGAAGACGACACTGCGCTTGAGGGTCGAGCGTCTGCAGTCTCGCCACAAAATTAATTTTAGTTCCTTTGTGGTGAGAGTACCGACGAATCTTCTTTCGACCTTTGAGGCGCCGGAGTTCTGGCCGATGGATGTGGTCTACCGGAGGTTCCGGGGGAGACTCCGGAATGAAGCGCGTCACGTAGCCGTAAACACGTGACAAAGTGTAGTTTTTAAGTGTATAATAATAATATGTATGTTAGTCGTTAAGGTATATTATATTATAATATGAATATGTATGTTAGTCTGTAAGGTATTTGTATTATGGGCCTAGATGCCTGAAATAAATGGTAAAATAAATAAAAAATAAATAAATTTGTTAGACTAGCCCTACTCGTATATTGGATTTGACATAACGCGTCGCTAAATCTCATGCGCTTGCGATGCCTTATGTCAAACGCCACTTTTGATTTCTAACTCGGCTATCGGATGGGACTTGGGAGTTGATGAACGTTTAGTTGTGGGGCTCTGTTGTTGGGCTGGCACAGACTTTTGCAAAATCACCAAATGAACATACTTACGTCGATGCGTCCTTGCTTCACCAAAAAGTTAGGCGACTCTGGTGCTCTCAGTAGCAGAACTGTCATCAGAATCGGAACACCAATGACGCAGTATACCACATGGTAGTAGTCCAGGTAGGTACCCAGCACATACATTATGATGACTCCTACATACTGGGCGATTGGTAGTATCGCGGCTAAGGCACCCCGATTGCAATCGTCACTTATTTCCTTCACGTAAATAGGGATAGTCATGAAAACCCCGCTGGCCGCTATCCCACCGAATACTCTCGAGATTATAAGTGTTATTGTGGTGGGATATATCACTTTTAATATCCAGGATAACTGTAATATAAAATTATTAATTAGTTAATCAGCTATCAATAGTATCTATAGTCAAATTCTTATTTTAAAACCCACAAGAACTGCTCAAAATATAATAATACTTTAGCCCACGGTTTTGTAAGTTGTAACTATCATCTATATCATCTTAATATAATATTATCATGGACTTTGAAGTTGGGCAACTTGCTTTTGATAAATTCGATAGCGAAGTTAGAAACGTCGCGTTAGGTGACATGGCGCTTGCGATGCTTTTTGTCAAATGCCACGAATTTTTTTGTTTATTTCTATCTTCGCTATCGACATTTTGTATGCATCCACTGATTACCATCAGGAAAGCCATCGAGGAAAAGAAACAGAAAAACAGCCAACATAAAAAAAAAAAAAAAAAAAAAACACTTCAAAAGCTCACCAACTGTGGTAAAGCAAGCCACAGCAGTCCCATCTTCCGTCCATATCCGTCAGTTATATACCTGTAGACGAACACACCAACTATTGCGGACAGATTCATGATGCTGGCTATCCAGGCTATGTCGGTGTCTGAGAGAATATTCCCAGTGGGAAAGTACTCCGACTGCAGCAGCCTGGTGGTCGGAGACATCCAACCCAATTCTAAACCGTACGACAAACCTCCGCCATTCACTAAAAAGTAGGTCAGGATTTAAACAACCATCGAAGAAATTAATTCATAGGCAGACGACTTACGTCATTTGGTTGCGTTATGTCAAAATGTATTGACCGTAAACTTCCAATCTAGTTACGTTAGTAACATAGAATATCATTGGTTGATACGATCAAATGACAGAGATCCGTCATCTGCCCATGAATAACGTGCTATAATAGCTTACAACCACTGGTTCCATGGTTTGGTGCTGCGGTGTCCTTTTTTTATGAAATAAGGGGGCAAACGAGCAAACGGGTCACCTGATAGAAAGCAACATGAAGAACTGCAGGTGGGTTGCCGGCCTTTTAAGAGGGAATACGCTCTCTTCTTGACAGTTTCCAGGTCGTATAGGTCCGGAAATACTGCTGGTGACAGTTCGTTCCAGAGTTTTACAGTGCGCGGCAGAAAGTTACGTGAGAAACGCACGGTGGAAGATTGCCACTCATCAAGGTGATGAGGATGGTATATTTTCGCGATACGATCCAGAGGGATGGGAGCAGTTGGTATTTTGGCGCTCCTGCCCAGAGATGAGAACAATATTCCATATTTAAAGGCCGAACTTGCGCCTTGTAGAGTTGTAGGCGTTGGTACGGACTGAAGTACTGTCTCCTGGGGTACAAATCTGTCTATTGTGCATAAGGTGAGCAAGCCGGACCAAGGGTTGGTACTTGGTAGCCACTCGTTTATTCAATTGTCACAGGTTCTAATCTTTAAAATTTTGTTAGCGCCATTTATAAAATACTCTACTGAATGTTATTTGTTTCTACTTACCCAATAGAGACAGCATCCATTGCATATAAGTATTGCCCTTCCTTATTTTCATATTTTCAGCGGACATTTTAAGATTTAGAATCAGTATGAGAATCTTTTTTTCAGATATTAAGTTTATTGTATTGTACTATGTCCGGTCTTTAGGTACCCATTTACAGGGGTCTCAGATTACTAGAACTACCGCTCCATATTTTAGGGTAGGACTAACTTTTTCTAGAAAGGGTACGTTGTAGTTAATAATTATTATTTGTCTGTGAAATATGTCCGTTTGTCTTAAGTATATTATTATGGTTTTTACTTTTTAGAACTCCGAACCTTAAAAGGAATTTAGAAACTGTTACTAATTGATTCTAAACTAAATAGTTTTGGATTCAGTATAAAAAAAAATAAGGGTGAGAAATTGTTATTATACTATACCAATAACATGTGTAGTATTACTGTACCTGTTTTCTTTATCTCAATTTTTTTTACTTGTAACAGCTCAAATAAAAGTTATGCAGAGTTTTCACACAGTATTTATTTTTACAACATTGAACAATGAAATCAAAATTGGACAGAGTTTCCACTTAAACACTCAATGTACAAGAATGAATCAATTCTGGCATGGCTGGCACTTATATAGCTCCATCCCCACCGGCGGTGGCTGATTGCTGGCTTGGTGGGTGGAGGAAATGGCAATTATGGCGGCAGAAAATGCTGACTGACGTCACATCCGTTACACTCGGCCATCCTGAAACAATTGCTCCCGCAATGGGAACAAGCAGCAAAAGTTAACTTTCAAGTAAATCAATTAAGTCATCAGTCTCTAGTTGCTCATCAGAACTGCTACCACTATCTGTATTTGGAGCTATACTTCGATAAGGTCTTAATGCATCTGCTGAAACTAAGCCCGTAAAATTCTTATAGCCACGTAATCCCTTAACACTTCTAATTCGGTATCTATCCTTTCCAATAACTTTAGTTATTATATATGGACCGGAAAATAAGTCGTCAAGCTTGGTGTTGACCTTTCCTGCACTACTAGTAGGTGCCTGTCTCCAAAGGACAAGATCACCCTTCTTATATATACAAGCAACTTTTCTTCTTTTGTCAAAATTACGTTTCATTCTAATACTAGCTTTTTGTATTTTCTTAGAAGCTTTTGCACGTCTAGACTCAACTGGCTCTGATACACGCCCAGGGATGGAAACATCACACATAGGTCTGCTAGTATGGGCAAACATTAGATCATAAGGTTTATAACCAGTAGTGTCATTTATGGTATTATTAATGCCCCAAATTATGTCAGGTAAAGAATTAGCCCAATTAACAGAAGCTTCACTTGGATCAGTGGCCCGCAAAGCATCAAGAATAGTTCTATTGCTACGTTCAACTTGACCATTCGCACGTGGACAAGCGATTGCATTAAGAGTGTGTCTAAATTGTTTGTCGTTACTAAATTTTTTGAAGTGCCTACTAGTAAAAGCTTTGCCATGATCAGTCACAATATGATTTGGATACCCAAAGAGAGAAAAGGTTTTCTTTAGTAAGCGGACCGTCTCCACAGAATTAAATGTACGTGAGGGTTCAGCTATCACGAACTTTGTAAACGAATCTGTTAGAACAAGCATGTACTGGTACCCCTTTCTAGTCCTACAAAACGGCCCTAAATGATCTATGTGAACCATGGACATTGGGATTGTTGGTTTAGGGATAGGATAAAGTTTTCCTTCTTTTCTTCCATAACTATTTTTGCCATACGCACAATGAAGACATGCATTTACATATTTTTTAATAAATTTAGTCATTTTAGGAAACCAGTAGTTATTTTTAATTATTTCCATACACCGATTTAAACCTACATGTCCGATATCATCATGATGCATTTGTACAATTTTCCATTTAGCTAAACCTGGAACCACTAACCGATTACCGTTTAATGTTTTTCGATAAAGCCTGTTGTCCAAAATTACAAAATTGTTTTTAATTTCTAAGTCCGCGGTATTATTATTTAATTTGGTAATTATGGTGTTGAGTTTATCGTCTTGATACTGTAAAGTGAAAAACCAGTCTGTAATTTCGAGGCGGTTTATATTCACGGTATCCACAGGATGTCTACTAAGCGCGTCAACATGTTGCATACGTTCTCCTGGCCTATACTCTATAGTAATGTCATAATCTTGTATCGAAAGCCACCACCTAGCAATGCGCGGAATCATATCCCGCTTAGTTAACGTAGCTCGAACAGCTGTACAGTCGGTTACTACTTTAATACGTTTTCCTACTATGTATATCCGAAATCTACGTAGAGAATGAACAACAGCCAGAGTCTCTAGCTCATAACTATGGTACATACTCTCTTCTTTCGTCGTAACTCGACTGAAGTATTGTACAGGTCGCAGTGTACCGTCAGTTTGTTTTTGTAGTAATATTCCGGCAATACCTATCTTGCACGCGTCTGTGTGTATTTCGGTGTCGAGTGCGGGGTCATAAAGAGCAAGCACAGGTTCTGAACACAGGCTAGTTTTAAGCTTTTCGAAACTATTTTGTTGGTCACTACCCCACACCCAAGTAGTACTATTTTTCGTTAAATCTGTCAACGGACGGGCATAAATAGCAAATTTTGGAATAAACTTTCTAAAGTAACTACAGAGACCGACAAACTGACGTACATGATGCACATTAATAGGCACTGGAAATTGTGATACGGCCAACAACTTTTCCTTACCTGGCTGAATACCATTAGCTGATATTTCATAGCCCAAATATGTAACTTGGGTTTGTAAAAATGAACATTTTTTCATGTTTAATTTTAAATTTTCGTGAGCTAATTTACTAAGTACCCTTTCCAAAATTATTAATCCAGAATCAATATCAGTTGAGGGTAGGAGTAAATCATCTAAGAATGCCAATATTTCATTCTGACAGTTTATATCCGAACTGTGGCTTATAGATTCTACTAATTTATTTATTAGCCTCATAAATACGGCGGGTGCGTTTGCTAAACCAAAAGGTACTCTAACGTATTCGTAGTGGCCTTGAGGAGTTATGAATGCCGTTTTATGCGTGTCTTTAGGATCTATACATAATTGGTGATAACCTTGGGACATATCGAGGGTAGTAAAATACTTTTTACCCGCTAACTTAGATATTTGATCATCTATATTCGGCAAAGGGAACCTATCTTTCACAGTCACTTCGTTAAGGGCCCGGTAATCGACACAAAGTCTATTATCACCGTTTTTTTTCTTAACTAAAATTACGGGCGATGCGTAATTAGATTCCGATTCCGTTACAATACCTGCCGCTAGTAATTCGTCAACTTTTGATTTTACTACTGCTTGTTCACAATGCGAAAGTCTATATGGCTGACGATGTATAGGTTTATCACTAGTAAGATTAATTTTCATCTGAGTTAATTTTGTACAGCCTAGTTCAAAGGTACTGGCAGCAAAACAATGTTTAAATTTTGACAGTAAAGTAATTAAATTTAAGCGTTCTTTTTTATTTAATGGGCCTATTTTAATATTGCTTATTTGGACACCCCCTAATTCTGAAGGTATAGTGGCTTGGCTTGAGGAACAATCATTAGAGTTATGGCTTTCGAATAGGCAACATACCTGGCTTACTGGCTGCAGACGGTGTGGCTCCTCACAGCTTTCAGCTCTTGTCAGCACTTCTCCTTTTGGCCACACAATAGTCTCGGAGCCCATGTTAACGACTTTGATGTAGCCCTCCTCACCACGCATCAGGGTCGCGGGCAGAGAGAAGGAAACACCGTGCAGGTTATAGTGTCGTGGCGGAGTCACTACATCGTTATCTCTTCTATTTCCTAAAACTTGAACACGAACTATAGAAGCACCTGGCGGTAGACGCTCCTCACTGGTAGTTACAACCTTGAATTTGTTATTCTCTTCAACAGCTTCGGTTTCGCAAACGGAATTAGAAACATATTCGAAATTTGCTACGCATCTGCTAATAGTTAAAGTTATTCCATTGCTGTTGATTATTGGCTGTCCGATTAGTAGATTTACTCCATTCATATTTATGCTGGAAAGATGAGCTTGACACTGCATAGTTATCCCATCAATTTCTAGCTGAAAATCTACTTCTCCTTGGCTAGTTGTCAATCCACCTGAAAAACCTTTTAGCACTACACTTGTAGGTTTGATTTCTAGGGATAATGCACTTGCGACTTGCTGATTTAGTACGTTAACTTGGCTCCCGGTATCAATATAAGCTTTGACATGGACGCCGTTAATTTTTGCTATTTTCTTGTAAACATTATCGCTGTACTGACTCAATAAGTTTATTTCCTTTGTGCTATTGCTGGTGTTTGTAATCTTATTATTTAATGAAGAAGATGGACAACGTAATGCTATATGCCCCTGTTTACCACACTTAAAACAAGTGCGAGTATCTGGTAGGCTACAATTTCGCAGTAAATGACCAGTCTTTTTACATCTTGGGCACGGATCAGTTTCTGGATTTGCAAAGATTTTCTTATCAATTACTTGCCGATTCGTTTTTTGCCATCCAGGATCATGTGATGTAGCATTATAATCATCAAGGGCACACAAAAATCCTTCGTAAAGCTCACCTGGGGTTTGACACTGAAAAGCTCTCGCATTTGCTTGCAAGGATATTGGAAGGCCGCGAATAATACAAGAAACGCTAGCGTTGTCAGATAATTTACATCGAAAGCACAGGGCAATTTTATCTTGATAATATTTTGTCATGGACTCTGTGGGTAGTTTTTTACGACGTAATAATTCTTCTAGCATACCACCGTAGTCCCTGTGTTTAGGAAAAGCACGCAACAACATTTCCTTCCACTCGATATACGAGTAATCGTAATTGTCTAGACGATTGTACCATTTTTTTGCTTGACCTCGTAATTTGTCTTGCAAGTAGAAAGATTTTATTTCGTCATTCCATCCATGAATATCTCCGATTTGATCTACTTTCTTAATCCAGGCTGCAATAGTATATTCTTCTACATCCGGATCGAATTCTGGAATCAAAGAAGCGGCACGGTGATGTTTAGATTTGCTTATGGAGGGCTCATCATCTTGAAGATCCTGTACAGCTTGCTGAACATTTTTTTCCAGTAATTTTTTTAACAACTTCCTTGCAGGTGGTGTACTGGATCCTGAATCATCATCCGATTCCGACTGTTCACTTTGTCGTTGTGACGTAGATATTTTATTATGTCGTCTTTTCATTTTATTCGTACCACTTCTGATTGTAACAGCTCAAATAAAAGTTATGCAGAGTTTTCACACAGTATTTATTTTTACAACATTGAACAATGAAATCAAAATTGGACAGAGTTTCCACTTAAACACTCAATGTACAAGAATGAATCAATTCTGGCATGGCTGGCACTTATATAGCTCCATCCCCACCGGCGGTGGCTGATTGCTGGCTTGGTGGGTGGAGGAAATGGCAATTATGGCGGCAGAAAATGCTGACTGACGTCACATCCGTTACATACTTATTGTTTTTTTCTCTCGTTTATTGGATTTTTTCTTACACAACTCACTTGGTCTGTCTGAACATAAAGCAAAATAATACTGTCTGAATTTCACGATCAATTGTGCACTATTTAGCGACAACGAGCAAACAACGAGAATCAATTAATGACAATATTTGTTAAGGATAGGTTACACAGCACGAGCAGCTGAAGCGACAGTAGGCAGCTACTGTGCCTGTGTACTCGCACGAGAGTTGTAGTCGACTCGCCTCCCTGGGTCACACCATGCACGCTGCTGACATCGCAGATAGGTAATGTCCCAGTGAATTCCCCTAGACGAATTGTACCTGTGGTGCGGGAAGGCGAGTTGCGAGTGAAAACAAAAAATGTTGTAGTAACTCGCACGTGAGTAACTTAAGAGGATACAACAGGGGCTAGAGAAATGAAAAAAAAGTAGGTGTAATATCTATAGCTGTCTCCCTTACCTCGCCTATACCGCAGAACGCGATAGAGACAACTGCAGAAAATCAACGATTCGTTGTCCCCTGATTCCATCTCCAAAACTTAGGTACTATAGGTAAAAAAATTAGGTACTTTTTTCATTAAAGATTAAAGAAAGGGTTGAGCTGTGTTCCTATGTTTTGCTTTTTTTGTATAATCTAGCCAAATGTGTTTTCTGGACACGGCGGAAAATCTGGCAATTTTTTTGGGTTTTTGAACGTTCATATCTTATTTAATAATTAAATTATGAAAAAAAAAGAAAACATAGGGATATTGTATTAGTGGCCGTAGATATTCAGGAAAAAAACTATAACTTTACTAGCATTATCCAGGAAGGAAACAGGACAACGTTTGTATGGAAAAAAGGGCGTTATGGACTCCTCTTAACCCATCCACTCTCACATGAAAGCAATGTCTGGGTCACACGGAGGGAGCTGACATGCGAGTTAGCCTATCCTTTAAGGATAGGTTACACAGGTAGGACAGCTCGATTCGCCTCCGTGGGTCATAAGTTTGGTCACAGTTACAACTCACAAGTCACAACTCACACCATGCACGCTGTTGACAACTGTTGACGTCGCAGATAGGAAATGTCCCAATGACATAGCCTAGTCAAGTTGTATATCTATAGTAATACACTAGAGGTCAGTGATCTATGGTGAGGAAAGGCGAGTGGCGAGTGAAAACATAAAATGTTGTAGTAACTCGCATATAGGCTTGTTTTAGGTGGAAAAATAACATAGTTTTGTTCGAAGTAGGGCCTGCTAAACCTAAAGTGTGATTTGAGGGAGATACAATCGTTTTCTAAATGGCACTGCTCTCGTGTCATACGCCACACGTTAAAAAAATATACGACACGGCTGCCGTGTCATCCGCAATGAATCGGTTGCAAGCATAGACTTATTTATATGCATTATAAGTTTATGGTTGCAAGTGTGGACAGGTTTGCTTATTGAACATGCTACCATGCAAGTAGTATCGATCAGTTTTACGCTAATATAAGCATGCTTTTATTTTTTTATGAAATAAGGGGGCAAACGAGCAAACGGGTCACCTGATGGAAAGCAACTTCCGTCGCCCATGGACACTCGCAACATCAGAAGAGCCGCAGGTGCGTTGCCGGCCTTTTAAGAGGGAAAAGAGGAGGGTAAGGAAGGGGAAAGGGTTGGGTTTTGGGCCTCCGGTAAACTCACTCACTGGGCGAAACACAGCGCAAGCGCTGTTGCACGCCGGTTTTCTGTGAGCCCGTGGTATTTCTCCAGTCTAACCGGCCCATTTGTGCCGAAGCATGGCTCTACCACTTTCTTAATATATTAGAAACAAATGTTCGAATGTATCGAGTTCAAACAGCATGCTTGTTTTAAGCATGATAATAAACTTGCTATTATTATCTTATGTGAGGTTTGGTCAGAGGCCACACCAACCTGGAGTCCAAAATTATGTGGCGGTACCCAAAATTCGCCTAACATTCCTGCATCGCGCTATCGAAGTTTTCTGAGCGCGTCGGTATATATACGACAGCTGAGCATATTCCCACAATTACAAAAAAGTCCCATCTTTTAAGCTAGTAAAGCTACTGAATTATTATTTTTATTAAGGACTGGAGGCGGGTAAGGACTGTTCAAGGCGCATTTTCAACTTTGAGCCCTGAAGATCTCAAAGTTTTTTGGACTTTTATTTATGAAATTGGATAACGAAACTTAATAATACTTCGCTTTCTTAAATAAAATTTATTCTGTGCACATAAATTTCTGTATTTCTGTCTCGGTCTTCCCTCTAGTCTTCGGCAGGAATATTATAACGAATATGGCAGCCAACAGATTCAGTGCTCCATACATTATGTACGTGTTAGGGCTACCGATATGGGTGACCAGGATCGGATGAAGGAATGTTATGATGAAGATTGAGAACCAACCGTACACCGATATTACACCGATCACCTTTGCACGGATCTGAAAAAAGGTAAGTAAATTATAATAATAGGAATCGTCCAGAAATAGGAAAAGTAAAGTTGTTGTTATAGCGGCAACATAAATACACAATATTGCCACGGCCGCACATGCGTCTTTCGTACGAAGCTTCGTGTATATGAGATGATACCATTGGGCCAGGGGTTCTCAATCTTTTTCAGCCTGCGGCGCACTGACCAGTCAATATTTAAACAGTAATTATTTGCTTAACCTTATTAAATAATAAACAAATATTTAATTATCTGCCTGCTTTGTATAATTTATAATTATTATAATTTTATTTTAGTGAAAATATAATGTAATTTTGACTGTTATACGTACCCAATAGATACAGCTAGCAGCCATTGCACATAAGTGTTTCCCTTCCTTTTGTTTATAATATCAGTAGACATTATTAGATTTTAGATTTCACTACCAACAAAATTTGCGGATATTCTGTCAGTAACAAAGGATTTTTTTTCGATTTTAATTCTTGGTATTTTTCAGATTAGGTACTAAAATTTCCTTTTAAAAAACTGTAGTTATTAATTATAAACGTTAACTGCTCCTGAAAATATGACATCACAAACGTTTAAACTTTTAGCTAAATTCAAAACAAAAAATACATTTAAAACCAGTACTAGATACAAATCGCAAAATAAAATTTCTTCTTTCCTGGGAGAGCCTCCTGATCCATAATCTTTTTCCTCACTCAATTCATCATCCATCAATCCAGAAAAGATTCTGAAAGCTCCAAACTATCCAAAATATTACCTCCTTTTAAGTTTATATTGAAATGAACAAATATTTTCAAAACGTCCTACGACCATAATATGAGATATTGAGATAATAAAAAAAATATTTACTTACATCTATATACCTTCAAAGTTTGACATCATCGCACAGGCATTTCCCCTGATCTGTACCCCCAACATCTGTATTTACAGGTGTCACAGGTGGACTGCACTTGCTGCGGTCGAAAATCTGGTGCTCAACGAGAGACCAGAGCCAGAAGTATGTGTCCGCTCGAAGGAATAAGGCTGAAGCGTCCTGAACAGCTCTTACAGCGAATTGGCATAGCGGGTCCTCTTGTGGTGTTTTCGGTCGAAAGTCGTTTGTGCTGCACCGAAAAATCTGGTGAAATAAAAATTTGATGTACTATCAGATAGTTGATTCATAGGCCTACGACTATACGTAATTTGATCGCGCTATGAAAAACCCAGCTGAGAGATTACAAATGAGATGAAAATTGAAATTATATTAAGCATGCGTATAAAATAAATATTTTGTGAATAATGAAATGTCGTGTCTCAAGTGAGTCATGTGTGCTGGCTCTTATTAATATTTTTGAGTGGAGTTTCAGTATTTCTCACCTGATGTCCACACATTTCCAACATACAGTAATTCAGGTACTTCACCGGTATCAACTCTACACGAAAACCCAGATTTAGAAGTTCACCTGAAAAGAAAAAAAACCCTTACGGTACTTTTAGTACGAAGCGAAGGTATAATATTATGACTTTTTTTTAATGAAATAAGGGGGCAAACGAGCAAACGGGTCACCTGATGGAAAGCAACTTCCGTCGTCCATGGACACTCGCAGCATCAGAAGAGCTGCAGGTACGTTGCCGGCCTTTTAAGAGGGAATAGGGTAATAGGAGAGTTTAGGGATGGGAAGGGAAGGGAATAGGGGAGGGTAGGGAAGGGAAAAGGGTAGGGGATTGGGCCTCCGGTAAACTCACTCGGCGAAACACAGCGCTAGCGCTGTTTCACGCCGGTTTTCTGTGAGTACGTGGTATTTCTCCGGTCGAGCCGGCCCTTTCGTGCCGAAGCATGGCTCTACCACGTATAGACTAGATGCCGCCAAAATTCGTTTATTGCACGGGAACAGGGACGCGGGACATTTTCTGGGGTAAAAAGTATCCTATGACCTTTCCCTGGGCTTAAATTATCTCCATACAAAATTTCAGTGAAATCGGTTCAGCGATTAGAGACTGAAAGGGTAACATACAGACATACACTATATTTATAGGATCTGTAATACTAATATTAGTATGGAGAGATGCTATAAAACTAAAAATTGATCCCCAATCATAAACAGGTAGAGTACGGAATGTCGCTCCCAATTATGGCCAAGTAGGCCTTAACACGTTGGCCCAATGCGCTGGCTCATTGCCCTGCCCTGGCCCAAGACCCAAGGCTCATTGTCCTGGCTTTAGATGTGCTACAAAAACTTTCTTGATAATTTTTCTGCCTGACCGCATCGACCGCATCGATATTATAGTTGAACCGTTCTTCATCCTTTGGTCTAATCCAGAGGTTCCCAAACTAATTTTGCCTACCGCCCATTTTAAGAAGAAATCAATGATATTCTACGTATACAATATACAGATCTGTTACGTCCAATGATATTCTACTTATACAGATATGTTACGTCCATACTATTTTCCGGCTTAAGTCTCTTCCGAACAATTTTCAAATTCAAAATTGCAAACATTGACTAATTTGACAGATAAGTGAAACAAAATATAAGAAAAACCATTTACATAAAAGAGACAGTTCTATTTTAAACGTCGAATCGTATCGCTGTCTCTTTCTTCGCCTGAGCTATGACGAAAATTAGAGTTTTTCCAGATTGTTCGAAAAAATAAATGAAAATGTAAATAATCGAGGTATTTATTGCAATCAAGACATGTGGTAAGAGATTCCATGTGTTTTGTTTACTTTCGAGTCATAATTGGTACATTTTCGAAACACGCACGACGTCATTTTAAATTTTTGTAGGTAAGACAAGACGCGGCACGTTCGTGACTGCGCTCGACGCAGACTAAACAACAGACGGCCCAATCAGGGCGTATTTGAATCTTCACAACGCGCGCGGTAGTAACATGTCTGCTTGGAGTTTTCATTGGAAGAAATTATATTTGAGCGCGATTGTTTCAATTTAAAATGCATCCAGATGAAATAAATCACCCTCCAAGCCTCTACACAACCCCCCCCCCATTTTTTCATCCCCCCATCACCCCCCCCTTCAGACCTTCAAGGGGGCGTTATCGCCTACTTTGCGAAAGGCTGGTCTAATCTATCTGTCGACTTCACTCTTTTTGGCTTTTTCATTGCACTAATGCCCGAAAACTAGCAAAACATTCTACTGACCGTTCATATTAGGCATGTAGTTTATATTGGCACACATAAAATTAGAAAAATATTGGTAAGTATAATATGTTTATTTTTCTCTAATGATATTGATTGAATTTACCTTTTAGACCTTCGATTTTTTCTGTGCTATGACACAATGTGTGCACGGCTTTATGTGGCCCATAGTGTATTTTCACATACAAATATGCCATGGTATTTACTGCTTTAAAAATAACAAAATAAAGTATTTATTACTTAAAATATTTTTATAAAAAATGTTAAATTATTTAATTTCTAGCACGTTCCTAAACCTTATCAGTGTATTAAATGAGATTTGGTTGGCTATGGAACAGACAAATTGCACTGACAAGTACCTATATGTAAACTGTTATAATTTTTGAAACACACTCGTTATGTGCGCATTTTTGACATAACATTTTTTATTGAGGCCTTCCAAACTAGGACGAAGCGGGAACATTAAAAACCGATATTTTCATATACAGGGTCATAAAACTTAGTGATAATACTTTAGGGTCTGTATGAGTCCCTTAAACAGGCTATATAGAGTTCGCTGTGAAAGGTGCAGCGCTGAAAGAGTAACTTTTTTTAGTTTTGTATAAAAAAAAATATGGCGCTACGCGCTGGGGCGCTTGCCCATACAAATCACATAAAATGCTCATTCAGCGCTGCTACTTTCACAGTGAATTCTATATGTTGGACCCATACACAGCCTAAAGTATTATCACTAGGTTTTGTTACACCTTGTGTAACCAACAATTTCTTTTGCCCAAGGTCTCACAAACGAAAAGGGCTCTAACAAAATGCGCAGCAATACAAAAAGGGTAAAGTATGCTGTAAACAAAACGCGAGTCACAGATGTACAGAAATAGCCGTGGAATGCCGGATGTTACCGAACTACAGGTGACCAAACATTCAGTACGCGCTGAAACGGCGACGCTCGCGCACGTCTCGAGTGAAGTGAATCGACAAAGGAGCCATTTATAAAAAAGAAGAAGAAGAAGTGAATCGTAATGAAGGTCCTGTCAGTCGTGGACGAAGTGGCCAGGGTCGGGAGTGAAAACGAACCGACGGTGCACGAGGAAATCGGAAAAGTCACGAAGGAGGAACTTAACAGGTGAGGGTACTGAGAAAACATGGATAAAAAGCAGAATAATTCGATCTAGCTAGGAATCATTTTTAGAAAATGTCATTTTATTCGTGTTTTATCGAATACCGAGCAAAGCTCGGTCAAATAGCTAGTTACATTATAATACTCCCCACACCGGTTTCGGTGACAGTGGCCAGATTCATTGAAACCAGGCCTGATACGCAGGAGTAGTTTTATAGTGCCCAAGTGTTTGCGCAGTACACAAGAACACTCACGAGTTATTACATTAAATTATTACTTAACTTTGTATATTTTACAGTATCTCCATTTATTTTCTGTCAAGCTCTTCGTTAAAGTCAAGCTTACTTAACTTGACTTTAATGAAGAGCTTGATTATTAAAATTTAACGATAAAGGAAAATAATGGAAATTGGGAAATAAATTCAGAAAAAATAAATATGAAGTATATAAAATGTAATTTCAGTTAAAATATTTTCCTCAGAAACAGGTATAATTAGAATGTTTCAATGGCAAAAGTTAATGAACTCAATTAAATTTAATTAGCGTTCTCAAACAGTTGAAACATTCTAATTAAAATTGTAGCTATTGTAATAAATAAATACTTTTAACAATGTTTTTTCTTATTTATTGATTTACAAAATATTCTTTATTTGCATTATATTTAAAACAATATTACATAACAAAAACAAGACAAGCCTTAGCTCTTTCTGAGGTTTCTTCAAGACAACCAAACTTCCTTTATTTTAAAAAGTTTTTTCTTGCGTTCCTTTAAAATTAAGTTTTAAAATAGTTTTTGGTACGGTTGTATTTTGCTATTGGATAACAATAACAAGAGATTTCTTTTTCATAATTTCACTTCAATTTTAAATATCTCTTGATTTTTGTAGAGTTAATTTTATTAAAATAATGGTTTAATTGATTATAATTATCATCTCAAGGGTATAAAATATTTATTTGTGAGGTATCCTATCCTATTTGATACTCGTATGGTGTCTCTTTTAATCTTTACTAGATAAGAGTAGTAAGTCACTATAAGGACTCCTTCTAACTAGGAAGTTAGGGAGAAGTTCTGTTTGTCTTATTGGTCGTCTTCCTACTTCCTAGAGCTTACTTCCATTTCTCCAATAAGGATGAATCACAGGACAATACTTGTCCTGTGATTCATCCTTACTAGTCTGCGTTAATATTACAAAAAAGTTACTGTTATTATTTTGCCCCAAGCTTGAATCAATAGGTATTATTGTATGATGAAGTTCGGTCTTTTCTATTACGGGGAGCTAATTTAGGTCCCGGAAAAGGAAAGAAAAGGTCCTGGATAGCTTCTTAGCGGCATCTACGATCATCGTGCGATCGACGAATTCACAGCTTCTTTTTTTTTTTGATGAAATAAGCGGGCAAACGAGTAAACGAGTCACCTGATGTAAAACAACTTCCGTCGCCCATGGACACTCGAAACAACAGAAGAGCTGCAGGTGCGTTGCCGGCCTTTTAAAAGGGAATAGGGTAATGGGGTAGGGGAGGGTAGGAAAGGGAATAGGGAGGGTAGGGAAGGAGAAAAGGTAGGGGATTGGGCCTCCGGTAAACTCACTCACTCGGCGAAACACAGCGCAAGCGCTATTTCACGCCGGTTTTCTGGGCTCTTAGCGGCATTTACGATCGAAAACGAATTCACATTGCACTGATCCTCGTCTTATATCTCTATTATGACATATTATCAAAGTACACGCAAGTTCGCGCTAGGTCGGCGGCTTGGCGGCGGTCCAGGATGACACAAGCGGCCGGCACGCGGCGTGCCTCTGTTTACGTTCTCGTCGAATTGTTGACGTTTTTTCGACGCGCATACCTCCAGTAATAGCTATCTATTTCCAACCCTGTTTATCGACGCTACATATTTGTTATTTACGTTAAATTTAAACCGTTGTAAGCTTGAATGAATCAAATATTTAACACCGTGACTCATTCGAAAGCGTGGTCTGGTGGGTAGACCTTTCACACTAGAAAATGCAGATTCGATCCCGGAGGTGTGTTCCAATGAGACATTCAGATCCCAAGTACAATATACGAATGGATGCTTCAAGGAAAATATCGTGAGGAAGCCAACGACAACAGAATGCCGTTTTTATATGTAAAAATCTTGTCCCAGGCACTATAGTATTTGAAGAGTGGTTACTTCGCTCTGAAAATCCATATTATCCATACTATACAAGGTGTAACAAAAATAAGTGATAATACTTTAGGGTGAGTATGTGTTCCTTGTAGAGAGTTCAGTGTGAAAGTAGCAGCGCTGAAAGACCAACATTTTTTTTTCACTTTTGTATGGGGAAACTCGTGACGTTCGGGCGCTTGCCCATACAAAAGTGAAAAAAAAATTTGGTCTTTCAGCGCTGCTACTTTCACAGTGAACTCTCTACAAGGAACACATACACACCCTAAAGTATTATCACTTATTTTTGTTACAACCTGTATATTTAATATTATAAATGCGAAAGTGTGTCTGTCTGTTACCTCTTCACGCCCAAACCGCTGAACCGATTTTGCTGAAATTTGGTATGGTGATACTTTGAGTCCCGGGAAAGGACATAGGATACTTTGCATCCCGGAAAAATGTACAGTTCAACGGAGTTGTGGTTGTCATCTAGTAGCCTTGTTTTGATTCACATTTCTTCCACAGAGGCTGTCCCCTTGGCGTGTCCCGCGTGATAGACAATGTCTACGTCTGTGGAGCCCACTCTCTACCTGGGGCTATTAAGGCCCTGCACCCTGGTCTGGTGATCAACGCAGCACCAGAACTGCCTCCACCTCCGGAGGACTATGTGCCGATACACTTCGTGCCGTTGCTAGACACACCCAGCTCCGACATGCTCACGTACATGGACAGCGTTGCCGACTTGATCAATGAGGTAAGCGTTTTTTTGCAGATGAAAAACAGCATAACATAATTACTATACGGACAATAGTATTGCAGCTAACAAAGGTTTACGGTCATGGGAATATGATTCCATATAACATACTATAACTGGTCGCTGTTAAGCATTAGTGTCCCAACCCACAATTTTTTTTGTCGTTAAATTTTGAATGCAGTCTTGTTCTAAATCGTCTAAAGAACATAACTGAATTCATAACTCAATACGTAATTTTTGTGTGGGTTAGTACACGAATGCTTAACAGCGTCCAACTATAGTGTTTGCTCAACGAGTGAAATCGGAATTGTTGTATCTGTTTGACCTTCCAATTAACATTGTTGATGCAATTAACACCTGTCAATATGTAGGCCATTTTAATACCTACTGTAAGTTTAAAATCGTAGCAGACAGTGGTTATGAATCTCACACAAAAACTGCTACATATATATTTTTGTCAAGAAGTAAAGAATTTACTCAGCTCAAAATAATATGCGGGATACTTTTATTTCGCAAAATTAGTGTTTACAAAACAGTACTAGAACAAGGCTGTAAACTTTTTCGAAAGTTAAATGTGGAGAAAAACTAGTAATCTTACCGCCGTACTCAGAGACATTTAATTATAATTAACCTTCGATTCAATTTAATGAAGAGTTTGACAGAATGTATCGGGCTTATGTTAAAATTCTACTCTGAGTACGATAGTTAGTTTCAATATCCCTCGCTGTCCTTGAATATCATTTTAAATATTTTAATCTTTCAATCTATGCTTGCCGCTCTTAATAGCAATACGAGAGGCATGAGATCATACTGTCCATGAGTCGTAAACATACAATTTAGCACATGAACTACTTTTTAATGGCTTACGCGATTTTAATATGTGTAACCTTGTCTTTTGATAAATTAGTAGAATTTATAATCATTACATTACATTAGTCGTTACCTTATAAATTAATTAATCACGCGATATCTATTTTGCCGCAATAAAAATATATTCTTGGGTGTCAAAGCATCTCCTCTCCAAACTTTATCCAAATAGGTTCAGTGGTTTAAACGTAAAAATATAGATAAACTGTCAAAAAGCTACAATGTTGCATTTATTCTAGAAAATATATAACATTGATAATCTTAAATAACTATAAACGACCAACTTTGAGCTCTTCTAAAAATATTGGCCATCTTGACATAATATCAAAAATGCAACAATTCCTCATAATAATTTACAGTACCACAAAGTACCGTAACAATTATTGTTGTTAACATTTTTTACCGACATCCAAAAAACGAGGAGGTTATATGTTCGGCTGTGGAGTATGGATAATATTTTTTTTTTAAAGTCGTCTATGAGCTCGTGCTTTTCAGTCCATATCTTTTATCTCTTTTGTAAAATGTGTTTGTACCAAAGTATTAAATCATTATTGTTTGTTGTCAGGTCGCTAGTAGGAATGAGAATGTTTTGGTGCACTGCGTGGCTGGTGTGTCCCGGTCCGTCACACTCTGCCTGGCGTACCTGGTCAAATGGCACAAGATGACCCTCGCGGATGCTTACCATCATCTCAAAATGAGACGGTGAGTTTGTGGATGTTACCAACACCACCAGAACTTTACATTTTACCGTTACAGCCAATTTTTTTCCTTTTACTGGTTTCGATGTGGACTCAGCATTATGCAGCAGCATGTTTTCAACATTGGCCATGCTCTTAATTTCTTATTTGAGTCATCGTTATTATTGAACGAATTGATGTTTCGAAGTTATGAGTCAGTCCTTTCCAACCAGCCGAGTTTGAAGGATAACAATTAGTCTACATAGAACAGCGGGGCTAAAATGGTCACATTAAGCAATGCCTCCTCAATCAATTCACAAAATGAATTGTCAAAACTGTCAAACTCACGAATGTCAAATTAGTACGAATTCAGACACCTGAATTGCAAGTAGCGGGGTTAAAATGGTCGCTTTGGAGAATCATAATATTATGAATCAAATTATGATTCATTTTTTTTAATCGCAAAAATATGGTCATTCTGCTTGCAATGCATGTTACGTACTAATTTGACATTCGTCAATTTGACAATTTTGTTTGGAACAAATTGAGAGGAATTGCTAAATGTAACCATTTTATCATATTATGATGTAATTCGTACTAATTTGACATTCATCAATTTGACAATTTTGTTTGGAACAAATTGAGTGGAATTGCTAAATGTAACCATTTTATCATATTATGATTCTCCAAAACGACCATTTTAGCCCCCTGATTTTCCAAGCCTAAAGTTTTTACTCGCAACTTGGTTGAGCCAAAAGTGGTTTACCGCGCAGAAACTGTTAATTTTTGGGGCATGTTCTTTCTTTGGACCTAAGGTCACGCCAATCTAAATCGGTGCAAGCTACATACAGACAAAGTTTTGCATTTATATAATTAAAGTGGACGTTTCGTTACATCTGAATTTTGTTTCAGACCCCAAATCCGACCGAACACGGGCTTCTTTAAACAGCTCATCAAATATGAGGAGAGGCTCTTCGGAGAGTCCTCGGTGAAGATGGTATACTGTGAGGCAATAGACAAGGAGATACCGGATGTCTATGAACCAGACTACCGGGGTATGATGTGGTTCAGACAGAGATACGGACCCATAGATAGAACGTGAGCTAATGGAACCTACTGAATATGAGCTGGAAGTTTGAACATCACAAAATATGATTGAAAGGCTTAATGTAAATTATGGTTGAAAGGTGGCAAGTCGTGAAATACCGTAAGTCGTAACGAATAAAAGTCAAACGATTTTGATAATAATTTTTACAAACTATGAATAGGTACCGATTGATATTGATAAACGTTGTATGAAAAAGAGAAAAAAATGATAGTTTGCTTTATTAAAAAGTAAACTGTACATAACAAAGCCAATATTATTGTAGAGGACAAGCAATAAATAATTGTAAAATAATCATGACGAATGTTTTGAACGAAAGGATAATGTAGCCTTAGTATTAAAAATGTAGAGTATGCATATTTTAGGTAATATTATAATATGGGTTTTAAAAACATTGTTTCCAAACGACCTCGACAACAAGTACTTTGTAATGTTTTACAAAATACAAATGTTCAAAACAGCTAGCCAATAAATGACTTTGGTGAAAGCAATACCATAACTATATTCATTATAATATTAACTGAAATTAATAGTTTAATAATTATTTTAATTAATTATAATGATAAAACAATGTAACACAAGCCTATTGTAAATAAGACTGAGACTGGTAAATGCTTCAAATTCATCACAATATATTTTGACTTTTGTTTCAAACAATTATTATTATTCATAACTGTTACGATAAAATTATTATTTATTTTATAACTAATTTCTTCAGAGTCAGGTCACGCTAAACGACGTAATGATAGCAAATTTTCAAGTAGTTTCGCTGCCCGCGACTTCGTCCGCGTCAACATTGTATAATAACAAAGATGGATAGACCGCTAACAAATAGGAAAAAAGTAAAATATAACCTACTCCTTTTTGGAAGTCGGTTAAAAAGTAGCCTAAGTTACACCTTACTACATCATCTATCTACCAAAAAAGTCCCGGCAAAATAGCTCCAGCCGTTTCAGAGATTAGCCGGAACAAACAGACAGACAGACATACAGACAAAAATTGTAAAAAATGTTGTTTTGGTGTATGTATCGTATATAGATTCATATGCATGTAGTGAAAAACGGTTCTTTCAATATTACAAACAGACACCCCAATTTTATTTATATGTATAGATGTATAGATTATGTATCGTCAAATCACGCCTCGTGGATTTGGTGTGACCTGACCCTTAAAATAACGTAAATACGCACAAATCTTTCCTATTATTAGGCTCAGATTAAAAAAATATATTGTTAGAGTATTAATACGAAACATAATATGTAAATTATTTAATTCGAATAAAATTATGTGATGAACGTTATCGTTATTAAGATATCGTTGTTACTTGATAGTTTATATTATTGTGATCTTTGATTAGAATTAAGTTATTGTTAAGTACGATGGGACCAAATAAATATTTAATGATTCTCAAACTTTTTATTTTACATCTTTTCAACGACCTTTGAAGCTCCAGTACATGAGGATAATTATTATAAATTAATATAACGACATTTTTGAGCCGCACTCCCTTTTTGCGATAACTCATTACTCTGAAGCCTGTTAGAAAAGAAAGGATCTCTAGACGAACAAAAAACAAAACATTTCTTATAAAATAGTTTGAACACTCTCACAAACATACAAACAAGGATTCCTCACAAAAATAATCACACCATCAGTAAACAAGTTGAAGCAAGGGTATTTATAGCAGCGTTTGTTTAACATCACAAGATCGCTATTCACAAAACGTGGAAACTCATTCAAGTTTCCACGTTTTTCCACGCGTTTCCAAGCCAGAAATACTCGAAAGTAAGTACTATCAGAGAAGTTGATTCATAGGCAGATGGCGGACCTACGTAACTTGGTCGCGTTACGTCAAACCCAGCCGTCAGACCACGACTCATATTGAATTGACATAGCCCGACCAAATGACGCAAGTCCGTCAACTGCCTATGAATCAATTCATTCGATGGTACATATTATAACTTAACTTTGCGCATTGTGGGTAAGAAAACAGTTCGAGCAACAAAGCTGGGATAACTAGTAATAAATAAGTAATAATTATAACTGTAAACTGCTTTCCATCAAGCGACATCCCGTTTGCTCGTTTGAAATAAGGAAAACCTCCACAAAAACTACGCGATTTACAAAGCACTATATTGTTTTTATGCCAAGCTATCTTGAGTGTAATTTTACCCAACTGTGCCAAACGGAGGGTTCTCTTAAGCTATTTTGTGTGTTTCTTTGGCACGATCTAGAGTCAAAAGCTATTTACATAAATATTGTGCTTCGGGGTAACGAGATTAGTGTTAAATGTTAATGGTGCGAGTGACACTGAAATATTAAATCAGTCGCATTTATTAACAAAATTTATTATTTGCTTGCGATGTTGATATGAAATTCTATACTTGGCTCTTAAATTCCTTGCTAATGCCAAAGTGGTAATAATTTCTGGATATTTATACAAAATGTCATCCCAGATCTTCGTTTAACGACAAAACGTAGGTATGTTCACCTGACGGAGCATACAGTCACATATTTGGTCAGCTGCCAGCGGAGATTGCGACGTTTACGTCAACTATCTGACGAAAGAATCGCCGAATTTTCGTTTCCAATAGATCAATGCCTGCACTCTTAAGAATATCACATTAAGACCTCTTTTCGCTTGGCAAATTATCGGTTGTTTTTCAGTTGCGGCAGCAAGTTCAATATTTCTTTTGTTTACGCCATTTTAATTCTGGCTATGATGACTTTGTTATTGTTTTTCACTTACAAAATTTGAATATACTATACCTATTATAATGTAAAAACGTAATAAAAAATTACCGAATAGAAATAATTAATATATATTAGTAGATCTGTGTAATAAACGCATTTAAAAAAAAAGAAGAAAAATATTTGTTATTGATTTGATTATCAAAACACATATAGTTTTGTGCTAATAATATTCATGTCAATAATCTGCTACGACATTTTCGTAGCAGCAGCGTAGCACTTCGTAGCACTTGTTTGTCGATACTTTAAACTTAAATTTATACTTAAATTTTTACATTTCATGTTATAAATTATATACGAAACCCATTTGGATATTGTGAAATAAAGTGTATTCCAGAAATTGTCGACGAAATAATATGTAGACAAAAATTTTTAAACAAAGTGATGTTTCTTTCTACGATTTTATTTTTCTTTACCTGTGCTATATATTTCGACTGTAAGAATCATCTCGTACAAAGTAATGTGTTAAATATAATGATCACCTTGATGAGGGAATGGTATTTGGATGAGCACCAACTGTTTGTGCGGCCTTGTGGACATTGGCCGTTTTGTGCGCCGAATTCCTGAGAATTAGCCCTTCCTGGCTAGGCTAGCAAATAAAACATTCTTTTTATATTATATTATTTATTATCATTAATAATGCTAGGTTTGTGAACGAATTACTTATTAGTTATTACTATTAATTGTTACATACCTTGTGCGTCGGTTTCAGAGTTCAGACTAACTTTATGACAACAGAAGCTAAGGTTAAAAAATTGTATGCGTTCGGGATATTCCAGCCGAATAAAATAAATAAAAAATGTTTTATTTCTGAGTAAATTTGAATCAAATTTTTTTAGAATGTCTACCTGATGCCTACCACCGGTTCGGGAACTACCCCGGCGAGAAGAACCGGCGTAAGAAACTCGCACGGGTCCCACATTTTACCAAAAAAGTGAGAGAAAATTGTTCTTTTTAAAATAAAGTTTACAATTTTGTAACTTAATATTATATACAATGTCAACATACATAATTGTAAGTCATAATATAATAATGTAGAAGTAGCCTTGCAAGAAGCCATCCTACTACCAAGATGTGCAAGACTACCAAGATGAAGGTAGTGGACATAGTAGCATCGGTCGGACACCACATTTACTTTTTATATCAAATGAAATATCTGTATAACTAGAACCAGGTAGGTCGAACAAATACCGAGTAACTTTAGGAGTACCTGATTGTTTAATACGAACATATCGTACACAGACATTCGCATAGGTGCCACCTCCACTAAATCAAGGAACAATTTCGCTTGATTTCTCAACGTTTTATGTAAATTGTAATCCATAATGATATTATTCAGATGAACTTTTGTGTCGTATGTTTTAGAATTTATGCTGTGACTGACATAACATAGCGCACTAACGACGGTCACCTCGACTAACAAGTACGAACTCATTATCACCGAAGACTGAGATTCGTCTAAGTTGCAGATATAGTGTATACATATACATATAGTGAGTATGATGAACAGGAAGGTAACGGAAACCGCTAAAAGTAGATGACTGTTGAACGCACAGTTGATCTGTCCGCATGTGTTTCGGAGTATTTCGTATGTCAGAGTAAGAGATTTTATCTTCTGCGACTTTTCACTTAATGGACTTATCACACTTCGATAAGAGGCGATTTCTTGATCACTTGATTGCGATGATGGTGTGATAACTTCGTAGCTACATGGTCCGCCATCTAAGTTTCTAAACTCCAAAATTTCCTTCTTCAAAATATCGTTTAGGATTTCCAATCTAATACTTATAACGTGAACGAAAACTACGACGGAGAACATTTGGACATAACGTTGAAAGTTGAGAGGTACATTCAAAATGCGTTGACCCAAAGGGAAGGCGTGGATGATCCCAACCAAAGTGTACAATATTATAAGTATACTGCAACATACGATAAGCAAACTCAGCAGCCTAAGTCGATATTGCTTGTAGTGATGTTTTGTAATAGTTAAACCTTCGTCGATTGCCGCTAAATTCGTCATAATTCCAACGAATTGCCCGTTTACAGTAATGTCCATCGTGCTCCAAACGAACTGAGAGAATATAAAGATAGATGAGATTTCATAAATTACATAAAACACTCTAAATGATGACTCCTCGTTTCCCACTACTTCCAAGGTATAAGCTACGTGACAGAGAAGAAAAACACCCAGAAGAATCATCATAATGCCAATAAAAATCTTCATTTTTCTACTCAAATACGTTAACTGTCCGTCTTCCAAACTGTACCTAAATATGCCGAAGCACTTCTCCAGTACTGTTAAAGGTTTCAGCATTGTCACTAAATCCATTGCTGAATTGTTTTCCATTTTATATTACGTTAGGTTCACGACAGGCAAATGGACAGTCTAAGAATAAAGAACCGCTTGGTTACTGCTCTACATTAACTTAATTGTTACAACGGTACTATCGATTGTTTTAATATTTTATGTAATGATCACATAATACCGATAGAGGTCTGCAACATTACTATCAGAGAAATTGATTGGCTATATCTGCAGGGGGGGGGGGGGGGGGGAGTCAGGCATTTGCCCAGCCCCCGTAGACGCTAACGCTAGCGCTAGCGCCACAAAATGTATGGATTTGACATTAGTATTCGCTAGCGAAGCGATGACTTATGTCAAATCGCATACATTTTGTAGCGCTAGCGTTAGCGTTAGCGCTTTGCCACTTTTCTACAGGCCCTGGGCGGCAAATATGAGGGGCGGCAAAATTGACTTATTTCTATACCTATAGTTTACCGGAGGCCCACTCCCCTACCCTTTTCCTTTCCCTACTCTCCCCTATTTCCTCCCGTACCCTCCCCTATTCCCTTCCGTACCCTCCCCTATTCCCTTCCCTACCCTCCCCTATTACCCCTTAGAAGGCCGGCAACGCACCTGCAGCTCTTCTGATGCTGCGAGTGTCCATGGGCGACGGAAGTTGCTTTCCATCCCGTTTGCTCGCTTGCCCCCTTATTTTATAAAAAAAAAAAAACAAAACTTCCAACCAAGCTATTATATAGTAATATTAAATATCAGACTGGAATGCAACAAACAAGTATTTTAGAAAATACAAAAATAAACGGTTTAAATATATTCATTAGCTATCTAGTAAAGCTAATGAATATATTTAAACCGTTTCGCCAGTAGAGTAATTATTGGCAATACTGTCGTGTGATGGAATTCAGACAACGGGCATTCTCGTGTTTTATCTACCTGATGAGTGACGTTACTAATTATATAACTTAATATTACGGCAACAAAAGTCGATTAGAGTATCTGTAGACATTAAGGCCGGTATAAATAGTCTTAAGATGCATCTCGGTCTCAAGACGCGGTTCGGCTCTATGATTGGTCCAAATTTTGACAGCCAACCAATCACAGAGCCTGAACCGTGTCTTGAGACCGAGATGCATCTTGAGCACTGACTATTTATGCCGGCCTAAAAGTCTTTGAAGTGGCTTTGCGAGTATTTTTCTCACTACAAGATACATATAGTGAGAAAAATACACCTACCTGTACATACTGCTAACAATCAGCACCCCAATTCTGTTTTTCTACGAATTTGATTACGCTTTAGTAACTGCGAAAATATTCATTTAAGATTGCACATAAATTCTTCTTAGTTTGGGGTTAAGTCAGACATTTCACCTTTCAAAAAAGTTACGCCGCCAAAAATTTTAACCGTTAAGCTAGCTGCTAGAGCATATTATATTATATGCTCTAGCAGCTATCTAGTATATAATATAGCCTTTATTCCGGAAAAATGTATTGTTTCCGCAAGACAAATGCCGGGTATGTGAGATACATCTAGTACGAAATAAACTTATTATATTGTATGCCCAGCAGTGCTATTCTGGAATCCAAAAAATTCCGTTCTGGTGTCTGGTAGTTGTGGCGACCTTGTGTGAACCAGCTGCCGATGTGGTCTGGGTCGACCTCCATTTGAAGCATTTCACGATGATACGAGGCTGGCCTTCACAATTAATGTACATTAGATAAACATTTCTGGAGTACTAAGAATAAATATTAAGGAGAATGTTTGTGAAACAAATTATAAAGTTACTTCTTGACATTAATAATTTTCTTAGTTTATAGAAGTATTTATATTATACGCGTGTTACGTGTACCTACTTGTGTTTTTCAAAACTAGTGTTTTCCCAGGTACTTTTATTGAAAGCCTTAACTTTAAACATGATTTATATGCTTTATTGTCTGAATCATACCAAACTAAGATGTGAATAATCTTCAAAGCTTGGGAATGTATTGTACCCTTGACCCTGTATACATTTTATCCATAAAATGTATACAGGGTTTATAGGGTCGGCATACCTCGTGAAAGTAGCAACGCTGAAAGAGTAACTTTTTTAAGCTTTTGTATGGATAAATACACGCTGGGGCGCTTGCACAATGCACAATTCAAATCACAAAAAAAAAAACTTTTTTTGTGCTGCTACCATCACGGTGAACTCTATATAGAGACACATACATGTATTTTGCACCCTGCATTTATTGTGCAATTCTTTAAGTAGCATTCATCTATTTACTGCATTTAAACCTGCCTCAACATAAAACAGAGAATTAGATATGTAAGTATTTTTACCGCTTGTAGTCCACACAAAATCCTTTATGAACATTTGTGGAAACGTAATGGATACGGCAGCTGTAAATTGTCGATCTGGTGACAGAAATCCGGAGTAATGTGTCGGCATACCTCGAGAATGCCGTGCTATATGCCAACACATTCTTGAATATTTTTGTCACGCACTATCGCACTATCAGCAAGGTTGCTGTGCTACTTTTTGCTTGATTTTTATAGATAATGTGGGGTATTTTAGGGCTGAAGGTTGGTTATTCTATTATGAGAAGATATTATAGTCTGAATAGAGGCGGGATTGCAGGTCTTCAAAATGTAGGACATTTAAGTAAAGCCTCAGTTGGGTTGGGTTGGGCCGAAAAACGACACCACTGGGCACTGACAGATTTACTAAATTAGGGGTGGAAAAGCTATGTCTTAATACATAATATTATTATGTATAGCATATTTCAGTTAAAAAATAAAGTTTCTAAGAAAAGTATCGTAGCTTTGAGTCTAAAATGATATTTTTAAATTTTTAATGAAACTTTGGTAAATATTTATGAAAAGCAAAGTCTCAGTTTGTTAGCGACTTTGGGTTCCTATAGCATTAAAGGAATTCGATGCCGCTCACGGCAGATTAACTAAATTAAGGGCGGAAAAGTAATGTCTATATTCTAATATGTACTTAACATCATCAGTAGCACATTTCAGTTGAAAAAGATCTAAAAAAAGTGTAGTCAGTGTATGACTCCAAAATAATACTTTTAAAGGGGTACAAACCTTTGTGGCATATCTAGGCCGCCGCCATCTTGGTTTTTTTTTTAAATTTTGAAAAAAAAAATGATGGTGGCGGCCTAGATATGCCAGGCTCCATACAAAAATGTTCGAACCCCTTTAACGAAGTTTGATAAATGCTAACTGCAAGTCACAATTTTCCCAACTCTTTCGTCAAGGCTTCATCTGAAACCTCCTATGGGTGAATAACCGTGGCACTCAGCATAATTTCGGACGGCGTATATCGTTAACAAAGGTTAGCGGCCTCTGATCTCTGTTCAATGTGAAAGCTCAGCACTGGCACTCCTCCAGAACGGGCCAAAGGAATGCAAATAATATATTAATATCGGTGACATTTTTTTTCACACTTAATCACTATCAAATTAAAGAGCAGCGAGAAATCTCCCGTGATTAATGTTGGTGAAAGCTTCGGATGCTTCGGTTATTTCTAGCCAGGAATGTGTGTTTGTAAACATGTTTGAAATGTTTTTATAAATATTCTGTAACATTTTAAAGAAACTATACATAGTCCACTCTCGGGGCACGTAGAAAAAAGTATGTTGACTCATCTTGTCTGTTTGAGGAATTTTGCTTTTGCGCTTTTGGGGTCGAGAGACCGAAAGGGTCCCATATTTTTGCTCCAAGACCGTACTGTTAGTGATGTAACTAAAATATTAAATACCCTTTGAGTTGCGGCTGGAATAAGAAAAAATATGATAAAGACAAGACTAAGTATTTCAATAAGCAAGTAGGCCTCAAGTCTTCAAATACAAACAAGGTGCACATTAAGGTTTCCAAAATAAGGAAGTTGCAACACCAATTATCTTGATCATGCATAATCCTGTGATAGCTCAGCTGAATTCTTCGCATTTTTAAGCTGATGTTGATTATGGTGATGAAAATAACTGTCGTCTGATATGATGCAGGTTGGAATGCGGCGCATACCTGGCCTGCTCGGAACTGGGTCGCCCGGCCACCGGCGACACGGAATGTGGGACTTTTTATTGGAATTATGTAATGCCACTTGGCCCATGATGGACAATCATGGTTGAAACTTGAGAGGTATGGAGGGCTATGATTGCTTATCATCAAGCAATCGCAGACGAACATTGATGTACCTGAGTATACTCGATTGCCATGCAATTTTCGTGTTGGCGCATTAAGGGGGCGACCAACCCAAAATTATCGATTTTATAATTAATTTTTATACTTGAAAATAAGTCCCGAATTGTTTCGTTTTCTAAAATTAGATACTACATTATATTTCCAAGAATTCGATCTGAGCAAAAACACGATATCTTAAAATTTTCTTGATAGAAAAAAATCACAAAGATGCATCTAATTTTCACGAATTTTTCATTTATTGCCATACCCGTGCATTGAACTAAGTTTTATCATTAAGAAATCGACCTAGCGGATTTTTAAAATGTTGTATATTTATCGAGTTATTGAGAAAAAACTAATTTGGCGATGAATCCGCGTCGTCCTTTTTCACCTGGCATATGAAAGACGGGCGTGAGTGTGAAGAAAGAAGGACGATGTTTGATTTTTTGGGTTAGTCGCCCTCTTAAAGGGTCACTCAAAATTTAGACTGCAACGCGACGCGTAGATGCATTTCTAAATGTGTATGGATTTGACAGATTATTTGCAAGACGTCTAACGCTCACGAAATCTGTCAATTCAGTACAAATTTAGAAATGCATCTACGCGTCGCGTTGCGGTCTGAATTGATTTGACCCATACTCGCACTTTGTACAGGCAAGGGCGTCGCCAAGGGGGGGCAGGGAGGGGCAGCTGCCCCCCCCTAGAGATTCTAAAAATGTTGCCAAATATAATGCAAACAACGACTACTATAATTTTAAAATCTGGTAATTTAAAAAAAATATGCTGTACGCTGTACACTTATATAAATTCAACTCCTTTTATTCTATTTTTGTAATAAATGTTATTATAACTTATTTATTTACAAGTTTTTATTGCATAGTCAAGAGCTCGTGCTCGTGTAGCTTTACACATTGGACTCTGTACTGTTTTCTCATTCATAGAGAAGGAGAAAAGTAGGTAAAGTCAACTGTCCCCCCCTGCGCCATCGGCTGGCGACGCCATTGTGTACAGGCCTTTATTATATTAATATATCTCTTATTTAATTATGTTGTAGAGGTACTAGATCAACAATGTAATATAATTTGGGCCGAAGCTTGACTGTATGATGATTTTGATTGAAATATGATAATCGTAGCGTTCGAACCCGCAGCCATCGAGTTTAGCGCCGACTTGTTAACTAATGAGCCACGGAGGTTTAATGACTTAATTGCAAGCAGAGTTGCATTTAATGACTTAGGAGACGACTAATATCACAGAATATATAATAGTACAAGCTAATAATATGCTAGTCAATACTTATACTTTACTTCTATTTGAAAACCAGCCCATATCATACTAATATTAGTAGTAAAGTGAAGGAATACAAGAATAGTTCTAGTTTTATTTTAATCGTATAATATTTGTCACCAAACTGTAATATTCGATTTTATTGCAACGATTTCACACCTAGCATAAATGTCGCTCGCAATAAAATCGCAATTTATTTAATCACTGACAACGAAATAAATATTTTAGAGTAGACAAATCATCAAAAAAACATAAAAACTTTAGACTGAAAAATAATGGATATCGGACTGCTAGCATTCAAATAAAGTTTTGTTCACACCTGTTAGCGACGAAATATTTTTGACTGGGACTTGAAATAACATAGAGACATCAAAATTTTCCTTGTGTAAATTTACTACACAAGGAAAATTTTGAAGTTACGAACGGTAAAGCTACGATTTGGTACAGTTCAGCAAAAACCATACTCCAAATTCGAATTCTTGCAACGAAAAGTTTTACCTGTTGCTTCTACTGGGATTGTATAATATTTTTTTTTATGAAATAAGGGGGCAAACGAGCAAACGGGGCACCTGCTGGAAAGCAACTTCCGCCGCTCATGGACACTCGCAACATCAGAAGAGCTGCAAGTGCGTTGCCTTTTAAGAGGGAATAGGGTAATAGGGGAGGGTAGGGAAGGGAAGGGAATAGGGTAGGGAAGGGAATAGGGTAGGGGATTGGGCCTCCGGTAAACTTACTCACTCGGCGAAACACAGCGCAAGCGCTGTTTTACGCCGGTTTTCTGTGAGAACGTGATATTTCTCCGGTCGAGCCGGCCCATTCGTGCCGAAGCATGGCTCTCCCACGTATAATGTATATGTATCACTATAATATTATTATAGTCAAAGGATGAAACGGTTTGAATGATCAGATAGTAAAATTTCAATTTACGAAAAAGCATCAAACACATGAATTCGAGTCAGCACACCAATTTAAACGTGAAATATGGCTAATTACTTTTTTCTATAATAAAAACGCCGTAAACTGATGCAATTTGTTTACGAAAATGAATTGAAATGTTTATAAACATACAGCATGTATCATGGTCTATATCGAGTTGGCGCCGGCTGAGGTATAACAAGGACCAAGGATATATAAATCTAGATGTTCCGTCAGGTGTGAGGACATATTTTTTATTTATTCGAGGTCGCTTTAAACTCGTTAAAACATTTAAAATGATACACACGTGGTTCGCTTGAACAGTTTTAGGAAACTAAAGCATGATTCATTACAGACATTATATTCATTTCACATTAACTCTGTTTTTTTTTATAAAGAATCAATAATTTAATTGCAAACACGCCATTGCGTCCATGAGATTTGACTCAAAGTTAGTTTGAAAAAGTTTGTAAAAAAATCATAATATTTAGTTTGGTTTGAAAAAATGCAAATTGAGACAAAATTCATAATCTATCATTAATATCATATTCTGTACCTCATTATTTTGATCATACCTTAGAAACTAAACATCTGAAAAACCCATCCAATTTTTATGAAACGGAAGTATCTGATTATAAGACTTACACTTTGCAGTTTACACCCAGTTAATGGAAAAAGTTCATCCGGTACTAAAATGTGTTACAGAAATAGCCCACTTACTGCTATTTCTTATAAAGCAGGAAATGCTTTGATTTGTTACAGCGTTGACTTTTATTCGTGTCGTGGTTTGGACAGACACTTTGTGTTAATTTCTAGCGTTCAGTAGAATGATGTTGATGATGTGCCGCATCTAGTATCCCTTTAATTAAGCAAATAAATGTCTAGATATAGAAAAATCTCGAATTTTAATGATCACTGCCTACGATTAATCAAATATCTTAATATTTTTTAATAATTGTGAGTCTTTAGCGAGGTAATTACGGAGATAACCTTAAAGTACGTCAACCAATTAATGAGAATAGTATTTTTTTATTTGTAGCATTCGTATTTTGTAACTTCATAAGAAAACACTCCTCAAGGATTAATACAATTTGAGGATTACTCATTTATGAGTGAAGACATTGAAAATAAAATACAACAAGAGTAATAATATACATGTAACTAGTTTATACATGGGAGAGCCATGCTTCGGCACGAATGGGCCGGCTTGACCGGAGGAATACCACGTTCTCACAGAAAACCGTCGTGAAACAGCGCTTGCGCTGTGTTTCGCCGAGTGAGTGAGTTTACCGGAGGCCCAATCCCCTACCCTATTCCCTTCCCTACCCTCCCCTATTCCCTTCCCTTCCCATCCTTACTCTCCCCTATTACCCTATTCCCTCTTAAAAGGCCGGCAACGCACCTGCAGCTCTTCTGATGCTGCGAGTGTCCATGGGCGACGGAAGTTGCTTTCCATCAGGTGACCCGTTTGCTCGTTTGCCCCCTTATTTCATTAGAAAAAAAAGAAAAAAAAGAAGTTTTTCTTGGTCGTGTCGTAGTGCGGTTGGTTTTAAATATAATCTGAAAATTGTTAACATCGTTAACATGTTAGACTGGTTTTTAAACCAATTGAAGCTGCAAGTAAGCAATAACGTTATTTAGAGGTCCGTATTCCGTACCCAATGGATACGACCCTTTTACTAGGACTTCGATGTCTCTTCGTTTTAATAATAGTTAATATTAAAATATAATAAATAATTAACGGCGACTGCCATATAAAAGACACAACTTTTCCCAACTTTTTCTCTAATGGTACGGAACCCTTCGAACGAGTCCAACTGCAGGCGTAGCATGGTCACCTTAGAAACGGTTTCTTTCTACGAAGAATAGACAAAGTGACAGTTAGACAAGGCAAAGTGACAGTTAGACAATGGAAATCCGCCATTTTGTGGATAAAATCTGTCAAAATGTCGATACTTTCCCATGTCTACTGGTCCAACCACTTGGCCGATCTTTTTATTCGCTACACGTTTGAATGGCGTGTAAACTTTAATACAAAGGTTGTACTTGTTTCAAAATTAGGCGATTCGTATCCTGTCTCGGGAAACGGATGTATCAAAATTGATGCAATTGAAGTTTCTATCTTTTTTGATCAGGGATGCTTTGCAAGGCACCATTTTACCTATCCCAAAAATGTGCACGATGCCGTTGAAGAAGTTTTCATTTAAAAAATTACGCCTGTATACAATCTCTCTGTCTAATATATAATCTAATATATAAAATTCACGTGTCACAGTGTTTGTGCGAGTACTCCTCCAAAACAGCTCAACCGATTTTAATTGAATTTTGTATGTACATTAGTTAGGCCTGATAATAGGTTTTTATCTACTTTTTATTTTGATACTAGAAATAATTTATATGGCGAAATAACGTTCGCCGGGTCAGCTAGTAGAATTTATAAGTCACCTCGTTCGCGATTTCTATATCGGTATATAGGTTATTACATAACGTTGATAAAAATAATGAATGTGTCTGTATGATTCGCAAAACATTGTCCTAGATCCATTTTGATGTTAATTTGGAAAGATTTACGAGTACAATCTTCATTTACCCGGTTGTTTTATGAGTTGGTTAAAAATATTGTAATCGTGACCTTATTATTTATAAAAAAGTTATAGAACAAAAATAAAAATATTTATAGATCGAGGACATCAAAATTCTTATTTCAGAGGTTGTTTTTTTATAAAAAATAGAATTAAATAACTTTTATTTTGTTTTGTTTTTTTGTTATACTTAAATAAAACACATTTATTTTTATTTCTGATATTCTTAAATGGTAACACATATTGTGTAATATTAGTAAAGTGTGTGAAAGACCGCAATTTGTGTAAGGTTTCGTAGATAGCCGATTGCCGACGATACAAAAATATTATGATTTATTCAGTGTTCACAAATTTTCATTTTATCTTATATCTTTAAACGAGCAATTCTTATATATATATATATATATATATATATATATATATATATATATATATATATATATATATATATATATATATATATATATATATATATATATATATATATATATATATATATATAATTGGAATCCCGGAATCGGCTCCAACGATGTTCATGAAATTTAGTATATAGGGGGTTTTGGGGGCGATAAATCGATCTAGCTAGGAATCATTTTCAGAAAATGTCTTTTTATTCGTGTTTTATCGATAATCGATAAACTGAAAAATATGACTCTTCCTGACATCTATTGGCGAATAATAATATTATTTCGTGAGCAGTTAATTGTTTTAACGACTAGCAAATGGCGTTATTAAGTAACACGAAGTCAATGAGTGTTTTTGCTATACCGAGCAAAGCTCGGTCATCCAGGTACTGAACTCATTATGCGAAGATCTTGCATAACATTTGCATGATAAATTAAGGTGTCAAAATTGTAGACCGTCTGAATTGTGCCAATTTTCCCACCGAGTTTATTTTCTTTTCTTATTTTTTCAATGGCAACATCCATCAGATAATATGTATAGAGTTTTTTGCAGTTTAAATTAATGTTTGCTATTTATTATCACAACAATGCTTCACAATTTATGTTGGTAATACGTATTTGTGAAATGTCCTGAAAAAAAAAGCTTTTATAGTATAATGGCATTATCCAATCTAGCGGCTAGATTTAAGGAAGGTAAGAAAGGGTATGGTTATTTCCGTACACAATAAATCAATACTTCCAAACTAATATTATAAATGCGAAAGTGTTTGTCTGTCTGTCTGTTACCGCTGAACCGATTTTGCTGAAATTTGGCATGGAGATACCTTGAGTCCCGGGAAAGGACATAGGATACTTTTTATCTCGGAAAAATGTACGGTTTCCGCGCGATAAACAAAATTTGGCGCAATGGAGTTGCGGGCATCATCTAGTAATAAATATAAATGGCCGACTCCGTACTCTACCTTCTGAATGATTCCACTTTTCACCTCTTTATTTTCTTGTTTTACTACTTACATCAATATTTTTAAATCAATTTGCACAGGTCCAGACTAAGCTGAAGTCTCTGTTATAACTTATATTGGTATCTCGTTGATTATATGAAGGACATTATATTTATATACACATGTATATGTGTATTGTGTATACTTATTTAATCCAGGATTCATTTTAACCCATATCTACTAAGGGCTCTTTCTAGCTGCATTCCAATACTGCAGAGTTGCGTATAAACTAATTTGATTGTCACGTGATTCATGACAATTTCCCTGAGCAATTTCCAAACTTCAAAGGAGCCAGACAAGATAAATGATCACCTCGCAGAGTCGTCAAATGTCAACGTGCATTCCCGCGCATACGTGCACTTTCAGGTATGACAGTAGACGTATAAATACTAGACGTTGCTTTTCGATTATCCCTCGGGAAAGTTCTGGTTTATGTCTTTTTCCGGGACTCATGATAATATATCTCCATACCTATCAAATTTGTCTCAGCGGATTAAGCGTGAAGTGATAACAGATAAGAGACAAGAAATTAAGGCGACGCCTTGATAATTTGGCGGTAGCGATATCGATTTTTCTCAGCAATGACTTAAGCTAAGAAATTAAAGCTCATTGTCAGTATTCATCCTGTTTTTGTCTTTGAATCACCCATAGCATAACACGATTGGTCAACTTTTATAACACAGAATAATCAATCAAAAAGACCTCTGTAAAAAAAGGGATTTCTATTTTGCCAACAGAGAAGAGTGATTTAAGCTTCCAAAATTTGTACATAAATTGGTTCAAGCATACACTTTAATTTGCCCATAGCTTATATGAAGTGTATTTATGGTTTTTAAATTACGCGACAAAAATCATTTTGTCAATTACACCCTTTCCATTTTTTGCTGCTCCATTGCTTGTTTTCTATGAGAGGCCGGCCCGGCCTCAAATACATGCAAACTGATAACGTACCTTTCTTTCTATAAAATTAAACCAAATACAAGTTATTTTTATTGTTATCTAGACGTCTCAAAAGTCTATGCTGTGACCGACATTCCGTCTTTAATGGTAATGTGAATTTCGTTTCCGTGAATACTACAAGTTGCATCGAGTATCAGACACCTTTCGACCGTACACAGCTATCATGACGTTTCTGCAAGCTCGTCATCATGCTCAAGCACCTAGATTTCTAGGGGAAGTAAGTTTTAAGGACTTTAGCTCAGAAAAGCTATAGTCTCTAGACTCTTCTACTCATTATTAAAATCCTTCATTTTTAAATGTTTGACTACTGTCTTTCGGAAAACAAACATTTCTTTGCAGATAATGGATAATATTACCTATTTCTGCGCATACTTCGGTGCATATGGCACTCCGATGATGTCATGAACAAAATAGTCGTTGTGAAGTTCAGCAGGGTATATCTGTCGGCTGAATCAGAATGCAAGCATGCTGCATGCACTATGTTTAGCCGGGATGCCCATTGTCGAGATCTGGGGTACAGGCTATTCGCGTTGGGAACACTGAGTCACGCGTACATAGCGTAAGTATTAACTAGATGATTTATCGCGCAGGAACCGTACAGTTTCGGGATAAAAAGTATCCTATGTCCTTTCCCGGAATACAAAGTATACCTACCATACCAAAGACAGTTAATACCGTTGCGTCGAAATTCAAGCGGGAACCGTACATTTTCCGGGTTAAAAGGTATCCTATGTCCTTACCAAATTTCAGCACAATCGATTCACCGGTTTGGGCGTGAAGAGGTAACAGATAGACACACATATTCGAATTTATATGACGGGCGCAACACTTCGGATATTTTTGGGATTATTTACTGTAGGTGCTGTACGTGCTTTCCGTAATGTTCCCCTATTATAATCATCAATTGATTAGTCTGTTTACACTTTATTCAAACGTAACAAAAGTAATTACAATAAATTAAGTCTAAACGATGTATTGCACCTAGGGTTGCCAGGTCGCTTAACCGAAAAGCCGGATAAAGCAGCCAGCTTGGCCGGACATTTCCCGCTATCGAGTACTTAGAATCAAACTCTTACTGCCGCACTCAGAGTGGAACATCAATTACTTAATTGTAATTAATTCAAAATTTTGATATAAGCTCCATACATTATCTAAACTCTTAATTAAATTGAAGGTTAATCATAATTAAATGTCTCTGAGTACGGCGGTCAGTGTAGGAATACGTTCGTAATTTTCTTTTTTATTAAACATTTTTTACATTTTATTAGGTGTAAAACCTTCTAAAATTATTAGATTTTCATATAAAATTATTGATTCAAAGCTCTACAAAAGCCGGACTCCTCTTAATTTTGGCCGGACACGCAATCAAAAAGCCTGTCTGTGTTCGGCTTTATCCAGACGCCTGGCAACCCTAATTGCGCCATATTTAAGTAGATATCCAAACAGCCAACAGGTAAATTTGTCTAAATATACGTCATTGTTTTCACAACCAATACGGTCGAGTAGAGGGTGTATAGAGGATGAAACGGACATTTCAATGACAATGTTTGCACCTTAGGGTCAATTCAGACCGCAACGTGACGCGTAGATATGCATTTCTAAAGTACTGAATTCGTGAGACAGATTTCGTGAGCTTGAGACGTCTCGCAAATCTGTCAAATCCATACACATTTTAAAATGCATCTACGCGTCGCGTTGTGGTCTGAATTGACCCTTTGGGTCAGCGCAGACAGAGAGGAATAATCCTCGCGCGGTCTCGGGCATGCACTTGAAAATAAACTTTAAAATTAATAAACTTTAAAGTTGCAATATCTTAAATTGGTAAAACTTTGGCAGCTCATATCTTTGAAATGTGACACTTTACGTGGTTTTGTCCAAAATTATTTTTTGTTTGTATTAATGTTAGCTATCCATTTTTGAAAAAAAAAATCGTGAACACGAAAAAAAACAATAGCGGACAGTAAGTCAGCCAAAATCTTCATACCCCTTTGTAACATTAACAAAAGAATATAATAAATATTTATAAAAAACACTTGAGTGGCTGATATTAATTTTAATGTCCAGTTATAAACCAAAACCTTGAAACAGATAAAAGTTAGATAATATCTTTGAATTTTTAAAAGACTGACCTACATAATCATAAATTTTAATATACATATCAGAGATTTGTGTGTCTGGCTTTTTTCTTCAAAGGCGGAAATTAAAAACATTCAAAGGTTAGAGAATAACGGCGCACAGAAATTATTAACATCGATAAAATATTGCTTTCAAAAATAGAATCTATTTCGATTTTCGAACATAAGATGCGTTGTTACTACAGCCAAATTATCAAGGCGTCGCCTTTAACAGCGAACAGTTAAGTGGGCGATCTAGTAAAAGCACGTTTCTTTCTTTGCACTCGTGCTCTTCACTCATAAATGCCCATAATATGTGAGACAAGACGATAACTTTTAAGTTTTTTAAAGAAAATCTCGTAAAATATGTAATTAATCAATATTATATTATTACTAGCTGTTGCCCACGACTTCGTCCGCGTCAACATAGTATAATAACAAAGATGGATAGTCCGCTAACAAATATGAAAAAAGTAAACTATAACCTCCTCCTTTTTGGAAGTCGGTTAAAAAGTAGCCTAAGTTACACCTTACTATATCAGTTATCTACCAAAAAAAAGTCCCGACAAAATAGCTCCAGCCGTTTCAGAGATTAGCTGGAACAAACAGACAGACAGACAGACATAAAGACAAAAATTGTAAAAAATGTTATTTTGGTGTCTGTACCGTCTAAATATTCATATGCAAGTAGTAAAAACGGTTCTTTCAATATTACAAACAGACACTCCAATTTTATTTATATTATGTATGTATAGATTTGTTACGAAATCCATCCTCGGTAATTTTTATCATGTATTAAAATAATGATACGGTTGAAATTATATACTAAGTATAATATATACCTACGATCTATACTTTATTTTTTATTCTATTAAAGAACTATAAAGTCTGTCGTACATTGCAAAGTTGAAAATAATGTTTGGTTTTATTCACAGATTTCAGAAGTAATTATTATTGCCATTAAACCAAACATAACACATCATTATTAACTCAAGTGTCTAAACACACTAGGACGAAAAAACGCGGCCGAAGTTCAGCATGATTACGCCTGCAATGTATTTTAAATTACCGATGACACACCATGCCGAAATTATAGTCTGTCAGTGAAGAAATTAAAAAGTGGCAACATCGTAGCGTCATCCCTTTTTTCTTAGATTGATTTGACAGACTATACGTCGCTACTCGCGTATAATATAGGTATTATGTGCGTAGCGCATTGCTGACGTAAACATGCCGAGCTTCGCCCGCGTATTTTAGGCCTAGTGTGTTTAGACACTAAGGCTGTTGGTCGATCATTAACTTCTGTCGAAGTAATTAATTGCCATAAACATAATTAAAAAAACTGACTGATGACAGCCGGCAATTACAGCGCGGGAAAAGCATTAGTTTCCCGCCAGTTCAAGGTGAAAGGACTTCACCCCCGGCGGATTCTATTTTTGAATTCGGCAAATTCAGCCAAGAATCCGGCGAATTTAAGAGGATTCCACACCGCCATTTTTTCCATACAAACGTTGTCCCCTGTTTCCTCCCTGGATAATGCTAGTAGAGTTATAATTTTTTTCCTGAATATCTACGGCCACTAATACAATGTCCCTATGTTTTCTTTTTTTTCATAATTTAATTATTAAATAAGATATGAACGTTCAAAAACCCAAAAAAATGGCCAGATTTTCCACTGTGTTCAAACGTCCAGAAAACAGATTTGGATAGATTATACAAAAAAAGCAAAACATAGGAACACAGCTCAAGCCTTTTTTTAATCTTTAATGAAAAAAGTACTTAAATCGGTTAAGTTTTGGAGAAGGAATCAGGGGACAACGAATCGATGATTTTCTGGATTTTCTGCAGTTGTCTCTATCGCGTTCTGCGGTATAGGCTTAAGGTAAGGGAGACAGCTATAGATATTACACGTACTTTTTTTTCATTTCTCTAGCCGCTGTGGTATCCTCTTAAGGAGGTGTGACTCAGGCGCGCGCGTGCCAGACGCCATTTTCATTTCCGAACCACTTTTAACAAAATTTGTTAAAAGTGGTTCGGAAATGAAAATGAAAATATTATTTTTAATGACATCGTTATTTAATAACGATGTCATTAAAAATAATATTATACTTAAGATATGTGAAATCATCAGATTGTGTGTAAATAAGTGACAATTAATAATTCTAAAATTACATAGTTTCTGTACCGTTTTTTTTGCAATCGCGTAAACGTTTCAAAGGAGTTACATCTTAAAATAAAAGCCTGGTAGTTAATTTAAATGATTAGCTCTTTGTATATATTCATAGAAGGTTCCGAACAAAAAAATTTATGAGAGAGGTTTTGGATTCGAAGTGCAAAAGCATTTATAGACGTATAATATAATAGACATTCCATGTCGAATTCGATGGCTCTTCCGAGTTAGCGTAGAACTCATTAACGTACAAATGTGATGTCAACGTTGCGCTTTTAATTTTTTTGCGCTCTGGATAGTAACTGTCTGCACAGAACTTAAAGTAAAACAATAAAAATATAATATAAAGCATAGGAATTTATTGGTAGCACTAACATTTCGGTCTCTAAAGAGACCCATTCACAGGACACGGCAGGACGTGCCGTGCAGTCCTGCCGTGAATGGGCCCTTTAAGGGCCTGTTTCACCACGATCTGATCTGAGTACCGAATAGGCTATTCAAAACTTTTTGGCAGATTCTCCATACTTCATCTGTCAAGTTAAGCGGTGAATAGCCTATTCGGCACTTATCAGGAAGTGGTGAAGGTTATAAGTATAAGTATTATGTTTTGTGACTACTTTTTTATCTTTCTTACCTTTTCTACCTCTCGTTCAATCCCCTTACATACATAAATTATTACAACCCATGACTCATGAGTCATGACTCGTCATGCAATTTTTGACCGACAGATTCGATGCAATCCTTTGCTTTCTGCATTGTAAACTGGTCTTTTAGCCAAGACGTTTTCTTTGATATTGACATAAGCGTTCCATAATAATATGAAGTTGACTTTCGACTCGTGTAATGTGAATTCCATACATTTTGATCGGCAATTCTATAAAGTAACGATAAAGAGAAGGTCTTAGCTAAAGGGCCTGTTTATTCTGCCAACACGTGGGGCAATATAAACAAATGCCTACTGAGAAGTCGCAGCTGGATGCTGTCCAACATATTATGATCTAATGACAAACATATGGCCATAGAATAGTTAGAGACCAAGGATTAACATAGCACATTTATTATTAGCTTTATATAGTTTCAATTCATTTAGATCTAAATCCATACTAATATTATAAATGCGAAAGTGTGTCGGCCTGTCTGACTGTCTGTTAAATAAATGTACCATTTTTGATAAAATTTATGACTACACAACATTGAATAAAGAGAAAGGACATAGATTACTTTCCAGTGTACTCCCGCGCGATAAACTAATTTTTGCGCAACGAAGTTGCGAGCATCAATTACTAGTCTAAAGGCTCTCTAAAGGCTGCGTTTCCACCAGACATGTGTTGCGAACAATGTGTTTTCAAGATCCAATAGCATCGCCGTGCTGAGCGATGTCACGGCAAGGTCACGTCAATGAAGCGATTCTATTGGTTCTCAAAAACACATACCTCGCAACACATCAGTCTCTGGTGGAAACGTAGTCTTTGTGTTAACATAATTTAAATATTATGTTTTATTAAGTATATTTTATTAAACACTGCCTGACGAACGCGGTTAATAAGTGTCATCTAAATTGGTAGCATTATAGCCGCCCAATATAGCGCTTAACGCTTATTCTATCGTAATTAGATGACAGAAATCGGTCCTCTGCTTTGTGTGAATATTGCCAAGTTAGTATAAAGTTGGTCCCGGTAGATTTGGCATCTATTTAGTGCCAAGAAATGATCTCTAACCTAAATTATATTATTTAAAAGATAATATTAAATATTTAAGCGCGAAACAAAACCGAGTTTATGTACGTCTCTCAAACCACCTAGTATGAAATAGTCTTTGATATCTTTTTGCATATAAATAAATATAAGTTACTAAAACCGATTTTAATGCAGTTTTTAACCCGCGATCACTCGCGCTATGAGCATTTTGCTCACAGTAAATTTAAAACATGGGCCATTTTGTCATAACAATTATGTGTATGGCCATCGTTTCCTCAGTAGCTAGCTAAGTATTGTTTCGTCTCCCACCCCTGGATACAGATAACTTCTCGCCAGGGTGCACTTTTGAAGACGAATGCAAGAGGAATTTTCGTAAAGGCGATTTTTATTAAATTCTTATAAAAGAAATTCTTTTAATCGTTTTTTAAGATTTAAATGATAAAATCTCAAAAACTATTTAAATAAAGAATATTATTTTGAGAAAGACGTTAGATAATACGAAATTATTTGTACAAACTACAAAACTATTTATCAGCAGATTAGTTCCCCGGGACTAAATATATTTTAGTTAATTTTAGTAGTGACTAAATAGTGCTAATAACGTTAAGGTAATTAGTGAGTACGTCAAGCCGTAACTCGGTGCAGAGACCTCCCACTACATCACATGATTCAAGCGTTTTAATGTAAAGGAACATGTTCATGATATTCTTCCTACTCCTGTTTTCTTCTAACTAATTTCGTTGTAAGGCAGCTTTAGTATGTGACTCGGCCTCCCTGAGATCAAAGGATTTTCGTGGTTAGATACCGCTATCGATCCTGGTGACACGGGAAATACTGTGGTGGGTAGTGGTGGCTGGTGGGCCATTATAAATAGGGATATTATTAAATGCACATCAGAATATTTTTTCAGCACACTACCTTAACTCCGCTAATTAACTGAATGCATACCAGAAAAACTAATGCTGATCAAAAAAAACAATTGATTAACTGAACATGTCCTTCAAAAAAAACTTAAACATCATACAAAACGAGACGACCTTTATAACCGAATTCACACCAAAAATATAGTTCATACATCGGATTTATTATTTGTAAAACTAAAATTTAAATTGTTTATCAAAAATACTAACTTGCACTCTAAATTGGACAATCTTACAACGGAATTTCTAAAAACGATATCGAAAGGTGCACCACATTAAAATCAATTTCTATTATCAAAACAAGTCTACAAATAGACAAATCTGCAACTAAAATATTTTTAACCTAACTTTATTTTCTTTTTGTTTCTCTGTCTTACTGAAAACATGTTGAGGCCTCCTCATCTAACGCTGCACTCACAGTTGCGCTCGCTCTTTACTCTTTAGCGACCACAGATATATCTTGATCTATTTCTGTGTTAGCGACAAAGATTTTTGGTGATTATGATGAGATATGGTGAAAGATTTTATCATTCCAAAACTATATAATTCAAGGTTTCTTGATAAAAATTAAAAATTAAGAAAAAATATCAAAATTCACTACTGTATTGTATGTGTATGGGTTAATAAATTTATTAATGATTCTTAAATAATTAATAGCAATGTTGGCCCAATACGACTTGATTGGGTTAGGTTAGGCGGGATCGTAGCGCAGCGTAGCTCCCGCCTTAGCCATCGTGGTTATTTTTTGTGAACCACCCAGAAGTAGGAGCCCCGCGTAGCGGGGCTCCGTCCACTCATAATTGAAGCCAGTTGTTTTTTTCTTTTTTTTCTTTAGTAGCTTGTCAACCCCTAGAATGCAATTCCTAAGCGGTAAGGAACCCTTTGTGCGCGAATCCGACTCGCTCTTTGCCGATTGTTTATTATTATTGTTTATAAACTGAGTTACCATTCACTATGCCAAAGTTCAGTCCATGTTAAATTAGCACTTGATGATTTTTATGTGTTCTTAATTATATGAAAAAAACAGATTAAATTGGGTTTTATTTAGAATAAATGATGTTCCTAAAAGCAATTTAGGTGATGGTTTTCCTTTAAAAAGTTGTAGTATGTTTGTTGAACTAAGGAATTGTAAGATATACTATTTTAATAATAGTTATTCTTTCAGTAAAACAGTTTCGCAAATAACTTTAAATAGTATGCTGAATTCGCATTATTTAGTGAATTTTTGGTGAAACTTTCAAATATTTTGATCGAGAAAATGGAATATACAGATATTGATTTTAAATACATGCCTTATAAATATAGTCATGTTCATGAAGATTTGTTTGACATGAGGTGTACACTGTGTATAATAGTTTGTATAATAGTGTACGAAAAATACGAAAAAATACCCTGCAATATTTTTTCCTATCAGTTTATTGTCCAACTGAAGGAACCCCCAGCCACGAGCGCCAAGCACACCGATCTTGGAAAGCAATATTTCTTACTGGATGATTCCGTTCCACCAAAACTCGTTTATCGCGCGGGAAACTTTCGGGTGTGTGAAAGTAGCAGTGCTGATAAAGCATTTTTTTACATTTGTGTGGACAGGCGCTCCAGCGTCATAAACTTTCAAAAGTTTAAAAAGTTACTGTTTCAGCGCTGCTACTTCCACAGCGAACTCTATAATAGGTCATACACACCCTAAAGTTTAATCACTTAGTTTTGTTACACCCTGTATAGTGTATGTTCACTTGATGAGTATTGAGTAACGATTGTGTTGCTAGTTACCCGGTTTTCTATCCACCGGGTTACTTCCGAAAAAGGACATAGGATAATTTGTGAGTTGTGACAAAATTCGTAGATTCCACGCATAAAAGAATTATACGTTATACGTGGGGGAGCCATGTGGCACGAATGGGCTGGCTCGACCGGAGAAATACCACGTTCTCACAGAAAACCAGCGTGAAATAGCGCTTGCGCTGTGTTTCGCCGAGTGAGTGAGTTTACCGGAGGCCCAATCCCCTACCCTATTCCCTTCCCTACCCTCCCCTATTCCCTTCCCTTTCCATCCATACCCTCCCCTATTACCCTATTCCCTCTTAAAAGGCCAGTAACGCACCTGCAGCTCTTCTGATGCTGCGAGTGTCCATGGGCGACGGATGTTGCTTTCCAACAGGTGACCCGTTTGCTCGTTTGTCCCCTTATTTCTATCTAGGATATAATTAAAACTTTCTCCTTTCTTTCACATACAGTATGCAAGGCCTCTTATACGCCACGTAAGGGATCGCCTACAGGCCATTGAAAAAATTGGCAGATACATTCGCACGTTGGGTACAGAAATAGACGCTATTGCTGAGAAAACAGGTGTTTTTCTGATGTATATTTTTGGACCGTATGTTTCCATTGTTTTCACGTATTGCGTAGTATTTTTTAAGGTTTCGGTAAAGGAACATTAGGAATGTTTGTAAAGACAAATGGATAAAAATCAAAGTTGTTTCTTATCTGTCAGTTACCACAATATGATCTAAAGTTTAAGTTAGTTTGTAGAGTAAATGTTCTGACAGAGCATTTTGTCCATGTGTATTCGACAATCTCAACAGCGAAGCTAGAATTTAAAACTGCAAAGGAGCTCCCTCACCGGGAGCATTTGCTTGCAGTATAACGTTACAGAGTCGAGCATTGAAATGCGCACCTTGTAATAATACAAAACCGAGCATTACAATGCGCACCTTGTAACGATACAGTGTGTAATACCTTGATACAACTCGTAACATCAACTAGCTATATGGAATGCTCAAAGTCGAATGATACATTACATGCGAATGCTCGTCAGTCAGGGGGGTAGTATTGTAATGTAATGCTCAATGTCGAATCTTTAATGTTACATTACACGTGTAATGTAATTCTCAAAATGAATCTATAATGTTACATTACAAGTGAATGCTCGCGGTGAGGAAGCATCTTAAGTATTTGAAATAACACGTGACGTAGCGCTTGCGATAGCTTACCAAAAAATCATAATTTTGTTTTTATATCGTGTTTTTAAAGGCTTAGGCGTATAAGCACAGAATAGATAATAGTACAAGTATTAGTAGCGCTGTTTAGCATTTTCTATCACTCTTTAGTTAGCAGCAACATCTACCTGCCTGTGTGAATGGAGACGGGGCCACGCATTCTTCTCATCAATGATGCCCAGTCTATTCTGCGCGCACCTAAATACGTTACCACCTAAACACGTACTAAGCACTTTATTTACATCACCCTAACTAATTTTACTGCGTCTATTATTGAGATTTATACGCGGCTGGGCTAGATTCCTGGCTGACAGGTGCTGTAGTGGCTTAGTTACTATTATAGCATCTGTCAGATAGTATAATGTATAATTTAGTGCTTTGTTCTGCGGTTACGTTTGCGTGAATTCCTGCCATATAAACTTTGATTCCCTATTAACCCTATACTCTCTATATTTGACTAGCCCTATACTATCAGAAATACACATGTTGTCTCGGCAATAGCGTATATTAAAGTAATATATATATATATATATATATATATATATATAAACTCAAAGGTGACTGACTGACATGGTGATCTATCAACGCACAGTCCAAACCACTGGACCGATCGGGCTGAAATTTGGCATGCAGGTAGATGATATTATGACGTAGGCATCCGCTAAGAAAGGATTTTGATCAATTCCACCTCCAAGGCGTTAAAATAGGGGATGAAAGTTTGTATATAATAATTCTTCTTAACGTGAGCGAAGCCGCGGACAAAAGCTCGTTTAAGTAATATAAGTGTACTAAATAATCTTATAACTCTATATTGTTTTAGCTGTTCTTTGATCCACCTATGGCTGGTTAGGGTTTTGTAGTTAATCAAGTTTTATCGATTACAAAACCCTAACCAGCAGATTTTTTGTATATTGCTAGGTTAATAGTTATACAATTTAAGAGTAACATTGTCCTACAAATAGAACAATCCATATTTAAGGACCATCAAATCAAAGTATGAAATCCTTTCTACTCTGTTAGCTACCACTTTCGTAAACCTAAGAAATCATTACCACTTTCGAGATTTTTCGCAAATAAAAATGTTATTCGTCTTAACAAAATGAAACTACTCACAAAAAATTAGCTTGATAGTAATAAAAAAAATTGTTCTAGGGAACCCTGACTATAATGTTTCCTACGCCGCGCCTAGCCGGTTTCGGTGACGGTGGTAAGTTCCATTGAGAACAAACCAGTCATGCAGGAATGACCTTATATTGCCTTAATGTGGTGGAGTGCACAAGAGCAGGCTCCCTTTTTTGCTCTCATGACCCAATGAGAAAGACGACTGACGCGACTGGCGAGAGATCAGGTGCAGGACTTTTAACATGCCCATCCGACGCATGGGATCATCTTACTTCCCGGAAAATCGGCTTTTTACTGCATGCATCCACGCATGGATCATCTTCCTTGTCAGTTGTCAGACAATCAGATATGAGATGATCAGCCTGTGTTGTCCTTGAAAGCGAAATTTTTCCATAGAGGGAATAGAACCCATGACTTCGTAGTCACGCGCTAAGCCACTGGACCACGGAGTACTCGTTATGGTAGTCTGGCGGTTAGCCAGGTCATTGTCAGGGTTACTGACCTGTTATATTTAGATCGTTAATTAGTCATCAAACTATTCATAAATTAATTACGTATGATGTACATGACGTTAATATCGGGATCAATATCCTATGTTTGTGTCGTGGACAATGGACATCTATACTATTATTATAAATGAGCGCAATGAGCGCGGCTCTTGACTCGGATGTCGTGGATTCGATTTCCGCGTTGGATACATGTTATTTCCAAGTTTAGTTAGGACAATGCAGGCTGATCACATGATTGTCTGACAAGTGAGATGATCCATGTACAACAATACAAGCTCGGGATCAATGGCTGCAACAATACAAGCTCGCGATCAATGGTGGCAAAAACGGAAGACCCGATTGACTAATAGAGATATCTATGGTAATGATGACAAAACGCCAATATACATTAACGAAGCTATAACAAAATCTACCAGGACGCTCTTTTGGGAAACGAAGAATGAACTTAAACATCATCTCTATAAGTATGTATGGATCCAGAATAGTAACATACTATTAAAAGAAAATGACAACGGCAAAATTATTCGAGTAAGAAATGAAAATGACATTAAGCTACTATCACAAAGCAAAGATAACAATCCTTCGAAATCATCTAAGCAATAGTACTTAACTCTTAAGATTCAGATTAATACAAGTGACTTCCAAAGCCGTAACATTCGATACATTAGATGTAGAATCGGATTTATCCGATGTACAATACAATAAATATGAAGACATAAATAGTCTTTTTATTTTAAGAAAGTGAAGGCTCATACAATAAAAAATTATATAGATAAATTAGATGATAAGAAAGCGTCTGGGATTGATAGGATAAGAGTAAAAGATATAAAACAGATGAAAAAAGAAATAAGTATTGTATTAGCTAAATTTATAAATATGTGTGTTAAAAAAGGAGTATATCCGAATCTGTTGAAAAAATCTATAATCCGTCCTATTTATAAGCAGGGGAGTCATCTAGACTACAGTAATTATAGGCCAATTGCAATATTATCGGTTATCAATAAGATAGTAGAAAAGGTTATCGTATGTCAGGTAAGCCAGTATTTGGAGCAACACAAAATAATATCAGACGCGCAGCACGGGTTTCGGCGTGGGCGCAGCACCGCCACAGCCCTAGCGGAATTCACCGACTTTATCAACGACAGTCTCAACGAAGGTAAATTTGTAGGTGCTTTATTTATTGATTTTAAGAAGGCTTTCGACACCCTGGATCATAACGTTCTACTACGAGCAATGGATGAATGTGGTATCAGAGGTCCTGTCAATAAGTGGTTTAAGTGCAACCTAGAAGACCACACTCTTCGCACTCGGATAGACGAAGAGACTGGAGATGAGGTAAGCATAACAGATGGTGTCCCCACTGGCTCAGTATAGACATGAGGTACACAACTGGACCATAGGGTCCAGTTGGGTACCATGCATGTAAATCTATACATATAATAAAACTGTAGAAATGACAATTCTGTACATTAAAGATATCCAAAAAATAATAAGCGGGGACTGTTACTACATCGCTATGGAAGCCAAAACTGTGGTTAGTTTTTTGTCTGTCTGTCTGTCTGTCTGTCTGTCTGTCTGTATGTTTGTTCCAGCATCACACGAAAACTACTGATCCGATTTGAATGCGGTTTTCGCAGATATATTTGTCTTCTTCCATCTTAACATCTGGTGTACAAAAATTTTTCCCCCCACCTCTCTAAGGGGTCAAAAGAGGGGGTAAGATTTTGTACCAAACTTTTTTCGTTAACACGAAAACTACTGATCCGATTTGAGTACGGTTTCCGCAGATATATTTATCTTCTTCCAACTTAACATCTGGTGTACAAATTTTTCCCCCCTCACCCCTCTAAGGGGACCAAAGAGGGGGTCAAATTTTGTATCAAACTTTTTTCTTCAATAGACTAACTTCATATTATTAACTATATTTTCCAATTTAACATCTGGTGTATAAAATTTTTCCCCCACCCCTTTATGGGCGCCGAAGAGGGGGTCAGATATTGTATCAAACTTTTTTTTTAACATAAAAACTACTGATCTGATTTGAATATGGTTTTCGCAGATATATTTGTCTTCTTCCAACTTCATATCTGGTGTATAAAATCCCCCCCCCCCCCCCCCCCCCCCCACCCCTCAAAGGGGACTAAAGAGGGGGCAGATTTGGTATCAAACTTTTTTCTTTAATAAAGTTACATCATATTATAAACTGTATAAATAGACATAATGTTGTAAAATAATGTAAAAAGTCTGTCCTGCACCTGATCGCTCGCCGGTCGTGTCGGTCGTCCGTCCCACTGAGTTATGAGAGTAAAGGAATAGAGAGTGCTCTTGTGTACTGCGCTGACTGCGCACATACTTGGGCACTATAAAATTACTCCTGCGTAGCTTGCTTGGTTTCAATGAAACCGGCCACCGTCACCGAAACCGGTGTGGGAGTTATTATTATTATAAATGTGAAAGTGTGTACTGTGTACTCTGTCTGTCGGTTACATCTTTACGAATCACGCACAATCGGCTGAGTTCCGGGAAAGGGCATAGGATACTTTAAATCCAGAAAAGATGTTCGGTTCATCGGTCAACTAGTTATAATATATTTAAATTAAAATAATGGTAGAAGTACAATTGTGATAATAAATGGATGATTATTACTCATTCGTAGGCTGATCACCTGATTGTCTGACAAGTAAGATGATCCATGCGTCGGATGGGCATGTAAAAAGTCGGTCCTGCGCCTGATCTCTCGCCAGTCGTGTCGGTCGTCCGTCCCACTGGGTTATGAGAGTAAAGGAATAGAGAGTGCTCTTGTGTACTGCGCACACACTTGGGCACTATTAAAATCACTCCTGCGTACCTGGCCTGGTTTCAATGAAACCGGCCACCGTCACCGAAACCGGTGTGGGGGGTATTATTACTCATTCGTACAAGGTTAAAAAAAAGGAAAAGTACAGTGGGTTAATTTACGCATGTCAAAAACTATAGTGGGTTTTACGCACATTGCATAACCACCTAAAAATGATTATAACTTTTGTTGTTCTTACGGTTAGACTTTATTGTTATTGCTTTAAATGACACTGAAAGCTTATAATAGCATCTACAAAATATTTTATAACTTTTAAATGAAAATGTTTTGTATTTGTAGCCCAAATATTTTGGTAGCGGCATACGCTGTATTCGACGACATCTATATTTTGATAAACGGTGGGTGTTGTCAGCATCACATTATTAATTAGTATGAACGTCACAGTTTTACGACAGTTGGTTGATCCGAAACACGTAAACGACTACGACTAACTCGTTAACGTAATTCCAACGTAGATTCAGATTTTAAACTGACGACGTAATTTTCACGCGATGAGGCGGCGTAGAAATATCGGTCTAAAAAAAGATTGGCATATAAAAACTGGACATTAGAAACCACTCTACTGTCGCAATAAGTAGTTTGAGTAGAAATATACAGTAGACGGCTTTAAACTAAAGCTTGTTCTTACTACAAAAGATTTAAACACCCGTTGAACAGTTGATTAGAAAAAAATTCAGTACAAAATGGTCTCAAAACAACTGTTCAACAGCTGATGTTTAATTTTTTGTGGTCTGACCGTTAGTCTTTATTATTTAAGATGTGAGTGAAAGAACCAGATAACTAACATTTTATAGCTTATAACTTTAACAAACCTTGTGACTTACCTTCTGTATCATCTAGCAGCTAGCTAATATCTAGCTACGTATAAAATTCACAGTTTTTTTATTTCTAATTATAATTCCGGCTCAAAAACCTGCATTTATGCAAAAAACGGCTTAACTATTGCAAAGTTGTAACCTGTTACTTCCATTAACGTTTTCAATTGCTTATTATTTAAATAGTTTATTATTAAAAGTGATCAAGTACTGCAAAGCTACAAACGAAATCGGAGCCTCTTTCAGGATTCCGTATCCAAAGGGCAAAAACGGGACCCTTTTATTAAGATTTCTGGTTGTCTGTTTATCACAAGGATCAATGTAGTTATATAATAGTTAGGTAGACAGTTAATTTCTTTAAAATACTCAGGTAATGAGGGTTGTTGTTATTCTATTTGCCACCAGGTGCCGCGATGCAGCCGTCAGGTCTATCGTGATTCGTGTCAAACTGCTGTCATATTATGTGACGAGCTGTTCGGTGTCGCTAAGTAGCTATCATGTGTCACAATAATATGTCTATTTGAGAGGATAAACCCGAAGGCTACATCGCGGCACCTGGTGGCAAATAAAGTTTCATTAACCTCATTTAGAACCGATGCCGTGTTCAAGCAGCCAGCGACATCTTTATAATTCGGTTTGATTTAGAAAGCAATGAGTTCAGGCCTTCCATGAATGTAGCTACCAGTTCCACTTTGTGCTACTAGATGTCGCTTGCTCTATCATTCATAGACAAGTACCTATATAGTCCGTCAAGAAAGTGAAAAAATTTAAAAGTCGCAACATCGTAGTGTCATCCCTTTTTTCTTAGATTGAGTTGAAAGGGATGACACTCGATGTTGCCACTTTTTAATTTCTTCACTTTCTTGGCAGACTATAGCTTTGCAATGAAGTTTTTCCATATTTCATTTCAAGAGTGGATATTGCCGTAAGATGTTTCTTGTCAATTATCGTGTTAAACAGCTGTTATATGACAAGAATTAAATAATTTCGAGATGTCTGACATTGTTTGACACGACATTTAACATAAAAGACTCTACGGCCGGCTTAGCTACATAGCTGAGCTATGATAGCTCCTCATGGCAAATGAAATATCAACCATAATTTGGTCAGGTTTTGTAAAAGTCAATAAGTCAGTTACGACTGATCATTCAGCTGGGCTCGTCATAACTTTAATGAATTATCTGATACTTATACAAAACCTAACCCAGCCTAGCTTTTAAAAAGGGCACTGTCTAGTATTAGACCTCACCATCTAGTACTAGATACACACAAACACATTTTTATAATATTATTATTCATTCTTATTCCATATCGACTAGACGCCAAAAAGTATAAAAATGTTTGGAGACTTTTGTCAAAATATATTTTGTAACAAGTATTATATTTACAAACATCCAAGCCCTTATCTTTTGTTCTATGATGTTGACAAAAAGGTGAAATCTATTTACAATGGTATAGAACGGTTTATATATCCAACGAAATACAATTTAAAGCAGTTTATCCTAAAGGGTTGGGTCGGGATGGAATTTCGGTCCACCACAATGGAAACAAAAATTGAATTGTATCAAAGGCGAAGGTATACATGTAAATGTGCACTTATTTATACGATAAAGAACAAGGTGTACAGTGCAGACGGGATGCTGACTAGTAGCTGCTTCACTTCTGTGGTCTAGTGGCTTTTGACTCGGAAGTCATTAGTGGATTCTAGCGTCCAACTAAAAATGTTGTTTCAAAGCTAGGTTAGGACAATGTTGGCTGATCACCTGATTGTCTGACAAGAAAGATGATCCGTGCGTCGGATGGGGATGTAAAAAGTCGGTCCTGCACCTGATCTCTTGCCAGTCGTGTCGGTCTTCCGTCCCACTGGGTTATGAGAGTAAAGGAATAGAGAGTGCTCTAGTGTACTGCGCAAACTTGGACACTATATAGGCGTCCATTATCTTTAATTATGTTAATATTAGTGTTCAGCTGTATGTTTTTTTACATCCTTTGAACTCAACTGGTCTGCACTGACGGTAAGATTGAGCTAAATATGTAAATTTTACAATATATGAGGGAAACTTCTTGCCTTCATTAAAGTTGCCTAACTTTTTCAATTTTCTCCTCACGAGACTTAAGTTTTACATTATAACCTCTTTAGAGTGCTCCTCAGGTATTTATTATTCTTACTTAAAGTTGCCTATACACGTTCGTGTTAGGGTCAATTCATAATATGAACACAAAATATAACTTAGCGAAGCTTTTGGTTTTCTATCTTATTTTCCATAGAAAAATAAAATAGAAAACCAAATTGAAGTTTGAATATCTTTTAAATATTTTCTAATATATCCAAGATAACTGAATATTTCGAAACTCAGCATAATATGGCACGAATTATGTTGGACAGGAAAAAGATATATGTACAAGAAAAAGTAACGCCAAAGTTAGACTTATAATGATTGTCCTAAATAATCCTAAAATGGGGCTATTTATTTGACCATGCTTGATTTCGACATGCCAAGTTGAGTCTAAGGGTAAATTTACACCGTACCAAGACATATCGCGTCGCATGCTACAATATAACATCGCGATACAAAATGGAAATGTCAAGCAGTGACACCGCTTGACATTTCCATTTTGTATATCGTCGCGTCGCGACTCGCGTCTCATTACGTTTAGTTTTATTGTTAAACTAGATGACGCCCGCAACTCCGTCGCGCCAAAATTCGTTTATCGTGCGGGACACAACATTTTTCCGGGATAAAACGTATCCTATGTCCTTTCCTGGGACTCAAAGTATCTCCATACCAGATTTCAGCAACATCGGCTCAGCGGTTTGGGCGTGAAGAGGTAACAGACATACAGACAGACAGATACACTTTCGCATTTATAATTTTAGTATGGATGTTCCAGGTCTACTCAAACCGGAGCGGTATCCGCTACCGCCGCGCCGCGCCGTGGGTAGCGGTAATATTAATTAGTAAGGAATCGGGTACTCATCGGGATACCGCGCTACCCACGCACGGCGCGGCGGTAGCTAGCGGATACCGCTCCGGTTTGAATAGACCCTTAGACACATTCAAATAATGCTCACGGAGATTTGACATAATGATAGGATATTGTATTTATGTCAAAATCTTTAAATTAAACTCAAGTTTTCATTGAAAATCTCTAAGTGCGACCGTTATTCGTGTTTCTTAACTTGCAATTTGGTGAAGGGTTTACATGAAATGTTTTCTAAATAAATGGCGTCATAAATTGGGTCTCACATGTACTTGGCTCCGACTCCCAGGGCCGTCGTTAGATCAAGGGTTCCTCGAGACCTTCACAGACCTAGCGATGTGTAGATAGGGACGGCCAATTATACTATGATCCAAATCAGGGGACAGAACTTCATATTTAGCCCGGCCACGCATTATCCGTTTCTGATCGGAAAAATTCGGACGCCCGCCGGAACGCACTCTGCTCATACATTTTATTGTGGGCCCTCATACTATCAGAATTCTGACATGTCAAAATGTATAAAGGGGCGGGGCGTCTGAATTTTTCTGATCAGAAATTTGGATAATGTGCGGCCGGGCTTTATATACTTATTGTGAGTTAGAAACTCTGTGACTCGTGATTTGTTATTTTTTTAAATAGGGAAAATAAATAAGATCTACATGAATATTGAAAGTCCACCTATGGCTGTCCAAAGGGTCTGCGAACTTTACTTTATATTAACGTTAAAATATACTCGATTTACAAAAGGTCATTTAACAATGACTGTTAATACCTACCTGTGACGCAAAAAAATGGTGCCATGATCAAATCTCAAGATGATTAATCTTGTTGTAAAGCGTAAGATTGTTGTAAGGCCGGGGTTCATTAGAATTGAATCAACATCTACTGCGTACTGAGTATTGGATACTATTAGTTAAAATGTCAGTTCTCTTGATCCCTAGCTCTAGGCTCCTTCCCCGATGTGCTGGTGTTTGTCTCCCCTGGATTAGTGTAAGTGTTTCCACGTTCACACCTGCGGCCCGTCACATCACGTAAACGATACGACTACGTACCGTATACGTGAATGTCACGTTGACGAAAATATCACTTTTTCACCTTTTGAGAATATTAATTCTTTAGCGCACATGTAAACATAAGGCGCAGGTTTTGTCAACTACGAAAAGTATAGCCATGGATAAAAATCGAATAGAATCAAAGCTACCTATTTCTTTAGTGTACGAACACATTTCTATCTTGTTTCTACATTCTATAAGGATACGCTGTCGTTATAGCGTGACAGGAATACTTTTGTGGTGGGAATAGTTTTGGAGATGAATCGCTGGACTAACTTTCAACGGGTCGCTACTAGATTATATAGGTAGCATAATATAGTCGCTAGCAATTTGATATATAGCCTTAAAAGATATAGGTTTTGAGGTCAAAAAATAAAATAAACAACAGGGTTTGATACAATCATTTTTTTTTAATACGAGAAATACAAGGCTTCGAGTATAAGGAAATTTAACGACCTGTTTTTTTTTAACTAATATGCTTCAAGACCTACGAATAATAAAACTAAAAAAAAGTAACTCCGTCGAAAAACATGTTCTACAATACTTGTCAAAAATGTGTACCTAGTACCTAGTACCTACACATCTATATATATATAAAACTCAAAGGTGACTGACTGACATAGTGGATCTATCAACGCACAGCCCAAACTACTGGACCAGTGGTAAGGGCTGAAATTTGGCATGCAGGTAGATGATATGACGTAGGCATCCGCTAAGAAAGGATTTTGATCAAATCTACCACCAAGGGGTTAAAATAGGGGATGAAAGTTTGTATATAATAATACTTCTTAACGCGAGCGAAGCCACGGGCAAAAGCTCGTTTTCAATACATTTGCAATATTTAGGTGGCCTTCAGCGGTATCACTTTGTTGACGACGATCGACGTTCGGACAGTTCGAAAGGAACCAAATTTAAAACGGTAATAGTATGGGAGTTACGTTTCCTTAGTTTTTATTATTCGTAGTTCAAGACGTATTTAAAACGTTTAGCTCGAAATATTTTCAAACAAACACACGTCATTTAAATTTGACAATGACCATATCAAATGACTGATTAGTCTCATGATTAGTCATCAACAGTGACACCTCCAACAATAGATGATTTATTCGACCATAATGATCATGCGCAGACAATAGTAATGAAGTGGGTAACTAACAATTTGGAAACTTTCGTTTTTGCACAAATTGAGGCTTTAGGACCGGGAAAATGATTTGAAATCATAAAAATATGGATTCTGTGTATAGTTAGATATAATAGCTATATGATGAAGTAGGCAATTTACAAGGTTCGTTCAAATTATAAGCGAAGATTTAGTAATTGATCTTATGTTGCAAAATGTTAGTTACCCACTTTACTCGTTCACGTCTTTAATTCTGTAGAAATTAATTACACGCACAAAGCACTAGACGCCTTTGATATGGATATGTCTTACATATCAACTGTCCTAAACAATTCCGACTTTGACAAACGGCTTCTCTGAACCTTACTTAGAACTTAGAAATCTAGGCAAAGTTTCTAAGTTATTTACGCAGAAATGTATGATTACTGTTTTCTGTGAATCTTGCTCAGCTGGGCCTTATTCTCGTAATCTTGTCGTTTAATGTTTAGGCTTCCCTGCAGTTGTGGGACAAGAGTCAAGACCTAAATTTGATGTGGGCAAGATGTATTTTGCGAGGCCCCCTGATGGATGAAGAGGACAATTTTTTTGAGAGAAAGAATGTTTTGATACTTAAATTTTTATTTGCGGCTACCGCCCACGCCTTAAGCAACCTCTGCTCCCTTGGGTACTTAGTCAACTTGCATTAGATAATTCCGATCAATAAGTTATAAAAATAAATAAATTAGAATTGATTTAAAGCATTGCAAGCGTCATGTTACTTAGGTACCGTACGTTGCGTTATGTGAGTACCTATAAATTTTGCATTTCTCACTAAGCTCTCGAAATTATCTAAATGCAATTTGTCTTATCGAATCTATAATTCAAGGTATGAGAATCGCACCCCAAGTTTATAACTTTCACAGAATATATCCGTCGCGCTGTTGCAGAGCCTCTACGCACACGCTACATCGTAGCTGTTCTACGTCACATACGTCACGTTTGGATATTTTTGAGTCTCGTAAAAATAATAATAATAATAATAGCTCCCACACCGATTTCGGTGACGGTGGCCGGTTTCATTGAAACCAGGGCCAGCTACGCAGGAGTAATTTTATAGTGCCCAAGTGTGTGCGCAGTACACAAGAGCACTCTCTATTCCTTTACTCTCATAACCCAGTGGGACGGAAGACCGACACGACTGGCGAGAAATCAGGCGCAGGACCGACTTTTTACATGCCCATCCGACGCATGGATCATCTTACTTGTCAGACAATCAGGTGATCAGCCTGCATTGTCCTAACCAAACTTGGAAATAACATGTTTCCAACGCGGGAATCGAACCCACAACCTCCGAGTCAAGAGCCGCGCTCTGTACCACTAGACCACGGAGGCGTCAAAATATTAATTTATTGTCTATATTAATTTATTGTCAAAATATTGGCTGTCTCGTAAAAATATTAATTTATTGTCAATCTTATAGAGATTTTTAATTTTAAGACAATATAAGCGGTTCCTATTTTGCTTTCAATATAATTAAAATTTTTAGCAATTCGAATTAAACCTTAACCTGTTTTTGTAATACGTCGCTTACTGTTGTGCGAATTCTGTTTTGATAACTTCACAATAACAGTATATGAGGACGTAAAGTACTGGTATAGAAACGGTAAATAGCGTAATCATTTCTGCTTTGTCGCGTTCAATAAGTGTAATAGAAAAGATTTAGAGTTTACCGTGTTACGGCAATATCACCCCTATAGGTATAATCTTAAGACTATACTGTTACAGTGGCGGATCTAGCTGGCCTGCGGCGGACGCCCGTAAATCTGGGCACTCGCGACTGTCGTCGAACCTGCAATATACGAGAGTTATAGGACAGGAAATTAATTCTGTCGACGCAAGTAGGGTTAGGCAGGAAGCGAGGGGTGACCATGGTTTCGAGTGTTGATGGATATGCTATTGATATCATAAGCCGGTTCTTCTGGCCGGAATAATAAAAAAAGGTTGTATACTGTATAGGCATCATTACATACTCGTTAGAAAAGTGTATTTTTTAATGAAAGAAGGGGGCAAACGAGCAAACGGGTCACCTGATGGAAAGCAACTTCCGTCGCCCATGGACACTCGCAGCATCAGAAGAGCTGCAGGTGTGTTGCCGGCCTTTTAAGAGGGAATAGGGTAATAGGGGAGGGTAGGGATGGGAAGGGAAGGGAATAGGGGAGGATAAGGAAGGGAATTGGGCCTCCGGTAAACTCACTCACTCGGCGAAACACAGCGCAAGCGCTGCATCACGCCGGTTTTCTGTGAGGACGTGGTATTTCTCCGGTCGAGCCGGCCCATTCGTGCCGAAGCATGGCTCTCCCACGTATTTACCTAAACAAAGTCAAAGAAACATTTATTTAAATAAAGAAAAGTTTCTCAAGGCAAAACTGAAATCGTTTCGAAACAGCTTCCTGTGAAAATTAGATTGTTCATTATTTGTATAAATAAACATTAAACAATGATGAGATTATGCCAGTTAGCACATTATGCACCTTTTGTATGAAACAATTCACTTCAACTGGATATTATGAAAAATGATAGTCACCCTAACGAATACGACAAACGAAATCGATTTTTCTCATAAGCAGCTTAGATGGGCGGCTAATACTCAGCCCTAGGGCCCTTACAGAGAGGGCTATATGAAGGATTCCATTGAAATTTTTTTATGTCTGTCCACTATTCTGCAAAATGATGGTCACTGGCGCATCACCTATGATTTCTGCGTTTAATATCTGTGTTCGTAACAATATCTTTGGTCCCTCCTACACTATGTTACTAAATCTTAAGGACTTGTGTTAAATATATTTGGCTTATTCTTCTTCCTAGTCGTATCCTCATGGCTGAGGGACGTGACCACCAAAATTTGCTTTCTGGGATAAGGCTCTCCACCCTGTTTTTAACACCCTGATTTAAAAAAAAGGAGGTTATCAATTCGACGCGTATGTATGTAATATTTCCAGAACTGCCCAGTTTTTTTAATATATATGTCATATATATTAAAAAATAATCACCTCCCGACTATTTTAATCCAAATAATTTGGATTTAAGCTATATTTTGCATTGTAAATACTTAAAAACAAAAGTTTAAGTGTTAAAAACTATTGTTACTCTTCAACCTTTAGCAGTATTTGTGTAAAACTGTGTAATTTTGTAATATAAAATTCAAGTCAAGTGCACCTGTCAACGACTGGACGAATTCAAATAATTGGAGCTGGATTATTCTCAAGGACTGCTTAATCCCGGGGAGTATTGCTTTTTTTTTTAAAATCTTTAAGTCACTTTTTACGATAATTGTAACAATAAATCCACTCCACACCTCTCACCCCAGTGAGATACGTCCACAATCACACTTGGCTAAGTTTATTTCTCTCTTGGCTTGACAAGTCGTGGAAGCGAAGTTGTAGATAAAAACAACAAGCTCAGACAAACAGAAACACCAAATACTTTACATACATTATACAAGCAAAGAGACATCCTCAAAAAGACTCAGAATTTAAGTTTGCAAATTCTGAGTTGTACAGTTATATTCATATAAACTATTCAATTTGTCTATATAACTGTCTTCCGCACCTTGTTCTTTGTTTCTTTGTTTATTAGTAATTCTCAATTTCAATTCTATTCATTTCTTATCATTTTGCTTAGTCTTTCCATTTCCTTTGTAACTGTACATAAATGACATTACTTACATTAAAATATTGAGGCTGGCTTTTGCTTATAAAGTAAAAGGTGACTTGCAATATTAACTACCAAAGTCGTTTAAGCCTAACATACTAAAAAACCAATTTCAGTGCTTGGGAATGGACAGCAAAATGATGACTCGCTCAGCCGTGGCCCGCCGTACTGAGGAGCAACTTCGTGTGGCCCTCGCAGAACTAAAACAATATAAGGACCAGTGCCAAATGCTGTTAAGGGAGAGAGATGATAATGAAAAAGAAATGCTATCTGTATTACAAAAGAATAAAGAGTTAAAATTAGAACTTAACAAGTTAAGCTTGGACTTTGATGACATTCAGAAACAAAACATGGAACTACAGAGCATCGTCGACGGCTTCGACCAATGCAGGGAGGAGTATGAAAACACTCTCAAGAACTCGGCTAACTTAAAAATCAAACTGAATAATGCTGAGGACTATATTTTAAAGCTTGAAGAACAAATCCATGTTCAAAGTGCCACCCAAACACAAACTTTATTTGATGAACTCATTTGTAACAAAAGTAAGTTTGATTCTAACAGAAAATCATGTAACGTTGACATTTCTACTATTGATTTGACGGGTGACGATACATTACCACTGTGTAAAATGAATAGTAAGAAAAAATTAAAGAAATACATTAAAATCAGAAAGTGCATCAAACAATACTGTAAACTGTCACTGAAAAATAAAAAATGTATAAATAACTTATCAAAACTTGCTAAAGAAAACCAAAAATTGAATAATAATTTGCTAAATTGTAAAATTGACTTAGAGCAAATTAAATGTAGCTATGAGGCCGATGTATGCAACCTTCAGGCCGAAATTTCAATACTCCTCGACTCCTTGGATAATTTGAAAAAGAAATATGAATTGTCACAGCAAGAAATGCAGGGGCATATATCAGCTATGAATGATCTGCTGGAAGTGACTCATTACAATGAGGAGCGGGTTTACTCTCTATTGAGGGTCAACGGCTTCTCAAATAAAACAGATCGCTCTGTCTTAAATAAAGTAGCAGATATATGTTCCAGTCAGAAGGTGCATACTGAATGCCCAACACACATTACTTTGTTCAGTGACGAGTTAGGTAAAGATTTGGGTGTATATTTGAATAGAATGTGTATCGGACAATCTATCTCTAATTTTTGTATGCCCGGAGCTACATACAGTGAAATTTTAAAAAGGGCCTTAACTATGAATTATTGTCCGAATACTACATTAATAATTTTAGTTGGGAGGAAAGGAAAGGTAAATAGGAAACAGATGACTGAATTTTTGGACCAGTTATTTAGTATTGAAAATCTTAAAAAAGTTATCTTGTTTACTTTTCCTTATATACAAATGTTGCCAAAGAGTGATAATAAAGAAAATTTTGCTAGATATCAGCTGAACAGCCTTATGTATACTGCTGTAAATAATAATTGTATAATTTTGAATGACTCACATAAGGAATGTCAGGTTATAGATATCAATAATTTAGATTTTAAGGTATCCACAATGAAAAGAGATAAGTTCTTCTTATCTAATTTTTATAAACGACGTATAGCCAAGTTGCTATTTAACTTTTTATATATAAACCCAGCCAAGTTTTTGGCTTCCCCGACTACTGCTTTTATTGAGCAGAATATTAGTCATAGTGTTAACGATTTGGAATATGTTCCAAATATTTATTTAAATTAGATAATAAGACAATGGAGGACATCTCTTGCACAAATGAATTAAGTTCAAGTCTAAATGTTGAAAATCCTACCAATAACTTGATAGACTCAATTAAACTGAGGAAAAATAAATGTAATTTGATTAATCTGGTGCATCAGAATTTACAAGGTATGGTAGGTAAAGAACTTGAAATTGAGTTATTTTTAAAGGAATTTAACATTGATATTATGTGTATATCTGAACATTGGTTCAGATCACATGAACTCATTTTCAATTTCAATGATCACCAGATAGCAAGTTCGTTCAGTAGAGAAAATGCCATTAGAGGAGGCTCTCTAATTTTAATCAGAAACAATTTGAAGTTTAAGGAACGTAAGGATATCGTGAGTCTCTCTACTGAACGAATAATAGAGGTGGCCTGCATAGAGCTGAGCCATCTAATCATTGTGGGCGTATACAGGCCTCCATCAGGGTTATACGATTCTTTTGAAGTAACAATGGAACAAATTTTGTCAAAAATATGTGCATCTAATAAAAAGGTTATTATATGTGGTGATTTTAACATTAATTTATTAGATTTAACCTCCACTACTGTTAGATTCACATCTTTATTTCAATCGTATAACCTTTACAGTTTGTTTCAGGAACCTACAAGGGTCTGTGAGACTACAGCCACTTGTATTGACAACATATTTACTAATCTTATTCCTGATAAAAAAGAAATAATTAATAAGCTAAGTTCTGATCACTGTGGACAAATAGCTTCTTTTAATATGAAATGTGACAGTGACGCGAAGAAAAATCTTGTGTTTATTCCTGTGACCACAAAACGTATTGAGCAATTTAGAAGTAAATTAAATTCAAATATCCATTTATTGGATAGGTCACATAGCTCTGATGAAGCTTTTAATAAATTATTTAAGGTGATAAGAACTCAATTTAATTCAATATTTACTTCTAAAACAGTTAGAAACAGTAATAAAAAAACTAAATTTATTGAATGGGCAACAAAGGGGATTAAAATTAGTAGAAAAAGATTATATGAACTATATGATGAAAGGTGTAATAACAATAGTGAAGTATTTAAAGCATATGTTAAAAACTACTCAAAAACCTTTAGAAAAGTTTGCAAAGCTGCTAAAGCCCTGTACATAAAAAACAAAATTAAACACTCTCAAAATAAAATAAAAACAACATGGCAGGTTATAGCTGGTGAGACTGGAAATGTATCCTGTCGCAGCTCTGATTTTGAACTATACTTTGAAAATAAAAAGATTACTAATGATCAAGAAGTTGCGACGGTCTTTGAAAAGTTTTTTGCTGACATTCCGGTCTCAACGACAAAAAATTTAAATTCTTCACCTGAAGCTGCCGAAAAGCTACTCAGAGACAATGTAAAGGAGTGTGATGTCAATTTTAAGTTTAGAGAAATTAACCCCAGAGATATTATTGATACCTTTAAATTGTTGAATATTAAAAATACTGCAGATCTCTGGGGCATGTCTACAAAAATTATTAAATCAATAATTGATATCGTAGCTCCTCATCTAGCAATGATTTTTAATAACTGCATAAAAAATGGTGTTTTTCCTGACTTGATGAAGCATAGCAAGATTGTTCCTTTATTTAAAGCCGGGACTAAATCGGATCCCACTAATTTCAGGCCTATATCGATTCTACCGACCTTTAGTAAAATATTTGAAAAAATTATTTTAAAACAATTACTAGTGCATTTTAATTCAAATAATTTGCTGCACGATAACCAATACGGATTTACTAAGGGTCGATCCACAACGGATGCTGGTATAGGACTTCTTTATAGTATTTTTGAAGCTTGGGAGGAGTCGCAGGATGCCTTAGGTGTGTTTTGCGATCTCTCCAAAGCCTTCGATTGTGTTGAGCATGCTACATTGATCAGGAAACTGCGCCACTACGGCATAAAGGACTCTGCTCTCAGCCTTTTGACTTCTTACCTTAAAAATAGGACTCAAAGGGTTGAGGTAAATAGTAAAAGGTCCAATGGAACCAAAATAGAATTAGGTGTCCCACAGGGATCTATCTTAGGCCCATTTCTTTTTCTCATCTATATAAATGACTTACCTTATCTAGTAAAGGATAATAATAATGAGATAGTGCTTTTTGCTGATGACACTTCACTTATTTTTAAAGTGAAGCGACAACAGTCGAACTACGACGAGGTAAACAGTGCTCTCTCAAAAATAGTACATTGGTTTAATGTTAATAACTTACTTTTAAATTCTAGTAAAACTAAATGTATAAAGTTTACTTTGCCCAATGTTAGGCAAGTCCAAACCAATGTGCTATTAAATGATGAGAAGATGAATTTGGTAGATAACACTGTATTCCTAGGTATTACACTTGATAGTAAATTACAGTGGGGTCCTCACATTGCTAATCTAGCAGGTAGGCTCAGTTCTGCAGCATATGCAGTCAGAAAAATTAGAGAAATTTCTGACGAAGACACGGCACGATTAGTATATTTTAGTTATTTTCATAGTAGGATGTCATATGGAATCCTTTTATGGGGAAACGCTGCCGACATTAATACAATATTTGTGCTGCAGAAGCGAGCCATACGTTCTATTTATAAAATGTCTGCTTTAGAATCTCTGAGAGATAAATTTAAAGAAATTGGTATTCTAACTGTTGCTTCTCAATACATTTTGGATAATGTAATATATGTTAGAAAAAATATAAATAAATTTAAAGTTAAAAGTGACATTCACTGTAGAAATACTAGAAATAAGCACAAGCTGGACATGCCAGTGATCAGACTTAGTAAAGTCAGTAAATCTTTTAAAGGTCAATGTATACGCCTTTACAATAAAATCCCAGAAAACGTTCAAAATCTTTCCATTAATAAATTTAAAAAAGTAGTCAAAGAGCGTTTGTGTGCCAAAGCTTATTATAAGGTCAATGATTTCATAGAAGATGGCACATCTTGGGAGTAGGATGGCTTCTTGCAAGGCTACTTCTACATTATTATATTATGACTTACAATTATGTATGTTGACATTGTATATAATATTAAGTTACAAAATTGTAAACTTTATTTTAAAAGAATAATTTTTCTCTCACTTTTTTGGTAAAAAGTGGAACCCGTGCGAGTTTCTTACGCCGGTTCTTCTCGCCGGGGTAGTTCCCGAACCGGTGGTAGGCATCAGGTAGACATTCTGAAAAAATTTGATTCAAATTTACTCAGAAATAAAACATTTTTTTTTTTTTTTTTTTTTATTATATATATATATATATTGCATATCTATATCAGCTTCTGAACAAAATATGACGTGCCAAATTTCAAAAGTGTATGTATGTATGTATGCTTGTTTGTGCACGCATATCTCCGGAGCTACGAGTCCGATTTAAGTCATTCCTTCTTTATTGTATCAGGCATTGTTCAACTAAGGGAATACTGCAAGTTTCATCAAAATCGATTCAGTAGTTTTTGAGATAGGGAATTTTAATTCTTAATTACTTACGTACAATTTGAAGTCGGTTTTATCTTTTTAAAATAATAATAAAAAACATTTATTAACAATCTCAATACATATTTACATGGTTAAAAACAAAGAACACTTGGGAAGGCCTATGCCAAAGAGCAAGACAGTCAAGAAACCGGTGTCTAATAAATAAAAAAACATCTTTTTAAAATACTATTATTTAAATTGTAGCATTTTCACTATAACGTTCAATGATATTCTATGTTACTAACGTAACTAGATTGGAAGTTTACGGTAGCAACGCGTTGCCACTTCGAAGATGCCTGCAGGCATATCTCACATACATAATGACATAACGAATATATGAATTGACATTGTCTTTTGAAAAAAAAAGTGGTTACGCATTTCTGAGAATATTTTGTAAGACATTGCTACTCTAGTATTTTAGAAACTCATTGATAACGTTACAGACTCAAACAATGTAAATCTGTTTATTAATACCGATGTCAAAAGAGATTTATTAAATCACACATCAACCTTCACAAACACCTGCACAAAGTATTTACTGAAACTTTAAGATACTTTGAAGAATGGCGAGCACTTAGGGACTTTGTCAGTTGTTTTGCAAGTCAGGTGAGCTGTGACAGTCTGAAGAGCGGTCGTCGTGTGTAGGGTGCTTTACGTGTGTTTGTACAGTGGAATTGCTTTTTTACATACCGAAACATATGATAAACGCTGGAATACAGTACTATTTTAATGATACATAAATTTAGGCTTTTAAGTAGTGATATTAGAAATGCAAAAGTGTATGTGTCTGTCTTTTTTTTATGAAGTAAGGGGGCAAACGAGCAAACAGGTCACCTGATGGAAAGCAACTTCCGTCGCCCATGGACACTCGCAGCATCAGAAGAGCTGCAGGTGCGTTGCCGGCCTTTTAAGAGGGAATAGGGTAATAGGGGAGGGTACGGATGGAAAGGGAAGGGAATAGGAGAGGGTAGGGAAGGAAATAGGGTAGGGGATTGGGCCTCCGGTAAACTCACACACTCGGCGAAACACAGCGCAAGCGCTGTTTCACGCCGGTTTTCTGTGAGAACGTGGTATTTCTCCGGTCGAGCCGGCCCATTCGTGCCGAAGCATGGCTCTCCCACGTATAAATGTCTTTTACCTCTTCACGCCCAAAACGGTTTAATTGATTTAGATGAAATGGAGAAACTTTCAGTCTCGGGAAAGGACATAAGATACTTTTATCCCGCTTTTATGGTAGGAATGTAAGATGAAATTGATTACCACTAAACATATTTCATTTTTGAAGCGAGTATTTCATTAGCCTTTTTGTTAAGAATTGTAATTAATTCGTTTGTTTCAAGCCCCCTTCAACAATAAACTATTCACAACTAGGCCCACTGACATATATTGGAGGATTGATCAAAATCATTAGCCAGCCCGCACAGACTATTCAATGTTGATTTACCTTTCTATTGGACCTTATGTCATCAGGACAAGGGTTATAGTACAGGTAAAATAACCCTGAATGGTCTGCAAGTACCTGCAATTAATAATTCAATCCGGGCGCTACACGAAATGGGCGGGAGAGCACCTGATTGATAGATTGATCGAGTGTAGTGGGGTAATACACTAGTGTAACAAAGGATCTGTTTTATTAGCTTTGCTCGCCAAATACACTTTCGTCTAAAGGTAAGATTTAACTTCGTTCGCGCTTTGTTGTGCTGCCATGGAACCTTTTTTCCATAATGCAATACAAACTGTTTATGTAATTTCCTGGGACCCAAAAATAGAAAATTCTATGGAAATTGGTTTAGTTTACTCAGTGGTTCAAACCAAGCGTGAACAGGAAAAGTCAGACTACCCTCAGTACAAAGTTTCTTAAGTTCGTCGCTAAAATTCATGAATTCAGCAGATATTCTATTATTATCTTTCATAAAAAATTGTCCGGCTCGAAGGACCAAAGCGGCCATTACGACCGCAATACACTCAATTCAATAGAGCCTGATGAAGCAACTTGTAGACGCAAAATCACATTTAAACCCAAACAACTTACTCGGGGGGATATCTTGGAAATGACGAAAAATAACTTGACAAACAGAAATCTGGAGGGGAACGGCGGAAGGAAATATCAATCGTGATAGGGGAACGACTTACCTAATGACGCATTACTACCATTCAATACTTGAAGGTGACGTCTTAAACAGAGTTAAGTCTTAAACAATTTTGGTAATAGCACAAGCTATTCCCAACTCTGTTTCGGTAGGTTAGGGCACAATTTCGCGTGAAAGATGTTTGTAGTTATGGTGTTTTTGTCAGTTTGTCACGGGCAGATGGCTTCGCCACGTTCGGAAATCTATTCATTCTCATTGTCATGTCAGACGCAGTGACACTCCCTGACATTTCGTCACAGGATAAATAATAAGAAGTGTGAGTGGGCTTATATACAGACTTGTAAAATATTATAAGTTATAATGCTTTAGATTTTAGGGTGTGTAGGAGTTTCTTGCATAGTCTGAAAGTATAAGCGCTCATGACGTTGGGGCATTTTGATAAAAAAGTAGAAGTCAAAAATTACTCTTTCAGCGTTGCCACTTTTACAATAAACCTATATAAGAGACACATGAACCGCCTATCATTATTACTTTCATATGTTAAACCCCTATACGTCTATATAAAAATTATAAAGAGTTTTCAATGTCTGTTTGCAGAAGGTTCTAAAATCGCTGGAGTAGTTATGATGGCATCAACTGTAATAGATTTCGCAACGGAAAAAGACATTTATTCATTCCTCATGTCATGATAAGTACATATTACAGTAACTCTCTTATTGTAACATATTTTCCAAGCTGCACGACCGTAAAGAAGGTAAGAAAGGAAGAGAGAAATTTAAAAGAGCAAATCGCAAAGTACTAAATTGCTCCAAGGATATAAATATTTTAAGCGAGTAGAGAATTCCCTCTTCCGGGTGCAAAGCTTTTCACGATTCTTTGAATTAAATATTTGAATTTGAACCTTAATTTTATACTGTGACTAAATCGGTAGCAATAGCTTAGGATTCTTTAAATTATTATTGAAATCCATTATGCAAATCATTCACCAATCATCAGGCTTTCTGACATAATAGTAGGTGTAAAAATGTATGATGTTGATGCGTTAAAAATTGATATAAGGAGACTTTTTATTTTAATGATTACCTACTAAGTAGTTATTTAACGAAGACTTTGACAGTAAAAGTATGAACTTTTCCTGAAAACCCTCACTGATGTGCGCCTTAAAATGTCGCGAATAGGAAAAATGTAGTTTTAGTTTTTATTAAAATAAACCAGATTTTCTAGATATTTCACTATTTACTGTAGCTTATAGTTAGATTTCATCTCATTGCAGCGTTACCAACTAAACACATAAGCAAGTAGATCGCACTCTAAGCAAATAAGTCTCCGACCGAAGTTGCACAATACTTGTCAAAGGGCTGCAGTGGTGGAAAGGCTAAAAGCAAACAGCGAGAGGGCTAGGGCGGCACCACCTGTCATTGCTGCCAAACAAAGGGAGGTGAGTGGTGCAAGGGAGGCACTTACCGCGACGGCGAAAATTCTTGTAATCTTCGTTGGTATGAGGTTGGGAGAATCTTGAATCTTTTTTATCATTCTGTAAAACCAAAAAGGGTATTTTTACCTGATAATAAGGACTTTTATAATTATGTTAGTAAATATTTACAATGAAAAGCAATCGATAAAGGAAGACCATCTTTTGTAAAGTAAGAGCCATAACGATTCTTTTATAAGTTCTAAATTCCTAATGGATATATTAATGTTAAGTTGATAAAGAAAATTAAGGTTTTGATAACAACATCGGCATGTAACTAGCTCAAGAAGAAAAAGTATTTAATGAAGCAAAACAATCAAATAGTTTTGAAGAATCTTTTGCACTGACTTCAAACGTCTTTACCCGTTATTATTTTTTATTAATATACTTTTAACCTTTTATTTTATTTAAATATCTAACTCGCTCAGCTCATAACTTGGGCCTCGTCGGTCGACAGGTGTGTCGGATTGTCGATGACGTCACTTGAATTCTTGATGCCGGGAGTTTTAAGCTTTTAGCGCCAGAGTCCCGAAGACTAATCGAGCGGCGCTCAAATGTGCAGCCGAAGGGTTAGATGCACTAGGGTTAGGCACAGGGGTACACCCCTAAGTCTAGGGCTCTAAAATATTACAACTAATGGATATGAAGTGCCTTTGTGTGAACGCAATAAATGCATATGAGGAAAAGTTATTAGGTATTGATTTTTAAACGTACGTGCTATATGTAATATTATAAAGTATCAAGTAAGTTTTTAGATACTTGGTATAATATGCACTGTTATTACTATTACTAAGTTACTATAAAAGGCCGGCAACGTACCTGCAGCTCTTCTGATGCTGCGAGTGTCCATGGGCGACGGAAGTCGCTTTACATCAGGTGACCCGTTTGCTCGTTTGCCCCCTTATGTCATAAAAAAAGATGAATTCATTTTTTAATTGACGTTGACACTTTGAAACAAACTTTACAAACTTTGACGACCTCTGTGGCTCAATTGGTTGAGTGTGTGGCAGCTCAAGCCGGGGGTCGCGGGTTCGAATCCCGCCGACGGAACAAAAAGTTTTCAATGTTCCCGGGTCTGGATGTGTATTAAATATGTGTATGATATAATAAAAATCTTAAATTTATGTATAGTATAAAAGTATTAAATATATTTCCGTTGTCTGGTACCTGTAACACAAGTCCTTCAGGTACTTAGCACGGGGCCAGACTGACGTGGTGTGAAACGTCCATAGATATTATTATTATAATTAAACTTTATTTAAATATAGACTGCCAAAATCAAAACACTGTCTTCACCATCAGGTCAAGCCAGTCTATGCGGTAAGTATATTGGCATAAATAATGCAATATTGAATTCTCACTGTGTAAAAGTATTTGATTTCTCCGGCGAGCAACGTGAGCCATAATTACCCAGGCTCTCCGGGAATCCATAAGAATATCCGCCACGCCATCAACTGGGAGATTCACAAAGCTATGGAGTCGCTTTCATATTTTTTTTTTCATTCCGTATTCTAAATATCAAACTATCGTCTAGTTTAATTATTATTGTTGTCATTTGCAGTTTAGGCCTTAGGGAAAATGATCATCACACCTTGTAGGTAATATTTATATTATATTTGTAAAATTTTTATTCCTATGGACGCATATATAACTAACTAGTTGATGCCTGCAACTCCATCGCGCCAAATTTAGTCTATCGCGTGGGAACCGTACGTTTTTCCGAGATAAAAAGTATTCTATGTCCTTTCTTAGGACTCAAGGTACCTCCATACAGAATTTCAGCAAAATCGGTTTAGTGGTTTGGACGTTAACAGGTAACAGACAGACAGACATACAGACACACTTTTGCATTTATAATATAGCATGGATATACATACACATGCGCACAAGCAGATTTCTATCATAATATTTAAAACTTAGTCATAAGCAGTGCGTGATGGACCAATTAGTTTACTCAAAGAAATACACAATATCATATTTGAACAAAACAAATATTTTTAGATTCATTCTAATGCTCTTGTTCAAATTCGAAATAATAAATAAATTAAATTTTAAAATCAAATCTTCAAAATATTTAGTAAAAATGTTCGATACGGCTCCATATCTTTATTGTTCTAAAACTAGTCAGGTAATAGAATTACAACTCCTTGCCGCTGCACACAAAAACTGTGTGGGCTTCGAAACTTACTGCGCTCGCTCCAACAGTTCGCCATTTCATATGAAGCCTTGTATGGAATGCTAGTTTATGTTTGGAAAATACTCGTATTCCAAGCTTACCTACATCTGGGCACAAAACTTTCGCTAGAGGAAGGGATAGTAGAAATAGTTATTTAGGTTTATATCTACTTATATAAGTGGGAGAGCTATACTTCGGCACGAATGGGCCGGCTCGACCGGAGAAATACCACGTTCTCACAGAAAACCGGCGTGAAACAGCGCTTGCGCTGTGTTTCGCCGAGTGAGTGAGTTTACCGGAGGCCCAATCCCCTACCCTATTCCCTTCCCTACCCTGCCCTATTCCCTTCCCTTCCCTACCCTCCCCTATTACCCTATTCCCTCTTAAAAGGCCGGCAACGCACCTGCAGCTCTTCTGATGCTGCGAGTGTCCATGGGCGACGGAAGTTGCTTTCCATCAGGTGACCCGTTTGCTCGTTTGCCCCCTTATTTCATAAAAAAAATATACATATAATATATTTTATACTCTTATTATAAACATATTTCAGGACATTTCATGGGAGGTTGCACCCAAGAAAATATTCGTCGAATAGTTCTTGCGTGGATATAATTTATTTACATTCGAGTAAGACTGATCAAAAGCGTAAAGATTTGACTCAGCCTTAATTATAATAACCTTATAACATATTGTATATAGGTACTAGAAATATGAACCGGATACAGGCATGTATAAATATGAACCGAATACCTTATACATTTTAATCTGTGAAATACATGAAAAGCGCAGTAATTTACTCGCTAGGGCTTCCGTCTTGCGATCTATGAATACCATCATCAGACGGGGCGATTATCATATTTCAAGTACCAGTGTTGACCCCTGAGTTTCCTAAATTAGACCTTATTGTGTTAAGCATACGGGTTATTGTGGGAGAAGTATCGTGTAGGGAGCTCTTAGGGAGCTTAAGTCACCCCTGTCGATCCGCTGGTTTGTGTGGTTAGATGCATGCGAAATATTTGAGGTACAGCTATTGTTTTCCGCAATACAGAAAATGAAAGAAAAAAAAGTTTTTTTTAGAAAATCCTGAGTTTTTAGTAGCTATGGGAAACAAAAACTTAGTACGTTTTTACGGCAACAGAGTATACCATGAATGTAGCATTAGTTTAAGTGTATGCTTTATTATTTACCTCAACAATATTACCTACATTCTTTCACACACAGGTTTCAACTGTAATTTAATAGTTTAAATTACTAAAAAAGGATTAGTATCCTTTTCCCCAGGAGTTATAACAAATATATTATATAACTAGGTGGTTCCCGCTAGTCAGTTGCGCCAAAATAATCCGGGATAAATATTAGTGTCCTGGAAAAATTTATGGTTCTTGCGCGATAAACAATTTTGGCACCACCAAATTTCGGGCAAAATGTTGTACCTGTGCAATTATTTAAATACTTTGTCACGTTCCAAGTACTATCAGAGAAGTTGATTCATAGGCAAATGGGGGACCTAAGTTATTTAGTCGCGTTATGTGAAACCCAGCAGACAGATAACAAATCACAATTAACTTGAATTGACATAAGCCGATCAAAAGACGTGGGTCGGTCAACTGCCTATGAATCATTTTCCGCGATGGTACATGGGGCACCTAAGTAATTTAGTCGCGTTATGTGAAACCCAGCAGACAGATCACAAATCACAATTAAATTAACTTGAATTGACATAAGCCGATCAAAAGACGTGGGTCGGTCAACTGCCTATGAATCATTTTCCGCGATGGTACGTGGGGCACTTAAGTAATTTGGTCGCGTTATGTGAAACCCAGCCGACAGATCACAATTAACATTGAATTGACATAAGCCGACCAAATGACGTGGGTCGGTCAACTGCCTCTGAATCATTTTCCTCGATGGTACATATTTAATAGACTTTACCAGCATACAATCTTTTGGGCAACATTAAGTACAGTCAGCGTTCAAAAGTCCAGTAGCACCGTAACGACCATATTCGTTTGCCGGTATAGTGCGTATTTATGTGTGCGTCGTGTTACCGTGCACACACTTAAATGTCGTACAGTATCAATACAACAAAGTTTAAGCGTGTAGTGGATGAGAGACAAAGATAACATATATTTTTGTCTTCTTCATTCATTCTTCTTCATTTATGCACTGCAGTGTGTCAATAAATGCAAAAATGTCGTTGGACGCGTAAGACAGTTCATAGCTCCATCAGTAAATAGTTGGCCTCGCAAGGTTGAAATGGTCACGGTTCAAATCTCAGTTATCATAATTAGGTTTTCGTATTGTTTTTACAATCTCAGCATTCTTAAAATCTCAAATTAAGTATATTTTAATGAAATGACTATTTTGAAAGCTTTTTTTTAAGTGAGGATATTATTATTATATTTTGGTTACTTAGATAATTACTTATAATATTATATTATAAATACTTATATTATAATAAAACAACATTTACAAAAAATAAAATATATATTTATTTCAATGACATACCAACTTAACAATTATTGAACATAATTGACGGACGACGGTAAAATCTTTGATCCGCAGATCTATCAATATAATAATACCTATTATATCTATTGTGCTATCAATATTTCATGCTATTGAGGTTATAGTTTAATTATTCGTTTTCCAAGGAAAAGAGGATTAAAACTTAACCTCAATATAAAAACCTACCAATTTATTGGCCAGCACGATCCTTTGTATAATGCCCAATTGAAACTTACAAAATATAAATATTATAACAATTAACACTAATTATTGCGACATAGAAATACATTTTTAATTCAATAATAAGTATTAATGATTATTAATATTTTGTGTAACCTCCATTATTTTCGATACAACTAAGAAGACGTCTGCGCATGGAAGCCACAATATTCTTACAAATATCTGTTCCACGTAAGTCCTCCCACAACTGCATGCAATGGGATTTGAGCAGCTCCGGACATCTTTCATCGCGTGCTCGCCATCTTTGCACCATTAAACCCCATATATTTTCAATCGGGTTTAAATCTGGGGATCGTGCTGGCCACGGAATAACCTTAATATTAGAATGATCACTGAACCAATTGCGAACTACGGAGGCTCGGTGAATTGGACAATTATCATGCACAAAACTTATTTCGCTATCACCATACACATTTCGCACAGTAGGCAACATAATGTCCTCTAACACTTCCACATAATTTGCACTGTTGGCTCGCGTAGGTATAAATTCAAGTTCACCCGGCCCTTGCGCACTAATCCATCCCCACATGTTCACACTTATTCTGCCAGATTCAGTGTTTGATACGACGTTATTTTCACACCAACGGGTGTTATCTTTACGCCATAAATGTAGTCTTCCTTTTTGAGAGGATTTAAAAGTCTTTTCATCGGAAAAAATTGTTGTTTCCCAATCAAAATCTAAATACTCTCGTGCAAAGCGTAACCGTTCGTCTTTATGCCTTTGAGTCAAAAACGGTTATTTCGCTGGCTTTCGGTGGTGTAGTCCCTCGTCATGAAGTGCACGACGAACGGTGACCAATGACGTGTTAAATTCATCGGCAAAACGTCTTGTCGGTATGAAACCACACGTTTCATACTCCGCTGCCATATAACGCCGCTGAGTCTGGTTAATAAGAAGTGGCCTTCCACTTCGTTTACGACTCTGCAAGCCACCTTCTTCCTCGAATCTTTTCACCCATCGACTCACAGTATTTCTCTAAAAAAAAAGAACAAATTGTAAAATACGATTTTTACCAATGAAAAAATACACATCAAAATAATATAATTAATTTCTACTTACTGAGAAGCCAGTTTCGTTAGAAATTTGAGAAATATTCAGGCCATTCGAATATAGGGCCACAATATTAGCTCTTGCTTCGATAGTAATATTTGCTTGCATATTGGATAAATTGTAAATTGCAACAGTAAGAAGTAAGAACACAAACACTCGTAGCTGAGTTCACCAACCAACAACATTATTTTTAATATTTTGTTTTCTCCAAGCCTTTTTTTAATCTACCCTCACATTCTTTGCTGTGACTAGAATGTTACGTTTCTAACTAAAGTTGCTGTGCTTTTAGTTAGAAACGTAATTTTTATATTCTACATAGTTGTATCAATACTCATAGTTAATAATAATTTATAAATATTTCTCAAAAAGTGTTAAACGCAACACTTGGGTCGGATTTGATCCTGTAATTTAGCTGGTGATAATACTTCTTAGTAGACGCACTTGCTAAACCACTGGGCCACGGCATTGCTCGCGTGTTGACACGAAATTGACGATATGAATATACAGACAAACAAAGTGTATGTGTGTGTGAATTGTCTTTATGGAAAAAGGTCACAAGTAACGTTAAGTGTTGACGCTATCGTTGCGTTCGATTGCTACTGGACTTTTGAACGTAACTGTACCTATAATATATCTATGGACGCTTCACACCACGTCAGTCTGGCCCCATGGTAAATACCTGATGGACTTGTATTACGGGTACCAGACAACGGAAATATATTTAATACTTTTATACTATACATATATTTAAGATTTTTATTATATGATACACATATTTAATACACATCCAAGGCCTAGGAACTTTTAAAACTTTTTGTTCCCTCGGTGGGATTCGAACCCGCGACCCCCGGCTTGAGCTACCAACAGCCCACCACAGAGGTCGTTAAACCTATGCAATACTTTGTTTCAAAGTACATAATCAATTCACCAGCATGCAAACATGAAAAATAGCAACAAACATTGCGTCATCAGCGACGTAAAAGGATTCCGTGACAAAGACGGGAAGCTTTTCCGAACAATTACCATAAAAGCGCACACAAGTGCTTACACACACGTTCACCCATTTCCACCCATTTCACCCATTTTCACCCATTTACCTCCATTCTGTTTGTTTGTTACTTTTGTACAGTCGCGGATAACATTGTACTATCAGAGAAGTTGATTCTTATGCAAATCGGGGAGCTAAGTAATTTGGTTGCGTTACGTCAAACCCAGCTGACAGATCACAATTAACATTGAATTGACATAAGTATTCGACCAAATAACGTTGGTCTGTCAATTGCATAGGAATCAACTTCCTCGATGGTACTTTGACCTATCGTTACCTGCATCTTTCTGTTGAGTTGAAAATATCGCTGTTCCGTAAGTTCCAGGTTGATAGGAGGTTGATAGAATATCTATTCATGGAGTGAAAAAGAAAACATTATCCGTTTAGTGTACTCTTTATCTTTTCTTACTAAAAATGAGCATTTTTATTACTGCATAATATCATCTTGATCATAATATCTTCAAGTGTATTATATTGTATTATATTATATTATATTATATTATATTATATTATATTATATTATATTATATTATATTATATTATATTATATTATATTATATTATATTATATTATATTATATTATATTATATTATATTATATTATATTATATTATATTATATTATATTATATTATATTATATTATATTATATTATATTATATTATATTATATTATATTATATTATATTATATTATATTATATTATATTATATTATATTATATTATATTATATTATATTAAGTATATTATATTACATCTCATAAAATATGTTTAAAATATCTAATATTACATACCTAATATTTATATAGTAGTTTGATGAGACACGTATACTTGTCCATAGTGGATGTTTGAGTTTGGCTGGAACAGAAGGTTTCAAGACCTAATATTATTATGTCCTATTCTTGACACCGAAAGTTATATTAATTTATATAACATATAATTATTTACTAATTTCACAACGTAGTCTCAATTTGTTTTTTTAATTAATTTTGTTATTATGTTTCGTTTAGTACAATTTTGTATCCAAAAAAGCAAATCGTATGTTTTGTGCGATTCAGTGCCCAGATAAACTGATCCGGTTTATGGCGCACTATTTTATGTTGTTAAAAAAAACTGTGTTTCTAATAATAAATAAATAATTTAAAAAAAATCTCCAATATAGAATTACAAGTGTATCTTTGATAAGACCGGAAATATTTCTAAATCTCCTGATTTTATATCGAGTACGACGACCATTATTTCCGAAACCATAGTACACATTTCTATCTAAGCTGGCCTATAAGTTTTGAAACCAATAACAATTCTTAAACAGTAAATACTGTATTATCTTTTAAAGATTGCGACAGGCCATTCCATTTCAGAGATAGAAAACTGTTGCGCCTACTGCGGTCTTTTGAGCCTACAGATTCCATTTAAGCCGCTTTTACATTAGTCCTGCACAATGGCTCGCAAATACGGCGGGATTGTTTACATGTCTAGACGTAATACAGCCTGTCTACGGTCTACTGTCTACGTGCAAACATGTTTAACGCTCGTATTGTCAGCACGTTCTGTTCTCTTCCGGTTGTTTGTGTGAAAGTGTAAATTGTAGTTTTTACGAGGACATATCCTAATATCTCTATATATTAATACGTGAGCCAAAAACTTTGTATACCTTTTGACGAAAAATGGGGAAACGTAGATGAATGAAATTTTGCACAGTTATAGTTTATAATATGGTGAATGAGTGCATCGAGCTAATATTATTTTGAAATTATGCTTTTATCATACATTTTTTTAACAAATAAAACATTACACACACTACAACACACATACTAGGAAAAATGACAGATTTTTGAGTGACAAACCTATACATACGAATTATATTCTTTTATTTATGGTTGAAGTCTGTTGACAACAAGTTGACAAATTGAAAATGTATTATAGTTTTTTTTATTGAATCTGAGATACTATTAGACAATGCTTACACGGCCAGTCTGAGATCAGCTGAGGCCTGAGTCCCAGAGACAAGAGTTGAAAAAAATGTGATAAAGTCAATATTTTTTTACAAAATATAGGTAGAGGTACTAATGTCCTTGAAACTAAGGTCGAATTTCGACCATTGGGCGATCTCTAGTTATTATAAATTTGGAAGTGTGTCTGCCTGTCACTTACCTGAGTCAATATTGCTAACAGGTATGGAGATTTTGAGGCTCGGGACATAAGATACTACTTATTTCGGAAAAATGTACAGTCTCCGCGTAAAAAATGATTTTTTGCACAATCTAGTAAGTATAATTATAAGTTTTACAGTTTTTATTGCACTTTGAATCACCATTCAAAGTGCAATAAAAATCTGCGACTAAGCTTTGGAAAATCAACTTTTGCAACTTAATATTAAAAGAAACAGCTCGCTCTACTAATGAAAGCGAAAAACATTTTTTTCCGTAACAAAAATAAACCTAACACAGGGAGTGTTAGGTTTATTTTCCGACCGGCACAGCGGTGCGGCGTTGCCGCGCATCGTCTGACGTAGTTTCAGTTCGGAAGGCTTCGGCACGGTGTTTGTGTGCTTGCGACTAGACATATGTGAATTATAATTGCATACATTGATAAAAAATGCTATGAAATAGCTTTACCGCGGCATTCCCCGAGTGCCACACGTATTTTTAGTAAGGAGACGTTTATATCTTGCTCGATATATTTTCCGAAGTAACAGTATTTATTTCAGGTACAATTTCACGGTTTCTTCTCTACCTCAAGTTCTTATATTTTATTCCGCAGGTGGCATTGTTTCAGATGAAAGGGCCGGAAGCGGGCGAGGGATGTAGGGCGGGCGGAGCAGGGCGGAGGGCGGAAGGAAGGCCCACTAAATCAGCCCACTGTGGTACCGTGGTCTGCCGGACGCATAAATCCATTTTTATGCCAACAAAAACTTCATCTTCATTTTCACACTTGAATACCTTAGTGATTAATTAATGAATAACAATGCTTAAATGAGCGGTAAAAGAAGCAGGAACATAATATAAAAAAAAATGTTTTTCCTGCCTTTCATTTTCTAAGAAAAATATTTCAAGTGATGGCATTGGTGGTTGACAAGTAATATTATAGCTAATATTATAAGCAACATAATATTATACGTGGGAGAGCCATGCTTCGGCACGAATGGGCCGGCTCGACCGGAGAAATACCAGGTTCTCACAGAAAACCGGCGTGAAATAGCGCTTGCGCTGTGTTTCGCCGAGTTTACCGGAGGCCCAATCCCCTACCCTATTCCCTTCCCTACCCTCCCCTATTCCCATCCCTTCCCTACCCTCCTCTATTACCCTATTCCCTCTTAAAGGCCGGCAACGCACCTGCAGCTCTTCTGATGATGCGAGTGTCCATGGGCGACGGAAGTTGCTTTCCATCAGGTGACCCGTTTGCTCGTTTGCCCCCCTTATTTCATAAAAAAAAAGCAAGGTCATAACAATTATTATTTTCATTCGATACTATTAGTACAGCATATATATTTATACCTTGAAGCATATTTGGATATATATTTTACGACGGCCTTAAAAATAATAATCGTACCAGATTACATATTCAAAAAAGAAAATTGAATATTTTCGTCTAAGGTTTTTTACCTACACAAAGACACAATAATATCTAAACCGGTACAAGATTACAAGATTAAGGGCCTGTTTCACCTCTTCCTGATAAGGCTATCCACCACTTAACTTGACAGATGAAGTATGGAGAATCTGTCAAAACAGTTGTGAATAGCCTATTCGGCACTTTATCAGAAAGTGGTGAAACCACAAGTTAATTGGTGGATAGCCTTATCAGGAAGTGGTAAAACAGGCCCTAAGTCAGATGTCACGCAAACGTTATGGCTTAATAGCTTCAGGGTTTATTAAGGGCTCGGCAGATTTATATAAGCTACCTGCCGAATGCAGTTAAGCCATAAAAGCTGGTTTGAGGGAATTACAAAGTTTTGGGGGCAAAGTTTTAGTAGAAAGTAAGCGTGCGATTTGCTGAAAGGGTTATAACTTATAAGAATTTATCGTTTGTAACTCAATGCATTAGAATTTAGGTCAATCATAATAGACATAGGTATCCATACTTTCATACTAATATTATAAATGCGAAAGTGTGTCTGTCTGTCTGTTACCTCTTCACGCTCAAACCGCTGAACCGATTTTGCTGAAATTTGGCATGGACATACTTTGAGACCCGGGAAAGGACATAGGATACTTTTTATCCCGGAAAAATGTACGGTTCCCGCGCGATAAACGAATTTTGTCGCAACAGAGTTGCGGGCATCATCTAGTCTATTATAAATGCGAAAGCGTGTCTATCTGTCTGTCTGTTACCTCACGCCCAAACTGCTAAATCGATTTTGCTGGGTATTGAGATACTGTGAGTCCCAGAAAAGGACATGGGATAGATACTTTTTACCCTGGAAAAATGTACGTTTCCCGTGTGATAAACAATTTTTGGTACAAAAGAGTTGCAGGCGTCATCTAGTAATGAATTAATGAAATAATTTTATCTTCAAATTTTAATGTTGTGGATAATGATTTTGGTTGTGCATTTGCGTTAATATTATTTATTTATTGTGTTAGAACCATAAAGTTAATATAGGTACCTAAATAGAGAAACAAAGGCCTGAGCATGAGAGATGACAGTAGCACTCTTTTTTTGACGTTCAATCAGCACGTGCCGCACGTTGACAATTTAATCTCATAGAATTCATGTTCAATCATGCTTGATTGAACATGATTTTCACACAGATGAAAACCAATTTTGGTTTCGTTTGACAGCTCGAGATTGTTGCTCTATTCCGCTAGTTATATTATCTTTATGATTAGAACTTAGAATTTTATTAAGCAATAATTGTTTGCTGTCACAAATAAAACAAAATGAGAACACCATTTTGTAGTTCTTTAGGAAACGAATGAATCTAACTAAGAACGTACTTAAATGCAGCTTGCAATGTAAATAACAAAATAATAGAATCAGGAACACGAATTCGATGGCTTTTAACACATTTTTTCACAAATGAAGGCCAAACCTTGACAATTTACAAAAAAAAAACGTTTTTTTCGTTGGAAAATTATACTCACAAATTACTAGCCCTTGGCGCCAGATGGTGAAGGATGTTTAAAATTTCCTTTTTTTCATTACATTGAGATATTTAAAATTGGCACGCCTCGTCGGAGGGGCTCCGTCAAAGACATAATCACTCTGTAGGGCAACGCTTTCTGCTGATGAAAAATATGAATTCCACGTTCAATTTTATGTTTTGTACTGCAAGTTAATGTGTAATTTGAATGATACTCATTTCTGTATATAACTGGGAAATTCCATTCATATTTTGCTTAAGTGTGACGCAATATTATGTTGAGTTAAGGAGTGAGCACACTGAGACGGGCCGTGCCGGGGCTAAGCGTGCCGGGGCGCAACTCAAAAATCCGCCTCCATGCAATTTGTATGGAAGCGGATGCGCGTATCGCACACTGTTCCGGGGCGCATCGGCGCGGATTTTTGCTCGGCGGATTTCCGTCAATGCGACACGGCCCGACAAGACCCGCAGCGCCCCGGCAACAGTGTACTATAGCAAGCGGCGCGCAGATGTGATGCAATGCGGCCCTGCAAGCCGCGGCTCAAAATCCGTCAATGCGTTGCGCGCCGACCCGCCCCGGCACGCCCCGGCACAGTGAGCGTTAAAATCCGTTAATGCGATGCGACCCGACCCGGCAATAATGTGCTATAGCGCTTTTGCGCTGCGCTGCGCCCCGACCCGCCCCGGCACGTGCCGACAAAGTGAGCGCGAACCTTTAGACTGCAGTTAATGAAAAGTCTGATAGCACTCTTGCATTTTCTCCGGTTTTACGCATATTTTATTTCTCAAGAAAAACTTAGTTATGCAATAAAGACAATTAAAACTAATAGAATTAACTAGAAGCCATTCAAGTTTTTACATATAAATTAAAAATTAACTTATTACTCAGTTCAATACCTTAACTTGTGTAGTAAGAAGAGTGCCTTAAAAAAGCAATACAATATCTTATATATAAAATTCTCGGGTCACAATGTTAGGCCGCGTACTCCTCCGAAACGGCTTTACTGATTTTAACCAAATTTTATATTATGCATATTCAGCGGGTCTGAGAATCGGCTACTGGGTACTTATTATATTGATAAGTGCATTTGTTGAATAAATAATCGTAAATTATTACAACTCAAGACTGACGGCGACCATTGTTTGTGCGACGGGATAGCGATGGACGTTGCCATGGTGACATACTTATTTAGTCACTTCAATAAAATAATATGGGCGAAATACTTTATATGACAAAGAAACGTTCGCCGAGACAGCTAGTTGAAATATCTAATATCGACCCCTCTGGGTAGAAACGTCGTAAAAGCCATTTTGGCCAAAATGAGTTTTTAACGGTTTCTTACTCAGAATCGCGAGCTCTATCGATCTGTATATTCCAAATGTTAAATTCGCAAAAAAAAAAATGTCTTTTACAGCATTTTTCAACTCATTATAAACCCAGTTTTCTTCTTTGAAAATGTTGTAATGCGCAATTTTTTCAATTAATTTTTGAAATTTATGTAGTAAGCGACAAATTTTTAATTTCGTGGTTAATACTACATAATATATACAAAACTTGAAGATAATACTATCAAACATTTTGTAGTTTTTATTTTTTATTATTATTGCTAATGTATTTTGTTTGTCATAGTAGGATGTCATATGGAATCCTTTTATGGGGAAACGCTGCCGACATTAATACAATATTTGTGCTGCAGATGCGAGCCATACGTTCTATTTATAAAATGTGTGCTTTAGAATCTCTGAGAGATAAATTTAAAGAAATTGGTATTCTAACTGTTGCTTCTCAATACATTTTGGATAATGTAATATATGTTAGAAAAAATATAAATAAATTTAAAGTTAAAAGTGACATTCACTGTAGAAATACTAGAAATAAGCACAAGCTGGACATGCCAGTGATCAGACTTAGTAAAGTCAGTAAATCTTTTAAAGGTATACGCCTTTACAATAAAATCCCAGAAAACGTTCAAAATCTTTCCATTAATAAATTTAAAAAAGTAGTCAAAGAGCGTTTGTGTGCCAAAGCTTATTATAAGGTCAATGATTTCATAGAAGATGGCACATCTTGGGAGTAGGATAGCTTCTTGCAAGGCTACTTCTACATCATTATATTATGACTTACAATTATGTATGTTGACATTGTATATATAATATTAAGTTACAAAATTGTAAACTTTATTTTAAAAGAATAATTTTTCTTTTACTTTTTTGGTAAAAAGTGGAACCCGTGCGAGTTTCTTACGCCGGTTCTTCTCGCCGGGGTAGTTCCCGAACCGGTGGTAGGCATCAGGTAGACATTCTGAAAAAATTTGATTCAAATTTACTCAGAAATAAAACATTTTTTATTTTATTTTATTATTTGTACCTATGACATCCCGCTAGCAATTAATCTGACATTTTAATTTTATTCTGACAAAAAATTAATTGTATTATTATTATTGCTAATGTATTTTGTTTGTTTTTACCTGTGACATCTCATTACTTGTAATAATTATTCTGACTAAATTAGATTCTATTATTATTATTGCTAATTAGTTTCAACCGATGACACCTTGTTACTAAACTTGTAGTTATTCTCACAAAAAATTAATTGTATTGTCTTTTTTTTTCTTAATTGCAATGAAATAAAATTAAATATTAGTTCTTCTAATTAATTGTAAGTTTCTTTATTATATTAATTATTACATTAAATATTATAGTAAGTTAAGCATTTCTTATGGCACACTTCTAGTAACTTATTTTTAATGAAAGGAGCAAATACCTTTAAAACAGTTGCATACGCCTTTAATTAACTATTGTGTTAGTTTAAAACAAAAATGTATTTGTTTTTAAGTTAATAATGTTGTCATAATATGTTGTTGGTGTATCTTTAAATAAATAAATAAATAAATAAGTAGTAAAAGACACGTCACCAACAAATATGGCTTTATAACATTTTCTCGACTTCAAACATTTTTTTATTCTTTGAAGTTATAATAAACTACTATAGCTCAGTTAGCTTAGATTTTCGGACAGTTAATTAAATAGAAACTCAAAATATTCTACATTCAATAGTTTCAGAGATCGCATGGCTTTTACTACAAAAAATCTAGTTGTGAATGGCTTTTACGACATTTTTTTTTTGCTTCGCGATTATAACCATTTATTCATTTGGTTGTATAGTTTTTCATTATTTTAACGTAAAATTGTACTTTTCCGATAAACTTTAATAAAATTATTGAAATAAAATAAACTTTACCTCTAAATAATGCAAAACTAGGTAAGTATTTAACAATAATAGCTTTAGAAAATCAGTTCTTCGTATTTTTACTCTTGGTAATAAGTCTTTTGGTGGAAAACTTCCTTAAAACATTTTCTCAACTTACACATTAAACAATCTTAGATAGTAAAACTAAAAAAAACATGAAAGTTATTAAAGACATCTTTGGAAATAACCGGAAATTGTATACAAACTTAACAACAAAAATAAATGACATAATATTACGTAATTTGTTATTCAGTCAACTGTGTTAATTTTATTTTAATAATGTCACTGCAGTAACATTATTAAAATAAAATTACCACAATTATGATGTGCCATTCACTATTATTCCAATCTCTAATGTTTACTTTAGTTTAAAAAGCTAAGATTGTTTCGTATATCAAGTTGAGCAAAATATACCTGAGCAGTTTTCCTCAAAAAGATTTATACCATATGTTATTGATTGTACTGTCGGTTCTTGGTAGAAATTCATATTGAACACTAATAAAACACAACTTTTCGTGCACTTTTTCCACTATATTAAGATATTATTACAACTTTTAACAAATTACACGACCGGTTTCGAAACAATGATGATGATTTGTTTCGAAACCTGTCGTGTAATTTGTTAAAAGTTGCAATAATATCTTAATATAGTGGAAAAAGTGCACGAAAAGTTGTTTTATTAGTGTTCAAGATTTATACCGTCGACAATATTACGAATATATTACAAAGAACTGATTTTATTAAGATAATGTCATTATTGTTAAATGCTCACTATTTCGGCATAGTTAAAAGATTGTGTAGATCTTATATTGATAATGTTACTGCAGTAATGAGTGAGTTGACTGAATAAAAAATTACGTATGTCGTTTATTTTTTGTATTTTTTGTTGGTATGTTTGTATATGTCGTAGGATGATTTGATAAATCCGTGCTTTCGCGAAATCCCTAGAATTTTCGCGAAAATTCGATTTATCAAATCATCCTACGATGTCGTAGGATGATTTGATAACTCGAATTTTCGCGAAAATTCTAGGGATTTCGCGAAAACACGGATTTATCAAATCATCCTACGACATATACAATATCCTGTTATTTCCAAAGATATCTTTAGTAACTTTCATGTTTTTAGGGTTCCGTACCCAAAGGGTAAGAACGGGACCCTATTACTAAGACTTCGCTATCTGGTCGCCTGCTATCTGTCTCCAGGCTTTATCTTAGCAGGCAGGCCGCTCTAGCTAGACTTCTGAAATTTTCACAGATTGTGTATATCTGTTGCCGCTATAACAAAAAATACTAAAAATAAAATAAAATTAATATCAAAGAGGGGCTCTCATACAACAAACGTGATTTTTTTGGCCTTTTTTGCTCGATATCAATAATGGCACTTGAAATTTTCACAAAGGCCTTACTTATATGTGTAATTTAATAATTTATAATAATTTTTAAATAAAATAAACATTGAAGGGGGCTCCCATACAAAAAAACACAGAACCCTTCGTGCACGAGTCCGACTTATATTTGGCCGATTATTTTGATAATTTTATACCTATAAGTTTGTCGAAAAAGTACAATTATACATTAAAATAATGAAAAACTATAAAATAATTTGATATTCGTCACTAATGTTTGTCGCATTTAATACACAAATGACACTTTCTTATTATTACACTTGTCTTTTAATTAAAAAATACCTTCAATAAAACGTTGTTTTAAGTCTTATACAACCAAATGAATAAATGGTTATAGTCGTGAAGCAACAAAAAATGTTGTAAAAGCCATTTACAACTAGATTTTTTGTAGTAAAAGCCATGCGATCTCCGAAACTATTGAATGTAGAATATTTTGAGTTTCTATATAGTAAACTACCCGAAAATCTAAGCTTAATGAACTATAGTGGTTTATTATAACTTCAAAGAATAAAAAAATATGCGTGAAACAAAATTACGATTTTTGTTTTTTGGCCGTACTGTAAAATGGCTATTTGGCTTTTACGACGTTTCTACCCAGATGGGTCGATATATAAAACGGCTTGACCGATTCTCATTAAATTTTGTGAGCATGTTGAGTAGGTCTGAGAATCGGCCAACATCTATTTTTCATACAAAAAAAAAATATATATGGCAAAACAACGTTTGCCGGGACAGCTAGTAAAATATAAATATCAGAGTTAAAGAAAATGGTAAGTGCTTTCGATTACGCTATCCGTTTTTTGACTTGCCCCCAGTTTTTAGAAAAAATGTCGTCTCAAAGACTCATATCTAATTAAGTACTAATTAGCTATTAAATAATTAAAGTTATTTCTTGTTTTCGTTAGACCAGACTCTAGTCTCTACCATTCATTTTTACTTCACAATAAATGAGCCGTAAGCCAAATCTGTATCTCTAATTACACGGAGCTCGAAAATAAAAATGTGTAGACGAAAGGCTCTAAATCTAACCTTCCTTTCTAAGATCGAACCTTTTCTAGAAAATACAACGAGCATTCGCAAAGAAAAGGCCATTAAGTCGACAGGACAGCTGACTCAGCTGTTTTATAAATACCGCGGCTTTCAATACGGCAAAATCTTATTTAACAAAGAAGGTTTTTACAGTGCTTAAATATACCCACCTTTAAACAGATATATCCCTACTTCTCTTATCGGCATCACGCGTATGGCGTAAACAGCTGGACCAATTATATGTATATCGAGAATTTTCCCAGATAACCACTAGTCAACGGGAAAGGATACAGGATACTTTTTGTGATACAAAAGTACACGATTCTTGTGAAATTTCATTTTACAGACCAGCCTGCGTAGCATGGCACCATAGAAACGGTTTCTTTCTACGGAAGAATAGACAAAGTGACAGTTCGATAAGACAAAGTGACAGTTAGACAATGGAAATCCGCCATTTTGTCGATAAAATCTGTCAGTATGTCGATTCCTCCGTAGAAAGAAACCGTTCCTATGGTGCCATGCTACGCAGGCAGGTACGAAGTCGCGGGGCACAGCTAGTCTTCAAAGAAATAAAAAATTTTACCACCTCTGTATTTCGCGAAATACAATTTCGCAGAATAATCGCTTCTAATTGCGTATTGCCGAAGGGTGGGATTTGCATAATGTGCTCCCCGGGGAACCGTACTCCGCCTGAATAAACGCGAAACCGAGCACTATCGAGTTATGCCTCCGTGTCGTCAATTTTCCGGGAGATTTCCGCTTAGTTTTTTCACGGAAATACATAAATTTGAATATTGACTGGAATATTTTGGAGCGATTTCCTTTGAGATATTGTATAATTCTTTTGGAGAGCTTTTACAGAGAAATAAAAGTGTTAGCTACGAATACGGATAGGTAACCTTTTTTATTTACCTACTATTTAATTATTCAGGTTGGCTTTTACTTATTGTTGAATTAATCTAGCTAGCTTTAGGTTTTACGTCCTTAATAACTAAATTTTTCCCATTTTATTTGATAACACGAAAGTACATAATAAAAAAAATGTTTAAAGTTTTAGTTTGTAAAAATAAAAGAAATTAAAGCTACAAATATCAAATTAGTACAGGGAAAATTAAGATTTTCTTACTAAATTTTAATATTCATACCAATATCATTTTGTATAATTGAATTGCCGTCTAAGTATGAGTTAAGAGGTTTGAAACTACCAATAAAAAACAAATAGCGATAAAAAATACTCTAACAACTACAGACTGACAGACAAATGGTAGCATAAAATAACGCCTTTGCATCGCTTCAGGCGTTTTTCAGGAAGAATCCTTTGTTCAGTGAGTTAATATTAATACATATGTAAACGGCGGAGGCCTCAAATTGCCGGCCTGCGAAATGCGCCCTCTTATTAGTGGCGCGCCAGGCCCGCATACCTGATAGTGTTGCTACGTTAGATACTATTAAAACAGCTCCTTTTTACTTTTAGCAGGTTTTACTATTAAAATATGTATTACATTTGATGCTACACCTCTTTCAAGATAACTTTCAAGAAGATACATGTATTGGAGGTCGAAGATCTATTCAAAAGTCCCTATAAAACAGGGAACCGGCAGAGTGATTTTATTTCTCGTTTGAAATCGGAAGATCTTCCTTTGAAGCTTCCCAAAGAGTAAATGGGCAAAACAAAGTTTTCCACACAGAGACGTAGACCTACTACGGCTGATAACACCTAACTTTCCACAGCTAGTCTACCTACTTATAAATAGTTTAGCAAAAATTTGGAAGAAACTTAAAATCTTCTTACAAAATATAGCTTTCAACATCAACCGAGTTTGCCGTAACAAGAGTGCGATAATCGTCGATTGTTTGACGTCGGCATTAAAACAGAAATGTCAATATTTGAGCAGGGCCGGCATCGGCAGTAATCCGGCAAATACCGGCGTCCGGCTACCTGCCCCGGAATTTACACAAACTTCCCAATTCCAAAGTAAAGAGAGAAGAAATCCCTTCCTTGCCTTTTTACTTGCCATACATTTTTGCCCGAAATATTTTGATGTACGAAATAAAATTAGTAGCTTTACTTATTAGTAATTTACTACTATGATAACTCAAGTGTGTTTGTTACCTCTTCACGGGCACTAACGGCAGATTTATATGTAATTCCGTATATACAGATGCTGTGAGTCTGGAGAAAGGTTGTTTTATGCGTGATATACAAATTTCAAATGGAGTTGCGGGCATTTACTATTATTAAAATATCTTTCTACTTATACGTACACATCGTTGTGCAAATTGGAAGCATTAGTAGGACTAACATTTAAAAGTTTCTGAAGTTATCTAATATCTATAACTTAAATGGTTCCGGTAAAATTAATGGTGTTTTTTGAACTTTGCCGCAAGTATTTAAATAAATATATAAGACAAATACTTATATAAAATGCCACTACATGAAATGGGCTATAGGGTTCATTTTGCTCTACGTCACTACAAAGCAGTGGTGCAATGTTGGTAGAAAATGAAACCACGCAGATTTTTTTTATACAACAATCAATTAAAAAGTGATTTTGGCCAAAATGCAAGTTACGCCACTTCCGCTTTCACCCGTCGATATGTATAGAAAAATCTTTGTTATCTGATACTTAGACACCCCCTTCGAACCCATACATCAAACGGTTTTAAATAAGTATTTTTTGTCTCAAAATTGTCGTGTCTGATTTCTCGTGTGTCACGTATTTCGGTTCATTAAATGTCTGTTTGTTCCGATGTGGATTCCCTTTCAGAAGCCGTGGGTAATTGTCGTGAAATTTACATTCCTATGGAAAATGGTATCGGGAACATGTTCTTTATAAAAATGTTAGAGTACAATATTTTTTACAAGAATATTTTTTTCAAACTCATGCATGCACTCACTCTCAAAAATGCGAAAGTGTGTCTGTCTGTCTGCTACCTCTTCAACCAAAAACTGAACTGATTTTGCTGAAATTAGGAATGGAAATACTTTGATTCCCGGGAAAGGGCATAAGATTTATCCCGGAAAAATGTACGGTTTCCTCGCTATAAATGAATTTTGACGCAACGAAGTTGCGGGAATCATGTAGGCTGTAAGTTTTACTAGTTTATGACCTATTTACTAATCTATGAGGTCTATGATACTAAATATAAAACAACGTTTTCATTTCATTTTAATACGAATGAAAATCGCATGTATTTTCTATCACTGACATACAGTATGTTATTCACCAATAATATCATCTCACACGGAACACGTTAGGGCTGGTTGCATACACACGTTTTCCACATTCGTTTTCCTAATATAATGGCCGGATCCCACCATAGAAGGATCTTATTATTCTGGACTGAAATTTAGGCAACCCACTTGTAACAAATTTATTGACATACGTAATTATATATATAAAATACTTTTCATCCATTAACCAGCTCGGTAAAGGTCCTTCTATGGTCCTAGGCCATAATGTGGAATTTTAATTCGGAATTCCGTGAGTGAGACTCGCAAACGTTCGTTTTTCTTCACGGGCGAACGCGCTGGCTTGCACTCGAAACGTACGTGCGGAATTCGTTCCGTTCAGAGAAAAGGTGTGCGTCAGTATTTTCTACCGATTCTATGCATTCGAATTTTACGGAAAACGAAATCGGAAAACATGTGGACGCCACTAGCTTAAATCGCAGTGCTGTCCCGATGTCACGACGTCACGGAAAATGCGGTGTCACGTCGTGTTACGTTCACGCTCGGCCGGTCACGTCACACCTACGCTAGCGACGTTGTACTCAATTATTTCACGTCATTAACTTGTAACTTTGGAGACATTTTATGCCTACGTATGTTTAATTTAATGAAGATTTCGACATACAATGTACGGTGCTTGATATGTCAGAATTTCCAAAAATGTAAAGTTAAAAGTTAGAGCAATAATTAATTGCAAAATTTAACATCTGATGAGCAATAAGATTCTTATCCATACTAATATTATAAATGGGAAAGTGTGTATGTGTGTCTGTCTGTCTGTCTGTTATCTCTTCACGCTCAAACCGCTGAACCGATTTTGCTCAAATTTGGTATGGGGATACTTTGAGTCCCGGGAAAGGCCGTAGGATACTATTATAAACGAATTTTGGCGCAACTGAGTTGCCAAAATTACTCGTTATTAATTATTATTATGTAACGCCAACTTATTCGCTGCTGCAAGTAAAATAGACAGTACAACCCAATTAGCAAAAATATGATGATTGTAGGCTATGTTACGTGGGCCATTTTTTATCTACGCAAAAGTTCTGAATACTCTTATTTACATCGAATTAATAGTTTATACCATAAAGTTAATATACCTAGCGGAATAGAGAAACAAAGGCCTGAGCAAGAGAGATGTCACTATCAGTAACACTACGTGGTAAAAAGAGATGTGTGATCCAGCAGCACTCTTTTTTGACGTCCAGTCGGCACGTGCCGCACGTTGACAATTTAATCTCATAGAAATCATGTTCAATCATGCTTGTGTAAGTGTATACTTACACATATTTTTACACACAGATGAAACCAATTTCGGTTTCGTTTGACAGCTCGAGATTGTTGCTCTATTCCGCTAGGTATATTAACTTTATGGTTTATAAACGACAAAAATTCAAACATGCCAATAGGCACCCAAAATCTTTACCCCGCCAATCATGAATCACCTTTTCGTTTTTACGGTATTCTGCAGGTAAAAAGAGTGTTTAGTATTTTGGATTCTGTACCATTACCGCGGTACCAACTTCAGGTAAACAACATTCAAGAAAATCGTCGCGCTATCAATTCTCCCGATTTCGCCGCCACGTCGCGTCGCGTAGTGTAATGTATTCCCTCAGCGGCCCATAACTCACACTTCAGCAGGGGACCGCTTTGTCCCCTGATATATCGCACAACGTGGGGACAGTTTATAATATCACTGACCCGGTAAACGTTGTTTTGCCATATATTATACGTACTATCCATATCCATACTAATATTATAAATGCGAAAGTGTGTCTGTCCGTTACCTCTTCACGCTCAAATCGCTGAACCGATTTGAATGAAATTTGGTATACTGCTACTTTGAGCCCCGGGAAAGGACATAGGATACTTTTTATCCCGGAAAAATGTACGGTTCCCGCGCGATAAACGATTTTCTGCACAACGGAATTGCGGACATAGACTAGTCAAAATATATACATCAAGATCTGTCGAAAAAATCTAGCAGGTGGTTATTGGCACTTTCCGTGGCCCATTTTTGGCTTATTACGGTTGTAAATCATTATCTTAAAATGCTATAATCGTAAATATAGTTTTAAAATGCTATTGTCGGTTTCAAGCTTCACAACTGAGACTTTGGTATAACCATACGAATATTAGATATAAATATGCGAAAATATGTCTGCATGTGTCCAGTCTGTCTATTCTCTTACGTTGAAATAGCTAATTTAATTTGGTGATATTTGGTATTTACACACTTTGGATGCGGAAAAAGACAAAGGATAGGATACAAAGGATAAAGGATATGGATCCTACAAAAACGTAAACGAATTCAGAGCAACGAAGTTGCATAGCCATGGAAGACGTGATTGGATGAAGATGTGTAACTGACAATTTAAAAAATGTAGTTTTTTGCATAAATAGGGGTATAAGGAGCGGGAAAATAATTTAAAATCACAAAAATGTGGATTCTATGTATAGCTGGATATACTAGCTAGATGATGAACCAGGTAAGTTACATTGCTATTGTAAAAATATGTAAGTTACCCACTTCATTCACTCATGTCTATAATAATTGAAGAAGTAGGTATGTCTATTTTTTTTTAATGAAATAAAGGGGCAAACGAGCAAACGTGTCACGTGATGGAAAGCAACTTCCGTCGCCCATGGACACTCGCAGCATCAGAAGAGCTGCAGGTGCGTTGCCGGCCTTTTAAGAGGGAATAGGGTAATAGGGGAGGGTAGGGATGGGAAGGGAAGGGAATAGGGGAGGGTAAGGAAGGGAATAGGGTAGGGGATTGGGCCTCCAGTAAACTCACTCACTCGGCGAAACACATCGTAAGCGCTGTTTCACGCCGGTTTTCTGTGAGAACGTGGTATTTCTCCGGTCGAGCCGGCCCATTCGTGCCGAAGCATGGCTCTCCCACGTATACAAGGTGTATGTCATTTACCCTGTATACGTGGGATTTATAGTACGTCTAGTACTATACAGGGTGTAACAAAACTAAGCGAATAATATACGTTAGGGTGTGTACGTGTTCCTTGTAGAGAGTTCACTGTGAAAGTAGCAGCGCTGAAAGACCAATTTTTTTACAGTGAACTTTCTATAAGAAATACGTATACACACCCCAAAGTATTATCACTTAGTTTCGTTACACCCCGTATAATATAGTTTGAAAATAGCTGGCCATAGTTACTTATTTATTTACGTAAGTATAGGAAGTAATTAAATTAATTGTCCCCCAATTACAGAACAATATTATAGAGGCAATAAAGAAAATCAATAGAGAATTAACCATAATAACCCTCATCAAGGAAAGAGGCTAATTAGTACAAATACTTATATTATACACATTAAAATATTATAATTGTTCTTTTTGTGTTGGAAAATGGCAAATACGAAGTAGGTATACAGTTCACCTTAAAATTTATACAATTCTTCAATTGTTCTATCAATTAAAGAAGGGCGTTGACTAATTTTATAGCAATTACGTATACGGTTCTCAATAGATTTTTTTTGGCGTGTACTTAGTTGTATAATTCATTATACTTTGTCCTTGGTCTTTCGTCTGTTTGTAAATATTGTGTTTTTTTTTTTAAAGAAGGCAGGTGGCTGTAGCCCTGACGTCACTGCGACCCATGAGGATCTATTGTGACTCCTTCGCACTAGAGTATCCTCCCCAACCCTATACTGCTCATAAATTGAACGATATGGTTGGGGTTGGTGCCACGAATTTCCTCTGTCGACGAGTATTCGTGGCGACCAAGGTGCCTGTTCCTGCTCTGTAGTAGAGCAGGGCAGTCGAGGAGAAGGTGAATAGGTGTTTCATCCTCCTCCTCACAGAATCTGCAAGTCATTATGCTACAAATACCCATTCTGTTTAGGTTATGTGATGTGGAGAATAAATGTTTCTTATTCTTATACTTGTTCCACCAATAAAAATGTGTACCATAAGTAAGTAAATATATTGTGAATATATAGTAATCTAGTACCACGTCATTTTGTTAACTGCCGACTTTAAAATATTAAATGACATCCTAAGTATAGAACAGGGTGATGCAAATAACAGTTTATCAGGGAGACAGTATGTCACTTACATAATAACACAGTCGGATTCCTCAATATAGGAAGGTGACACTAACTACTTTAACCGTAAGTTTTTCCACTAACGGGCGCCGGTTAAAATTACAAAAGTCTGAAACGGCACTGTAAAGAGTCTGTTACCGTGCCGTTTCTGAGGCGGGACAAGATACGTCATTAAAAATATATTTCGCAAAGAAGACTTCCGTTTCCAGATTTATTTGAGCTGCGTCGAGTTACGTTGTTTGTGCAATTATTATACTCCTTGCGTTGTATATATTACTTACTTTTACTATATTTACTATACTATAATATTAAAAATGCGAAAGTGTGTCTGTCTGTCTCATACCTCTTCACCACTAAACCGATTCTGCTGAAATTTGACATGGAGTAATTTGAGTCCCTGGAAAGGACATAGGATATTTTTTGTCTCGGAAAAATGTAAAATAATTTTGGCGCAACGGAGTTGCAGGCATTATCTAGTAGTAATATATAAACGTACATTTTGAATAGTGATTCAGGTAACGGTCCAAATAAGCCGTGTTTTCGTCACCTTTCTGTTTAGGCCAATACAATAAATGTTCATTAAATTAAAGTTAAGTCACCAAATCTCTTTGAATGAAGTCATACGTTGTAGTATGTCAGAGTCTTGATTAACTTGAAGTTAAATAATCATTTAGCTTCCCTTTGACGGATTGGGATGTGGAACACCGTCCATTCCCAGCAATTTCTTCGTCATTTATGAAATTATAAGCCTATCATTACACTACTATTGACTTGTATCTATCCGATACCAGAAAATAAACCGTAATTCATACAAATTAAGGTTTGATATCGCTCAAGGCAGTGATTAGAGTCGACGTTTTTAAGCCCCAAAGGTTCTTTGTGGTATTGTAAAAAGACAGTGGAAAATGTAGGAGCCAATGCCAATATTTATTTTTAATTATCTTTGTGTTGGAAACGCTTTATTAGACAAAGAATAGGTAAGTGGGGGAGGGGGATAAAAATAAATCTAAATTATAAGCTGTGAATCCCTTGGCTTTGTAAGTCTTTGAGTCTTTGGGTAAAAATGTTTAGACGTTAGTTTTAGGAAATTTAATGTAGATAATAATTATTCAAGTACTATATTCGAAGTCACTAAAGAGATAATATAAATAATTTTAGAGTCTCAAGTAAAAACCTTGAAAAAGAGACCTTTCCCCCTCCCCCCACCGTCGGCTCATTCATCTGGACACCTTTAGGAACAACTGTACCAACTTTCAAAACTACATGAATTATTTGGTCTGAATTCCTTAATTTTGAATGAATAAAGATTAAAAAATTTAATGAATAACTAGCGACCCGCCCCGGTGTTGCACGGGTATAAAATATATAGCCACTGAAAAAATGACTAAGCCCGGCCGGACATTGTACGACATTTCTGATCAGAAACAGTTGAACGTCCGCGCTGTCTCTTACATTTTGTACTGAGCCGAGTGAGCTCGAACTCGCCGGAAGGATATTTCGGATACTGTGCGGGGTGGCGATCCGGCGGAATTCAAATGTTTCTGATCAGAATTTGGATAATGTGCGGCCGGGCTTAAATCGATAGCCTATGATCCTTCACGTGGTCTACTTCTTATCTGTGCCAAATAACATAAAAATTGCTCCAGCAGTTTTAAAGGGAACAAAGGGACATGAGGGGAAAAAAGCGACTTTGTTTAATAATATGTACTGATAATATAGAAGAAGTAAAACTTGTATGCGTTGCTAGGTGGTCTACGTCGTAGCACTCACGTGCTACGTAGCTGCTACGGCGCCTACGCTCATAGCCTGTCTACCGGCCGCACGCAGAGAATTTTAATCTATTTTTTTTTTCTTCGGGCATTAAAGGCCCAATTATAGATACCTTTAAACTAAAATACGTATAATGTTATAAACTTACTAGCTATTGACTCTGACAGACAGACATACAGACAAAAATTGTAAAAAAAATATTGTTTTGGTGTATGTACCCGTTTTATACTACATGCATATTATGAATGTATATATTAGATTCATATTATATATATAGTAAAAAACGGTTCTTTCAATATTACAAACAGACACTGCAATTTTATTTATAATATGTATACATAAATTACACTTTAATTACTTATCATTAATAATAAAGATTTTTATAGAAAATGTTTGGAGTTTATGTTATAATTTTAATTATATTTAAGTTAAATAATAATTATCATTAAGTATGCGTTGTTTGTGTTTTAAATTTTGAATTTACAATACGTGTTTCTAACTTTGACATGATTTGATTATTTTCGTTGTGTTTTGAAACTAAATAAAACTAATTCATAAAAAAATAACAACTGATAGTTCTTGTTTATACGTTTAACAATTGTTTAAGAAAATTCTTTTCAAACTTCACAAATAAATTAACCAACTGAAAGTCAACTAAAAGCTCTGAAAGGGTAAAGTTATCCAGGAGCTTACTGATATAATCTATAACCACAGTCTCACATACCAATACAATGGCCGCCGCGGTGTGTGGGACCACAAAGGGAGAGTATTGTTTACCTGTACATTAGTACAGTACCTACTGGAAGAGACTAAGCACATCAGAGACATTTAATTATGATTAACCTTCAATTTAATCAAGAGTTTGACGAATAATGTATGGGGCTTATGTGAAAATTTTGAATTAATTACAATTAAGTAAATAATGTTCCACTCTGAGTGCGGCAGTAAGCACTCAGAGATGAACATTAATCATCACTCAACTTTGACGACCTCTGTGGCTCAGTGGTGAGCGCGTCGGTAGCTCAAGCCGGGGGTCGCGGGTTCGAATCCCGCCGACGGAATAAAAAGTTTTCAATGTTCCCGGGTCTGGATGTGTATTAAATATGTGTATGATATAATAAAAATCTTAAATATATGTATAGTATAAAAGTATTAAATATATTTCCGTTGTCTGGTACCTGTAACACAAGTCCTTTAGGTACTTAGCACGGGGCCAGACTGACGTGGTGTGAAGCGTCCATAGATATTATCATAGATATTATTACTCGACTGTTATTATAAATAAATATTTTGACATAAGCCCCATATTTTCAGTCAAACTCTCCATTAAATTGAAGTTAAATCACTATTTAATATCTCTGAGTGCAGCCGTGAGTATTATTAGTTTTTCAATTTTTGTAGTTTTTATATGCTGGAAAATTTTATTTTTCTATATACTTTTTTAGGAATTACGCAGGATTTGGCGACGTCTGCCACACCCGCCTCACATCCCTATCTCTTAAATCTCAATTCTGTGTGGCGTGGCTATTATCTGCTCTTGAAGTCACAGTCTATCATCAAAGTAATAGCTCATAATTCACACCTTCATTATAGAAAAATTTTTGAACATCTATTTTGCATACAAACTTTAAATATTTCACAAATAATTTGCGAATTTCAATCCCGCGTCCAATCTCAAATATGAAAAATGGTGACGCAAAAAATATCCCATATAACATGTGTCAGCTTAACTTTTGAGGGATAACAGTCGCAGGTGTGCACATTAACGTGACACATCCAGGGTGACATATATCTGTGTTTGTTTGTTTCGGACGTGGACGATAAATTCACTGCTTTGTGCGATTTTCCGCCATTTTTTGTCGCTTTCATATATTTAAAAGCATCGCTTCTTGTTTTTTAATGGGCATTATTTAATGTGTGATTGTTTTTTGTTTAATTTCGTGCTGTTATTATTTAAATAAATAATAATTGTAGATAACATTGTTTACTTTTTTGTTGTAGTTAAAATTATGTAGCACCATAGACTTAATATATACTTAGCATTATAGGTTTATGTGTAGCATCGTAACGTAGTTTTTATTATAATACACTTTTCTAGTATTATTTGACCGGGCAAACATTCTTTTGCAATATAAATACATTATTTTGGGCATGAAAAATAAATGTTGACCGATTCTCAGACCTGCTTAATAAGCCCACAAACATCTCATCATAACTAGGTATTTCAGAGACTTTGGCAACAAATCCGGAGAGTCGAGATAGGTGAATATTATATACTAGACGTTCCGCGCGGCGTACACGCGCGTACGGCGTAAATTAGATATTACACAGACAAATTAGTCCACCAAAAAAAACCTATGATCCTTTACGTATTCCAATTGTAATATGTGCCAAATAACATAAAAATTTCTCCTGTAGTTCGTGAGATAAGCCCTTTCAAATAATTTCCCCCGTTTTTTACACATCTTCCTCTATTTTTTTTTCCTATTAGTCTTAGCGTGATAAAATATAGCCTATAGCCTTTCTCGATAGATGGACTACCTAACACTGTAAGAATTTTTCAATTCGGACATTAGCGCTTTCAAACAAACACAAACAAACTCTTCAGAATTATAATATTAGTATAGATTAAATAATTCGAAGAATAAAAATATCTGTTCTGTTACACCCTTAAAATCCATCTCCTTTCAAACAAGTATATTGAGCTACTAAAGTCCTTTATTCGAGTTCTGTTGACTTCACAATGCGTTTCAAATATACAGAATCTCAATATTCTCGTGTAGAGATAAATCGATCGATACATATAGAGATATACATTATACATATATAGAGACTCTCGGGGGTGCAAGAGCTGAATACGTCCCTTTCAAGATGCAGTCGAAGCCTTATTTATAATGTCAATATTAGATCTCCTCAGATATGGAATAAGTACGATGGGGATTTCAGAGAATTGCTTTTTAAATTCTTATTTTAAAGGGGTTGAGAAGAAAGAAGGTTCTAAAAAGCTGAAATGAAGAGCTAATTGTTGTTACTTTTCTGTAATACCTCGATCGTGGGAATGGCAGACACAATAGATTTTCAATTGTTATACTACAGCCGGGTGCCGCTTGGGGATTGATGGGCTAAATGCATTTTCGCTACATACCACTTTTACTGGTCCATATTTTGTTTAGAGTGCTCACTTGAAATGTATTCGTATGACGTAACTATATACCAAAGTATCGAAACTGACAAATGCATTTTGACCGAGCGCTCGGGAATAGGCATAAAGTTAATATACCTAGCGGAATAGAGCAACAATCTCGAGCTGTCAAACGTAACGAAAATTGGTTTTCATCTGTGTGAAAAATATGTGTATGTATACACTTACACAAGCATGATTGAACATGAATTATATGAGATTAAATTGTCAACGTGCGGCACGTGCCGTCTGGACGTCAAAAAAAGAGTGCTGCCGTCATGTATCACACGTCTCTTTTTACCACGCAGTGTTACTGATAGTGACATCTCTCTTGCTCAGGCCTTTGTTTCTCTATTTCGCTAGGTATATTAACTTTATGGGAATAAGATAACAATATTTAGCTTACAAGTGTCAAGCGGTATAAAATATGTTATGTAGGAGCTTAGCAATGAGAGTACATGATCAACGACCGGACTTTAGCGATTTTTGGGCGATTTCAGACGTAAAGTCACTTTGTATAGCATCGAATTTCCTCGACTGTATGAGCCCTGGACGTGGGAGAACCATGCTTCCGCACGAATGGGCCGGCTCGACTGGAGACATACCACGTTCTCACAGAAAACCGGCGTGAAAAAGCGCTTGCGCTGTGTTTCACCGAGTGAGTGAGTTTACCGGAGGCCCAATCCCCTACCCTATTCCCTTCCCTACCCTCCCCTATTCCCTTCCCTTGCTGTCCCTACACTCTCCTATTACCCTATTCCCTCTTAAAAGGCCAGCAACGCACTTGCAGCTCTTCTGATGCTGCGAGTGTCCATGGGCGACGGAAGTTGCTTTCCATCAGGTGACCCGTTTGCTCGTTTGCCCCTTATTTCATAAAAAAAGCCCTTCGAAGCCTCGCAGCTAGTTTTAATCTCTCGCCGGAACGTCACCCGGCAGGCGATAAACGCTTTAATGAAAACAAATTGAACGAGACTCTAAAAACAAACGCCAAAAATACGGATAGGGCGCGTTATAAGGACTCTCAAGTCTCGACGAAGATATTAAAGAATACTAGCTGTCCCGGCAAATGTTGTTTCGCCATATACAGCATTTCCCCCATAAAACATAATATTATTTCATTGAAGTGACTAAATATGTCACCATGGCAACGTCCATCGCTATCCTGTCGCACAAACAATGGTCGCCGTCAATCTCGAGTTGTAATAATTTACTATTACTTATTCAACTAATGTACTTATCAATATAAAAAGTAGCCAGTAGCCGATTCTCAGACCTACTGAATATTATGCATATAAAATTTAGTAAAAATCAGTAAAGCCGTTTCGGAGGAGTACGGTAACTAACATTGTGACACGAGAATTTTATACAGGGTGTAACAAAAATAAGTGATAATACTTTAGGGAGTGTACGTGTTCCTTATAGAGAGTTCACTGTGAAAGTAGCAGCGCTGAAAGACCAAAAATTTTTTTCACTTTTGTATGGGGAAACTCGTGACGCACGGGCCCTTGCCCATACAAAAGTGAAAAAAAATTTTCGTTTTTCAGCGCTGCTACTTTCACAGTGAACTCTCTACAAGGAACACGTACACACCCTAAAGTATTATCACTTATTTTTGTTACACACTGTATATAACCTGAAAAGTTGAATTATATGTAAATAAACCAGTAAAGCACAAAGATGATCGTGACGCCTTTTGCCTTTGTGTGCTTTCCCCTTCAAGCTCTATGTTAATCTATTAGATAAAAATTGGTCAAAGTTAAAGAACTTTTTTGTATTTAAGTGTTTTGCTAAGAAAGTGTTCCTGTCTACCTGTTTTTATATAAGTCTGTTTGTAATGCAATAACGTTTAAACCACTAAACCCTACCTGATGGAAAGCAACTTCCGTCGCCCATGGACACTCGCAGCATCAGAAGAGCTGCAAGTGCGTTGCCGGCCTTTTAAGAGGGAATAGGGTAATAGGGGAGGGTAGGGAAGGGAAGGGAAGGGAATAGTTGAGGGTAGGGAAGGGAATAGGGTAGGGGTAAGGGGATTGGGCCTCCGGTAAACTCACTCACTCGGCGAAACACAGCGCAAGCGCTGTTTCACGCCGGTTTTCTGTGAGAACGTGGTATTTATCCGGTCGAGCCGGCCCATTCGTGCCGAAGCATGGCTCTCCCACGTAAAAAATAATGAAAAATTATGATAAAATACATTATAACGCGTCCTTTCACCACTCGTCACCTCCGAGCCCTGAACAAATTAAATCAATTAGGACACCCTGTTGTCTCCCCGCTGTCCGCGTAAGCCGACTTTTTTATTTGTCTGTCCGTCTGTCCTGTTGTTTATCGCACAAATTAAAGACCGAAAGATCAAATAAATCTTACACATACTTTTTCGCTAATATGTGCTTTAGAACCTGGAAAGAGAAATTTCATTATTAAGTAGTATTCATTCAAGTAAATAAAAATTTTAGAAATTTTAGCGATAAAATATTATTATGTAGGAACTCTATTTATCGCTGGCGCAACACGATGCGAGACCGATGTTTTTATACTATATTATAATATACTAAAAACCATTAATCTATTATACTTAATAAAGTTAAAAGATGAAAGTATTATAACTTTGATAGAGACTAAAGTACAAGTAAACTTATTAAATTATCGGATCGGCGCTGTACAGTTTCCAAGATTTCTTCTTCATAAAATAAACATAAATATCGTGTGTCCTCAATAGAAACGTTAAAGTAATATATCGTCTATATAAAAACAATGTCCAGTTTCACAGTATGTAGTTTGTAGAATTCTAGCGGTCGCACAAAAAGAGCGCTGAAACCGCCGGCAAAAAGTTGGAACAAAGCGAAGTAGTATTGACAAAGTTGACCGTGTGTCCGGCCCTCTTTGTATTTACACATATTTTTTACTCAAAGTTTTTGTTTAACTTTTAAAACGGATTTGGTTTAGCGTGTGTGACATCGGTTATACTTTTTGGGGTGGTTTTAACATTCTAAATTTCTGGTGGTAAATAATGATTAAAATATAACACAACAACCCCCACGCGGGTTTCCTTTCTAAAGCCAGTATGGAAATAATTTTCTGAGTATGTACGCAATAAACATGAACAATCCATACTAATATTATAAATGCGAAAGTGTGTCTGTCTGTCTGTTACCTCTTCACGCTCAAACCGCTGAACCGATTTTGCTGAAATTTGACATGGAGATACTTTGAGTCCCGGGAAAGGACATAGGATACTTTTTGTCTTGTATTTCATATTTTACTTTTATCGCGACTAGCGATGGTCATCGCCACTACACTATATGACAGGTCACTAGCTGTGATCTTCCAATACTCTAAGACTCTAGAGTTTTGTTTTATGAAATAAAGGGGCAAACGAGCAAACGGGTCACCTGATGGAAAGCAACTTCCGTCGCCCGTGGACACTCGCAGCATCAGAAGAGCTGCAGCAGGTGCGTTGCCGGCCTTTTAAGAGGGAATAGGGTAATAGGGGAGGGTAGGGATGGGAAGGGAAGGGAATAGGGTAGAGGATTAGGGGTCCGGTAAACTCACTCACTCGGCGAAACACAGCGTAAGCGCTGTTTCACGCCGGTTTTCTGTGAGAACGTGGTATTTCTCCGGTCAAGCCGGCCCATTATTGCCGAATCATGGCTCTCCCGCGTCTAAAGAGACGTCTAGATATTAGTAATTTTTATGATTTCTATAATGTAATCAGTTTTCTATTATTTTGTAAAATTTACCGCAGCCACGTAAAGATCTCTTCTTCCATTTATTCGTACATCCGTCACTACTAACAATCAGCAAATGTGTCGCAACACTGACGAGTTGCGGCTGCGGTTGCGGTCCGTTTGTACGTAACAACGACAGGGAAACAACAGGATAACGGCAGAGAAACAACAGGATAACAACAGAGGCACAAATCCGCTTATTTCGTCTTTGCGGCTAGTTCATGCGGTGAGTGTATTCCACGTTTATTATTTCGTTCTACGGACGGTTTAAATATTTTAAACTAGTGTTCACTATAATATCTTTTGATAAAGAGTATTATTGTTAATTTAATCTCAAAATGTAGTAATCCTGTGGGATAATATGCATATCAACGTATTATTGCTTAGGATTAGGTATTACTTTTTGGTAAGAAGTCAAAAGTGCATTTTTGGTATGGCGATAGTTACTAGCCACGACATTAACGATAGCTATTTGCACCTCCGTGGTCTAGTGGTTAGAGCGTCACTCTCGACTCCGGAGGTCGTGGGTTCGAATCCCGCGTTGGAAACATATTATTTCCAAGTTTGGTTAGGACAATGCAGGCTGATCACCTGATTGTCTGACAAGTAAGATGATCCATGCGTCGGATGGGCATGTAAAAAGTCGATCCTGCGCCTGATCTCTCGCCAGTCGTGTCGGTCTTCCGTCCCACTGGGTTATGAGAGTAAAAGGAATAGAGAGTGCTCTTGTCTACTGCGCACACACTTGGGCACTATAAAATTACTCCTGCGTACCTGGCCTGGTTTCAATGAAACTGGCCACCGTCACCGAAACCGGTGTGGGGAGTATTATTAGCTATTTGCAGGTAATAGTTACAACATCGCAGGGGTACCGTACATTTTCTTTTGTAAAGACTCGAAAAGTCTCCATATCGTATTATTATTAAAACTAGTGAAGCGGTCCAAGTTTAAAGAGGTTACGGAAGGAAAGACTTTTGAATTTATAATATTAGTATGGATAGACGGTTCTTTCGCAATCGTTTACATAATGTAGTAATAAGTATTCAAAGGCGGATGATGCCATGTGCTATAATATTTCGCATAATCAACACAAAATTACACCCGCAGCTGTGAAATTGAAATAAAATTCTCGTTTTAATGTCCAATTTTTTCATAATATTTTATAATTAATTTTGTATTCTAGATAAAAAGCACAAAACTTTCTAAATGTATTAGGTTTAAATAAAAGTTACAGTTGTGTTCATTTCTTAAAACTTTAAGCATACAAGAGTAAAGGAAGAGGGAATAGTCTCGTGTACTACGAACGTACTTGGGCAACATAAAATAAGGCGTATGTAATGGCGTAGTTACAATAAAACCGGCCACCGTCACCGAAACCGATGTGGGAAAGAATGTAAGTACCTCTAATTAACCCATCAATCCTTGGGGATGGATAAGGATTGACGGCACCCGGCTGTCGCATAACAATTGAAAATATATTGCGTCTGCGATACCCACGATGGAGGTGTAAAAGCATACACGTTAACAAAAATATTTCCTGTTTATGATAATATGTAGTATATCTACCAATGATCTCTATATTAATTTAGATTATACTCCTACTATTTACTATCTACTATCGACTATCTCAAATCATTAATTCTCAGGATAATCAAAGGATCGATAAGACGGAGATGTAAGAAAATCTCTGAGAAAATAAATCTGCGCTCCATCGCCAGACTGGCGTCTATGGATCGTCCAAAGCTGTTTTACCTAGAAGTTTTACGAAAATAAACCTTATATTGTTGAGATAAGGGTCTTGTGAGAGGTTAAATAATTCTAAATAGATTTGTCTGTGAGGAATATTACGTATCTGAGGGCGACATATAACTTATTCTTTATAGATGTATTGACATATCATTTATTGTGATAATATTTCTCCACTCTTGTATGAAATTCTGGTTTATATATGACGATGGTTACTGCTCTTATGTAGTTCAGTTGCCATTACGAAAAACATATTTTCACACAAACGTAAGTAAATTTGAAAGCGATTACCTTTTCATGCTTATTACAGTAGCTGATTAGATGTTTGCTGTAAAGATGATTTGAGTGTTGGAATTTGGGTACACTGAATTTTTGGTCAACAGTTAGTAAGTACCATGCCACACGATGCGGTGCGGCGGCGGTGAGGCGCCTGACCGGTGCCGCTCCGGTTTCCTGCATATAAAAATGTATGGTATGGCACACGGCGCCGTCCGGTGCGCTCCGGCGCTGCACCGCACGCGCACCGGAATCGAGACGAGGCGGGGAGGGGTGTATGTATTGGTGGAGCTCGAGTCCGTCACTGCTACAGTACTGCAAAAGGTTCCGGTACCGCACTTACCGTGTGGTCGGTAGTCCGGCGAGATGACCTCCGGTGCGGCACCGCACCGCGTCGTGTGGCATGGCTGTTATATTTTGCTGAAGTCGCCTCTAGTCACACTCAGTGTTACGTAGCCGGGCCTACTAAAAATAAAAATATATTAAAAAAATATGTAGCATGGGGGCCGGCCGCCGTAGCACATTAGCTAAAATATTTTAAATCAAGAAAGTAGATCAAAAGTGATTATAATCATGTAGGAATCAGAATGTTGAAAATTTGATGAGCGTTCTACCGGGCGTCTTAGACCGGGTCCTGATTACGGATATCCGGGTGCTTTATTGGATTAGCTTTGATGTCCGTTTAGAGCGTAATAAAAAACGGGGAAGACCCTCCTTGGATTCTTACTTTAATTCCTTGCGCAGCCCTACATTGTAATTATAGGATGCAAGATTCTTTATGTTCAATTACTTAGATGATGTTTTTTAAATTACTAAAGTTCTCAATAAATAAATAAATAATGGTATTAAGAACGGTCGAAGTCTATCTGTAGACTTTTTAATACCATGAAGACCAAAAGAAAAAAATTACCCTACTAGCGAATTATGATATTAATTTTCTGATGACTTACGGTTTTTTGCAGATCTCTCGTACGGTGAAGTGAAAGCATCATGAGGAAACCCGCAAGTGGTTGGTCCCTGACGTATTGACTAGTTCATTCCTCTGGACTTGGCTATGTTGCGAGAATGCCGTATGCGCTTGGGCAACCATATGGTTGCCGGTACGGTACATTTAAAATCTTGTCCCAGGAGAAATATTATTTTATACGTTTGAAGAGTATAATATGATACTTCTCTTTGAAAGTACTGTATAAAGGTTATAGCACATTTATCAGCACACACGTGCCGAACACCCCGTATTTTAGAATTTATTGTATGAAAATATGATGTGAAACCTCGCACATTCGTCCGCACCGTACGCGCCGCATTTCGTATGCGGTGCGTTTGACGTGTTCGGCGCGTACGGAGCTGACAAATGTGCGCAACAGATGCTTTTTTTGTGATCTCTGTAATATTTATCTACTTAACATGCTCATTATCACAATAATAAAAACCTTGGAGAAATCCAACAATAAAATTCAAGTGTGAATTAAATTTTTATTCCTCGTGAGATTTTAAGGAGTTTTTAATTTGGCCCTCGGGGTTCGTCGAGAGGTTAACAAGTAAAAGTGAAAGGTGATAATGGCCACCATTTTGTCGGGACAAAACAATTCTTCTGTTTTGTTTTGTCTCGTCGAATTGTTTTTGGATAGTCCGATAGACGAAGCATTTTAATCGAGATTTAAAATCAATTGGGGTTGCTTGGGGCTTAAATGACTTTGCTATGAAAGCTTTACATTGTTATCACAAACTATTGGTAAGAAATTACTCAATTGATACTAAATGACAAACTTGCCACGTAATGTCAAAATTACTACGAAATCGTAGCACTGCTACAAAATGACAAAGTTGCTATGAAAATGTCACATGCTACGAAATCAAAGATTTGCTACGACGAAATGACAAATTTGCTACAAAGTCACAAACTTGCTACGAAAACTGATGTCTACGAGATTCGCACATGTGTCTACGAAAACTGTACAGATGTCTACGAAATCTGTACAGATGTCTACGAACTCTTCTCAGCCTACGAAAACTGTACAAAAAACTGTTATTTATCTAAGTCGAAAATAATGAAACTTAAGTCAAGTTACTTACTACTTCACGCGAACGAAGTCGCAGGCAACCACTATTTATATTGTGCTTCAACCAAAACATTTATTCCCGAATGCACCAAACTAATGTGAAATTAGAAATATGTTAGTGCGTCCACAGTTTGACTGTGATTTATTTTATGCATTTTATCCGAACAGAATTTGGAACAGTTTTAGTTTACTCGTGGTATGTAAGTTATGTTGCAGCATTTTGTACATTACAATATTATTTTCGCGATTCTAATGGTCAGATCGCACTGAAACGAAATGAAACGAGACGCGTGACTACTTTTCTACGACAATATTTTAACTATACAGTAGGTTGAGTTTTGTTAAATACTGTAACTTGATTTTTTGCGGAAAAAGAAAATTGTATCGCGCCCACAGAAATAAATCAAGATAGAACGGCTAAGCGGGTGGAGTACGCGTGTTTCAATTTTGCACAAGTGAGCAAGATTTGTTGAACGTTCATTATAGTCAGCGCACACGTCTCGACTTGATTACACCGGAGCGGTTGTGCAAAAATGCCTCATTGTGCAGTGTCTAATTGTAAAAACAGAAGAACGAAAGTGAATCGGTCAAATTGAGGCATTTCTTTCCACGGGTAAGTTATTTGTTCTAACTTCTAACTAAATGCAAAGCAAAAATTTACACGATCGAATTCTTAGCAACGCACGCGCGTCGCCGTTCTATCTTGATTTATTTCTGTGATTGCGCCCATCGGAGCAGTTAATTCATAGGCAGATGGGGCAACTACGTAATTAGTTTGCATCAATAATATAAATCCAGCCGACTTCAGATCACGACTAAGGGCGTTTGTGCACTACACGGAATTTTACCATCCGGCGCGGCGCGGCGTCCCGATTTCTTACATTTCGATATGGCAAACGTGAAAGTTATGAACGCCGGACGGTAAAATTCCATGTAGTGCACAAACGCCTTAAAGCTTCTTATAGAGTTAGTACTCTATAAAAACCTAAGCCTAGCTTTATTGCCCGCGGCTTCAGTCTTCACTCACGTTAAAAAGTATTATTATTATAAAGGTATCAAAGTCTCAGCCCAATCGGTTTAAAATTGACAAATACATACAAACTTTCATCCCCTATTTTATCCCCTTGGGGGTAGAATTGATCAAAATCCTTTCTTAGCGGAAGCCTACGTCATAACACGTACATGCATGCCAAGTTTCAGCCCGATTTGTCCAGTGGTTTGGGCTGTGAGTTGATAGATCACCATATCAGTCAGTCACCTTTGAGTTTTATATATACGGCAGCAGACGGCAGCCGTCGACGCGTGCTGTCGACAAGTGCCGTTTGTATGTAAGTGCCCTAACTTTGAATTGACATAACCCGATCAGATGAGGTAGGTCCGCCATCTGCTTAATGAGTTAAGCTCTTCGATGGAACTTTTTTGTTTGTATGAAAAACTAAATCATATAATTTCGGTATAGCTGTACTGGTAACAGCTACATAGAACTTTCTATAGGATGTGCCACAACCCACACGGCAGGTAATTTGCAATTTTATCACATAGTAAAGGTAACGCAGACACTATACAATGTACACACATTGTATTCCGTTTGTAACTCATTGCGTTACAGATAGCACTGGTAGTAGGGTGACCATAACTTCATAAGTTTGTAGTCCATTAGAAAACCCATAGAGAAGGACAAAAAAAAAGGTTTTGAAGTTCTATGTATACAATGGATTTTCTTGTCATTGGTTTATGCTGGAAAATCACAAAATGTGCTATGATAATAATATTATTGGGCAGCAGCGAGGGCTCTCTTATACGAATATTTCAAGACAAAAATTGGGCAAATCGGTTCAGCTGTTTACGAGTTTTAGCCAGACTAATAAAATTAAATATTTTTAATCACATAGATAGATAAATATGTTATTGTATGTTTACTGTTGGAGTTCTAAATCCATATCCATACTTACACTTACTTACAAACGTAAGTGTGTATGTCTGCCTCTCAATCTGTAACCTCTTCACGCCCAAACCACTGAACTGATTTTGCTGAAATTTAGCATGTATAATGTATATTGTAGATTCTTTGAGTCCCGGGAAAGGATATAGGATATTTTTTATCCCTGAAAAATGTACAATTCAATACAATATGTATATAATACAATTGCGGGCGTTATCTAGTTAAATAAATCCCATGGTCACCGTACAGCGGCGCTAATGCCCCATGGTAAAGTTTTTGCTAATCAGCCATCACACGGGTGCATCAGCTGAGTTATGGCGGACGCATGCAAATCTACTATCGCCGCGATCTCGTCGTAATTGCACAGGCGTTTTGTTTGCAAATTACTTTTAAACTCTCCCATATACGTGGAAGAGCCATGCTTCAGCACGAATGGGCCGGCTCGACCGGATAAATACCACGTTCTCACAGAAAACCGGCGTGAAGCAGCGCTTGCGCTGTGTTTCGCCGAGTGAGTGAGTTTACCGGAGGCCCAATCCCCTAACCCCTACCCTCAACTATTCCCTTCCCTTCCCTTCCCTACCCTCCTCTATTACCCTATTCCCTCTTAAAAGGCCGGCAACGCACTTGCAGCTCTTCTGATGCTGCGAGTGTCCATGGGCGACGGAAGTTGCTTTCCATCAGGTGACCCGTTTGCTCGTTTGCCCCCTTATTTCATAAAAAAAAACCCTTTACACACAATGTAATAAAAATATATATTATAGCATCGTACTTTATTATCGTATAGAGAAGTTGATAAGCTTTGCCCACACTGTGCCTTTTTTGTTCTTCAAAGGCATGCGTTATAGCGCAGTCAACATCGCACTTGTCATTTTCTTTCCAACGCGGGTGGATTTTGACGCATTCAATTATTGAATAATTATGCCAAACGAAAATTGAATAAAAAGATGATGACGAAAATTGAAGATGAAATTGCATAGCGTGGACATAGCTATTCATAGGCATGGCAGCCCAACGGAATTTGCTCGTGTTATCTCAAAAAGATCACAACTTACATCGAGTTTCAAATAACTCGACCAAATGACGTAGGTCCGTCAACTGCCTATGAATCAATTTTTTCGATGGTACAATGTTCATAGAAATCATGGTACTAGCTTTTAAGCCGTTCGCCGAAACCTAAGACAAATATTATGCTGAATTGAGGGTTTCATAGAAACCTTTCACTGTAAATGAAATGGATGGGGTTTTAACCTGGTTGCAACATTTTATTGTTTCTCAAAAATATACGGTATGTGACTAGAAGACGACCGCAACAACGTCGCGACAAAATTCGCTTATGACGCGGGAGCCGTACATTTTTCTGGGAAATAAAGTGTCCTATGATTTTTTTTAAGCTTAAAGTATCTCCTTTCAATAAAATTTGTTCAGCGTGAAGAGGTAATAGACAGATGGACAGACATATTTTCGCATTTATAATATGATAACATGTTTCCCGCAATGTCATGTCGCAAAAATAAATATTAATTTTATAAAATTTTTTAATGAGGATACTCGATACAAATTAGATTTATAAATAATTGAGTAAGTCACAGTACATAGTCAGTTAATTTTCTAAATCATTGACGGGGAAAATATAGCCTTCAAATGTTCAAAGGGAGGAGATAATTTGCTATTAATACTTCTAAATAAATATTGAAATGTTCGTACTTATTCAAATTTTATTGGATAGAAAGAAACGAGAAAGATTATTTGAATTTTGTGAAGGATTTGTCAAAGCACATTATATTTACATACTAGCAGCAAAATTTGTATCTGGCAAAAATCTGAAAATCTTAGATAATATAGAAAATAGATTGTTAGATGAAACTTAAAAGTACATACCTTTTCAAATACCTCAAGCCACCGAGACCAAAATAGTTCTGAATAGCATAACGTTTTTCTAAATTTTATGTAAATCAATTCAGCAGCTTAGACGTCAAGGGGTTACAAACAGACAGACAGTTTACCCTTCTTTTGCTTCGTCGTAGTCGGATAAGAGCCCCTACCCAAGACCTTTTCTTTATCGTTTCTTTATAGAATCTCCGATCAAAATGTACGGAATTGACATATTTATATTCGTCAATATGAAGTTGACGTTTGACTCGTGTAATTTCAATTTCATACATTTTGATCGGCTTGACAAAAGGTCTTGACTAAAGGGCCAGGTCGCTTTTATATTTTTGCCTCAGCACTCTTAAACTTTTTCCTGTATTTATCACTGCATGTCTATGTTCTATCAGATGTGCCCTTCGCGATCCCCGCACTTTAAGAGATTCCTTTAGCATAAAGCCCTTCAAGTAAATGCTTTGAGGGCTGTAAGGACAGGTAATTGATAAAGGGTTAGCTCTCAGCCATGTAAGTTTTTAATATCTCGTATCTTTTTAAATATTATGTATCATTACAGATGTAATTTTGCTGCAATGTTTTGACGGGAAACGTTATTTTTAATAACATTGTTAAAAGAATTGCTGGGTTTTCGTATGACCATTATAATATAATTATGATTAGGTAGTCAAGTAGGTAAGACAATCTTTCTAACGTTTTTTTAATTGTAACTTTTCAAATATACGGCTATCGTTTTCAGTTTTCAGTAGATAAATAGTCAAAATCATATTTTGTACTTACATTGGTTGTTGACTTACGGCCGTTCCCAATATATTTTGATCTATCTCTGGTTTTGCCCTACTAGAGATAGGAATAGCTCACAATTGACATAAAAATATTTTATGTCTAATGTGAGCTATTCCTATCTCTAGTAGGGCAAAACCAGAGATAGATCAAATATTGGGAACGGCCGTTACAAGGTGTATTGGCACGTTGGTGACATTGTCATGTAGAGGGTGCGAGGGTGAAACGGGGTTTCTAGCACGTTTCTAAGTAATACTTATCAATTTGTCTATTGTTAGTAGTTGGATTTTCACGCACCAAAACAGTTCGTAAGTCTGTAGCATCGTATTCTCCTTTCCCGTTTCTACTACAAAATCTTAAATCACACAATATTGATTACACAAAGTAGAAACGTTGTATCTTTTAACCCCCTAGTGCCATGTCTTTTGATTTCCCCTTCGTCACGTGTCGGCCGGCGTCACGGCGTCACCGCGTCATCTCGCGTCGCAGATCACACGCGCGTCATTCCTAATTGTTACCCGATAAGGGGTCGCTAATTGGTACGTTTTTTTGTTCTGTACAATATAATATAATAGGAAATAATTGAGTGAGTGAGGAAAGAAGTAAATATAATGAGATAAATAATAACGAGTGAGTTGTTAATAGTGCTGTTATATCGAAAATAAATAGTATTCAACAACAATGAAAGATCTATTTGAACCATTGATTTACAGTTGAGGTCTTCGTAGTGTTGAACGTATATATGACATATGAAAGGTTGTGTCACTGGTAAGAATGTGATGTAGAGCTTTGTATTACAATGTTGTGAATAAATGCTTAGAACTCTTATTGGTGCTTTCTTCATGGTCCATCGAGTAGCCGGATATTATAGAAGAGCCAGCAGCAATATGGAGAAATGGTAATAGGCAACTTTTGGTGAGAATAAAATCGGAATAAAATTATTGAGAATTTGTGAGCAGTTGCCTTGACAACCGATAAGCAAATTTGGTACGAACAATTTTGCGACTATGGAAGGGTCTATAAGAGTACAAAAGCATCTTCAGACACAAATTACGACAGATTACGCTAAGTTTCAAATATCATCTAAGAATAGATCGCGAGCCTATATAAATGCTCGGCTCGAGGGCTTAGAACAAACATGGATTCAGTTCAAAAAGAATCACTACGAGCTGCTGAGAAGTCAAGAGTTTTCAGATGATTGCGAGTATTTTAGAGACGTAGTATTTGAGGAAGTAGAGGAGGAGTATTTGCAATTTAAGGCCGCATTAAAGGAGAGTCTTTTATGTACTACAGAGGTTGTCCCTACCGCTGTGAACTTGCCCCAAATTCAGATTCCTAATTTCTCGGGAAAATATACAGAATGGTACACTTTTCACAATTTATTTGACTTGCTTATACATCGAAAATCCAATTTATCAAATATCGAGAAATTATATTATCTTAAGAGTTACCTAACGGGCGAAGCAGAAAACTTAGTTCGTCATATACCAATCACTGAAGGAAATTATGAAATATGTTGGAATATAGTTAAGAAGAGGTACAATAACAAAAGATACTTGGCAAATAATATATTGAATCGTTTGTTTAATCAAAATAGTCTGGCTTCTGAGGATAGCAAAGGGATAAAAAGGTTGTTAGATACAACGAATGAATGCTTGAGTGCCTTATGTAATTTGGATTTGGATACTTCCACGTGGGATATACTAATAATTTACATGGTGTCACAGAAATTAGACCGAGAATCAAAGAGGATATGGGAACAAAGAATCAGTAGTAACTTGGAGAATTTACCTTCATTAATGGAATTTTATGAATTTTTGGAAAGTAGATTTAGAGCATTAGAATTCTTAGAGTTAAGAGAGGGAAAGACACGCGTAGACGAAAGGAAAAGGACTCATGTTTTTGCCATCACGACAGTTGTATGCCCGTACTGCCAAAAAAGTCATAAGCTAGATCAGTGTCGATTGTTTCAAAAGCAAGATTTTGATACTAGACTCTACTTTATTAAAAATAAAAAATTATGCTACAATTGTTTTAGCGCCTTTCACAGGCTCTCTAGATGTAGACATTCTAATACATGCCATCAATGTTATCGTCGACATCACTCACTTTTGCATAGAGAGAAGGAAGTCACTAAGTCCTACTATTTTTCAAATAAGGAGATGGCTCTGTCAGGTGATGAGGACGAGGACAGCCTAATAGGACAAAAGCCTGTCGCCCAGGTACTGCTACCCACTGCTATAGTAGAAGTTAATACAAATAAGGCGAGCATGACTTTAAGAGCAACACTCGATCAAGGTTCCCAAGCGTCGTTTGTAACAGATAAAACGGTGCAGTTATTAGGTCTTCAGAAGTTCCCGGTAGACGAAGTTGTGACAAGTGTGGGGGGTGAGAGTCAGAACATACAAATTAACCACAAGGTAGAATTCCAGATACAGTCCACTACAAGTAAATACACGTGTAATATCGAAGCCTATGTTCTGAACGATTTATCCCCAACCCCCGGAACCGATGGTGTCGACATTATTAACTGGCCTGAATTGACATCCTTGAAACTTGCTGACCCGCGCTGTTTAAAAGCTGGTGAGGTAAACATATTGCTAGGCGCAGACGTTTATGGGCTTATTTTGGCTAATGGTATAATCCGAGATCCATCACATAGGTTGACTGCCCAGAATACGCATTTCGGTTGGATCTTGTCGGGTTGTGTTCCAGAGAGTACTCGTTACGCACGAGACAAATGGAGAGATGGAATTATTACTTGATATTGAGATTGGAAGTTTGCTCTTTGCCTAGGAAGTACCTATTCGTATTTTTTGTATTGTTTCTTATTATGGTTAAAGATTAATGTTGTTAATTTTTAGTTACTGTTTTGTACAGGGTCATATATTATTACATTTAGACGATAGAGTATGGTATCATATTATTTTTATATTATTTTTCTTAAAGATTTTAAGTTGCATTCTGTGTTAAAGCTAATTTAATAGTCAGTTTGAGACTATATTGTTATGTTGAGGAACAGCGCTTAGTAATGATAGAAGTGATAATATGAGCTATCGGCATACCATAGGTATGGTTCAGAATGGTCGATGTAAAGTATTGTGTATATTATAAGGATTTAAAGTATTGTTAAGAATATATTCAAGAAATATATTCATGGGGGGCGGTATGTTGAACGTATATATGACATATGAAAGGTTGTGTCACTGGTAAGAATGTGATGTAGAGCTTTGTATTACAATGTTGTGAATAAATGCTTAGAACTCTTATTGGTGCTTTCTTCACGTAGTGTATGCTTTATCATCTTAAATTCCGTTAAAAATTGGTTCAATAGTTTGTAATGCTCGCTGGAGAGGCAACTGAAATTCCCTGTGACCTCCCAGTAGAAAAGTACAAGCACTCACCTGGAAATGTGAGAACTGAAGGAATCACCAACGTCGGGGCTTCGCCGGCCGGCTAGCAAAACACTTCGATGAAACAATAACTTTTATTACAATGCAAAAAATATGTTGAGCTAGGTACAATTTAGTCAGTGAACCTTTAGTTAGGTTATTAGATTGATGGTTCTGAATTACTCTTTCAGATAATAACACGTACGCGAGGCTCTTCGTGGCGATTTTATTTTCTTCTGCGCTCGCGCTTTTGATGGGCTAGCGTGCGGATGCATGCGATGGTGCGATAATATTATAGCGTTCTCGGCATCTAGAACTGCCCCGGAGTAGGGCGGGCCGAAGGCTCGGGCGACGGACTGGGGAATCCGTCGCCTATCGCACGAGCTCTTCCGATAGAAGAGCGTCCGATGCCTCGGACCGCTCTCCCGGGGAAAGCGGCAGAAGCCGCGCGGATGGTTCAGCTATAGTAGAGCAGATGCCACAGACTGGGCCGCTGCAGTTTTCACCTCAGGCGGGTCCAGCGGCCCAGCGACTCGCGGAGAGGAGGCACCGTTGGATTTTGGCGGGTAAACAAGGGTGCTCCTCCTTGTCGCAGCACCCGAAGAGTCCCACATATCCAGGCGGCCCCCCAGGCTCTCGGGAATGCATCAAGCATTTCCCAACGAAAAAAAAGGCCGGCCGAATGCAGAAAATTGCCAAAAGTTTAAATTACTAATTAACTACGTTATTACTAGTACTAAGTGTAAGTGCTTCGTGGATCACCGGTTGTGTTCGACGGCTATTTCCGGATCCATTCGGCCTGCCATGCCTACGCTGCCCCGGGGCAGTTCTAGATGCCGAAAACGCTATTTGAAATTGAAATGTTAGGTATTGGTTCATGTAACATGTCTATTGTCTATACAAATATTGAAATATTTTTTCTTTAATATCATGGGAAAAGAAATTAGTTACCTAAAGTAAAATTTAATGTAATCTGGCAAGTAACGCGACGCCACATATCTATTATAGCAGTTTAATTTGAAACACGTAAAGTAACAGGCAGGCTGTATTCATTCTTGGCACAGTAATAGGATTTTCATACTAGAATCTGGCCAGCCATCTGTGCCCGAATCTTATTTGAGACACACGAGCATCGCGATTGCAGAATATAATAATTTTAGCACTAGAAAACTACGTCGCGAAAGTAGATAAACTATTATCTAGTTTAGTTTAGTATTTTAGTTAGTGAATAAGTAACAATAAAGCTAAATGAAAATTGAATACATAATATTATACGAATTACATAAAACCGGCCATATTTTGCGCACTCATATTATAGAGCATTTACTTTACAACATGGCTCAAGCATAATTTGGCCAATAATAAAACATTTGCATTGACATCATTAGTTTAGGTAACTATTAAGTAATAGCAGAATTTTAAGCTACACATAATTATTTTACCTATGCGTGAAGGATATTTATACGTGGGAGAGCCATGCTTCGGCACTAATGGGCCGGCTCGACCGGATAAATACCACGTTCTCACAGAAAACCGGCGTGAAACAGCGCTTGCGCTGTGTTTCGCCGAGTGAGTGAGTTTACCGGAGGCCCAATCCCCTAACCCCTACCCTATTCCTTTCCCTACCCTCAACTATTCCCTTCCCTTCCCTTCCCTACCCTCCCCTATTACCCTATTCCCTCTTAAAAGGCCGGCAACGCACTTGCAGCTCTTCTGATGCTGCGAGTGTCCTTGGGCGACGGAAGCTGCTTTCCATCAGGTGACCCGTTTGCTCGTTTGCCCCCTTATTTCATAAAAAAAAAAACCCTTTACACACAATGTAATAAAAATATATATTATAGCATCGTACTATCAGAGAAGTTGATAAGCTTTGCCCTACCCTATTCCCTTCCCTACCCTCCCCTACTTTATTCCCTCTTAAAAGGCCGGCAACGCACCTGCAGCTCCTCTGATGCTGCGAGTGTCCATGGGCGACGGAAGTTGCTTTCCATCAGGTGACCCGTTTGCTCGTTTGCCCCCTTATTTCATAAAAAAAAGGAAAAACTTTTGAGTTCCATACTTTTTTCGCCAACCATAATATCCGTGTGTAGAGAGTATTAAAGAGGTCGTTAAAATTCAATTGTAGTGGCTACCCCCCAATAACTCTATTGAGACTGCATAATTGCAAATCATTTGTGGGTTTTTTGTTCCCGTGGTCCATGGGGTAACCCTCGGGTCCGTGGGGTCCATCACAGCATGAACACCAAGAACAAGATAATTATTTTAGGGGAGATTAGACCTCATTGAAATGCACCGTGATATGTTATAGTTGCTACGGCTTCTATTTGTGTGCTTCATTTGCTACATAAGGGCCTGTTCACATTGCAACGACAAGAGGCGTTTCAATTTGGTACGGGCAACGGCAATGTGTAATTTTCTGTGTAGTAAAGTCGGTTTTTAGGGTACGGAACCCTAAAAACGGGACCCTATTACTAAGACTTCGTTGTCTGTCCGTCTGTCTGTCTCCAGGCTGTAACTCAAGAACGGTAATAGCTAGAGAGTTGAAATTTTCGCAGATTATGTATATATGTTGCCACTATAATAACAAATACTAAAATAAAATTAATATTTAAGGGGGCGCCCATACAACAAACGTCATTTTTTTACCTTTTTTGCTCTGTATTGATACAGAGCAAAAAAGGTAAAAAAAATGACAACAGGTAGGTACTTGAATTTTTCTCAAAATGACATATGTGTACTTTTAATATTTAATAATAATTTTAAAATAAAATAAAAAATTAAGAGGGGCTCCCATACAAAAAATACAAATTTTGTCCTAATTTTGCTCTATAATGGTACGGAACACTTCGTGCGCGAGTCCGACTCGCACTTGGCGCATTTTTATCAATCTCATCGCTTCTCTGTGTCCCATTGCAATGTAAACAGACCGTAACCTTCTATGAGGTCCCAATTCTCATACCTCGTATAGAATAGCGTAGAAAAAAATTGAATAAGTAGGTATATGAAAATTTGTTCCAAATAATGTTTTGACTTTTTAAAAGCTGCTTGTGACTTCGAACCCCATAGTACAGATTAGTAAATAGTTACCACCTACTTTATCTCTAAAAATGTACGATCGAGAAAATTAATTCCTAGGCAGTTGACAGATCAACGTTATTTGTCGGACCATGATAAGTAATTCAATGTTAATTGTAATCTGTCGGCTGGGTTTGACGTAACGCGACCAAATTACGTATGTCCCCCATCTGCGTAGTCCTAATCAACTAATCTTCTGATAGTACATAAAAAATTAAAAATAAACTTATTCATAATTAGTTGACAGATCTATTTATTTTGTTGATTTTATTTATTTTATTTGATGTTGGATTATGATAAAATTTTAAGGTGCCTCTTCACAATGGTCCATGCTGGCCCACTACAAGCCAGCGCCATTGTGTAAACGGGGTAATGGTGTATGATAGCATACGATGGCCAGTGGAATGCCAGGCAGTAATGAGCCATACGCCATCGTGTTTAACACCAAGTGATCGTAGTCTACAGTTCATGGTAGCCTGAGGTAGGCCATCGTGGGCCATCATGTACTGGGGGCTTGAGTTCCTAATAAGCTTACAACTTGACATAAACCTACTAAATGACGTAAGGGCCTGTTTTCACTTTGTAAAAACCGGCCCTTACGTCTTTAGTTTAGTGCGAGTGCAGGTGATTAGTGATTAGGAGAAAATAAAGGACTTGCAATAATCAGTCGCTGTCCAGACTTACCATTCACTGTTTACTAATCACCTGCAATAATCACCTGCACTTATCACTAACCAAAGTGAATTCAGGCCATAAGTCTACCATATCTACCTCTAAATCGATTTCTCTAATAGATTATTGATTTATTTCGCTTTTCAATATTAGTATAGAAGAGTAGATAATTCTAATAAGATAACGAGAAACATAAATTCATGGAAATGTTGAAGCAATCAAACAATTCAGTCGCCCCCTCTGTAATAAAGCTGCGAACGTTTTTATAGACGACTCAATAGATTGGCGTTAATGATTGTGATTACTCAGCAATGGTATTGATTGATCAGTATTAATGACAACAAAATGTTGCTTACATTTATTGTATTTTTATATTTTCAATAAATGGGCTTTAAATATCGGATACATTATTAGTTTTCTTTTACCGCCGTACTCAGAGATATTTAATTATTATGATGACCTTCAAGTTGATGAAGGATTTGGCAGATGGAGCTTATGTAAAAAATTCGAATTAATTACATTTTAGTAATAAATGTTCCACTCTGAGAGCGACAGTTAGTGTTACTTATTTTACTTTCATGTACCATCAGAAAAATTAATAATTCATAGGCAGATGCCGGAGCTGAATTTATAGTTAGGGCTAATATCAAGTCACTACTAACATTTTTTTTAATCTGTCGGCTGGCGTTTAAATCCCACTAAGGGCCTGTTTCACCACTTTCTGATAAAGTCCCTAATAAGCTATTCATAACTTTTTTGACAGATTCTCCATACTTGACCTGTCAAGTTAATTGGTGGATAGCCTTATCAGGAAGCGGTGAAACAGGCCCAAAATATCGTAAGTTCGTCATACCTGTGAATCAATTTCCCCTCTAGTACTTACATGTTCAAGGCTATTAGATATGACTGTGAGTGTGTGACACTACAGTACCGAACACTACAGTACCGAACCGAAGTTGTACCGTATTTATACTTCGGTTGTAGTCAGAAAAAAATCAGTGCTTTTAGCTAAATTGCCACCGCTATGAAGATTAACACTAAAGTGTCTGATAGACGTACGAACTTAAGGTACGCGGGTTTTAAGTTCGCGAACTTACTCGGCTCGCGTCGGTGACACACGGGAATCGCTCACACTGGATTACCATGCCCCGAGGCCCGCGGTTCGCGGCTCGTGGCTCTTTACTGACACACAGGCGATTAAGATCGTCGAGCCATAAGTCCGCGTACTTACTCGCACGTCTGTCACCCCCTTAAGGGCCTGTTTAACCACTTACTGACAAGTTAAGTGCTAGATACGCTATCCATAACTTATCTGACTGATACTCTATTCTATATTGTAGAATTTTACACAACGCATCAATAAAACGTGATAGTTCTGCCACTTGCAATTTGCAACTGTTGAGTGTAGAGTAGATATAGGCGGCGTACCGCTTACTATCAGTCGATCCACCTGCTCGTTTCCCCATCATTCTCAAAAATATTATTATCTAACAACGAAAGTGATGAGTCATGTCTTCTAAAGATCTGGACAATGTTAAAGATGATAAAGTAAGAATCCTTAAAGCGATGACAATCCAAAGTAGTCCTTAATAACGGGTATTTGTGTCGGAATTTCCATGAAGTATTTTCGAGAAAATTGTGAGGAATTCAGGGTCATCAAAGACAGGGAGACGGAGGGTAGATTACAATACGCCATTGTATAAGTATATTTAATAATGTAACTACATGTATTATGTTAAGGACAATGATATTCTATGTTACTAACGTAACCAGCGAATATTAAATCCATATTATATTAATCTATACTAATATGTATTATAAACGCGAAAGTATCTCTGTCTGTCTGTCTGTCTCGCTTTCACGCTAAAACTACTGAACCGATTGTAATGAAATTCAGTACACAGATAGTTTAAGGCCTGAGAAAGGACATAGGCTACTTTTTAACTGGAAAAAGGGGTTGTAATGGGGGGGGGGTTTATGCGTAAATTTGTTCAAAATAAGTTATTTCCAAAAATTTATAACAGATGGCGCTAGGAGTCGTCTAGATCGCGCTAGCGCTTGCTCTTACGTGTTTATATAAGAGGTGATACCATCTCGAGTTATATCTTTGATTGTCATACACGCTTTTTCAGTACTTTATCCATGCAGTGACGTAACCTTAAACCTATCAGCAGCCTATCAATGATAAAATATTATAGTTTATGGGTAAAGTTGTGTAATAAGGGGCTAAATAAGCTTTAAAATTTGGCATAAATAAAGTTTAATTTAAAATAATGAAATATTATGTGCACACTGCACAGCTGTTTGTGGGTATTTTGATTTAAGGGGTACTAGGGTTTTAAAAAGCTTTTGGCACCAATTTTGTTGACACCGCGCGCTTTAAACTGAAGTCCACGCGGAATAAATCGCGGGCAACAGCTAGTATGTATTATAAATGTCGAAGTTGCAGGCGACATCTAGAATGAACTATCGAGGAATAGAATAGAATAGAATAGAATAGAATAGAATAGAATAGAATAGAATAGAATAGAATAGAATAGAATAGAATAGAATAGAATAGAATAGAATAGAATAGAATAGAATAGAATAGAATAGAATAGAATAGAATAGAATAGAATAGAATAGAATAGAATAGAATAGAATAGAATAGAATAGAATAGAATAGAATAGAATAGAATAGAATAGAATAGAATAGAATAGAATAGAATAGAATAGAATATAATAGAATAGAATAGAATAGAATAGAATAGAATAGAATAGAATAGAATAGAATAGAATAGAATAGAATAGAATAGAATAGAATAGAATAGAATAGCATAGAATAGAATAGAATAGAATAGAATAGAATAGAATAGAATAGAATAGAATAGAATAGAATAGAATAGAATAGAATAGAATAGAATAGAATAGAATAGAATAGAATAGAATAGAATAGAATAGAATAGAATAGAATAGAATGGGATGGAATGGAATGGAACGGAATAGACCGAAATGGAACGAAACGGAATGGAATGGTATAGAATAGGATGGAACGGAACAGAACAGAATAGAATAGTGATAAACTTAATAATGGTAATCAGCACGAGACTTCCTGGCAAATTCAATCAGAAGATCAGAGGAGCAACAGTTCTGCACAAATCCCATAATTTTTACATATTTTGGTATTCGATATTTTTTACATATTTTTTTACATATTTTGGTATTCGATAACATTACGATTATGCGCTATCTACAGCAAGTAAGGCTGTGTTTCAAAAAGCTGAGCTGTTTCTATTTGATCTTTAAAACACATTCCTAACAACGCAGCAACGCAGTTCAGCTGCTACTCCGGTGGAAACGACGCCTTATATCCTCCTCTCTCAGCAGTCAGCAAGGCATAACGAAAACACGATATTGCCTTTAATTTCTCAGACAAATAATACCCACACCTACTATTTTAATATCAAAAGCCTTATATAACTTGTATTAGATATGAAAAAATGCAGAAATTCACACTCCCCTCGCAGATTAGTTTTACGAGGGAGGGTCCAGAGTGACACAATTACAGTAAGCCCTGCGCCCTGCGCCCGGCGCCCTAGAGGGATGGTTGGAGCAATTATCAAGGGCATCTCTAATTCTTCTGGTGCTTAGCATCATTAGCCCTGTTTATTTAAGGGATTTTTTGGGTTATCTACAAAGTTTTTTGATATTATAATGATAGAGGGATGTTTTTGTTTTTGAAATAAAAAACTTGGTTAAAACAACAAAATATTTGTGTTAAGTTGCAGTTTGTAATATAAGCAATATAGATATAGTTATTGAACACAAATTATTTTATTTTTATTTATTTTTGCACTTATTATGTTACCTAGACAAAGTGACAGATTTCCTTTTTTAATCTGTCACTATGTCTAATATTGTGTAGGAAGAAGCTCTTTGTGGTCATTGGTACAAAAGTGACATTATTAATAATTATAATATTATTAACTTAAGCTACTTTAGTGATTTCTGATTTACGTAAATATTTGGGCAAAATTGTTGAGACTTTAGTAGACTACCAATAAAACACTATTTTTCGTGCACTTTTTCCACTATATTCAGAAACAATTATAAATTTTAACAAATTACACGACCGGTTTCGAAATAAATAAATCATCTTCGGGTGTACTTAGTGTAGGTAGGTAAACTACTTTCTGAATATAGTGGAAAAAGTGCACGAAAAATAGTGTTTTATTGGTATTCAACATGAATTTCCACCAAGAACCAACAGTACAATCAATTACATATATTTAGTAGACTGTCTTATGATCAATGATATTCTACTTATACAGATCTGTTACGTTCATACTATTTTCCGGCTTAAATCTCTTCCGAACAACATTGACAAATTTGACAGATAAGTGAAACAATAGATACGAAATGCCATTTACATAAAAGAGACAGACTAAATAAAAGACGACCCAATTGGGTCGTATTTGAAGCTTCACAACGCGCGCGGTAGTAACATATCTGCTTTGAGTTTTTTTATATAATATATCATTGCATAAGATAGTGTTTTTGGTTAGGTACACTTGGACTAAATAGGTACCCTATATCTTATCTTATATCTTTAAACGAGCAATTCTTGCTTTACCTATAATATATAATTGGAATCTCGGAATCGGCTCCAACGATTTTCATGAAATTTAGTATATAGGGGGTTTCGGGGGCGATAAATCGATCTAGCTAGTCATAATTTTTATAAAATGTCATTTTATTCGTGTTTTATCGAATACCGAGCAAAGGTCGGTCAAATAGCTAGTTATATTATTATACTATTATGTTACTACCCAACAAAGCTTAATTCTTTTTAAATTGGCAATTACTTGCGTCAATCGCTAGAAGTAAATCTGACGTGGAATAGAACTTCAGACCATTCAGAGCTTAACATCTATGGACCTTTCTGCTGTGGACATAAGGATCATTATAGAAAGTCTAAAGGTAAAATACATTGGAATGCAGTATGGACTGGACCCCCTGTAATTTGGCGATGCCAGATAAGACAGTCTGCGCCAAATTGCAACGCCCGATTCAATTTGGCTACATCTATCATAATATAAAAACAGTAGATCATCTTCATACTAGACGAAAATCGGGCATACTCACAGCAAAATGGAATGTTCGTCAAACAAACCTCAAAAGATTTTTTTTTAAGATTTTACCAAACAAAACACGTTTGATGAATGTAGTTTGTAGTTTGATGAGCATTATTTATTTTGCATTGATATTGTATTATTTTTTTAAAACATAGAATTGAGGCACATATTCAGAGGCGGCAGAAGCGTGGGCGACGTGGGCCACCGCCTAGGGCCTTTAGTCACTACAAAAATAGCGAACATATAAATCAAATGATCTTCTCGAACATATACGAAAAACTTGCATCTTTGGTGAGCAACTTTAATTTTAAGGATACGGCTGGTCACTCTACTAGATAGTATTTACACTGTGTAGTTTTCATGTATTGATAACGTTTGATAAATTCTCATATGAATGTGAATATTAATTTTTTCGAATCATAAATTCCGACGCTCTCAATTTGTTTGCAAAATACCGACGGTCGATTCAAATTGAGTTTTTAGAGTTCCGTTGTAAGTAATAATTAGAATAATGAGTTATTTGGAAATTAATTTGTTATTGAATAATTTTGTGTTGAATAATCTAAAATTCTAATAAATTTCATTTATGTCATACAGTATACGAATAATAAAATACACTGAGGTTATTCCTTCTATATAAAGCCATTTCAAGACAACATTAACTCTTATTTTGACCGCATTTTTATGCTTGTCGCAAAAGAATACTTAATATTTAAAACAATAATATTATGCGTGTAAAGCTTCATGATCATCGGCTGTGTAAGTTTTCACTTAGGGGCTAACAAACAAACTTACATTCACAATATGTAACTAATATGATAAAATTGATAACCTAGGTACTAGTATATCCCTATTCCCTACTAAGATTTAGTAGGGAATAGGGATATACTAATATGTTATCACTTGTGCTACGAGTATGATGTGGCGTTTTCGTTACAGATTGCGTGGAATTCGGGTCGGCCAGAAGTTTTTGCTCGTTTGGAGTTGAGGCCTCTTTGTAGCGAAATATAGATTAGTCACGTTATTAAATAATTGATTCTGGTGGCTATGGTATCAACCACGAAGCAAGTCACTAAACTTCATAACAAATGTCAATTTTGTGAATAGGCTCGTGGTTTAGATCATAGTACCTACCATAGATATCACTTTCGTGAAATCAGCCCTAGCACAATTTTCTTTCGCAAAAATTTCCTCCACGCACTATAATTTTATATTATGCTCTTGGCCGAATGAGCTTTCAAACGAAAAAAACTACATCAAAATCGGCTCACCCGTTTGGATGCTACAATGCCGTGGACAGACATACACACATCTAGGCAGACAGGTAGACTACCAGACAGACAAACAGACGGATACGTCAAACTTTTGACCTCCATTTTAAATAATTTTAGTTGATCATTACTTATTAATTGAAATGTCTCCCAATATTTGTTCCTTAACCCTTAAACTCCCAGTATCTCGCTTCAGTCCATTGGACCCCGGCTGCTGAGTCATGTTACCCGTAAACCTTCGCACATGAAAGGGTTTACGATGTTGGCCGATACTAACGCCGTATCTCAGAAACTGCACGAACCCTAAAACGCTGACCGGTACCTTTCCGCTTTTATGGTTTTAAAGGTGCAATTTCTACCCCAACGTTAAATTTTATCAATTAAGGGTTACGTATATTAAATCTGTTTGTATACTTAGGTCTACCAGAATCTGATGGCAAAAAATGAGAAAAGAAATTGACTCTAACAATATTGGGGTAATTGTCGAATAAAACATTTTGTTCCCTTTTTTCTGCTTATAGCGGCTGATTTTGTGTGTGAAACATGCAAATATAAACATTTATCCAATGATCAAGGATATTTTTTGAAAATCTGCCATCAAACTTTGCCATCAGATCCTGGTAGACCTATAATTAAGCTTTGCTTTTTATTTACGTTAATTTTGAAGGATTTCATCAACCCAAAATAATGTTAAAATGAGCCAAACTCGTCCAAACTGTTTTAATAACTTTCTTCAATAATTGCTCAACAATATCTGGCCTACGTCTATGATCATTGCGCTGATGATTCGTTTTAAGCCTAACGAATATACCATAGGTATACCTTTTACAGTTATACATTACAATACAATAAATAAATATTATTATATATTGTAGCCTGTAGGTACTAGGTAATATTTTACTATTACCTATTCTATTGTATATTGTATGTATTATTGTAACCTACTTTCATACATTTTAATACAGAAGTATTCATCATGTAAATTTTACTGTAAACAAGTATTTTCATTTCCCAGGATAAAGCATTACATGACGTGAAAGATAACCCTGCGCTGTGCTGATGACAATCTATGGTGCAGAAATGTCCCATGGCGTATTATTCTTTGTTTTTAACGCGGAGATATTTTTCAAACAATTAACCCTTCCGCTGCAGATGTCGCGTTATCTTTTTTTTTGATAACTTTATGAACTTACATCCTTGGTTTTGCGTTAAAAACTCACTGTGCATTTCGGGGACAATACTAGATGTTACCCGCAAGTTTGTTCACGCCATAATTCGTAAATATCACGAAAATAGTACATTATTCTGCGGCCAAAACTATCCTTCTAGTTTTTATTATTCGTAGTTCCCGAATCTAAAAGTGTCTCTATCACAAATGTAATCATAATAGGCTTAGCGAAGACATACATACTATTCCTTAAAAAAATATCGGTAAGTATGGATAGTGAAGACAATTTACTTTAGCCAGACCTTAAAATCTTAATACTGAAATTTAGGTCCCGTTAACTTGGAGGCCCCGTTGACGTAAAGTTTAATCGACTATCTAGTTTACTATTGTTATTTTTAATTAAAATGTAGATTACTAATCCCAATTTCATAATTTACAAAATCATTTTTTATGTGACTCATGATGACAATGATTTCATCCTAAAAATGCAAATAAGAATGTTTAAATATTAACAAAAGCGTCGCCTCATCTCTCATCTCGGGGAATCTCTTTAAACCGCCATTTGCACTTTCCCGACGTCGCTAAATGAGAGATGAAATTTCATCTCTCTATTGTTGCGGTAAGCAACGATTTTAAATATAATCTTAGTTTTGTTGCTTAATATTGAACTTTTAAATTGTTGTCATAAAGATTTCGGGCTGTATTTGTTAAAATATTTAATTTTTAACAAATGTTACAGATTTTGTCTCCTTCAAACTCAAATATGGCAGAATATTTGATATTTTTGTTGCATTGATATCTTTGTCGCAAATCACAAAACTATAATCGTAAGATTTTTTTTTTGTTCTTAATTTTTTATAGAGAGTATCATAAGCTTTCCTTTTTCTTATCTCTCTCTCTCACACAATCACTAATATGGGTATTTTAATAATATACTTTCAAGACAAGTGTTATGAATGTCCATTCCATTTCATGTCCATTTTGTTGGAAAATTATTTTACTCCGTAGGGTTTTTATTCACAATTGTACCTGTCATTTCCATCTGTAAATAAGTAAAAGCGTAGTCGTGTAACACGGTGTCCGCGGGAAAATGGCCGAGGGAAAACAAAATGGATTTACCTGTATTGACAGGTATTGACGAAATGAGGGGCTCCGTCCAAATAACTGTAGTGACGTCATTTCTGTAATGTCACATAACGCCCTTTAGTCCAGTGGCTTAGAGCGCGGCTCTTGACTCCGAGGTCGTGCATTCGATTCCCGTGTTGGAAACACGTAATTTCCAAGTTCATTTGTCACAAAGGTCCCAAAATTACTTCATAATACGCAAAATATCACAAATCATCATCTTGATATTCTTTGACACAAAGGGTATTTGATAAATTACCTATTTTTATATCTAGGTCACATATCAAAGGACCTATCTAGATCAAAGGCATTGAAAGTATTTTGTGATTGATGTTCCTATCAGCCCTTTGTACTATCATTCTGAGTTATCTTGCACATGACAGAACCTTATTATGACCACATAATGATCATTTTTGTAGAAAAATTCTGAGATAATATTGCTCGGACTGTTGTCTCCCCATTTGTATAGAAAGGTTTGTAGATAATGTATTGCGACAAACAGTACAATGTTGGTCTCATATCTCGTAAAATATATTACCACTTTGTTGGGTCCCGTATATTTGGATATCGATGCTTTGATATAGGTAGGTTAAACAATATTCGTTTTGTGCATTGCACGAGTTTGGTCGGTCAGCCTGCGATCAGTCCGACTGGAGCGCTTGTCCTCATGAGACTTTAAAACGTTTATTTTGATGCTTTTAATATTCATACTACTTGAGAATACTAAGGCGTGGTTGTCTATGTATATAATATGTGTTTGCTAACGCAAGACTACATATACATATACGTACTTAATTACTTATTTTATATCCGGCAATACCGTTTGATTCTTTGAGTCTCGAAAATATGTATTACTTATTTACCAAACATTTTACATAACTATTAATTTTGATAGTAATTTTCGTATATTATGTTTAGGTAGTAATCTTTTGTTAGCAATGTAAGTAATCTTGATAGTGGTCCAACAGTCTCCCTTCACAAGTTACGGCACAAAAGTCTATCGATGGCTGGAAGGCGTTCCCGCAACACGATAATAAATAACACGAGGGCTGCCCTGTGCCTTGTGGTACGCCGTACGTGCTGCGGATAAGGTGATATTCTGGACCAGATTCAGGAAATCATGCAACTATTCACTATAGGATATAGTTGTTACCTAACTAGAATATAAAAATATGGTAGCTTAGGATATGGATAATGGACCTTTCAAGAACTCAAAGTAAACTGAAGTTCAGCTATTTAGCTGTGACAAAAACATTCATAGAGATTGTACGCGTGTTTTAGCGTCTGCAATAGAACGAAAAGCAATTAATGTAGTATTTATTACATTAAGTTATTAGTAGGAACAGTGTTTCTGGCATGTCATTATTGTACAGTCATGTACGTATATTATACCGTCGCACTGAAATGGCGTTAATACTTAAGAGGTCCGCGTAGCCTGTAAGTAACATAGGCTATGTTACATTAGTATTTAGTAATCTTTTTTTTAGCATAATCAATCTTTTACTTCAAAAGTAAGAGGGGAGGGGGGGATATTTGGCCACTTTAAAAGTGTCTTTCGCGCAAGCTATTATAATACACAATATACTATACAAGTATAATAGGTCTTATAGTTTTGGAGAAACTGTCCGGCTGCGACATACGAACAGACAGACAAACAGCCACGACGAATCTATAAGGGTTTTTTACCATTTGCTTTCGGAAAATAATTAAACAAAGTTGTTTAATTTTACGTAGCACATCCAAAATTAGTCGCACATTGAAGTAATTAATTACATCGTTCGTTCGATTCGGGCGCCGCCGTTTCTTTGGCACCGACCGGGCTCCCCTCTGTGACTTGTTACCGAGTAATATGTTGGCATTGTTGTATGTTGTACTATATCACATGTGTAATAAAAGCTTGGAAAATTTTTATTCAGATATAAAGAAAGCTCGTGAAGACGTCGAAAATTCGTATGTCCAAAGTTTAAAAACGACTGCTTTCAAAAAAATCCTTAGGAAGTAGATTTTTATTTTACGTATTATAGGGTTACTGGTAAATCGTGACATTTAGACTAATTGCAAACTTCACGCGAAGCGCCAAACATAAACTCCAAGTCTAAAAAAACTTATGCCTGAGAAACCGCCCCCTTACGCAAAGTGCAGCGTTTTTGACCATTATTAATCGTCTTTCTCTAATCTAAGAACATAAAGGTCACCGTAACACCTTACCGTACCGTAGCGTACCTTATAGGGACATCTACCTAATAACCGTTTGTTTTGGAGACAATAACCATTAGGGTACGCTTGGTGAACTATTTCAGCCTGGTTCTTCTAGTCAGGCATCCAATTTAAAATAAATATTTGAATATAAAGCACACTAATAATGAGTACAATTAATGCTTTCATTCGTCACATCAGCGGCAGGCGGCCATAATTGTTTGCGGGCTGTAATTTGTTGATCACAGACCGCGGCCATTTTGGCCAACTTTACAGGGTCGCCACGCGTCGTTACACTACTAATTGCGGTCTCACGCCTAACCCTTGTACAGGGCTGGCGATTGCTCATGAAACTTGTTAGATGCCCTCGAAAAGTCTATATTTTACTATATCCCTCTATCTGCTAAAGGTTACACAGCAAATAACGAACTGAAGGCAGGCCAGCCAAGCTGGCCAACGGTAACGCAGAACAAGTAAGTGGAAGAATTTGGGGAGGTATGCTAAAAACTATTTATAGTCACTCAATTTGTATAGATAGAGGAGCATCTGAAAGAGAGGGAACTACACTTGACACCTATGAAAAACAGCTACGTAAAGTGGATTTACTCCTTCCTTTTGCTGCAGCTGGCTATTTTTTTTTTATGAAAGAAGGGGGCAAACGAGCAAACGGGTCACCTGATGGAAAGCAACTTCCGTCGCCCATGGACACTCGCTGCATCAGAAGAGCTGCAGGTGCATTGCCGGCCTTTTTAGAGGGAATAGGGTAATAGGGGAGGGTAGGGATGGGAAGGGAAAGGAATAGGGGAGGATAGGAAAGGGAATTGGGCCTCCGGTAAACTCACTCACTCAGCGAAACACAGCGCAAGCGCTGTTTCACGACGGTTTTCTGTGAGAACGTGGTATTTCTCCGCTTGAGCCGGCCCATTCGTGCCGAAGCATGGCTCTCCCACGTATAAACTAGGCTAGGCTTCAAGATATAATTAAATACCAGCAGTGCACCTACAGCTCTTCTGATTTTGCGAGTGTCCATGGTCGCCGATACTTGCTTTCCATCAGGCGACCCGTTTGCTCGTTTGCCCCCTTACTTCATAAAAAAAATCATTTTTAGAGAACTTGAAAATGGCCAAAATATTTAACATTTAACTTGCAAATAGGTCAAATGACTAAAATGTCTTTACATACTATTAAACATAAAATATAATATTTAAGATGGCCGTAAAGTTTCCCACACTTTACAAACGAAGTGAACTGTTTAAGAAACGGCTTTATAACATCTTCAAAATCAATTGATCAAAGCATCAAAATCGTGGCATCCCTGCTGAAGGTTTTCGGTCAATTAGTTAGAGTTATATATACTATCGATAATAATTGGAGGCTTCGGCCGCTTTGTTCTTCACCCGTGAAACGTTTGATTTTCCACTCGTTTTGGACACGTGTTTGATTTTCCTCTTCTGCCTTTAGGTTTATTGGAAAAACAAGCTATAAAGTGTATTTACTGTGATTAAAAATAAGGGAGAATGACTGTAGAAGAATAGAGGAAAAGTAGAGTTTGGTGTTTTTGAAAATTGCATTTTACACTATGTAACCAATATGTCAATAATAGGATGTCGCAAGGCTTTAAAATAGGCGTAGCAACGAGAAAAATCTAGATATCTAAAAAATCTAGATAATAGTGTGTCTGTCTGATTGTCTGTCTGTTACCGGTCTCTTCATTGCTGAAATTTGGTATAGAGATACTTTAAGTCTCAGGAAAGGACAATATATTATGATATTTTTTATGCTGAAAAAATGTAAAATTTTCACGCGATAAATGAATTTATCCTGTGTAATTTTAAATAGGTACTAGGTAGGTACCTAAATATTATGGCCAAAATTCGTCGAGTAATAAGTTGAAAGGATCTTTATCCTGTCCCTCGCCATCTTGGGATATTTCAATTATAAGTTATTTTAACACGTTTGGTGGTCTTTGTGTCGACGGCATAAAGGTCCTATTAGGGGTGAAAAATTTCTAAGCCAGGGTTTCTCAACCTTTTTATGATGCCTTATAGTTCATTCTCTATGTTTATTTGTGTAGAGTCATGCAGAGCAATGGTCTTATAATAATTCAATTTGTGAATTTTCACTTGATAGCTCTTGCGAGCAAAGTTGACTTATTACATGATTACACACTCGCCTACCGTCTTACGAATTTTCAATCAGGCCACATGTGAATCTCTACTCCCCAACCTGACAGCCCCCTGGTGGATCCTAGGGGACCCGAGGTTGGGAAGTCCTGACCTAAACAGTCTGTATCGTGTATCTGGCCGACAGATCTCGAGCTGGTCACGCGCCACTGATCGACGGGAGATAAGCTACGGTGCGTTCTAACTTATTCCGAGATAATATCACTCTTAATTCATTGAAATAAAGGTTATATCCAAGGCAAAATAACATTAAATGGACTGTACGAAACTCAGGAAGTTCGTAGATAGAGAGATATTACTTCGTAGCTTATAAATTGACCCCTATGTGATTGAAATAAAGGTTATGATTGAGGCAAAGTAATTCTGGTTAGTACAAATTTTGTTCTGTTGTGGTTATGTCTTGGTGTCCACTTAGGAAACTCGTGGGTCTCCTTAATTTGGGATAACTTGGCAGTAGTCTGCATGATTTTCATCTTGGATTTAAGTGTACGTGACTGTAAAATTACTTATTGACCCAACATGTACATTAGGGTGGAGCGATAATGTATCAAGATTTTTTTAAATTTTTTTTTTAATGGCATAGCAATAGAAAGTTGCTCTTTGATGAGTAAATTCTGCATACAAAATATAGTTTACTTGTCTTGATGTTATGAGGTGCCCATTGAAAATTCGAAAAATACGAATTTTTTGAAAACATTGGTTTAGTTTTGACAAATAGTATTTTTCTATATTTGCTGTTCCTTGTAAAAAAACTACATTTTAATACGTTAAATAAAAGCCTGATGCCTTAGCCAAGACCTTTTCTTTATCGCTTTTCTATAGAATCGCCGATCAAAATTTATGGAATTGACTGAAAAATTCGAATATGACGTTGAAGTTCGACTTGTCTAATGTCAATTCTATACATTTTGATCGACGATTCTATAAATAATCGATAAAGAAAAGGTCTTGACTACAGGCTCTGGTTAGTGGTATCAATGTTTTTATCGAGAAAATTTAAATATTTATGATATATTATCAAGGAATGATCTTCAGAAAAAAGGAGATTGTTTGGTATTAAATTGTTTTTTTATTTCACAATTAGGCATTTCAAACAAAAAACTACTTTAATAGTTTGTTAATTACTTCTTCCATACAACGAATAACATCTCCTTTGAAAACTATATTCACAACTGTACCATCACAGCCACCTTTTCTGCCATCAAAATAAATTCTGCGTATACTTTTATATTTGCGATCTGCATCGTGTGTGTTGATCTGTTTTTCATTATTTCTCATCGCATTTTTAACGATCAATGACAGCACTAGAATCCTTTGATATAATAATGCCAACAATCAACATCTTTTAACACAGATAAAGAAGCAGATAAAGCTATAATAGCAGCTGCTCTGTCAGAGACTTAGGTACGATCGCATACGAGAGCTAATGATGGAAAATTGAATCTCTTTTTCTTGGGTGGCTGAGCAGCTACTTATTTTGGCGACTGATTAGCTTGTAGAAGCTACAAGAAGAAGCTACAATCACTGGAACTCGTTCTTTCAGTTGTTAAGTCATCATGCAAAGAACGAGAACAAGACGTCTGGTTAGGATCCATTATCTCTTTGTTACGAAGTCATTCTTTGTCTTGTATTTTTATTTTCTTCATATTTTTTAGTCGCATTTAAATCTAAACGGCCTATCATCATTTTTCTTGCAGTTCTTTAATCGAGTAAATACCTAATATACTTCTTTTTTTTGGGAAGCGACGCTTTTCGCCAGATAAGTAAAATTTCCGAAGCCAGTCTTTGGGATACATCATGAGCTGTCGGCTCTTTTTTTGTTTTGTCCAGCTTTAATTGATATTAATTAATAATTTTGTAATTTTTATAACAGAATTAATATGAGTTGGTAGTTGAGAAACTGGTAACTTCTCCGATAAACCAAAAACGGTATAACATGTCTCTTTTCGTGTTTTCACGACATATTATGACTGTAATAAAGAGAAATACTAGGTATAAATTATATCAAAAATAGTATTTTATCAACAATAAGCGAATAGGAATTTAAAAATACTACTTACAGTAGTTTATTTTCTTGTGGGTAGTGCTTAAAATCACTGTTTCTCACAAGCAGAATTACAATAATAGTGCGCACTTTATAGCGTTCAGACAACGATTGAAAAGTGCAATGAAATCACCTCTTCTGCCTCAATCTCCCCATCTATCTTAACAATATTCAAGCTTAAGCAGTCACGAACGTAACAGAATACACAGAATATAATTCAGCGTTAATTTCGCAATATTAGAAGTTGGTGGTTTTTGACAAAGTTTTTCGAATTTCTCTAAAGTTCATGACCTCTAAATTTATTATGATCTAAATAAAATTTTTAACGTATATTTGTGAACAGTAAAAGCAACTTTTTATATGTATGCCGAAACGAATATAAAAAAAAACATGTTTCGCTCCACCCTAATGTACATTAATGTATTACAACACATACACATTACACACACAAAGTAAAAAAAAATAAGCCCTAAACGCAAGCTATCAATCTGTGTGTTTCCTTAAAATTATATAAAATACATATTTTTTATTATGTTACAATAAATACTTGTCTTACCTTTTGTTTCACAAATCAAATTTTTTTATTCGTCCTTAATTATTAAGTTTGCTGAGATTCAGTATTGAAAATTAATGCCTTGCTTGAATTGATTCATTTGTAGTTTCACAATTTCGCTGATCGTTCGAGGCACTTCAAACTTACCGCGAAAGCCATCACCGACTACTATATAGCTTATATTTCTGCGGTGGTCAGCCACGTGTAAACTATTCTATTAACACGAAACAATATAAGTTATAATAAAGAAAGTTGTAACAATTTAAGTTGGACCGCATCGACCGCAACTCCCAGTCTCGTTAATTACGGAACAAACATTTACGGGGAGTTTACTTTGAGTTCACGTTGTATTTACGTTGTATCAGCACCACGGGTCATTTACCTGGAACTTATTATTTGATTTATATCTGCTGTGTAAAGATGTTGTCTTTTCATTGAAAGGTACTATAAGTAATTACAAATTTCAAGGTAAGGTAATTTGAAATTTGTGGTAAGAACCAGATTTTGTTAAGAGCTACTAAAACTCTAATATTTTTTGTAAATTCAAAGAGCTTTTGTTCAATTCTTATTCGTAAGAGGATATATCTTATTTACCTTCGCTTGCGATATGATTTGTATCCCATTTTTACTACAATTTTGATTTTAAACTTTTACTGTACATCTGATCAACACATGATATTTAATTGGTAGCTTTACAATTTACAGATTATTTACACTTAATTACACAAACATTAATTAACACAGCGTAACACAAATAACAAATAAATCGTAATACAGTAACAAAAAAGAGGTCAAAAACATCATAACACTCTACAAATCCCATGGACCACAAAGTCTAGTCCCCCGACACCCATCAGTCATGGGTCTTAATTGAGTAATGGCTGATGCGACACCCATGATGGATGTTCATCACTGATCGCTAAATATGACCGATCGGATGCATAGCTTAAGTTTATTTGGCATCTATTAGCGCTCAATCCGCTAAAATATACTAATTATAGGAGACTATAATACCTAGATGATGCATATAAGTCCATTATGCGCCAAAGTTAGTTTATCGCGCGGGAACCATTCTTTTTTCCGGGATAAAAAATATCCTATATGTGCTTTCTCGGGACTTCAAGTATCTCCATGCCAAATTTCATCAAAATAGGTTAAGCCAGGGGTTCACAAACTTATTTTGTATATTGCCCACTTTGAGAACAAATTAATTACGTTTTAGCGCCGCCATTGCTTCAATTTAAATTTTAAAATATATGCAGATGACATAAATCAAGCCTCTACAGTCCACACACCGCCTTCATTTTTTTTCTGGGTCCCACACCTTAGACCTTCAGCACCCAAAAGGGGGCGTTATCGCCCACTTTGGGAAAGGCTGGGTTAAGCGATTTGGGCGTGAAGAGGTAACATACAGACAGAAAGACAGACAGACACACTTTAACATTTATAAAATTAGTATGAAACTTGAAAGTAAGGACAAGAAAGTTGGTAATATTATGTTATATTTGTATGCTTTGAAAAATGTCTCCGAGGTAGAATCCAATAGTCGCACTGCGTCAGTGCAATAAAGTCAAACAGAGCACATGTACAGTCGGCAGCAAACATTTGATCACGGCGCGCATCTCGAGGTGACTATTGGCTCAATTTGTGCACGACACGTGCTCTACCCCCCACCCCCTGCCTCGGGGTGCAATGCGTTTATTATATTATATTCTTGTTGTATTTGGACTTTATAAACATTAAGTTATCTGTTAGAAAACTGTAGTTTAATAGATTTAAAACACAATTTGTCAAAAAAGTCGGTGGAATTAACAGGCCTTGTCCCTCAATAACAGGCGCCCTCTAAAACTTTAAGAGGGCGCCTAACCCCAAAAATCAAACATCGTCCTTCTCTCTTCACACTCACACCCGTCTTTCATTTGCCAGGTGAAAAAGAACGACGCGGATTCATCGCCAAATTAGTTTTTTCTCAATAACTCGATAAATATACAACATTTTAAAAACCCGCTAGGTCGATCTCTCAATGATAGAATTTTATACAATGTGTTAAAATATTAACTTAGTTCAATACACGGTTATGGCAATAAATGAAAAAATCGTGAAAATTAGATGCATCTTTGTGATTTTTTCTATCGAGAAAATTTTAAGATTTCGTGTTTTTGCTCAGATCGAATTCTCGGAAATATAATGTAGTATCTAATTTTATATAATATCATATTACGACGTTTTTCAATACGATTCTTAAATCCGGCAAGCTCCCAAATAAGATGTGTCACTCCAACATTGTTTTACTTCATAAAAAAGGGGACAAAAGTGATATTACTAACTATCGCCCTATCAGCCTTACTTCACACCTATATAAGACATTAATTAAAGTTATATTAAACCGAATCAACCATAAGCTAGATAAACAGCAACCGCCAGAGCAAGCCGGATTCAGACACAGTTTCTCCACCACAGACCACCTCCAGACAGTTAATCAAATCCTTGAAAAGTACTCGGAATTTAACAAACCTCTCTACCTAGCGTTTGTCGACTATACAAAAGCATTTCACAGTATTAAACACTCAGCAATATTTACATCCCTTTGTAACCAAGACATAGATCCCACCTACAATATAGAACTCCTTAGAATCATTTATGCCAATAGCACAGCAGATATAAAACTCAACACTACCGGTCCTAAATTCCGAGTACTCAAGGGCGTCAAGCAGGGTGACCCGCTCTCTCCCAAACTTTTTACCTGCGTCCTTGAAGAAATCTTTAATAAACTGGAAGGTCCCTGGGCGGCAATGGGCATTGAAGTTGGCAAGAAAAGGTTAACAAACCTTCGCTTTGCTGACGACATTGTCTTGTTCGCTGCCACAGCCGCGGAACGACAAATAATGCTCCAAGACCTGAGCGCTGCAAGCCTCGAGGTGGGACTAGCAATGAATAGGTCCAAAACTAAAATAATGACCAATAGCACGAAGCGTAGGGTTGAGGTAGACGCGCAAGAAATGCAATATGTGGACGGGTACATCTACTTGGGCCAGTTAGTCTCCTTTGAAAATAGACATGGGAAGGAAGTCGATCGCAGAATCGAAAACGCCTGGAGGAGCTACTGGTCCATGAAGACGCTGATGAAGGGGGATTTACCCATCTCCCTGAAGCGAAGACTCGTCGACATGTGCATTCTGCCCGTCCTAACCTACGGTGCACAAACTTGGTCATTGACCGAATTGCAAAAGTCCCAACTCGGGGTATGCCAAAGAGCGATGGAGCGCAGTATGCTAGGAGTTAAACTTCTCGATAAAATGAGAAACACCATACTGCGCTCAAAAACGGGAATCAAGGACGTAGGAGTAAAGACAGCAAAGCTGAAATGGGATTGGGCGGGACACGTAAGCCGCATGCATCCCGACCGCTGGGCAAAGATCTCAACAGAGTGGGTATCGAAAGATGGACACCGCCGCCGCGGCCGGCCTAGAAAAAGATGGCGCGATGAGCTACACTTCTCACAAACTAATAATATAATAATTGTGAAAGTATCAGTCCATCATCACTTTACGCTTACGCCATTAAATTGACATTAGTTACTCCTTGTGGAGTAGTGAAATTAATAAAAGAATGACTTGACTGGTCATTGCAAACATAAAATAATCTTCAACAAATTCTATTCAAATCTGACAAGACTTTATTCCCCATCGTAAAGACGAATGAAAACTGTCGTCACAAGCTATGAAAATATTAGACGAATTTAAGTGGTACTAAAGTTTTAAAGGACCTAAAGCTATATAAATGTTGTATAAAAGTTGTATAAAACCGCCACCAACAATAAACCAGAGGTAATGTCCCGATAATATCTGAAAACAAGATGTTTGTCAGCCCGGCGATTGGCTCGTGAGAGCATAAAAATGTAGACTTTTATGCTAAAATAAAAATGCAAAAACCATTAAGTATACTGAATCCCACAAGTGCCTTAATAAACTGACTTTGTTACTTCTTACTTCTGCTTAACAGCTGCACTCAGAGACGAATAATTAAATAAATAATTGATAGATAATGTATGGAGCTTAGGTGAAAATCTAGATTTAATTACAGTTAAGTACTTAATCAATATTCGTCACTGAGGGCGGCAGTCACAAAAGTAAAATTTGTTTGTTGGTAGCACATTGACTGGCTCAGTAAAATCAGCTAAGTTCGAGTCGAAGTCGCGCACGAATGGTTCCGTACTGTTATAGAGCAAAAATAAGCCCAAAATTGTGGTTTTGTATCTAAATATTAATGTTAATTATTAAAGTACACATATAATTAAGGCTTTTGTGAAAATTTCAAATGCTTACCTGTTGCCATTATTGATGTCGAGCAAAAAAGGCCAAAATAATTACGTTTGTTGTATGGGAGCCCCCGTTAAATATTAATATTATTTTGTTTTTAATATTTGTTGTTACAGCGGCAACAGATTTGTTAGAGCCGCAAAATATACACAATCTGTAAAAATTTCAGAACTCAAGCTATAGCGGTTCTTGAGATACAGCCTGGAGACAGACAGACAGACGGAGAGACAACGAAGACTTAGTAATAAGGTCCCGTTTTTTAGGGTTCCGTAGCCAAATGGCAAAAACGGAACCCTTAATATAGATTCGTCATGTCCATATTTTGTCTTTCCTTCTTATGCTAAGTGCTCACATACGGTTTTGCTCGATCGAGCAATCGAAACCCGCGGCTTGGGATTTCGTCCACACATTCAGCATTGCTCGATAGTTTCATTCTAAATCGATAAAATATTTAAATCCATCGAGCCGGCTCGATGCGAGCCTTCGAGCTGTTAGTTTTGCGGTCCACACAGTAATTATTACTCGATTTGGAGTAAAACTATCGAGAAAAACCGCATGTAGCATTAGACTTCTTTCCATCTTGAAAATAAACTCTCAGCATGTACTTACTCCCCGGAACACTTGCATCAATTTCCCAGACATTCCCGTGTCAATTGAATGTGGAATTTTCCTCGAATTTTCCGTGGAAATTGATATCGTAGCGGGAAACAATTAGAACGGGGAAAGGATATACGCGTTTAACAAATGATATCCCGATTCCCGTCTTGCTCATTAAAATGTGAAATCAAAATATCATTTGCACAGTGATTTTGCAGGGGTTGTGTGCAAATTAAGGCCCTAAGTACATTATTTATATTTCTATTATGAGATTTTTGATTACTAAAGGACGCCCACAACCATACATTTTCAACTATCATATGTCCTTTCTCAGGACTCAAAATATATCCATGCCAAATTTCAGCAAATGAGGTTCAGTGGTCTGAGCATGAAGAGGTATCAGATAGACGCAGACAGACACATTTTCACATTTATAATATTAGTATGGATAGTAGTTTCCTTTGAAAAGACTCCAAAGTAAAGGACCGTTTTGACGGCTTTAGACCCAATTTCACCAACCTCTGTTTGTTAAATCCTAACAAGGCATTACTTAACGGACCTTGGAAAATTAAACAGACTGTAAAATACTTATTTCCCACAGTAAAAATGTAACAGCGGATTAGTAAATGCAATGTTAAGTGAACAACGAGTGAACAACTATCAATTCGTTCATTCTTGTTATAAGGCGACGAAATTGCAATGTACAAGATTAATATGACATGTTTGCTGCAATGTGTCACTTTCTTCCATAGTAGTATAATAGTAGATAATGCGACCAAATTAAAATATCACTGATCGCATACATTTGTTACGCTATAATAGTTCTTTTTAATTTACCAGGTTAATAATTATTATCTGTCAAAGCTGAAAACATGAATCATAATACAAACTTTTATTTACATATTTCGGTTTGGTAATTTTGATACAAGTTCGTATATTTGCAATGTCAAGGAAAATCCGAAGGCTGAATTTTTGGCAAAGTGAAAATAAATAATTATTCATAACTATGAAAATAATTAATAATAAGGAGTAGTGGAAACATGGCGGAAAGACTCAAAAGTCAAAACATATTCTTTTATTGATATTGCATATTATTGTCTTTGAAAGCTGTTATTTTGACTCATATAACAGCCTGTTAAATATTTAACGGACCTCCATAGCAGGAATTAAATTTACGCCGTGTTAGGTGATTTAACATGACATCAGGGCATGGTGGAACGCTCGATAGCTCTAACAGGCCATTAACTGATTTAACAAGCCATTATTTATTTAACATTGCTTGATGAAACTGGGTCTTAGGTATAAAGATTATTATCTGAGGCGAATAGAGAGCGTGAAAAAGCGTGTTTAACGGACGGTTAAAAGTATGGTTCTGATATTAGTTGAGTAATAAACCTTAAGGTTTATTCTCTAAAGATCAACTAGGATCAGAGTCATCTAAAGATGACTTTCTGATCCTAGTTGCAAGCGACCGAGTCCGAGAAAAATTCAAAGAAAATGCCACTTTATAACCTAGGCTATAGGTTGCATTTTGCTGTACGCCACTACAAAGCAGCAGCGACACGGATCGCTATAACACGACCACAAGGATCGGAAAGTCACCTTTCTTTATAGTCTTCGACTTGTCAAGTCGGTGTTTGCTCCACTAAGCTTTAAAGCGTTAAACCTTTATAAGTTTTCCAAAAGTTCTGTAAAGTATAAGGTGAAGACAGGATCAAAAGTAAACTGAAGTTGAGATGCTATAGAGCCATCAAATAAAGAGAGATAATATAGATAAAATTAAGACGGGGATTGTTTCTTGTCTTTACACAAATATTACTGAACGGGTAATGAGCAACTTTAGGATGGTAATAGTTTAGCTCTGTAATTAACACCCACGCTACGTTTAATCTCGAAAGGTACATTATCAGTGTTTTACAGTGGATTTTTCAATATCAGAGTTTTCATTACTATTTCAGTGGATACTGTTATGATAACCATACCTACATAATATAAGCTAGAATCCTATACAGGGTGTAACAAAAACAAAGTGGTAATACTTCAGGGTGTGTATGAGTCCCCTATATAGAGTTCACTGTGAAAGTAGCAGCGCTGAAAGAGTAACTTTTTTTAACCTTCATATAATCGGCAAATTCATAACACTGTGGCGCTTCGCGGAGTTCAGTGTAAAAATAGCAGCGCTACAAATCACAAAAAATTTGCTCTATCAGTGCTGCTACTTACACTGAACTACTCTTTAATAAGGGACACACACCCTAAAGTATTATCAGTTTATTTTGTTACACCCTGTATGTCGTCGAGTTAGTTTCTTACGCTGGTTGTTCTCGCCGGGTTAGTTCCCGAACCGGTGGTAGGCATCATGTATACGTTCAGAGAACATTTGCAAAAATTTATTTTTATTCTAGAAACAGTATTTTTATCTAGATGCACAGTAATATCCAAGAAATAGATCATCTATATTCAAATAGGATTTAGTATTGCCGTCACAAAAGTATGGATTTAAACATGATTCCAATGCGATTTATCACAAAGGGAAGTTTCACAAAAGTCGCCATTCCCAGCTTGTTGATTGTGTGCATTCAACTGTATCTGTATTTTCTGTGTACTATGCAGTATTGTACTACAATATTAAAGAGAAGAGAGTAGAAAAGTTGCATTCGACAATTTTGACAGCGATGTGAACAGTTAAAACGTATGGGGTTTGATATATTTTAAAAGCGTCGCGTTGCTTAAGAGGAGTCCACACCGCCGTTTTTCCATACAAACGTTGTCCCCTGTTTCCTCCCTGGATAATGCCGGTAGAGTTATGATTTTTTTCCTGAATATCTATGGCCACTATTAGCATGTCCCTATGTTTACTTTTTTTTCGTAATTTTATTACTAAAAAAGATAAGAACGTCCAAAAACCCAAAAAAATGGCCAGATTTTCCTCTGTGTTAAAACACCCAGAAAACAAAACTGGCTAAAATATTTAAAAAAATAAAACATAGGAACACAGATCAAGCCTTGCTTTAATTCTTAATGAAAAAATTACTTTAATCGGTTAAGTTTTGGTTCTCCAAAACTCCGCTGATTCCTTCTGGAATCAGCGGACAACGAATCGAAGATTTTCTGTTCTTTTATTAGAACTTTTGTCGTGTTGTCTCTATCGCGCTCTGCGGTGGGAGACTTGAGATTGGTGAGACAGCAGTACATTTTCAAATACCTATTTTCAATTTCTCTCGCCCCTGGTGTATCCTCTTAAGAGGGCGACTAACCCAAAAAATCAAACATCGTCCTTCTCTCTTCACACTCACGCCCGTCTTTCATATGCCAAGTGAAAAAGGACGAAGCGGATTCATCACCAAATTAGGGTTTTTCTCAATAACTCGATAAATATACAACATTTTAAAAATCGGTTTCTCAATGATAGAATTTTATACAATGTGTTAAAATATTAACTTAGTTCAATGCACAGTTGTGGCAATAAATGAAAATTCGTGAAAATTAGATGCATATTTGTGATTTTTTTCTATCAAGAAAATTTTAACACATCGTGTTTTTGCTCAGATCGAATTTTTGGAAGTATCTGATTTTAGAAAATGAAACAATTCGGGGCTTATTTTCAAATATAAAAATGAATTATAAAATCGAAAATGTTCGTATTCGCGTGTCGCCCCTAATATAATAATGATGCTGCGCCATGCCTTTACAAGGTGTAACAAAACTAAGTGATAAATATTTAAGGTGTGTAATGGGGCCTTTATAGAGTTCGCAGCGCTGAAAGAGATACTTTTTTAACTTATGTATAGATAAATTAAAAAAAAATACTCGGGTGCCCGCCCATACAAAATAGCAACAAAATGCTCTTCTAGCGCTGCTATTTTTACAGTGAACTCTATATTATAAGGGACACATAATAATGCACACCCCAAAGTATTGTCACTTAGTTTTATTACAACCATAATATACATAATATTATCGTTGGTATTGGCGACTGGTTGCGCCGCCATGGTGTCACGATAATCCACGCATTCCATTTGGCGTTAAAAACGATCAAAACGCCTCGTACTTTGAGCGTTTTGGTCGTTTTTAACGCTAAATGGAACGCGGAGAATATAATATAGTCCACAGAAGCCAAAATACTATATTATTACTAAATAATTCAGATCGACCAAGGTACAAGCTCTCTGCCTAGCTGGTATGTGTTAAAAGATTGGCGCCCACCAATTTCACCTAGCTTTTCACAGCTTAAATCACTTGACCCCAGATTTTCATGTTTAATACCGCAAAAATAAGATTAAATGGATAACGCGGGATTAATGTAATGAATATTAAAACCATTACCGCGACCGTTACGAGGATACGAGATAAAATATGTACCATTTAAATTGCGTTATTATTTTTTAATTCTAGTAATCTAAATGCACCATAAATCCAAGATGGCGCCGCGTAGTCCCGCGAAGTCCCTGCAACATGGCGGGAAACGGGAATCACATGGGAAGCGGCGCCCGAAATTTATTGCAAGCTCCGAGATTCCGGGTAAAAGCGTGGGCGGGCTTTGGAAATTAATTCGCGATAAGATGTTTACGAGGGAACGTTTTGTGTTAAACGGAATGTAATACGTTGCAGTGTAAATATGTTGTAAATTGTGACATGCATGCACGGAGATTGCATCAGTAGCGGTAGCACGGCGACCAGCGGAAATGCGAAAGTATGGACAAACTGTGGAAATAAACCTAAGGTGCCATTCCGATCTTTTTTCGTTCCGAAAAATTCAATTAAAATGCCACTTTATGACACACTATAGTATATGTCATAATGTAGGATATTATTTGAATTTTTAGAACTATAGTCTGTCATAAAGTGGCTTTTTAATTGAATTATTCGGAACTAAAAAAGATCGGAACGGCACCTTAAGTTTATCTCCACAGTTTGTGACTATAGTCTGTCATAAAGTGGCATTTTAATTGAATTTTTCGGAACGAAAAAAGATCGGAACGGCACCTTAGGTTTATTTCCACAGTTTGTCCATACTTTCGCATTTCCGCTGGTCGCCGTGCTAGCACTACAGGTTGTAACAAAACTAGTGATAGTACTTTGTCCCATATAATAGAGTTTATTGAAAGTGGCAGCACTAAAAGAGCAATTTTTTTTGTGATTTGTATGGGCAAGCGCCCCTGCGTCATTATTTTGTATTTTTCCCATACAAAACTAAAAAAGTGGCTGTGACATACGGACGGACGGACAGACAGACAGACAGACATGAAGAATCTATAAGGGTTCCGTTTTTTGCCATTTGGCTACGGAACCCTAAAAAGGCAGCACTAAAAGAGCATTCTTTTGTGATTTGTATGGGCAAGCGCCATTATTTTTAATTTTTCCCACATAAAAGTAAAAAAAAGTTGTTCTTCTTCTTCTTTAAACATTCATACTTCGACACTATAATAATGTAGTTTGTAAAAGTATGTATGTCTGTCTTAAGCTTTGTGCCTCGATTGGTTCTAGCCATTAGCCTCATATCATCGTTTATCTTTGACCTACCATTAAAAGCTGCAAATTGATAAAACATTTGTCTTTGTGATGTTATCAATCTGTTGACGTGGCGTTACATTACAAGTTTTTTGTCTCGTGTCCACCGGGGGGGAGCAGGGGGTTGGGGTGAGACAGTGACGTAGTCCATTAACTTGTCAGGGGAGATTGATAACGGGAATCCCGTTACGTCACTATAGCGACTGGTGTATTTTCTGATTTATTTTACCTCTGAGTTAATTTGAGATTGAACCTTATTATGTTGAAAAAAAGAAGCTGAAACTACTGGTTACGTCTGCCCGTCACTAATAGAGTATAGTGACTGTGTTATTGCAATTAATGCGGAATTACTTTCTGCACGGGGAAAAATGAACGGTGTGTGTTTTAAGAGTTTTAAGCTAGGGCAACCTAGCTAAAAATTCCGAGGAATTAAGGAACTTAAACGTATTGTATTAAAGGTTTCGAAAATAAATGTACGTACAACAGGACCCTTAGACAAAGTCCCTTTCGTTAAAAACGACGACGAAATTCGTTATCAAAATGTATGGGAATTGACATTAGTCTTCGCAAGCGAAATGTCATTTGGCGATGACTTACCTATGTCAAACCGCATACATTTCAAATTCAAATTCATATCTTTATTTCAGACTACAGTGTGGTCCATTGGTTAGTATTACATAAATTAAAAATTATTAGGGTTATTTAAAAGAACAAAACATAACTTAAAGTAAATAATTAAAACTAAACTAAATCATGCACCTCAGTTCTTCTTCATAGTTCTACTATGAGCGAATGTATCCTGGAGGTCTGCTCTCGAATTCGTTCATTATCCGCACATAGTTCCTCAATATAGGTGCATGCGGATCATCTGCCACAAAAGCATCCTGAAATGCTGTTGTCACTTCCCCTTACGCGATTTATTAGAGATGCAGCTTTTTTGCGCATGAGTGCCCGGAAGCCATCCGTTCTTGCTTGTGCAAACATCTCGGACGCACTACAAAATCGGGGAAGTTTCAGCATCATCCTGAAGATATTGTTATGTTGGATGCGAAGGGTGTTTGGAGATGCTTTGGTATAGCTGATCCACAGGCCGCCCGTGTACAGATTCTGACAGAACGCTTTAAAGAGTGTGATCTTCACTTCATCCGTACAACGTGCGATTCTGCGGGCCAGCATATTACCTCGCACCGCCAAAGCCCTCCGCTCTCGTTCAATCTAGATCATGTTTAAGGTCGTCGGTAAGTATATGGCCGAGATATTTAAAATTGGATACTCTGTTCAGCTCCTTTCCGCCGAGATATATTGGAGGTATGGATTAGGGATATTTACCGGCGGCCTTAAAGATCATAATTTCACTTTTGTTGACATTATATGTCAGGCCATGCGAATCAGCGTATCTCTCGCACACCTTCAGCATCTCCCGAATTCCTCTCGCAGTGGGACACCTCAATACCATGTCGTCCGCGTACTCGTAGCTAATGTTGTTAACGCTAACACCACCAACCTTGCATCCGACACGCATATTGCTGAGCTCCACTATGAGATCATTCACGTACAGATTTAATAGCTTAGGAGACGATAAACCCCCCTGTCTCACACCGCAATTCAACCTGTACGCCCTAGAGAGTCTATTGGCCCATTTCACGTGATTCGTCTGATTCCGATACCAGTAACGAAAAATATTTATAATATCTACCGGTATACCCATGCTCTCCATTTTCTTCCAAAGTACATCATATGAGACGAGGCTTGTATAGTATTGAACAGTATGCTTAAGACTCAAGATAGCACTTTCAGTGGACAGTCTAGGTCTGAACCCAAACTGCCCAACATGCACTTCCAGATATTTTTGCAGATATGAGTCAAGCACACTGTCCAACACTTTAGCCACTACAGTAGCAAGCGATATAGGGCGGTAATTTCCCTTGTCCGAGATATCACCTACTCGGTTCTTGACAATGTGAACTACAATAGTTTTCATCATATCCGTGTTGTATGCAGATATTAAAGAGCAGAGCTAAAGCTCTCAGTAGATGTGTACCTGCGTATTTTAAGTGTTCGATACTAAGTCCGTCGTGACCGGGAGACTTGCCCCTGCTCATGCGCTTAATTACATCTCCCACCTCTTTAGCAGTAAACATGAGCACGGGCACCTCCCCCCGCACGTCGGACCCAGTAGTAGAACTGAGCGGGGACTGCACTTTAAAATGTTCCATGAACATATTCGCAATTCCCTCTTCATCGCTAATGCCATTGACACTGGTCGGGAGGCCAGGCTTAACATCGAACTTATTCGTGCATTTCCAAAATTTAACAAAATTTTTATCAGTTCGTAACTTAGCTAACATATTCATTTTGATTTGCTCTTGGTTGTTTAAACACCATTTTAACCGACTTTTAAAGATCTTACGTGATTCACACATCTGTTCATAAATATTACCAACTGTAGACCTTAAATGTGACACCCACTTTTTAAAGTTAAGCCTGACCACTCGATGAGCATCTTTTACATGCTTATTCCACCCACAAACCATTTGTTTGCGAGGCTTAGTATTAACACAACGTTTTGTTTTAATATCTGCCGTACTTAACACATTAACAATTTGTTCATATAAGTTGTCCACTATATTTTTATGACATATGACAATTTTGATAACGAATTTCTTCATCGTTTTTAACGAAATATACTTTGTATAAGGGGCCTGAATAGAAATGAGCGTTCGTTACGCAAAAACTATAAAGTATGAGCGTTCGTTACGCAAAAACTATAAAGTTTGACCATAACCTCTTCTCACTCAAAAGGCTAAACTGATTTTGCTGTGGTACCTATGGGCTATGGATATCTCCATACTATCATTTGAGTCCGAAGAAACAAATATACGCTTCAGAGGCTATAAATAAATTTTGGCGTAATGGAGCTGGTACAGGCTTTATCTAATGCCGGATATATCTTATTATAATATGATAATAAAGTCACTTATCAGTTATCATTATAGCACCTTTACGATATTTATCGTTTGTGTTTATGGGACACAAACGATCGGGACACGAACGAAGGACCAAATTCAATTTTTTTTCTCACAACGGTTTGTTTTCATCCCTCCAGTTTATTGAAATATAAAAGAGCACGGAACTAGCTTTACTATGCATGGGGACGAGATGAATTTCTGTCGGAAGTAAATTTTTATGCGTTTGATGTGTACCCTCCGAAAACCCGGAATATATTAAAGAAGAACATAAAAACTTCGGTGTATAATGTCTTTTATCTGCATGTTGTCGAATTGATTTTCCTGCTTATACGAATATTAGATGATGCTCGAGACTCCCAGGGGCCGATTTTTTTTTAAATTTGTCTCACCGTACATGTTTCGGGGAAGTATCCTATTCCTTCACCGGACTCAAAGTATCTCCATACCAAATTTCAGGAAAATCGGCTCAGCGGTTTGGACGCGAAGAGGTAACAGCTGACAGACAAACACACTTTCGCATTTATAATATTATCATGGATATTATGGATTATGGATATTATGTATATACCGAGTACTACTACTATCTACCTAGTACCTACAAAACATGCATACTCGTCTTAGTTCATTTAGATCTACGCTTTGTCATGAAACCACGCCACGTAAAAATATACTCACAAACAAACTTTTGACCAAGTTTTAATTTTCGTTAGCGAATTGAAAGTAAGAAAACAATTGATAAATCTTGGGATGATTTTAAAACGGTAGCAGATTTAATAAACAAAACTAGTTTAACAATTAAAGCTACTGCGTTAATTGAATACTCTTCTGAGTATTCATACGATTATTTTTTTTAAGTTCTAAAATCTAAAACATTGAAATAACCGAGAGGCGAGAAAATATTTTTTTAGTTTCTTTCCTTAATTCACGAAACTGAATATAAAACGATGGTTTTACCACCAGTAAAATATCTTTAACTAGAACTCAGTTATTGAATACTGAAGTAAGATAGTTTAGAGGTTGTTAACGACGCATTCAGTGGCCGAGGAGTAGATATTAGCATAAAACATCAAAACTCGCATTAAACTGTGCGCTCCCCAGCCCGCTAGCTCAGTCAACTGAGAGGACACAATTCATGAGACGAAGACGCTTACACTGATGATATTCTTACTTGTCTTTATCATAATTATTGCACCATAGAGCACATTGATTCAGAGGCAGTAGCATGCAGACAGACCGACGTCATTTGGTGGGATCATGTCAATGTTAATTATTGTGATCTGTCGGCTGAGTTTGACGTAACGCGACCAAACTACGTAGGTCCCCCATCTGCCTAGAAATCAACTTCTCTGATAGTGCAAGAAGGAATAAAAGATATCTTAAAATAAATAATGATAGACGTTTGAAGGCGCGCTTAGGTTATTCAATGTGCCTGTGATCTTTTGTAGGTGCATACTCGCAATCCTACGATTCCCGAGAGGTCAGGTGCAGGGCTGAATTTTTACCGACGCATAAAGCACCTTTCTTCTCAGACAATCAGGTGACTAGTCTGAAGTGTCCTATCCAAAATTGGAAACAATACGGTAATCGAACTCACGTGCTATAAGGCACTGGACAACGGATAAAAACTGTCTATGTCTAATACAGTCACGTTGTATATTAGACGGAGTGTCTAGCTAATCCATATACGTATCAAGGAAGTATTAAACAATAATCATCATGTAACACAAGCTAAGGGAGCAACCCTTTGAAGCCTTTTCTTGGCTTCTGCGGCTCGCAGCCCCCAGTTCTCCATTGTTCGTGTCGAGTTACATGCGCTTAGAGAATATGAAATGCGTCTATACTACGTTATAGACATTTTCTTGTGATCTGTTGACGCAAGTTAATACGACTGTGCCAGTGTCGAGGAACAACAAACAAACAAATATATAGGTACTTTATTGGGCAAAAAATTACAAAAATACTTACTTAACCCATCAATCCCCAAGCGGCACCCGGCTGTCGCATTACGACTGAAAATCTACTGAGTCTGCGATTCCCACGATCGAGGACATAAATATAAACAACAATTATTGGTAAATCAGACATGTACACAAAGGCGGCCTTATAACTTTTAAGCAATTTGAATTGAAGCGAAGCAAGAAGGAACATGAAGGAAAACCCGAAGTTTTCTTTTATCAGCATCGTTTTTCTTCATCAAGACCAGTATTTAGATAAATAAATCATCAGCAGTTAGTTTATTGACATGAAGAGGCAATGGTCAGTCGATTCAGTACAGTGGTGTATGCTTCCTAGCACCATGAAAGTGAGTTTTATATTATCACAAAAACGCCGAATTGCGCGACACAAAATTGCACGCTACTCAGCATCATATTGGTTGACTAGATGTACATTTAGTTTGCATCCAGTACCTAGTAGGTAGTTTCGCCAAAATTCGTTTGTAGCACGGAAACCATATATATTTCCGGGATAAAAAGTATCCTATGTCCTTCCCCGGGACTCAAGGTATCTCCATACCAAATGCCAGTAAAATCAGCTCAGCGGTTTGGGCGTCATGAGGTAACGGACAGAAAGATACACTTTCGCATATTTATAATATTAGCATGTTTATCACAAGTCAATATGGGTATGCTGTAAAATGCGAGAATCTCCCAATCGCCAATGCTTTTAACTTGAGTCCGAACTAATAGACTATACATTATCTGGCTACAGAAACACTTGAATAATACAATTATCATTTATCCTTCATCGTTTTATGTAGCGGAAGAAATCGGCACCGACAACTTTCGTCGGAAATGTTTTTATTGCCAAATACGTTTTGCGAAAATGTTAGTGGGGGAATTTTTTATAGTGACTCAACTTTGAGACGTGGATGATTTTTTTGTGAGGTGATTAAGAGGGCGAATAACCCAAAAATCAAACATCGTCCTTCTCTCTTCACACTCACGCCCGTCCTTCATATGCCAGGTGAAAATCGTTGCGCCAAATTAGTTTTTCTCAATAACTCGATAAATATACAACATTTAAAAAATTCGCTAGGTCGATCTCTCAATGATAGAATATTATATAATGTGTTATAATATTAACTTAGTTCAATGCACAGTTATGGCAATAAATGAAAAATTCGTGAAAATTAGATGCATTTTTGTGATTTTTTTCGATCGAGAAAATTTTAAGATATCGTGTTTTCGCTCAGATCGAATTCTCGGAAATATAATGTAGTATCTAATTTGAGAAAAATAACAATTCAATTTTCAAATATAAAAATGAATTATAAAATCGACACTTTAGGGTTAGTCGCCCCCTTAAGGAAAAATTATAAGACCTAAGTGTTTACGTTCGATCTTAAAACAGTAAATTATAAAATATCGGCATGGTAAGTGAAATCCGAAACAATAAACAAATAAAAAATGTTGAAAGACTGCAGGCTCTTCTCATCATTTTCCAATTTTCTCTCCTTTGATTTCGATAAAAACTGAAACTGATCTTTTCTGAAAATCACTAGCCGGGAATCGAACCGTTCAGTGTGATAAAAATAAACCCTGTATATTCAAACATTCGATTGTTTTGTTGAGGAACAAATTCTGGACTCATAGAACAAATTCTGTACTATGAGAATATACAAAAAGACGCATCCCCTATTAGGAGGGTGGTGCACATTCGTCAGACGACATTGTCTTGGGGGGAGCAGTGGCTCGGAACACTGTATCGCATGTATAAACGCCCTTATAAAAATAGCAATATAGCAGCCCGAGACTTATTTTATACTTGATATGACCTTTATTCCAACTATATAAGTATCACTGTCATTGTTACTTTGGCGGTAAAATAATTCCGAATAATAAGAACCAAGGTACATTATCCTATAGTGACATTGGAATAGACAATCGTAAAAGTTTTATGTCCTGCAGTGGCAAGGGTCCATAAAGTTACATCTGTAATGTTGCTATATTAAGTTGTTAACTGACCCAGCCGATGTATGCATTTTCTGAATAATATTATGTTAGATGACCCGTTAACGCCTCCGTGGTCTAATGCGTGGCTCTCGACTCGGAGGCCGTGGGTTCGATTCCTGCGTTGAAAACATGTTATTTCCAAGTTGGCTGATCTCTCGTCAGTCGTGTCGGTCGTCCGTCCCACTGGGTTATGAGAGTGAATTAATAGAGAGTGCTCTTGTGTACTGCGCACACACTTGAGCACTATAAAATTACTCCTGCGTACCTGGCCTGGTTTCAATGAAATGGCCACCGTCACCGAAATCGGTGTGGGGAGTATTATTATTATTATTAGATGACCCGGTGAACTTCGTATTGCTTTATACCTAATAATATAAACCCTGAACTTCAACAAACATTTCAATACTAAAATGGGCCAAATCGGTTTAGCCGTTCTCCAGTTTAGCGAGACTAACAAACAAAAATTTATTTATAAAATATTATAGATTGTTGCACATTAAAGGAGTGAGCACACTGAGACGGGCCGTGCCGGGGCTCAGCGTGCCGGGGCTCATCGCAAAAATCCGCCTCCATACAATTTGTATGGAAGCGGATGCGCGTATCGCACACTGTGTCGGGGCGCAGCGGATTTCCGCTCCTATACAAATTGTATGGAGGCGGATTTTTGCGATGAGCCCCGGCACGCTGAGCCCCGGCGCGGCCCGTCTCAGTGTGCTCACTCCTTAATAATCTTCTTTGATATAAGACACACCTTAAGGTGTCGCCGTGTTAAAGTAAAAAACCGTGTTGGATATGTTTTAGATTGCTTATTTTCTAATAGAAAACAAGCAATGGAACAGCAAAAAATGGAAAGGGCGTAAGCGATAAAATGGTTTTTGTCGCGTAATTTAAAAACCATAAATACATTTCATATAAGCTATGGACAAATTAAAGTGTATGCTTGAACCAATTATTTATGTACAAATTTTGGAAGCTTAAATCACTCTCCTCTGTTGGCAAAATAGGAATCCCTTTTTTTACAGAAGTATTTTTGATTGATTATTCTGTGTTATAAAAGTTGACCAATCGTGTTATGCTATGGGTAATTCAAAGACAAAGACATGATGAATACTGACAATGAACTTTAATTTCTTAGCTTTAGTCATTGCTGAGAAAAATCGATATCGCTACAGCCAAATTATCAAGGCGTCACCTTAAGTAACTCTAGCTTAACTAGCTATACAATAAGTACAGTACAGTTTGGTCGGATTATATTGTAACATCAATTTAGTAGTTTTTTTTTTTATGAAATAAGGGGGCAAACGAGCAAACGGGTCACCTGATGGAAAGCAACTTCCGTCGCCCATATACACTCGCAGCATCAGGAGAGCTGCAGGTGCGTTGCCGGCCTTTTAAGAGGGAATAGGGTAATAGGGGAGGGTAGGGATGGGAAGGGAAGGGAATAGGGGAGGGTAGAGAAGGGAATAGGGTAGCCGGTAGGGGATTGGGCCTCCGGTAAACTCACTCACTCGGCGAAACACAGCGCAAGCGCTGTTTCACGCCGGTTTTCTGTGAGAACGTGGTATTTCTCCGGTCGAGCCAGCCCATTCGTGACGAAGCATGGCTCTCCCATGTATAAACTCGTGGGAGAGCCATGCTTCGGCATGAATGGGCCGGCTCGACTCGAACGTCGTTACTCGTGATCTGTCCTGGCTTGATATTAGCTAAATTACATGGGTCCACCTTCTTGCCTATTAGTATTGGATCCGACCGTAAAATCCTGCAGGAATCGTTTTTTTCGATCAAATATATTTTAAAATAATCTTTAGAACGAATAGAATGGATAAATGTCGGGTTGCCTTGTCAAAAGTAGCCGCAAGTACCTCTAATTAAGTTGAATGTTCATGAGATAAATGCATAAATTTGCATGTATCTTTTTTTTCAGTAAATTTTACATCATTTGAAAGAAAATGACGTGACAAAATAAGGTATAAATGGTTGCCAGCTCTAAGTCGGCCGCAACCTAGGGTTGCCAGCCCGTAAACAGACATAGTTCTTCATCAAAATTGAAGCATCGATTTTTTTAATAATTTTGGTACAAAATTAAAGTTTTACGCATTTTGTACATGAATATGGTTGCCAGTTGCACGATAGCCGCAAACTGGGGTTGCCATCACTTTTGTATATGACAAATGTTTAGGCCTACAATTATTATGCCTAGCTGGATTTGAGGACGTCGAGAACCCGCAGGATTGCTATTTTTATTTAACAAGCGTTTTTATTTTTATGCGTAGTGTCCTGTCATTCCTCAATGTCATTCCTTCTTAGTTCTTACTTTTCTATTGAATTTCATTTTGCTCAATTAGAGGTACTTGCGGCTACTTTTAACAAGGCAACCCAACATTGATCCATTCTATACGTTCTAAAGATTATTTTAAAATATATTTGATCGAAAAAAACGATTCATGCAGGATTTTACGGTCGGATATATGCTTATACTCAAAATTAAAGATGTAAAATCAATTTATGTATACTACTCGTACATCCCTAATTTTTATGCTGCAAAATCATCACTCTTCTTCGCCGTAGGTGGGCAAAACAGCGTGAAGATATCGAAGTCTTCCCTGGTGGGTGTCAATCACCGTGCGCAGTGAGCAGTGAGCTCCCTTGTGAGTGCGGAACCGTGTTGGAACTACTCACCCAAATGATATGAAACTTATAGATCTGTGTAAGGATTAAGTAGGGGATGAAAAGTTTAAATGCAAAGAAACTGTAGAATATGCTTACCTACACACTATAAAGATGCATAGGTACTTACTAAATCTTCTTTGGTCCTGAGAACTGTCTAATGCCTTTTCAGCACCTTTCATATAAATCGGTAAAGCTTGAAAGCGTAACAGACTAAGGCCTAATTTCACCAACGTCTGTTAGCGTTAATGGCTCCTTAAAATGTCATGTCTTCTCTTTCGTTAGTATGAAAAACGAGAGAGATAATGTGATACTAATTCGAGCATTAACTTTAACAGACGTTGGTGAAATTGAGCCTAAACTTTCGCATGTAAACTTCTGGTTGTTATTCATTTATCGGCCAAGATCATAATCAGCATCAGCACAATACAGTGTTGTATTGGGTGTGGGATATAGACATTAATTTCTATTTTTAGGGTTCCGTACCCAAAGGGTAAAAACGGGACCCTATTACTGAGACTTCGATGTCTGTCCGTCTGTCTCCAGGCTGTAACTCAAGAACCGCTATAGCTACACTTCTGAAATTTTCACAGATTGTGTATATATGTTGCCGCTATAACAATTAACAACAAATACTAAAAACAAAATAAATTTAATATTTAAGGGGGGCTCCCATACAACAAACGTGATTTTTCAAACATTTTTTGCTCGTTATCAATGATGATAACAGGTAGGCACTTGAAATTTTCACAAAAGCCTTAATTACATGTGAACTTTAATAATTAATAATAATATAAAAATAAAATAAAAAATTAAAGAGGGCTCCCATACAAAAACACAACTTTTGGCCTAATTTTGCTCTATAATGGTACGGAATCCTTCGTGCGCGAGTCCAACTCGCACTTGGCCGATTATTTATTAGTGTTTACGCTAGAGTGCAGCACTAGCATAGACAGTAAACAAAAGGATTCGTTCTACTTTTGACAACGTTTCTGTCAATATTCCAATTTCTGATATGATGATGTGTCCAGCATATCGGATCTTGGTCAGATTTTTTGAATATAATATTATATGCTAGTAGCGCCCTCTGACGTAGTGTACGTACATAAAACAAATATTATTATAATTAGAAACCGCTTATCTAAAATTTGTAGGTCATTAAATGAAAAAGTTGATGAAGCATATTTTAACCACCATAAAACATAAATGAACTTTTTTAATTTGTTTGAAATCGAACAAGTCAAGCGCGAGGAAATTTCACCGCTGCTGGGTTCTAAACTAATAAGTAATAACTAAAATTGTTTTGGGAATTTTAGCACTCAAATTTAGAATCTGGGAATTGTGTATTGGGAATAGGATCATTTAAGCACTAAATATTATTGAGTGCGTGTTTTTAACACCCTCAAATGCTTTTCACTAATTACTCACCTTATTATTAAACCTAACCCTACTCTGATTTAGATTAAAATGCGTTTCTTAATAATCAATTATAAAATGAACTTTCAATTTTAAAAAACATGTTGTCTGGGTTCCGTAAAAATAAAAAATATATTTTTTGTAAATTAATTGTGGCTTTTAAAGGTAAAAAATAATTTAATTTTGTCAGAAACAATCATTACCTGGCGCTGATTAATTGGACACGGAAAGGCCGTAAAATATTAAAATGTACTTAATTATATTCAGTAATGTAAATATAAATTGACAATAATTTTGTATTTCATTGGAGAAATGGACTTAAAAATAAAGAAAAAATAATAAGTATTATTACTTATACAGTTGAAAATAAATTTTATTGGCAAATAGGTAAAAAGTATTTCGAGTAGAAGACTTACAAAAAAAATAATGAAATTATATATTTTTTAAGATATTGCATAGCTTTTATCGCATGCTTTGAGCGCGGTGACCGAATCAAGAAATTCCGTAACGAAAATTAACCTAACAACCCCCACTCCGACCGGCACAGCGCGGCAGCGGTGCGGCGTTGAAAGACGTGCATCGTCTAACGTCGTTTCAGTTCGGCAGACGTGTGTATACGTGACATGCTCATAAAGCTTAGACAGGGAACCCTAAATTCCGAAGCACTCACCGAGATTAGGCGCCGAAATATGGTTCCGCAGTAAACATAAACTTTTCGCCACCCACTAAGTATTCTGTTAAGAGGTTTTTAAATTTATTCACCCTTCAATTCGCTCCCGCGTCGAAGAAGTTTCGAGATTAAATCGACTGGAGAACTCCAAGTTAAGGGTTGAATTTGCATGAAGATTGCTGTGTGCTAAGGTATATTCGATAGCTGCGTACTCGCAACGTTGTCGAGGGAATTTAATGAGCAGCGCCCAGAAATAATATTTTGGTTTCAGACGTTAAGAGGATACACCAGGGGCTAGAGAAATGAAAAAGAAGCACACTTACGTGTAATATATAGCTGTCTTTTTTTTTTTTTTTATTAAATAAGGGGGCAAACGAGCAAACGGGTCACCTGATGGTAAGCAACTACCGTCGCCCATGGACACTCGCAACATCAGAAGAGCTGCAGGTGCGTTGCCGGCCTTTTAAGAGGGTATACGCTCTTTTCTTGAAGGTTTGCAGGTCGTATCGGTCCGGAAATACTGCTGGTGACAGCCCATTCCAGAGTTTTACAGTGCGCGGCAGAAAGTTACGCGAAAAACGCACTGTGGAAGACTGCCACTCATCAAGGTGATGAGGATGGTATGTTTTTCGCGTGGGACGATAGCGAAAAGTTGCAGGTGGTATGATTCCGAACAATTCCTCAGAGCACTCCCCGTGATACAACCGATAGAGGATGCAGAGTGAAGCAACATCTCGGCGTAATTCCAGGGGGTCCAAGCTGTTTGAAACACTATGGCAGTCAACAATTCGAGCAGCCCTTCGTTGGATACGATCCAGAGGGAGCAGTTGGTATTTTGGCGCCCCTGCCCAGAGATGAGAACAATATTCCATATGAGGCCGAACCTGCGCCTTGTAGAGTTGTAAGCGTTGGTCCGGACTGAATTACTGTCTCGCTCTGTTAAGAACGCCAAGCTTCTTCGAGGCTAATTTGGTCTTACCCTCAAGATGATATCGGAACTGGACTTCGCTCGATATGTTGACGCCAAGTATCTCAATGCTAGGGGAGATGGTTAAAGATGTGCCCTCGAAACGAGGATAAACGACCATTGGTGACTTTTTAGTGGTGAACGCGCAGACTTGTGTCTTGGCGGGGTTGAATTGGACTAAGTTACGTCTACCCCATTCAGAGACCTTCACCAATGAATTCTCCACCTTAGACACAAGTTCGTTTCGACTCTCAGTGACATTTTGCCGAGAAATATTAGGGGAGCCGGTATATACAGCATCACCTGTACTATCATCCGCATAGCAATGAATGCCTTTGGTTTGTAACATGTCATTGATATGCAGTATGAATAGAGTAGGCGATAGCACACAGCCCTGAGGGACACCAGCATTAACAGACTGAGTTTCCGAGCATTCGCCGTCAACTACGACCTTTATGCTTCTGTCTGCTAAGAAACTAGTGACCCACTTACATAATTTCTCGGGCAGCCCGTATGATGGAAGCTTTGATAGCAGCGCTTTATGCCAAACCCGATCGAAGGCCTTCGCAATGTCCAAACTAACAGCCAATGCCTCTCCCTTCGACTCAATTGCCTGAGCCCAACGATGAGTCAGGTATGCCAAGAGATCACCAGCCGAGCGACCCTTACGGAACCCGTATTCTTTGTCGCTTAGCAATCCCTGGCCGTCCAAGTATCGAAGAAGCTGGCTATTGATAATGGATTCCATTATCTTCGAGAAGAGAGAGGTTATAGCGATTGGTCTGTAGTTGGAAGGATTTGAGCGATCACCTTTTTTGGGGATCGGGTGCACCAAGGCTGTCTTCCAGGAAGCCGGGACGATGCCAGTGGAATAGGAGAGCCGAAAAAGACGCGTCAAGATCGGAGCCAACTCTGGAGCACACTTTTTCAACACAGTAGGCGGGATTCCGTCAGGCCCACTCGACTTTTGGATATCAAGGGAACAGAGGGCTTTCCGCACTGAGCGCTGATGAAACCGTATATCCGACATGATGCTCGTGCATCGCGGTATGGTCGGCGGTTTCTGCCCCCCGTCACCCAGGGTCGAGTTTGACGCAAAGAGCTTGCCCAAAAGATCGGCTTTGTCTTTTGCGTCCTGGGCCAACGATCCATTTCCTACGTGTAGGGATGGTAGGGTTGGCTTGCAGAAATTTCCTTCAATAGCTTTGGCCAGAGACCAGAATGCACGGGTTCCCGAGGGGAGGCACTCAAGTCTCTTGCCAATTCTATTGACGTGCTGTTGCTTTGCCCGAGTAATCTCTTTCTTGAGGGACCTAGAGGCAAGGTTGTACTCCTTTTTATATGTGCTGGTATTTAAATCCCGAGCAGACACTGCGTTGGCCCAGGATTGGTAAGCCTCCTGCTTCCGGCGAGAAGCTTTTTTAGGGGATGAACCAAACCAGGGACGAAATCTGCCGCCAGTTGGCACTACAGAGGTCGGAATGAAAAGTTCCATCCCCTGCATCACCACATCGGCAACAGAGTTGGCAGTGTTGTCGAGATCATCCGGCGAGAAGCACACGTGCCCCCAAGGATAGGATGCAAAAAACGACCGCATCCCATCCCAGTCTGCTGACTTGTAGTGCCACACACGACGGTATTTAACAGCGCGCTGTCTTAACACCGTCGTAAGTGGCACAGAACTCCTAACAAGGCAATGATCCGATGAACCAAGTGGTGCGGTTACGGATATTTGGTAGCCGTCAGGATTTGAAGTCAGTAGGAGGTCCAACAAGGAAGGATTCTGACCATCCACATCTGGGATTCGCGTAGGCGTAGTAACCAGTTGTGTCAAGTCGTTCGCAAGGGCAAAGTTGCAGACAGATCTCCCCGCGTGATCAGTTTTACTGGAATTGAGCCAGTCGGCGTGGTGGGCATTAAAGTCGCCAAGTATTATGATCTCTGCGGATGGGATCTGCCGCTGCACAAAATCTGAAGCAGCTTGTAGGTGCTCCAAGAGTCGGTCCGTCTCGGGGTCACCACTATGGGACCTATATAGGCACGCATAGACCCGAGGGTGGTCGTCGCAATCTATGCGGAGCCATAAATTTGATAGGTCCATGACCTCAAGATTGCTGAGGCGGCGAGAGCTGATATCATCTCTGATATACACACACACTCCAGCTTTGGGTAGAAAGGAGTGCTCGAGGTAATACCCTGGGTGGGAAAGGTATGATGTGTGACTCGGAGATGATATCTGCGTCTCGGTTAAAAAGAGCAAAGCCGGCCTTGCCGTCTCAAGGTGGTAATGGACGGCATTAAGGTTGGAGTGTAATCCCCTGATATTACAAAAGTCCATGTTTAATATCGAGGGGGGTGCCTTTGTGTGTTTGCTCTTGCCCCGAGCAGATTGGAGCGCAGTTTTGCCCTCCCCAGAATACGAGGGACAACCTGGACGTCCACGTTCAGTTCCAGGGGTTCCTGAGCATGGACGTCCAGAGAGGGATTCTCCAACGCAGTTGGTACCCTCCTGGGGTAACAAATTGTTTTTCAACTGCGGCATTTCTAGGGGGGGTAGGGGATTGGGCCTCCGGTAAACTCACTCTCTCGGCGAAACACAGCGCAAGCGCTGTTTCACGCCGGTTTTCTGTGAGGCCGTGGTATTTCTCCGGTCGAGCCGGCCCATTCGTGCCGAAGCGTGGCTCTCCCACGGGCAAAACTCTCCCTTACCTCAAGCCTATAACGCAGAACGCGATAGAGACAACTACAGAAAATCAACGATTCGTTGTCCCCTGATTCCTTCTCCAAAACTTAACCGATTTAAGTACTTTTTTATTAAAGATTAAAGAAAGGCTTGAGCTGTGTTCCTATGTTTTAGTTTTTTTTTTTTGTATAATCTAATCTGGCCATTTTTTTGGGTTTTTGAACGTTCATATCTTATTTAATAATTAAATTATGAAAAAAAAGAAAACATAGGGACATTGTATTAGTGGCCGTAGATATTCAGGAAAAAAATTATAACTCTACTAGCATTATCCAGGGAGGAAATAGGGGACAACGTTTGTATGGAAAAAAGGGCGGTGTGGACTCCGCTTAAGAGGATTAATCAATCTTGGACAATTTATGAAAAATAAAAAGAATATTAATATGTCCCCACTCCCCTCTACAAATTCGTCACGGAAATTATTATAGCAATTATAAAAATAACAAAAAATTAACCATGAATTACTTTATTTTGCTTGCGGTTTTAGGCTTTGCTTTATTCTACCTTATTACTGAATTTTCAGAATCACAAAATCAGCAAAAGCAGCAAAACAATCAGTAGGAATCGTTTTACGAATACGTAGCTGTGAACGTCCCTTGCTGACACCCTGTTCATTATTTATATATTAGGGAGTCCTGCATAAGTTTTGGAACTTTGGACTTGCAACTAGTTGTCTCCCACGGTTTAGCCGAAATTCGACAAGGCTGACCATTTCTACACCTTGGACTGTCAAAGTTTGCTACTGTCCACTCGACTGGCCGCATCGTACACACGTTTTCCGTCCTTACATAGCTATTCTTACAAACATTTTACCTACATACATATTAAGTGAGTATGTCTGCGAATTCACTTTAGAAGGCGTGTGAACCAGAACCAGAAAGGTATTATGCTTATTTTTTTATGAAATAAGGGGGCACACGAGCAAACGGATCACCTGATGGAAAGCAACTTCCATTGCCCATGGACACTCGCAGCATCAGAAGAGCTGCAGGTGGGAAGGGAAGGGAATAGGGTAGGGGATTGGGCCTCCGGTAAACTTACTCACTTAGCGAAACACAGCGCAAGCGCTGTTTCACACCGGTTTTCTGTGAGAACGTGGTATTTCTCTGGTCGAGCCGACCCATTCATGCCGAAGCATGGTTCTTCCACTTCTAAATAATATAAATATACTTTGAATCCGAATAGGACTTTCGGACCTATTCGGATTCAAAGTATATTATTATTTAGTATATTAGTATTTCGGAAATTTAACGTTTTTTAACAAAGAAAAACATTTACTTTAATAAAGAATATTTTTGAGTTTCTATAGAGTTAGTTTGTTGTTTTCAAATCATACTTACTAAACATAAACTCAACTTACACGTCTTGATATATCAACAAGATTTCAGCGTAATACTGTACCAAGTGTTTTCTGTCACGTGACATTTATCAGTCGCTACCAGTCGTACATCATGCGTTTTCACTCAGCACCATTCTAAATCATTTCACCTCTGATAGCACCTTATAGTAACCACATAAGGATCATTTTGCTAGAAACTTACAGAAAAATATCTGAATTCACCACTCACCGGTACAGTGGGCGCTAAAAGCTCTATTAGTTATCCTTTGTCCCGGTGTACGCGACTGTACACTGAATTGATACTTCAAAGTTTCGTTGCCCGACTACGACAAGGAAAAGAGGGTGATGATTTTAGCATTATATGTAAGTACCTATGTACATATTGTATGTGTTGTTACATCGTAGTGTCATGATGTCATCATGATCGGAGGTTCCGGGGGAGACTCCGGAACGAAGCGAGTCACGTCGCCAGCAAAATGTGAAAGTGTTAGTTTTTAAGTATATATAAAATATGTATGTTAGTTTTAAGGTATTTATTATATAACTAGATGTCCCTTGCGGCTTCGCCCGCGTAAATTAGGAATTTTACGGAAACCGTACATTTTCCCATAAAAAATAGCTCTTATTTCCCTACTCCCTTCACTTGGTTTACTCTATATAATATCTATGCCAAACATTGCCATAAAAATTGCTCCAGTAGTTCGTAATTTCTAATATTTCCCCTGTTTTTCCCATATTTTCCTGAGGTTCTTCGGTCGTATTAGTCTTAGCGTGATAATATAGAGCCTATAGTCTTACTTGATAAATTAGTTATCTAACACTGAAATAAGTTTTTAAATCGGACCAGTAGTTCCTGAGATTAGCACGTTCAAGCAAACATACTCTTCAGGTTTATAATATGTATTAAGTATAGATTTTTTTCAATTATCGCTTGACAAACTCGAGTCTCGATCTAAAAGACTATGAAAAGTACCAATAACAGGGTCATTATAGGCTCATAAGTCATAACCATGGGATGATGTATGGTATAATATGGTAGTGATGATGATGATGATGATGAATGTAATTTGCATAGTAGCATATGCTTTCCGTTCTTAAAACAACGCCGAAACTCCCAAACTTGTATATATAAAGAATCAGGAGTTCTCTCAGCACCTTCCGAACCACGGTATACTAGGTATACCTCGGTGCAAAATCTTACTTGTTGGTAGCATATGCTTAGAATACTTCTCACGAAACCGAAGTCACCACATGTTTCCCTATAAATTTTGAGGAGTTCCCTCGATTACTTATGCATCCTTCATCAGATCACCACTTTGTGAATATAATACCAAATTGGGATGATACCCTATATACCAAAAGAAAAATTTTGAAAATCGGTTAACAAACGGCGGAGTAATCGTTGAACATAAGAAAACAAACATATCACCTTTCCCATTTTGAAAGTCGGTTAAAATTGTAGCCTATGTGTTATTCTGATGTATAAGCTATATTATTGTAAAGTTTCATTAAAATCCGTTCAGTAGTTTTATCGTAAAAGAGTAACAAACATCCATACATCCAAACAAACTTTCGCCTTTATAATATTAGTAGGATTATATTATGTATTTTAGATTTAAGGTATTTGTTATATGGGCCTCTGATGCCCGAATTAAATGATTTGATTTGATAAACGAAGACGTCATCATTGATCGTTGTCATCTGATTTTATTGAAGCTTCAAAACCTTTTATAAATAAAAGGTAGTAAATATTTCTAAAGTTACATATTACATTACTGTTTTTAACATTTAATTCAGTAGATACCTGAATATAGCCTGAATAGCATAACTTTACATTTGGAAAGCCTATCTTATACTAGGTACTTATGATCCTATTTTTTAAATTATTATAGGTAAATTTATTTCCATTAGTAAGGACTAATGGAAATAAATATACCTATAAGTAATATAATAATAAAAGTATTATTAAACATAAAAGTAAACATAATGATAAAGGTATTATTATGCCTTTTGTACGTGCAACTTAAAATAATATTTAATTAAAACCTCCCTAAATGAAACCCAACCTAAACCAACTCAAGTTTTTTCCACACCATTCTGTGTAGGTAGTAGGTACCCAACTAAATCCTAAAAACGTTTCTAAACACAAGAACATTCACACTATAAGAAATGAGAACAGCCGTTAAAGTGAAGAGACCGCAGCCCGTATACTAGAGCGAAGGGCTAAGGAGCTCTCCAATTAGGTGCAGCCCTCACCACAAGGGCCAACACTAAACTGTCACTCGTGAGAAAACCCTTTGGATGTTTGTATTCCGAATAGTCTGTTTTGTGTGACGGAATGTGGAAAAAGAAATAAGTACTTACAAAAAAAGAAAATTTTAAGACACTCCGAAAAACAGAAAGTCTCAAAAATTAAGGAATGTGCTAATAAGTGTCAGGGAATTAGAATGCTAAACACTGAACTAATTATTATTACCTTTTAACACAGTATGATGATGAATTATAGATAAATAGTAGCTTATCTACTAATACCTATTTTGCCTAAAAGTGTTTTTATAACAGAAGGCCAATTAGCCAAGACATTTTCATATATGTATATATATATACAGCGGGGCTAAAATGGTCATATTTAGCAATTCCTCTCAATCAATTCAGTAAATGAATTGTCAAAACTGTCAAACTGACAAAATATGTCAAATCAGTACGAATTACTAGACATGAATTGCAAACAGACTTGCATTTTGCGATTTTTAAAAAATGAATCATAATATAATGATTCTGAATATGATTCTTCAAAGCGACTATTTTAGCCCCGCTGTTTATTTTGTGTATCAAACGCATTATATTGTCTGAACTAAGATATTATTTGAGTAACTTTTAATCCACAAATTAATATTTCACGTAAAAAGGAGATTAATTAAAGTTAAGCTTCGCTTGATCTTCCTCAACTTAAATTGGCGAAAATTAAATAAGTTGAATTGTACTCTCCCAAGACGCTCTTCCTGTGATCAAAGATGTACGCAGAAACGCACTGATCTGTATAATGGGGAGGATAAAACGAAATCTTTTGTGGCTTCGAACTGTCGACGACCGAATACTTGTGGATTGTGATATAGATTGTGTTTACTGTTTAGGCTGTTTCACACAGTTTCTGCGATTCGCACCACTCCGCAAAAATTACTTAGCCTCTCATCTGTCAAGCGCCCAAAATGGGCGCCAAAAAATATAAGGCAGCTTATATCGTTTCTCTCCTTGTCACATTTCTTACAACGTAAACAATAAAACGGAGATGCAAATAAAAAGCCGCTAGCACATTAGTGTGGCCCGATATTTCAAGTGTAAACATTAACCATTTTTTGTGATGATTTTTAATGAGAGTAATTAGAAATTGAAAATTTTTCGAAAATGGCGTGACGGTTAAGCCTGGTTAAGCTATTAGGTACCATCGAAGAAATTGATTCGTAAGCAGTTGACGGACCTATGTCATTTGGTCGTATTAAGTCAACTTAATGGCCAATTCAGACCGCAACGCTACGCGTAGATGCGTTTCTAAATTTGTATGGATTTTGCTAAGTAGGTACTCACATACGGTTTCGCTCAATCGAGCAATAATGTCGAGCAAAACCCGCGGCTCGGGCTTTCGTCCACACATTCAGCGTTGCTCGATAGTTTTATTCTAAATCGATATATTTCATTCCATCAATCCGGCTCGATCCGGTTCCATCAATCCTTAAAGCGGCTCGATGCGAGCCTTCGAGCTGTCAGGAGCTGTCAGGTTTGCGGTCCACACAGTAGGTAATTATTACTAGATTTGGAGTAAAACTATCGAGCAAAACCGTATGTGAGTACTTAGCAAAATGACAGATTTGCACGACGTCTCACGCAATTAAATAATTATAGGTTCGCCATCTGCCTATGAATCAACTTCTCTGAATATAGTACCTAGTAACAACAGCTGTATGTTCACTCGTATATATAGTTATTTGTAGCAAAAGGTCTATTTTAATTTAATAATCATTTTTTGGAAAAAATCTATTGTATGTAATCTATAGTTGTACTTGAAATATTATGTCAGCTATTCATCTAATGAATATGCGCAGAGCCCATAGACGGCCCCTTAATTAAATAAAAAAAAAAGAATATTCAGCAAAAAGCTTCTAGAACAGGTAGTTCTTTCAGGCTTTGCGGTTTTGGGGCATAGCCAAAACATATCAATATAGGTGTTACCAGTTACATTTCATGTACGAATTTTTGTCGTAACTCGTGCGCGATTCACGCAATAAGTGTGAAGCTGTATTTACAGGAATTCGTTATGTCGTGATCTGTTGTAAAGAAAAGGATTTATATAATGCCATTATTTTATTCATACCAATACCATAAATGCAAAAATGTATGTATGTCTGTAAGTTTTTAACACAGAAACCGCTTTGTTTCACCTTTATGTATTATCATACTTTCTGAGGAAATATTGTACAGATTAAGTCCAGAAAATAATAGGTTGTTACTCACCTAGTTATATAGAAAAATCACTACCCTTCTTGCTTCGCCGTAATCGAGTAACACGACGGTATCGTAAGAGTACTTACTATAAGTTTATTCAGTACTATCGTCAGTCCGTCGTCTATATCTATATATACATATTATAAAACAATGTCGCTTTTTTTTCCTCATGTCCCGTTGTTCCCTTTAATATTTAAAACTACGCAACGGATTTTGATGATTCTTACAGTGTTAGATAGCCCATTTATCGAGAGGCTATATTTTATCACGCTAACGAAGAAATAGAGGAAAATGTGGAAAAAAAACGGGGTAAATTATTTGAAAGGGCTAACTTGAACGCGCTATAGCTTGACCGCTATAAAGTCGACCCTCGTAGCATACTCGTAACATACTATAATATGCTACGAGTATGCTACGAGTATGCTACGAGGGTCGACTTTACAGTGGTAAAGCTTTAATCTCAGGAACTACTGGTCCGATTTGAAAAAATATTTCAGTGTTAGATAGCCCATTTATTGAGGAAGGCTATAGGCTATATTTTATCACTCTAAGACTAATAGGAGAATGTGGAATGAACGGGGGAAATTATTTGAAAGGGCTTATCTCGCGAACTACTGGAGCAATTTTTATGTTATTTGGCACAGATAAGAAGTAGACCACGTGAAGGATCATAGGCTATCGATTTTAATCATTTTTTCAGTGGCTATATATTTTATACCCGTGCGACGCCGGGGCGAGTCGCTAGTTGTTAATAATTAACAGCAGGATGTAGGGTAAGGCATGTGAGAATACAGGAGTGTGTTCCTAAATATTTATAGTGATGTCCTTATAGATGCAGTGGGTTACTATAATAGTCGGGTCGCCGAACTAAAATTCGGCCAATGTTTCTTCTCTTTCAATCTACAAGGTGTAACAAAACTAAGTGATAATACTTTAGGGTGTGTATGTGTTCCTTAATATTATAAAGAGTTTACTTTGAAAGTAGCAGCGTTGAAGAGCAATTTTTTTTGCGAATGTGTCATGAATTTTTCCACACAAAGGTGATAAAACAGTTACTCTTTGCGATTGTGTCATGAATTTTTCAGTAACTCTTTCGGCGCTGCTGCTTTCACAGTGAACTCTATGTATGAACCAATACACAAATAGTAACGTATTATCCGTTATCACTTAGTTTTGTTACACTTTGTATAATTGTATTTACAGGCAAGTGATATTATCATGCGAAGTCGTATAAGAGGTAGAATCAATAAACTTTCTTTTAGAGACGAATTTCTAGCTATTTTGCGATCGTGCTATGGCCAAATATCAACGTATATTTTATACAAATGTCATATGAGGTATTTAAAAAAAAAACTTAGTAACAACTAAGTACGTTTTGTCAGATTTTAAACTGCTGGACTGATTTTGAAGAAATAGATGTAGTGCTGCTCTACATCTCTAGTTTACAATATGACAATCATTATTGAATGACGCCAAAAAGAAAGTAAGTTTTTTTAATAAATATTGAAGGACTTAAGGCAAACAACGAATTTTTTTAAATATTTATTCCAAAAATTTAAAATCACTACTAAAACGCCTTTATTCTAAATATAATACTGCATCTATTTATAATACACATACGTAGGTACTATATTAAAACAATACCAATAACTATAATATCCACGGACCACGTTCGAATTAAGATTAACACAGGTGAAGTAAAATCAAAACATAGCAATGAAAATATTATGTGCCATTATATAATTAAAGTGTAGTTTGATGATTATCTTAATATATCTTCCTGATGTATATCGGCCTAGCATTTTGTTAGACACATGCTTCAGCATCTAGGTAGACTAGAGATCACCCAATGGTCGAAATTCGACCTTACTCGCAACGACATTAAGACTACTACCTATATTTTGTAAAAAATATTGACTTCATCATAGTTTTTTTCAATTCTTGTCTCTGGGACTCAGCTGCATAGCTAGCACAAGCACGTAGACAAACGAAAGAAACTAAATTTTGACAGTTTTACCGGAAAAACATTGGAGTAAAAGTTTCTTTCGTATCTCGATATCTTTCGCTTTTGAAAATCTATATGTCAAGCATGACGATCCGCTTTTGACATTTAGTTTCTTGATTCTGTTTTTTTTTATTATGGCACTTGGCTATAAAACCATGGCCATTGTCGAGTAAATGGCGGCAAATTCAAAAAATCGATGTGTAGCAACCCTGTCTATAGCCGGAATTATAGTTTTGATCTACAAACTACGAATAATAAAGTTCCTTAGTTTTTATTATTCGTATTCGTATTTTATTCGTATGGTTTTATAGCCGAGGTGCCTTAATTAAAAAAAAGAACCAAGAAACTAAATGTCAAAAAAAATAATTGCCGTTGCTTTAATGGTTGCTATGGAAAAAGTTTCTTGTCTTTGTCCACTGAAACTCAAGTCGATGGGTGGTGCCATGCTCGGGAAAAAGATATGTAGACATGGGAAAGAAACTGCCATTACTTTCTTCCGAAGAATCGACTGGGAAACCCCTAGCTATGCAGATCTCAGACTGGCCGTTTAATCATTGTCTAATAGTATCTAAAATTAAATAAAAAAACAATAATCCATTTTCAATTTGTCAACTTGTTGTCAACAGCTTCAACCATAAATAAAAGAGTATAATTCGTATGTATAGGCTTGTCACTCAAAAATCTGTCATTTTTCCTAGTAGTAGTGTCGTAGTGTATGTAACGTTTTATTTGTTAAAAATATATATGATAAAAGCATAATTTTAAAATAATATTAGCTCGATGCACTCCTTCACCATATAAACTATAACTGTACGAAATTTCATGCACCTACGTTTCCCCATTTTTCGTAAAAAGGGTTACAAGGTTTTTCTCTCACGTATTAATTTATAAATATACAATCCGATTAAGAATACAAAAAAATATTTCAATTTTAAATTTTTCGAACTGGCCGCATTTAAGCACACGCTGTGCTTAAATGCGGCCAGTTCGAAAAATTTTGAACGTTTGCGCTAGTCTCACGGAATTCCAAATCGAAATTTGGAAATTGAATGAAAACATGCTTTAGGGGGTAGTTTAGGGGACTCTCGGACTCTCCATTAACAACACCGAAATCCGTAAAATACTTTGCGTATGCGACCATCCGTATTGTGTTTGTGAAATTATTAAAATTGACATAAAAGTAAAAGTACATAAAGTTAATATACCTAGCGGAATAGAGCAACAATCTCGAGCTGTCAAAGTAAACCAAAATTGATTTACGTCTGTGTATAAAAATTTGTATACATATTATACACTCACACAAACATCTTTCTAAGAGATTAAATTGTCAAAGTGCCGATAAGTGCCGACTGGACGTCAAACAGAATATGGAAAAAATAGCTGTCATGTATCACACGTCTCTTTTTACCACGCAGTGTTACTGATAGTGATATCTTGCTTGCTCAGGCCTTTGTTTCTCTATTCCGCTAGGTATATTAACTTTATGAGACAGTATGCTAACGTGTTCCCTATTTAAAACTCAATTTGTTTTTTTTTTGTACTCTGAACTGTGAACCAATAATAATATTAATTATTATTTGAATAACTTGTGATTTATTATTCTGTGACACTGTTCTATATTAGATGTTACAATTCATTGTGTTTTGTAAAACAGTAGTTGTAACTAATGTATAACATCCGCATTGCTGGTGTGGATATGTTTATTAGTAAGGGTGTTTAGTTTCTGGCTAGAAAAAATTAAGGAGTATCCAGACTATGGTCCAGAGCGTCAGAGAAAAAAATTAAGGTAAGTTACGCTTAAACTTATAGTAAAAAATTGTGCACTGCATTGCCGTTTATCATCTAAGTATACTTACTAAATTAATGAAATACTCAAGCGGAGTTGTAGTGAATAAACTAATATTAAAGGTGCTAACTTAATGACATAAAATAATTCGCTGATACATCGTTGTTAATCTCTTAATTTATGACTAGAATTATAGTGTAAAATGTCTAAACAAATATATCCGAACATTACATAAAGTGTATCACAATTTGGTATAATCCAACTAAATAAAATGTCCGTTCACGCGCCGACTTAATTTGGAAAGCATCGCCTCTCGACAACGGTCGCGCAGTCGATCCTGGCCATCTCCCGAAAGATTCGCGACAAACTGACCAACATGTTCACATCATTGTTCCTACATATCCACAGATTCAAAATATCCTCCGTCGGCGAGCAAGTATTCGAGAAATAATAGTAGAAGGACGTCAACTTTAATTTCTCGGCTAGCATCCTCCAATCGTTCCCTTTCGAGGATAGCCCATCTAGAAGCTTGCAGAGTATCACTCGGTCCGATTTGGTCAAAACATTGCTCCTATAGTAGCTATTGTCGAGACTACAGCTGTTCCTGTGCGCGTCCCGTCGATACACGTAGTCGTACCTCCCCTCTTTTTTCGTCAGGGAGGAGTAATTAAACGGATTTTCGAAGATATTGATGCTGTAACCCATTTCCACGCCCGAGTAGCTGAACCGTTTATTGCAGTTGAAATGCGAGTTGAAATCGTTCGTTTTTAAACTGAAATTCACCGGATTTGATTGGTTTTGCTTTTGATAGATCGTCACGTTAAGATCTAGGCAATTCATCGCGTCTAGCTGCTGGAGTAGAAACACCGAATGAAGGGAGCGTATGTTCATATTCCATACGTGCGAAAAGGACAGCTCGCTTCGGCCTTCCGATTGGATCTTCCACCCCGCTCCCACGTCCCTGACATTGATGCACAAATCGGAGCAGTTTTCTTGGAAGTACATCGTTTTGGGATCGCAAAGCAGGAACCCATTGGAGCGCTTTTCGGTCTCGAAGCAATGGTGGAAAGCATAGGGGGTGTCGTTGAACACTCGTACATGTAAGTTGTAGTATCCATCCAGGCGTTTGCTAAGGAAGAGGGCTATCTTTAGCAACTTACCATCTAATCCGTCAAAACTTCGACCAACGAGAACAAAGTCGGTAAGAAATTCGCACACGATGTACGCTTTCGATGGATCTACTTGGGTGAAGATCGGCGTTCCTGGCGTCTCTTGTCCAAGCGTTAATACCTTTCTCCATTCCCTTGTATTAATTTCTTCAGGTTTCTGGAGCACTGAAAGCGTCCAGCTTGAGTTTTTGACGGCAGCGCAATGGGGGAACGTTAGTATCACCCCTTTTGGGAAATGGAAGTTCTTCGGACCACATCGTATCACGGGACTCAGTTGCGTTTCACCTGGGGACAAGAGAAGACGGACTTCATAATAGATTATCAGTTCTATAATTTACTTTAACTTTTTTTATGAAATTTAGGGCTTTAAGGCTTCTAAGGCTTGTTATGTGCCAAAGTTTGTATGACTTATCGGAAATAATAAAATATTATTTCATCTTTTTAGTATTATTTTACTATTACAGTAACAATGACAACTTGAAATCTTAAAATGCTATCGATGGATCTAGGCCAGATTAATTGAATAACTTTAAACAAAGGCTGTTATTTCAAGAGGAGTATTTTAGTAACTGGAGCATTTCGTCTAAAATATTTTGGAGCAAGATTTGGGTTAAAAGGTCATTTTATTTGGGTAACATCTAGGTCGGGTAAGTTTGGAATTCTATTCAATTCAGGCTTCATATAAATATAAGGGATTTGAAAACTTATTTTTCTATGAATGCAAACAATTTTTGACCGGCTTCTAAAAAGGAGGAGGCTGTATGTATATTTTTTTTAGTTTAGAGTTAAGGAATGTGCCGTCGTTTGCCACGTCTTTACGTATACAACTTTTTACCAAGCAAATCAACAATGTAGCTTATAGTAATTGCATCTCAAATGCTGAAATTTATAATGTAACAATTCTAAAGAACTTCTAGACGAGTATATTATTATTACATTTCTGTCTGTCTGACACCTTTTTACACGCTCAACCGCTGAACTGATTATTATGAAATCTGGAAATACTTTGAGCCCCGGGAAAGGACATAGAAAACTTTTATTGTATAGAAATAGACGACTCTTAAAAAAGACGAAATTTTGTTCCGGGAAACATCTAGTTCCGTATTTACTGACCTTCTTGCAATATCGGCTTGTTCCATTCCTCGTCAGTCACTTCTATGGAGAACAGTTCCTCCTTTTCCACCACCCCATCAGGAACGAAGAGGCTCACCCCACACTTCTCCAACTTCAGCCAATCCCCATCACCGCCTACTATTTTGGACGTCGCAGCCTCCAGGTAACTCAGTTTGGAATCAACTGACGCGTTGTTTTTCAAAGAAGGTGACATCTCTATACTATCGTTGCCGTATGACGAACCCGCTGGAAAAAGGTAGCCATTTTATTTTCTGTGCTAATTAGATAGACGCTTATTCAAGGTAAGCGTTAAGCGATTGCAAAGTGTAGTGCCTAAATGTTCCTCTTCACAATGGTCCATGCTGGCCCACTACAAGCCATCGCCATTGTGTAAACATGGTGTATGATGGCGGACAATGGCCATGTCAGTATTGTGTATGTACACTATATGGTGATGGCCTTCAGTGGGCCAGCATGGATCATTGTGATCGCCTTAATAAAAGCGTACTTTATATCGTTTCAATTTACTGTGAATTGTAATCCAAAATATGTAAGCAAAATATTGACCCTACAAAATAATGTGCTAAATATTTTCTTTATCGCACGAGGCTATAAATACAGTGCTCCCAAAGTGAAATTTTCGTAATTTTTCGGCAACCATCGTATTTCCCGAGCGGCGGAAGACGTCGCTGCAAGCGCTTTTTTAAACTTAACTTAACCCGCCAGCACTCGCGCCCCTAAAAATTACACGAGCACTCGCGCGTTGAGCATTTTGCTCACGTTTATAAATATCATTAAATATAAGTTTTACAGAGTAATATTTTTACTTTTTTCATTCTATTAAATAAAGTACACTTTATTTATTACAAAAAGTATATATTTAAAACTTTATCAACATTTATCTTTTTAATTTTCATTAACATTCATGACAAGAATTTTTTCAGTCACTTCAGGCGGTATGGAGGAAAAAAATTCACAAATAAAAATGTTTAAAAAAACTAAAACTTAGATATGTGGGAAGTATTAATCTTCATTATATTTCCGAGCTTTACATATATCACAAGAACACACTTTGCTCGGTACATAAAAAAATTTGGCAGTAAATGTAGGCCTTTTTTGGTCTTCCGGTTTTTGGGTCTTGGGCAAACCGCTCAGATTCTATTTGGTTTTTCTTGTCCTGGTTACCCAGATTCTAGTAATAAACATTTAATCACGTTAAAATAAGATGTTTCTGTAGAGGATGTACAAAGGTTTGCGAAAGTCGAGCACCTTGCTCGACTTTCGATATGACCACACCAAAATGCAGTCATTTTTCCGATCCCGAGCCATTTATAATAGAAATACGTAATAGTTTTCCTTAACAGTCATTTAAAACCATTATATTACATAACAGTAGCAGTAAAACTGTTTCATAAGGAAAAAAAGTACTTACGCCGATACCCGCGCGATGAGCAAAATGCCGCATGATGGTAAACGGCGCAACAAAGCTCGTCATACGAGCGAATCTGTATCCAGGGGTAGGGGACGAAACAAAACTCAGCTACTGAAGAAACGATGACCATAAACATAATTTTGACCAAATGGTACGTGTTTTAAATTTGCTGTGAGCAAAATGCTCATAGCGCGAATGCTCGCGGGTTAAAGAAAAACAGCGGTTTGCAGCGACGTAGAAGCGCCTGACGTTGCTTGGACATTACCATGGTAACGCCGCGATGGCTTCCCGGTGAGTTGTAGCACTTATTGACGGACCGGCGACAGCGGACAGCCACCGGCTATATGATATTTACTACTATTTCCTTTGAACAAGGTGCAAAATGCAAGTGCATTGTTTGGGGCTCTTACGTTTCATAGATTCGGATGTTTTCGTGATGACGACAATTAGCGAAGATTTCCATGCGCATTATTAATTTGGGAGTACTGTACATGACTTTAACATTGGTACTTGATAGCATATATTTTAATGAGTTAAAGCAAAGTATTAGCGAAATACACACACAACATACTAATGAATTATGATAATTCTGTTTTAGTGAATAAGGCATTTTTATATCAAACTATGAAGCAGGATACTACACTGCTGCGCTACTAATGTAAACAAAACAAAAGCCATGACCCGTTACAAAATTGATAGCTCTCTTAGATCCTGAACCGAGGCCGAGGTGCCGTAAGTCCTCTCATATTTAAAGAGCCTGTTACCTTATTTGTGAGGTTGGATCACTGACCTCTATAATACACTGGACAGGCGATCGCTATCAATAAAATGTTCCTATTTGAAAGTCGCCATATTGGCGCTGATTGCTATTTGAAAGCAGAAGTGCGTGTATTTGGAACTACTATTTTGCAAATGGCGGTTGTAATTCTCTATGTAATTAGTTCACAGTACGCTCACCGCGGCGCTTCAAATCGGCACAAAAATAGCTGTCATTTTGTACTGCATAGCCTGTCCAGTGTATTATAGAGGTCAGTGTGTTGGATGGACTGCTACTTGGCTTTTTAAAGAACTTATAACAGAAGTAGGCTTTAGATCACACGAGTTACTCAAAAATAAAGTATTTTAAGTAACTTTTTAATTCCCGACAAGTTTTAAGCCATTTGCATAGCTTTTCAAGCTAATCAAGCTAATCAATCATCATCAATCAGCTAATCAAGAAATTTCGTAACGTAAAACATCTAACGTCGCTTCAGTTCGGGAGACTTCGGCTCGGTGTGGCGGGGCGAAGTGCTCGCCGCACCAATTGGCACAACCGTACCGGTTGGTGCGATGTTGCCAGACTTCGGCACGGTGTTTGTGTGCATGCGACTAGACGTACTTTTGCGAATTATAAAAGTTAATAAAAATGCTATGCAATAGTTTTACCGCGGCAGTCTCCGAGTGCCACACGTATTTTTTGTCCTGAAAAATCGGACGAAAAAGCCATCAAGCTATCAATTTAATAACACGCCATTGCGGTGCATCAAGTGACTCACAGCTCAGGAAGCAGCTGGAGTCAGAGTGGTCTGACCCCGCGGTGCCCGCCGCCCTTACCTCGTGGTCTACCGGCGCCACGTAGCTGCGGAGATAACACTTATGTCAATGGGATAAGGTTGGTTTTTGTATAAAATTGGGACTATCTTGGTCCGGGATGGTCAAGAAGAATATTATAACAAGGGTCTGTTTTACCACTTTCTGATAAAGTGCCTAATAGGCTATTCACAACTTTTTTGACAGATTGTCCATACTTGATCTGTCAAGTTAATTGGTGGATAGCAGATATCAGGAAGTGGTGAAAAAGGCCCTTAGTCTTGCTTGAGTCTTGCCTTCTCCCCGAAACACAATATTAAATAGAGTAAGAGCCTGCGTCGGTTAGACCTTCCTCAGTTTAGGAAAGCTGAAAATTTACCTGAGGAAAGTTTGGCCGTCGCAGGCTCTTGGTCCAAAAGAGAAAAGATCGGGCTATCTATTCTATCTTACAGGTTCTGTCAACCAGCTCAAGCTATTTCTCTAGGAAGGAAAACTATTAACGAAATGGTGGTATAGTTTTTGCTTTTTTTTGCCAATAATAAATTATCACAAAGCTTGATTGAATCAGGAAGCGAAATTCGTGGTATCTTAGCAATAAATAATTGCCCAGTGTCTATCATAACTAAACTGATATCTTTAAAAACAGTTCGTATGAAATCAGAGTATATTTTTGTTTTGCACCATATTTTTTATCAAGATTTACAAAATAATTTCGCACGCGCGCAGAATAATTGGAAACGTCGAAAACAAAGAGCGTGCGATATTGAAACACGCTGTTTATGTACAGTACGCCCGCATATCACCCTGTATGTTTGATAACGTTTCATTTACATAATGGCTTTTAAATTCCAACATCGAGATTATAATATACCAATTTCCCATTGCCATTACGTTTATTATTATTTATATTATTTAATACCAATTTATACACTTAATTGTAATAAACTTCAATTATATCATAATTAAAAATGCTCAAATCCACAATCGTTTTAACGTAATTACCAATTTTATTTATTATAATTTTGCCGAAGCCAGATCTCGGTTAAATTACGATATAGGAAAATAAGTATCAAAAAGTTTGTTAAATAACATATTTTATACAGCTTAATATGAAAAATAGTAAGTAATTAAAGTTTGGACCATCAAAGAAATTGATTCATATGGCAGATACATAGCTGAGACATTTTTGCCTACGAATCAACTTCTCTGACAGTGCATGTTGAGCTACAAATCTACAATGGACAATAATAGGCGTGTACGAACTTGTAGAGGGCATGTTATACATTTACAATTTTAAATTAGTCAAAATTGACAGGTACACGACATGGGATACCATGGCAGCATAACAGTCATCCAACAAAATCATGGCGTAAAGGCCGAAAATGTAGAGGCCGCACATTCGCTCACAGATTATGCCATTATTGGGCAACACGTATGACGTCATACCTGTTAGCGAGATGCGGCACCTCATACAGGTGTTCGTGTCGGCGGTCGACGTGGAACTCCTCGTGGATGGTGAGGTCGGGCTGGTTGGTGAGAGTCCGCTTCATCACGCTGCCGAAGTAGTTGGAGCCTGTGGGATTGTATGTAGGAGAATGTGGTGCTTTGAACAAGGCTACATTGCTCTGTTGCGGTTGTCTTGAATCGCATCGTCGCAACTCGCGCCGCAATAAATACTCGTAACAAATCGTGCAGAAATGTCGCCAAACTAATATGCGGCCATATGAATTTCATTGGTCGCCACGAATACTCATCCACAGATGAAATTCGTGGCACCAACCCCAACCATATCGTTCAATTTATGAGCAGTATTGGGTTGGGGATGATACTCTAGTGCGAAGGAGTCACAATAGATCCTCATGGGTCGCAGTGACGTCAGGGCTACAGTCACCTGCCTTGTTTAATAAAAAAAATATGAATTTCAGAGGCAAGAACAAATTAGCATTCCCGTTTCGTTGTTTCTCAGCCAGTCTGGGGCACAATATCATAATTATCGTCGTCGTCATCGTCGCAAAGACGCGTCGACGACGCGGCACAGTGCAACGTAGCAATATGGTTTGAGAGTGGCATGAAAGTATTTGGATTTCTATTTTTTTTTTATGATATAAGGGGGCAAACGAGCAAACGGGTCACCTGATGGAAAGCAACTTCCGTCGCCCATGGACACTCGCAGCATCAGAGAGCTGCAGGTGCGTTGCCGGCCTTTTAATAGGGAATAGGGTAATAGGGGAGGGTAGGGAAGGGAATAGGGTAGGGGATTGGGCCTCCGGTAAACTCACTCACTCGGCGTGAAACAGCGCAAGCGCTGTTTCACGCCGGTTTTCTGTGAGGACGTGGTATTTCTCCGGTCGAGCCGGCCCATTCGTGCCGAAGCATCTCCCACGTACTAATATCTATATTATATTTTATTTCTATTTTACATTTCTTTATAACTCTACAGTGAATAAAGCAGTTAATCTGAAACAGAGTCTTTTCAAAATATTTAAACCTTGAACTTCGACTAGAAATCGTCCCAGGACGGGACACTAGTCACTACATTCATTACAAGTTTTTTTTATTCTTACCAGGCAGCGGTTTCGCGTAAGGCGACGTCTCGGCAATCTTCATCTTCATGTACTTGATGGTCAGTATGACGACCACTATGAATATGAGGAAGGCTACCGACAGAGCCACCAGCAGCGGCCAGTAGGAGGTACCTGGAAATGGAACCTAGGTCAATCATGTAACTTTTCTGCTACAGGGGAAATTTTACCTTGATGTTTAAAGTCATACGCGTACGAGAGGCAACTGTCGCTGGAAGTCAGCATCAGTATTATAATATTACTAGATGACGCCCGGAACTCCGTTCGTACAATTTTCCGTACAATTTTCCGCGACAAAAGTATCATTATGTCCTTCCCCGGGACTCAATCTACATACCAAAGTTCAGCAAAATCACTTCAGCGGTTTGGGCCTGAAGAGGTACAAACAGGCAGACAGACAGACACACTAATTGCATTTATATTATTATTGGTATGGATGTGCTTACTTAGACTAAGTAAATTGTTGTCACTTCTCATCATACCTCATGACGAGAAGAGACAACAAAAAATTTCATGTTAATAAAATAACTTTGTTTCGATTAGCTTCGTAATATTAATAATCAAGACATGAGTGGAAGAATAAGGTAAGTAACATGAAAAAACTTCCCTTTTTTTGCTTAAATAGAGGCTTTAGGGCCAGAAAAATTATTTGAAATATAAAAACTGTGGATTATATGTGTAGCCAGATATATTAGCTAGGTTATGATGTAGGTAAGTTACAAGTTTTATGAAAATAATAAGGGAAAAAATGAGTTATTGTCCGTATGTTACGAAATGTTACTTGCTCGATTCTTCCACTCACGTCTTCTTTTATTCGTATAGCAAATACAAAAAACTTTAGAGACGTAAATAATGTCGCAAACTACTGCTGCAAATAAACGGCATAGACGATTTTGTCACCCGTAGCTTGTACTTATATGTATTCTGTGCCCGTAGGCGCTATGGTTATAAGCATAGCTATAACGAATATAGATCGTTTGCAAAGCTATCCGTCACACAAAAAGCCCATACATAAAACATATCAGCCATTTAACAACCAACTCTCAAGGGATGTATCCCCTAACAGGTGGCCCTGCCCTTATCAATTACAACCATTTGAACTTCGAAGTCAAGTAACCGTTAATAAATGGATTGCGAGTAGATTTTTCTGTAAGCCGTATTTAATTCAACACGTGAATCGGGCTGCTTTTTACTTGGTTTATTTTAGAGCTATTTTTTTAGTGTGTGAAAATAAATGAAATATCGAATCGATCGATATAATAACCTAACCCAATCCGTATTAAAAAGATGTATAGTAAATCGAAAAGTCTTTGTATTTTGTAGACCTATAAAATCCCTTACCAAACCATCAATACTACGATTAAGCTGTCTTTTTGTGCCATACACACACACTCTTACGCACACATGCATGAAACTACGCTACTTTGCACCCGCTAAATTGCTTTTGATGCCTTTCATCACGAGTCTGATGACATGTGTCACTCACCATGGTGCAGGTGATCCGTCTTCGACGTCCGCACACAGAGCGGACACTGCGCCACCTGGTAGTCCTTGCCGAGGCAGGCGGCGCTGGACAGACACCGCCGGCGACGAGTCTGCAGGCAGTCGGAGTCACAGTGCGACCACTCCGACCATTGCGACCAGCGACCTAGAGAATGATCATGTTAATACTGGTATCGGTAATGGTGGTCGGTTTCATTGATGTAAGACTAAGAAAAGGATGCTGTCGTTAGGTGTTTTTAACGTGTGTGTAACACAAGAGCATTCTGATCACTTTTCAGTACTTATACTTCTTTTTACCGCAACCCAGTGGGATAGATGACACGAACGGAGTGACTTTCAGTCGATTCTACTAATCCGCCCTGAGGGCCTAGACAAGCGGCAAGCGATTATTATCGTAAACGCCAACGCCACAAAATGTATGGGATTTGACATAAGTATTCGCTAGCGAAGTGATGACTATATCAAATCGCATACATTTTGTTAGCGTTTACGATAATCGCTTGCCACTTGTCTACTAGGGCAGGACGCCGGATGTAAAGGGGCGTTGAAGGCAAACAAAATTAACTCTATCAGCACCTTGGACGCCGAAGAAATCTCGCCCGGGCGCTGGTAGTGTTAAAACCGGCTCCGACAATACACCATCATTACAGTTGTTTTGTAGTGTCGGTATAACAAAGCTTGTAAAAGGTATTCTCGTGAAATTCCAAACCAACAAAACGCGTTAACGTTGATCAAATCCTAAAAAATCATCTTTTGACAGATAGACGATTTCTTTTGACTGACGATTTGAGTTGACGAGTTGTTAAACACAAGAATCGAGAATTCTTGACTAATTTAAAGTGCCCGTGATTTAATAGTTTGCATGACTTTAAAGATCGAAGCCCACTTTGAACAAAACATGCTATTATGCTTTTGAATATAAAGCCAGTGGAATAAAAATTATGCACACTCCCTTGCTCATTGAAATACTCCAATTATTAGTATTTCATTGTTCTTGGCCACCCGTGTCCCGCGTCTCTCACACAGTATAAGTTTCATACAGTAGGGTAACTCGTCTGTGTTGGTAATCAAACCCGTTTAACACAGAGATAGGTATCGATATCATTCGCAACGTGACACTGCATATCAGTATTGATATACTTTCACGTTATCTGAATTTTATCAAATTACGAGTAGGTATAATTACAAAACCCAGTAAGGTCGGATATAATGCTACCAATTTATTTGGTACATCACATTTAAATCACACAGTAAATAAATAAAATCACAAATTAAAGAGGGTTCTAAGTTCGCACCATGTAACTACGGTTTGTTACGACAGAGTGGAAAAAAACCTAGTGGAAAAAAATATTAAAATACGAAGCTAACGGACGTTTCGTGCAAGTCGAATCTCCTATAGCGAAAAAAAAGTTTAATCAGTTCAATTTTCAATTTACTTATTTACACCTAACATTAGAATTAGATGTTACAAAATATGGACAAGTACGAGTATGTACTCGTAAAACTTGGTAAAATTCCTCTGTACATCGGAGCATAGAACGAAGTTCGTCTACTGTATATAATTATTATGATGTGTCCCGCGTTCACGTGGTGTGAATGCGTGTGACTCATTTCTCCCCCTCGTTTAATTCTATTGTTTTTGAGAACCATTTTTTCGATTTTGGAGTGCTTGTCACGATTTAAATGCTTTATTTTTAAATAAAAATTGTAGAACCGTTTTGTGTATGATCTTTGATTTAAATAGTCAATTCGTAGTTTTTAGTGATATAAAAATTCAAAAGTTAAAACCATTTTAGCACTGAATATGAACACTGCGTTATGGATTTTGATATTTAAATTTACCACTTACTGTAAACTTATAGAGCATTTATAGACTAATAGAAAGAGAATATTGATTAAAATATTATAATCGTAGTAGGATTATAAAGAAAGCATTATTCTATAAGAAACTTACCCATGATCACGTCAGATGACTCATCGGCCAGCTCATCCAAACTATCCACGTATACGTCTGAAAATAATGTCTTATTCAATTTATTACCAGCTATTTGACCGAGCTTTGCTCGGTATTCGATAAAACACGAATTAAATGACATTTTCTCAAAAATATTCCTAGCTACATCGATTTATCGCCCCCGAAACCCCCTATATACTAAATTTCATGAAAAAAAATCTCGTTTAAAGATATAAGATAAAATAAGATTGTGTGAAACTTTGAATTGAAACTGTAAAAACACAATAATTGCATTATACTATCAGGCTGCGTTTCAGCAACACAGCTCGGCTCAGCTCTGGTGGAAAGGCAGCCTAAAGGTGAGCAAACAGCGCCCCTGCTTATACTATTCTTTGTAACATTATTACAACTTCCTTACTTCTTCGATGCAGTATGTTCCTAGCAACCTTTTCCCATATCACTGCAATATGCTGTATCGCCTATAGTGGAGTCACTGAAGGTTTTCACCTCTGATTTCGTTGAACCTCCATCGATTTTTATGAAAATTGGTGAGTAGGTGGGGGATACCCTATGAAACAAAAGTGACATAGTGCCAAATTGCGCTTTTGCCCTGGGGGTGGATGCAAACCCTTCTCGGGGGTGAAATATTTTTATATAAAAAAAACACAAAAATCGATAAACAGACAAATTTTAAGCAAAATTTGTTTTATAAAGTTTTTGGAATAAATCAATACTTTCTGAGTAATTAAAGATCGAAGATTGTGATTTTTCGAGATACAACTACATGTTTTAAAATGCTTTTTCATAAATAACTCAAAAACTATACGTTTTTACGAAAAATGTGTTATAAACTAAATTAAAGTCAATAAAATAATAAATAAATGCCTAATTTTAATAACCTTCTAATTTTAATTTAAAGTGAAATATAGGTGATTATATGTATACTTTTTTTCAGCGCGTACTTTAATCTAAACACTCATACACAAATAACGGAAAATTGATGCATTTTATGACATGTACTTCCTGAACACTTTTTAAAGTACTTAAAATTACCTTTCTATTGAATACTAAAAAAAGTTAATAGCATTAAAGTTGAGCAAGTTATGATAAAAATAAGATGACACTTTGTTTTGGAAAAAATGAAAAATAAAACGTTCACCATTTCTACAATATCTCAAATTTATGGTTATCCCTTAAGACTTTTCTTTATTTTAGAATAAGTTATGACCTCAAAAAATTAACCTGCTTTAAAATGCTCACTTTTGAAAAATAAGATGATTTCATAAAATTTTAATTTTTCAAATTTTCGTAAATTTACTATATAAACTTTACTATATAAACTTTTAAAATATTGGATATTCGTAAAAAACATAAAAACAAAATTTGAGTTCATTTCCTAAAAAAGCTTTTGGTTTCCTTTTTATTTTTGTAGGATGAAAAATAGCCAAGATAGAGACGTATAAAGCCTAACTTTTACTGCGATAACTACGTAATCAGCACTTATTAATCCTTTTTATTTAAAAAATAAAGGGCTTTAAAAAGTGTTTCTTAGCATGACCTCAAAGCTCTTAAAATTACCTTTAAAACGTTTTTTAAATGAACCTGATAACTAAAAAATTAAGGGAGCTATGGTAATAAAACAAATAAATAATTTTTTGAAAAAAAATTGAAGCAGAGAATTGGTATTCTTAAGTTGTAGGAAAACGTGTCAATAGGTACTAAACTAAATACATGTCATGTATGGGTACGTGTATGTGTCTTTTCATGGCGGAAAAAGTGAAAGAAATGGTAAACATTTACTGGAAAAAGTGGTGAGGCTTTCGAGGATGACGCGGTCTATTGAATATTTTAGTATATTTTCTAAATTATAACAATTATAATTACTCCACACCGGTTTTGGTGATAGGCAGGAATAATTTTAGAGTGTTCAAGTGTGTGCGCAGTACACTAGAGCCTTCTTACTTCCTTTACTCTCAAAATCCCCACTAGGTTAGTGAGATTCGATAGAAAGAGGATAACCTGCTATTAATTTCAGATCAGTGGGAAAACAATAGACAATCATAAATAAAAAAATCGTCCAAGTGCAAGTTAGACTCACGCACGAAGGGTTCCGTACCACAATAGAGCAAAAAATAGGCTGAAAATTGTGTTTTTTTGTATGGGAGCCCCCCTTAATTATTTAATTAATTTAAATTTTATTATTAATTATTAAAGTTCAAATACAACTGAGTATGTCGTGAATATTTCAAGTGCCTATGTGTTGCCGTTATTGATATCGAGCAAAAGTTGCAAAAAAATAACGTTGGTTGTATAGGAGCCCCTTTAAATATTTAATTTAGTTTGTTTTTGGTATTTGTTGTTATAGCGGCAACAGATATACATAATCTGTGAAAATTTCAGAAGTCTGGCTATAGCGGTTCTTGAGTTACAGCCTGGAGACAAACACAGACAGATGGACAAACATACATCGATGTCTTAGTAATAGGGTCCCGTTCTTACCCTTTAGATAACGGCTCAGCTGCGAGCTGTGATGAACTAGAATAAAAATGTGTTTATTTTTTAACCGACTTAAAATTCGACGCGTATGTATGTAATATTTCCAGAACTGCCTAGTTTTTGTATAATAATATGTTAGTCTATTTCAGTGTCTGAACAAATGTGCAAAATTTCAAATATATTTATGTTTTTATGTTTGTGTTCGCATATCTCCGGAACTACAAGTCCAATTTTAGTAATTATTTTTTTGTTGTACTGGGTATTATTCAACTTAGGGAACACTACAAGTTTTACCAAAATCGGTTCAGTAGTTTTTGAGATAACGCAATTTTAATTCTCAACTTCGTACAATTTTGAAGTCGGTTTTACGAGGGCTGCTATTTATGTATCCGGAACTGGCCACTTACAAGAACAATATTTAAAAAGTAATTACAACATTTGAAAATAGAACTCTTTGGTTGAAGAATACATTTTGTTTCATGTGACTGTCAATTATTTTTCCATTGTGGCGTCATTTTGAAAATTGCGTGTCTTCATTTGCCATGGATTTAACGCGTGAACATTTTCGTGCAATGATTTACTACGATTTTCGGCGTGGGCTAAATCAACAACAGTGCTTTATTCAACTCACCGCAACTTTTGGAGATGAAGCACCATCAAAAACCACTGTTTATCACTGGTACAGTGAGTTTAATCGTGGGCGGTCTATGCTCACGGATGAAAATAAAGAAGGTCGCCCAAAAACAGCTGTTGTCCCACAAAATATAGATGCTGTGCGGGAACTAATAATGCGTGATCGTCATGTTACATATCGCGAGATAGAGGCGTCCTTAGGCATAAGTATGACGAGCATACATAAGATATTACACGAACATTTGGCTGTAAAAAAAATATGTTCGCGTTGGATTCCGCACAACTTGACAATCGATCAAAAACGGGCTCGTGTCGATTGGTGCAAAAAAATGATAAAAAAATACAACCGTGGTACGTCAAAAGCCGTTTATAATATCTACACAGGTGATGAATCTTGGATCTATGCATATGACCCCGAAACTAAACAACAGTCAACGGTGTGGGTGTTCCAAGATGAGCCGAAACCAACAAAAGTTACTCGTGCAAAAAGTACTTTGAAGCAAATGGTCGTTTGTTTTTTTGGAATTAATGGACATGTGGCTACAGTGCCATTAGAGAATCGTAAAACGGTTAATTCTGAATGGTATACGACCATTTGTTTACCAGAAGTCTTTAAAGAAATAAGAAAGGACAACCGACAACGCAGAATCATATTACATCACGACAATGCTAGCTGTCACACCTCAGCTGAAACAACTCAGTTTTTGGAGGGTCAAAAGATCGAATTGACTGGTCATCCGCCGTACAGCCCTGATTTGGCACCTAACGATTTCTTTTTATTTCCATACGCGAAGAACAAATTACGTGGTCAACGTTTTTCGAGCCGCGAAGAGGCTGTTGATGCGTTCAAAATGCACGTTTTGGAGATACTTCAATCAGAATGGAAAAAGTGCTATGAAAATTGGTTCCAGCGTATGCAAAAGTGTGTCGATCATCGCGGCGAATATTTTGAAAAGCAATAAAACCATATTAAATGATATATGTTTGTTTCTTTTTTTAATTCCGGATACATAAATAGCAGCCCTCGTATCTTTTTAAAATACTATTTAATTATAAGATAAATTAACGTTTCATCCGAACTTTTTTATCAGGTTTAACTAGCTGATAAAAAAGTTAGAACTATTATTAAGACAAGCCGTAGTTTTTAAGGATAAAAGATTTCGTAATAATTATAATTTTAATACATACTTAGTAAATAAGATTTTGCTTCGCTCGTGTACAATAATTTAATAGGCTTAAGCTTTTTAACCAATAGTTTTACAGTGATTTTGCATCAAGAGAGTAGTTTGTAAGTGTTGAAATTTCATCGTCAACCAAAAATTGTATCATAAATATGAAACAAACCCTGTATGTAATATTTAGAAACTCAGAAATACAAAAAAAAATTTCATAGTTTTTCCCCTTATATGAAAAACTAACTGGCTGTTAAAAGGGTTTAAAATTTCTTAGAATCATAAATCAGGCATAAAAATATTGAAAAAAACGTTTATTTTATCTAATTAAACACAATTACTAAAGCCAGAATGGTTAGATCTGCATTTTTCCTCCTTTTTTTTTTTTTTTTTTTTTTTTTTTTTATGAGATAAGGGGGCAAACGAGCAAACGGGTCACCTGATGGAAAGCAACTTCCGTCGCCCATGGACACTCGCAGCATCAGAAGAGCTGCAGGTGCGTTGCCGGCCTTTTAAGAGGGAATAGGGAAGGGTAGGGATGGGAAGGGAAGGGAATAGGGGATTGGGCCTCCAGTAAACTCACTCACTCGGCGAAACACAGCGCGAGCGCTGTTTCACGCCGGTTTTCTGTGAGAACGTGGTATTTCTCCGGTCGAGCCGGCCCATTCGTGCCGAAGCATGGCTCTCCCACACATGAAAAAGGGGTGAATTTCACCCCTAAAATGCAAAAAGCGCAATACGAGCGTATGTCACTTTTGAAGTAGACGGTAAAACATACTCAATTCCAAAATTTCATCCAAATCGATGGAGGTTCAACGAAATCGGAGGTTGTGCCTGATTTTTGCCTTCATTAACTGTACTACTATAATTGTAGAATTTGGACCCCATGGCGGATTACCGTTAAATGGTAGGACCCCATACTATTGGGGTATGTCATATGTGTGGTGGACTACCACTAACCTAGATCACATTCTAGACAGTCCTGCGTCTTCTGCACATTGGGCCCCACACAGGACTGACCACCATTGAGAGGGCGCGGCGCCGTGCAGGAGCGTATTCTGCGGCGCCCCCTCTCCTGCGAGTGAGCCTGGCCGGGGCAGAAGCAGTCGCCCCATGCCGACCAGGCTGTCCAGCCACCATTTACTAGGCAATTAAAATAAAATATGACACGACATAAAGTATTACAAAAATCTACTTTAATAATTGAATGTCACACGTCGCTAAATAACGAAAGTATCGTGGCGATGCGTCACATTGATGTTGACGTGTTGCTGTAATAACTAATAACATAAAAATTATGAGTTTCATATATAAAGTATAAATATTAGACATAAAGCAAAGAGTTTAAATAGAATTATTTGATATGAAGACGCGTAGCAGAGGCGTAGCAAGTGCTACGAAACCGCTACGAAGTTACGTACTTAGTAACAGCTACGAAGAACGTGCTACTTTTTTTCTAAGCTTCGTAATTTCGATTATAATTTCAAGTAAAACTGTATTAATTTTGTCAGTGATCTTCGTTTTTATTGTAGAAGCAATGGCACAGAGTATTTAAGAAAAAAATTTGTGGTTTCAAAATTCACTAGCAACATTTCATTTAGTGGTAAATCCACTTACCGAAGACTGTAAGCAGCGCGGGCTCGGACATGCGTTTGCCGGCGAGGTTCTCCGCCACACACGTGTAGTTCGCCATGTCCTGCGAATATCAATTGGTCTGTACTTGTTCCTTATTGCTACTAAACCTGGTCTTCTAGCCAATTTGCAAATTACTTTAAAAGCAGAAAAACTGTAGGAGGCAATGTAAAAAGGTATTGCTAAGTGGCACATATACAAGATGTTAGTGTAAACACCGTTATCCAATGATATTCTATTTACACAGATATGTTACGTCCATACTATTTTCCGGCTTAAATCTCTTCCGAACAATTTTCAAATTCCAAATTGCAAACATTGACAAATTTGACAGATAAGTGAAACAAAAGATACGAAAAACCATTTACATTAAAGAGACAGTTCTATTTTTAAACGTCGAATTGTATCGCTGTCTCTTTCTTCGCCTGAGCTATGACGAAAATTCGATTTTTTCCAGATTGTTCGAAAAAATAATTGAAAATGTAAATAATCGAGGTATTTATTGCAATCAAGACATGTGGTAAGAGAATCCATATGTTTTGTTTACTTTGAGTCATAATTGGTACATTTTTGAAACACGCACGACGACATTTTCAATTCATTTACGTAAGACAAGACGTGGCACGTTCGTGACTGCGCTCGATGCAGACTAAACAACAGACGGCCCAATTGGGCCGTATTTGAATCTTCACAACGCGCGCGGTAGTAACATATCTGCTTTGAGTTTTTCATCATTGCCGTTATCCTTGAAACCATCAAATGAGCCCGTCAAAATGAACAACTTTTTCTATGAGAACAATGCTGGGAACTCAAAAAATCCGTATTCATGTCCATACAAATTGCCGATCCGGGCATCCGTATGGGTATGAAGACGTCATTTTTTTTGAGTTCCCAGCATTGTTCTCATAGACAAAGTTGTTCATTTTGACGGGCTCATTTGATGGTTTCAAGGATAACGGTGTTTACACTAACACACTGTTTAAGCGATGTTTATGTTAATGCCATTCATTTTTGATTTCAAGCTTCACACTTCAAATTGTCTAAGGCTCTTGACCTAAGTCCAGGTTGCTCATATAAGAATGTATTGTCAGTGTTGGCAATACCTGTGTAGGTACGAAGTTAATATAAATGTAGATGTTGAATATAAAGGGAATGACATGAATTTTAGGAAGACTTTGTACGATAAGCAACAATTTAACGCTAGGATATGTTATGATTTACGTAATTCAGTACTTAGTTTATTGTTTTTAGAATACTAAATTATTGTAACTTAACTATTTTAGACTAAATTAGATGGTAGTTTTAATATTTAAATCTGGCCACACTGACAACGTGCAATCCCAAGGCTACGTTCGCTTCACTTGGAGTGGGGGTTGACGGGTAAAAATTGTGTATAAATACCCCAAGAGCGCAGTATGATGCGAATTTTGACGGAAGAACAATTGTAAGAGGAATCTCTGCCCGAAAGTGTACCACTGTATAATATTGTAGAATAAATGTATTTGAAAGTCATCATGCAGTTTCTTATCATCTCAGAAGAGGGAGAAAAATCCAGGTACGCTCACTTTATATTCACTTATTATTAAATTTCTTAACTGGGATTAAATATCTTTATTTCTCATAAGTGTAACGATGCTCCCAGATAAGAAATCTGAAAAGTAATAGTAGTAAAAGAGTTATCTAATGATAGCATACAATGATTTGAAATATTCACATACAATTAATATGAAAAGAATGTAGGGTACTTTTAAAATATTTTTCAAAAGTATGTTAACAGCTGAAAGTATCATGAAGGTGCAATCGCCATACAAATATATATTATTAGCTGTGTTCTGAAAGTCGATGTAGATGTTGCGTACATTGAGGTAAATCGTTTTAAAGTGCAGCATCTTCGTATAACAAACTTCTTTAACAATAGTAATTAGTACGCGGTGAGTATAATTGGTATGTCCTATCTATTTTTCTTTTGTGTAGTTGATGTTTCTTTGTAAAGTGTGTTTATTTAAATTGAGCCGACAGTTATTATGAAATGATTTTTACTGTAATGAAATAATTTTGTTTTCGATAATTTTAGATTATCAAATGTGAAATTTTTATATGAAAAATTAATTTGTGCATTCGAGAGTTATATCTTATAATGAAGATGAGATGTTTTAATTTACTTGAGTATTAGAGTATCTGAGATTTTTACAAGTAATATAAAATTATTTAATTCAGTCATTATTACTTTGCAACAAGAGGTATTTGAAAAATACGTTGCGGAGTAGAAAGAACTCGATACACGTAACAATCACGCACCACACACATAATACCTTCCACTTGGTCGAGGCTACTCTTCGACAGTGAATTTAACATAACACATTTCACTTGGTCGAGGCAACTCTTCGACAGTGAATTTAACATAACATTTTGACATCATTACACATTTCACTTGGTCGAGGCAACTCTTCGACAGTGAATTTAACATAACATTTTGACATCATTACACATTTCACTTGGTCGAGGCAACTCTTCGACAGTGAGTTAAGATTACATTTTAACATGCATCATTACACATTTCACTTGGTCGAGGCAACTCTTCGACAGTGAATTTAACATTACATTTTAACATCACTATAAATTTCACTTGGTCGAGGCAACTCTTCGACAGTGAGTTAAGATTACATTTTAACATGCATCATTCATTATACATGTCACTTGGTCGAGGCTACTCTTCGACAGTGCACACCACATGTAGTTCACATTTGGACTGCTTATAGCTGCAATTATACACAATTCGCATTACACTACTCCAATATAACTTTTATTTTTATGAATAGCAAAGAGCCTACATAATATGGAAGTTGATAAAATATCCTTTTTATTACAAGATTTCAAAACGCCAAAAAGAATATTCATAACTAGTATTTTTTTAGTGATGTGCAAGATTTTAGCTAATATATATTATCTATGATGTATTATGTAAATATTTGGTATAGAATTACTTAACTAATTGTTTGTTCAATAAAAGAAATAAAATAATTAATAATGACCTGAATGGTTGGACATGATCAAGTATTTTGCTTGGAAAGATAACCAAACAAGTAATATAGATAAATCGAACAACGATATCAAAATACTAATGCGTCCTAAGGCACACTGCTCTCAGATGAGTGAGCTCACTCTTTTCGAGAGTGATAAATTTTCGCGCTAACGATTGTATGGAATGCCTTTTCTAACATTCTAATTCTATGAAATCGAAATGGTTTATGCTAATATGATAGTATGAGATCTGTTTATTGCAGTTTATCCTTTTTATTGTCAATTTCAAGGGGTCGATTCAATAACTAGATCATTTTTGTTTTCATGAATGCTGTGGAGTGAACCATTGATTAAAGTTGCTATGGAGTGCAATATTGATTAAAGTTGCTATGGAGTGGACCACTGATCAAAGTTGCTGTGGAGTGAACCACTGATCAAAGTCGCTGTGGAGTGAACCACTGATCAAAGTCGCTGTGGAGTGAACCACTGATCAAAGTTAATAGAATGAACGTTTCAGAAAACCCAAAGGTATGTGCACTGAAAATTTTAAACCCAATTTCAACAGTATCATTTTCTTATTAAGAACTGTGGAGTGAACCACTGATTAAAGTAATAAAGTTTCTATTAAAAGTTTTGTTTTAAATGAAATTTGGAATAAATGAAATTTGGAATAAATGAAATTTGGAAAAAATGAAATTTGCAATAAATGAAATTTGGATGAAATGAAATTTGGATTAAATAAAATTTGGATTAAATAAAATTTGGATGAAATGAAATTTGGATAAAATGAAATTTGAATTAAACGAAATTTGAATTAAACGAAATTTGAATGAAACGAAATTTGAATGAAACGAAATTTGAATTAAACGAAATATGAATTAAACGAAATTTGAATTAAATGAAATTAGAATTAAATGAAATTTGAATTAAATGAAATTTGAATTAAATGAAATTTGAATTAAATGAAATTTGAATTAAATGAAATTTGAATTAAATGAAATTTGAATTAAATGAAATTTGAATTAAATGAAATTTGAATTAAATGAAATTTGAATTAAATGAAATTTGAATTAAATGAAATTTGAATTAAATGAAATTTGAATTAAATGAAATTTGAATTAAATGAAATTTGAATTAAATGAAATTTGAATTAAATGAAATTTGAATTAAATGAAATTTGAATTAAATGAAATTTGAATTAAATGAAATTTGAATTAAATGAAATTTGAATTAAATGAAATTTGAATTAAATGAAATTTGAATTAAATGAAATTTGAATTAAATTTGAATTAAATGAAATTTGAATTAAATGAAATTTGAATTAAATGAAATTTGAATTAAATGAAATTTGAATTAAATGAAATTTGAATTAAATGAAATTTGAATTAAATGAAATTTGAATTAAATGAAATTTGAATTAAATGAAATTTGAATTAAATGAAATTTGAATTAAATGAAATTTGAATTAAATGAAATTTGAATTAAATGAAATTTGAAATAAATGAAATTTGAAATAAATGAAATTTGAATTAAATGAAATTTGAATTAAATGAAATTTGAATTAAATGAAATTTGAATTAAATGAAATTTGAATTAAATGAAATTTGAATTAAATGAAATTTGAATTAAATGAAATTTGAATTAAATGAAATTTGAATTAAATGAAATTTGAATTAAATGAAATTTGAATTAAATGAAATTTGAATTAAATGAAATTTGAATTAAATGAAATTTGAATTAAATGAAATTTGAATTAAATGAAATTTGAATTAAATGAAATTTGAATTAAATGAAATTTGAATTAAATGAAATTTGAATTAAATGAAATTTGAATTAAATGAAATTTAGATTGTATGAAATTTAGATTGTATGAAATTTGAATAAAATGAAATTTGAATTAAAATAATATAAATTTGGAATGAATGAAATTTGGATTTAGATGGGTTAAACAAAATTTAGTGAATTAGATTAAATGAAATTTATTGAATTATTAATGAAATTTATTGAATTATTAATGAAATTTATGAATTATTAAATGAAATTTATTGAATTATTAATGAAATTTATTGAATTATTAATGAAATTTATTGAATTATTAATGAAATTTATTGAATTATTAAATGAAATTTATTGAATTATTAATGAAATTTAGTGAATTATTAATGAAATTTATTGAATTATTAAATGAAATTTATTGAATTATTAAATGAAATTTATTGAATTATAAAATGAAATTTATTGAATTATAAAATGAAATTTATTGAATTATTAAATGAAATTTATTGAATTATTAAATGAAATTTATTGAATTAATGAAATTTATTGAATTATTAATGAAATTTATTGAATTATTAAATGAAATTTATTGAATTATTAAATGAAATTTATTGAATTATTAAATGAAATTTATTGAATTATTAAATGAAATTTATTGAATTATTAATGAAATTTATTGAATTATTAAATGAAATTTATTGAATTGTTAAATGAAATTTATTGAATTGTTAAATGGAATTTATTGAATTGTTAAATGGAATTTATTGAATTGTTAAATGGAATTTATTGAATTGTTAAATGGAATTTATTGAATTCTTAAATGGAATTTATTGAATTGTTAAATGGAATTTATTGAATTTGATTAAGTGAAATTTAGTGAATTTGATTAAGTGAAATTTAGTGAATTCAATTAAGTGAAATTGAGTGAAATGGATTGAATTGAGATTTTAGACTGGAGTTGACTGAAATGGAAAAAAGTGTCTTTACATTCTGCCTTTCTAGAGGCCTACAAACTTTCGAAGCGGTGATAGTTTTTGAAATTCGACACGTGTTTCTTAACATTCTTGGCTACTGGACCATGTTAAGGTTCTTAAATTCGTTTTAAATAGATGTCAAGTCTTTACTGGGGCTTAAATAATTTGAATTTATTTCCTGAAAGAATGGTTCGTGCATTTGCTCCTACTAAAAATTAGTATTCAGAATGTTTTTGTTAGAAATTAAGAAACGCTGCAGTGAATATCCAATATTATTAATCCTGAAAGTTCAACATTCACCATGTCAATATTCGTGTCGCATCGTCACTCCTTGACTAGACTAGATAATAATGCATCTAGGTACATAGGTATAAATAAAAATTACTATGTTAAAGCACTTACTATGTTAAACATACAAAGCAATGGGCGTGACAGTTTTTCCATGTATCACAAAATATAAAGATTGTAGAATATAGGTGTTAGGTACTATTATTGGGCTCGCTTCGCTCGCCCCGATTATAATTGCCAAAGTTATGTCAACTGCAAATAACACTTCTTTGTGATTGATAGCGTTAGGAGTGAGTGAATCTAATATATTATTATTAATTATTATGTGAAACTTTCTCGTGTCGGTGTTTGCTCGCAAGCTCCTCCAGAGCGCCTCAACCGATTTTAATGAAATTTTGTATGTACATTCGTTGGACCTGAGAGTTTTAATCTGCTTTTTAAATATTGATACTAGAAATAATTTATACGGCAAAACGTTCGCCGGGTCAGCTAGTAGAAGTAAAAGCTGAAAGAGACTAAGAAACTTCTTTGAGGTAAGCTAAACTTATTAAGCTATAACGATTAAGAATTATAATGTAACTCTACTGGAACATTTTTGTGTTTTAGATATTTATTATTTTTACATAATATTGTAATTTGTAGACAATTGGATGAACAATTTTTAAGCGAACTTTTTGCTTTACCTCGTAAACGGTAGTGTCATTGAAAGCAATCAGTTTTGCGATCTACAAAATCAAACGTTTTTTTTGTCATATCCAGAAAAATGGCTACCACAAGATTCCTATCATCGATAGATCAAAGCACTGTAATGTTGTATTTCTGTTCTTATAAAACAAACTGTTCGCTTCTATTCGGTGGTATATAAAAATCGTATTTCTAGTCAATAATTTTAAGATACCTATTTAAAAAAAAATAAAAAAACTTCAAATTGTTACGATTACGAATAATACGGTAACAAAGAGATGAGACAATTCTATCTACTGTTACTGATGTAAACAATTACTAAGTGAAGATTCGATCCGTTTAATTATATTTCCTTAAATCTACTTCGGACTATAAGTACATATTGAGAAGTTTAAAGGGGTTGGCTTATATTTCTGGTCCACACTTTTAGTATTTTACTTTTAAAATTGTCAAATTCTACTGCATTAGTATTTTACTTTTAAAATTGTCAAATTCTACTGCATTTATCTTTGATTAAATATAGATTTTTTATAACAGTCTGTCGTATAGTATTTTGGTTATTATTCGTTGAAATAGAATTAGCAAAGCTGCTATCGAAGTAGAATTTAATATGATTTGTCAATGGGATGTTTTTCTTTTAATTCGTCAAGTTAAAGTTCCACGTGGTCGCTAGATTGAGTATTTGGTAGACAACAATCGATGATCCCAAATGTAAAACTAGACGCATTTATATTTTAAATTTTTAATGAATATGTAGAAAATAGTTAAGGTCAACTTGGGGAAGACCGGCAATCAGCATACTTTATTTGAATTGTATTAAACGTTCATTCGACACTCGGACGCTTTTCAAAATTTGGTTATGGCAAAATTTTGCCTACACATCAGGACGATATCTATTTTTAACCGACTTCCTTCATGTTAAATGGTTAATATTCTACTAATGTTACAAAATAAAAACGATAGCGATAGGTATCACAATTCTAAAAGTAAAAAATACTTTTAAGTTTAAGGTCAAAACTCCTTTACTTAATTATTATTATTATTGTTGGTATTGTAGTTTTCTATTCTCCTTTGTAAGAGTTTGTTCCAAAGTTGCGGGCTTGTGGCCAAACAACTATTATTATTATTATTTCTGACAAGTTACTTATTTAAACTACTTAGTATTACTAAACTGGCCTAAAGTATTTAAGGGTCATGTGAGATTTAGATTAAAGACGAAGCAAAAACATAGAAATGACTCAACATTATAGTTTTATGCCTGATCTGGAGCTCGTGGAATCTAGATTTAAAATGTTTAGAAATATAACCAAGTTAATCCCGAATTATTCGAGAACCGATAGAAAATTAGGCATGTATCACACTATCTCTGGTTTAGATGATTAGAAGAAAGTCATTTAAAATGATAATTAAATTACTCATTAATAATTCCGGTAATTTCTTGGTATTATTTAAAAATGTATCAATGCAGTCTGTGTTTTTATGATTATTAATAGTTAAGTTATATTTTTGCAGTGAATCTTAGTATTTGCCCTTGAACCTTTGCCTTTTGATTACCATAAGTTTATGTTGAACAAGATTTTATTTTAGAAAGAAGCATAGTTTATAAAATGCTGTACTATAAATGCTGTAATATAAATTGTTTCGAAAAATGTGATAAAGGCATTACATAAATAAGTAGGCTCTTTACTGCAGAAAAGCTTAACATGAAGATGTCATGGTTTAAACAAATTTGTTAATTTTGGGTAGTCTTGTAAGTTAATAAAGTGTATAAAATATATTCCCATCTCCACATAAAATAAATTTTAAATTACTTGATATTTCAAAATGTAATTCAGTATATACTTTCCTGGGAATATGATGATTACTATTTGAAGTTCTATATAGATAATTTATTATACAGTTAGTTTTTTTCTGGGAATATCAGATGATCACAGATCTATACAGATGCAAATGATAAATAAAATTAGAATCGGCTGAAGTGAAGTTCCATACTAGTAGCTTTAAAAGTAAAATTGGAAGACCAATAATTGTTAAAACTTCCAGAGGTTTATATCACCAGCGATATTTGATAAAGTACCTAAGATAGGTAATTTTATTTTGTTTTGTTTCTTGTGTGAGATGTTATTAAGTATTTAAGCTTATTTTTAATATTGCCGTTTGTTTCTATTAAGTTTTTTGTGATATATAATTTTATTTTCTTGACACTCGAGTTATGTAATTTCTATTAAATGAATCGCAAAGATAATTATTCTAATGCGCTTTTGTGTAGTTCACAAATTCAGCATAAGTAACTAAAATTTTAGATAGTTGTACTTCTATAATACTGTAATTACATTTGTGTTTTTATTGTTTCAACAATGTTGGTTGATATAATTGCAAAGCAATTATTGTACAAAAATCTTATAAGTTATATTAGTTTAATTAATGTTTGTATATTGTAATATTAATTATTATATTATATTTTATCATTCTACACGGTTTGTAACAAAACAAATAATTGTTTTTCTAAATGTAAAATTTAATTTGATATAAATAACAATAGGTTAGTTTATAGTGAAAATGTATAGATAACTAAAAATATGTTATATGTATTGCACCATTGATGATTGTTTTAAGAGTGCATCGGGACGCTGCACGTTGTCGGATGGCCGAATGTTATGATTTACGTAATTCAGTACTTAGTTTATTGTTTTTAGAATACTAAATTATTGTAACTTAACTATTTTAGACTAAATTAGATGGTAGTTTTAATATTTAAATCTGGCCACACTGACAACGTGCAATCCCAAGGCTACGTTCGCTTCACTTGGAGTGGGGGTTGACGGGTAAAAATTGTGTATAAATACCCCAAGAACGCAGTATGATGCGAATTTTGACGGAAGAACAATTGTAAGAGGAATCTCTGCCCGAAAGTGTACCACTGTATAATATTGTAGAATAAATGTATTTGAAAGTCATCATGCAGTTTCTTATCAGATACGTCTAACCAGAATGAGAAAAACAAAAATCATTCTAGTTTAGTTGGGTAAAAAAACTAGGAATCGTCGCTTTCTTCGCGTCTTGTGTATCTGTTTTACTCTTGCAGGGCCTTACTTACCAACAGCGACGCCTGTTTGATGACAAGGCTGCCCTCTTTCGACACTTGGACATTGTCGTCCTGGACCACTGGGGCACCATTCTTCAGCCAGTAGAGCTGGGCGAAGGGGGCCGCGGCGGGGGCCTCGCAACGGAAGGTCACCGGCGTGTATTGTTTTGCCAGTTGTGACTGCGGCGCCAGGGTGAAGTGCTTCTTTATGTCTGGGTTGGAAATAGATTAAATGATGTGACTAGCTAGCATATTGCTATAGTAGTTACCTGGGCCTAGAGACAAGTGTCAAGCGATTATCGTAAACGCCAACAAATTGTATGGGATTTGACATTAGTATTCGCTAGCGAAGCGATGACTTATGTCAAATCGCATACATTTTGTTGGCGTTTACGATAGTCGCTTGCCACTTGTCTAGTAGGGCTGAGGTAGTTACAAAGTTACTGTTTTCGTCTAATACGTCGTAGAAATATTTATGTACCTACTAGACGAATCCCGCAACTCCATTGCGGCAAAATTCGTTTATCGCGCGGAAACCGTACATCTTTTCGGATGAAAAATAAGGACTACAAGTATGAGCATAGTAAAAGGAGGGGAAGTAAGTTATCTTCATACAAAGGCACCGCGCGCGGCTTGTATGTGTGCGCCATAGTATCAATGCGTCGCCACGTACGGCACACAACAAAATCTCGGCGGTACCCACGAAGCTAAACTGGCCGACATTTTGTTGTGTGCCGTACGTGGCGACGCATTGATACTATGGCGCACACATACAAGCCGCGCGCGGTGCCCTTGTATGAAGATAACTTACTTCCTCTCCTTTTATGGTATGAGCATTCATACTAAATTTCAGGACTATCGGATTAGCGGTTTGGGCGTGAAGAGCTAACAGACAGACAGACACATTTTCGCATTTAATATTGGTATGGATAACTTTACTACTTAGGGCTTATAAAACAACTGTAGATACAGACAACATATTGAATAACAAAAAATACCTATTACCTTATTTACCTTAACCAAAAGATACTTTGTACAAGCTGACTAATGATAAGTGGTTAAGTTATCTTTCTCGGAGTTTGTGTAAAGTCATCTTTTTGTCTGCATAAATATCCTAGCGATGAAAAAATCGAAACCTACGGATATGCCACAGAGGAAATAAAAAGAGATACGCTGTGGGAATTAAACCTACGACTTCAAAGTCAAAGCTTTTAATATATATTAGGATAAAATTGTTCGGCGTGCATCCGTTGTCCGATTGCCATAACACAAGTTTTACTTAGCATGGGATTAGACGACGTGATGTACCTAGCTTTTATACTATTGTATATTATTGTATGATTAATAAAGAATTTGAATTTAAAGAAAGAATTTGAAAGCTCTAAACCACTAGACCACTATTATAGCCGGACTAAAAAAACATTTAATGACTACCTAAATTAAGTGCGGCCGTGTGTAAGCATTAGCATTATAGCCGTCCTGATTTGAGCTTAACATCAAAATATATTGGAACCAGAAAAGTAGCGTGCCTTGGTGCCCCGTGTAAAAATGTATTTGGGGGCCCTCAGAAAGCGTATATTACGCACCTTGTAGGCAATCGAGAGTCCCGTATAATTGATACGGCAGATACGGCGGTAACTACGCCCCTGATTGGAACAGAGCCTGTAGCCAAGACTTTTTCTTTATCCCTTTATTATAGAATCGCCAATCAAAATGTATGGAATTGACATGAGCGTTCGTTAATAAGACGTTGACGTTCCTCTCGTCTAGTGTCAATTCCGTACATTTTGATCGGCGTTTCTATAAAGAAGCGATAAAGAAAAATTTTCGGCTATAGGCTACATTGGAACAGAAAATATATTTTGTACTCACAAGCGATCTCAATAGTCGCCGGCTGGCTGCGAATCTGTCCGCGGCTGGTCCAGGCGAAGCAGGTGCACTGGAACTTGTCTTCCCCGAAGTACTCCTCCACGTGTTCCCTGGTCACCGCGTGCTCGCCCTCGATAATCCGGACCCCCGTCTGCGGGTCCACGAACTCGAAATTCAACGCTTGGGTCTTGATGCCGTTGCATTTGAAGTATACCTACAATATTTGTTTGCATTCTTACAGGGGCGGTCCTAGGAGGTGGCGAAGACGGCAACGACAGGGGCCTCGCTTTTGCAGGGGCCTCGCAAGGTGTTTTTTTTTTTTGGAAGACAAATCGCAAAGACCTGCCGCCCAGGGGCTAGCAAAGACCTTCCGCCCGGGACCTCGCAATGGCCGCCACTGCATTCTTAATATCAAAGATGTTTTCGTATTGTGTTCAGCGGTCGGCAACACGCGGCCCGCAAACGTCTAACTTGCGGCCCGTGAATGTGTTATGAGTAAGTTATATGACGTATAAAAAACAGTGTTTTCTAATATTGTCAGCTGTAGTAATTGCCTCTTATGAACATAGCTGGTTGTGTCATTTTATAACAAACACTAAACTTATTTCCCTTAATTATAATGTGTAAACGTATACTGAGCTTCTAGGGTTAATACGTGAGTATGAGACCTGCGGCCCGCCTTTAGATTGTTTTGCCACCTTGTGGCCCTTGCCTGCCAAAAGGTTGCCGACCGCTGGTGTAATTAATTTTAGAGTCCACTGTCTGTGTCTGTCATGTTTTTAATGTCATAGACAAAACAATGTTACTGGTAATAACTTAGTGGGATTTCGGCAAAGTTTGAACTTTGAATCATTATTGACACAAAACTTATTACAATTGAAGGAAAATAGAAGTGTAATTGAGCAATATCTCCCCAATAATAAAGTAACTCTTGATTAGATATTGATCATGACTTTGCGCAAGCAAAAGAATCTTCGAAAATAGCACATTGATAAAAAATACTCTATGACTTGCCCGTCGTTATCTCTATGTCTTTGCACTAATTAAATTTAAATTAGCCTACGAATTGCAAAGCTTATATTTCGTATCGAATAAGCTACAAAACAACCAGACTGATTTCATTTAATTAGACACATTTATTTAAAAGCAAATCACAGGCAAACGTTCTATAATTTTGTCCACACTGTGCCTTTTTCTGTTCGTCAAAGGCATGCATTATAGCGCAGTCAACAGCGAACGTGAGGCATGCCCGTGACGCATCTGACCGTATCCAAAACTTCAAAAAATAAAGTTTAAAAAACTAAAACCCGACTACTAAAACACGCTCTAAAAAGTATGAAACAACTAACAAGAAAACAGTTTATAGGGATATGGAAATGTTTAAAGGATAGCCGTGGTCGTATGTATGCCCCTTTATTATCTATACTAATATTATAAAGCGGAAGAGTTTGTTAGTTTGTTTGTTTGTTTGAACGCGCTAATCTCAGGAACTACTGGTCCGATTTGAAAAATTCTTTCAGTGTTTGATAGCCCATTTATCGAGGAAGGCTATAGGCTATATTTTATCACGCTGATACTAATAGGAGCGAAGAAATGGAGGAAAGTGTGGAAAAAACGGGGGGAAATTATTTGCAAGAGCTTATTTGAACGCGCTCATCTCAGGAACTACTGGTCCGATTTGAAAAATTATTTCAGTGTTAGATAGCCCATTGATCGAGCAAGGCTGCTATATTTTATCACGCTAAAACTAATACGAGCGAAGAGATAGAGGAAAATGTGGAAAAAACGGGGAAAATTATATGAAAGGGCTTATTTGAACGCGCTAATCTCAGGAACTACTGGTCCGATTTCAAAAATTCCTCCAATGTTAGATAGCCCATTTATCGAGGAAGGCTATATTATAGGTTATATTTTATCACGCTTAGACTAATAAAAACTAAGAAATAGAGGAAAATGTGGAAAAATCGTGGGAAATTATATGAAAGTGCTTATTTGAACGCGCTAATCTCAGGAACTACTGGTCCGACTTTAAAAATTATTTCAGTTTTAGATAGTCTATTTATTGAAAAAGGCTATAGGCTATATTTTACCACGCTAAGACTAATAAGAGCGAAGAAATAGATGAAAATGTGGAAAAAACGAGGGGAAATTATTTGAAAGGGCTTATTTGAACGCGCTAATCTCAGGAACTACTGGTCCGATTTGAAAAATTCATTCAATGTTAGATAGCCTATTTATTGAGGAAGGCTATAGGCTATATTTTATTACGCTAAGACTAATAGGAGCGAAGAAATAGAGGACAATGTGGAAAAAACGGGGGAAATTATATAAACTTTTTTATTATCTTAAGAACTACTGGAGCAATTTTTATGTTATTTGGCAAACATGAAGAATAGACCACGTGAAGGGACATAGGCTTTTTTTGCGGAAAAATGTACGGTGTGAAATTCCTAAACTACGCAAGCGAAGCCGCGCGGAAAATCTATACTTTTATAATAAAATCGTAGGAAAGTCAATTCTGTACATTGAATATTTTTGTACAATAAATAATATTTGGGATGTGATCTACTATGCTAACGCGGACGAAGTCGCGGGCAACAACTAGTCTATAATGAATCTGTTTTGCTATTGTAGGTGGCATACGACCACGGCTATCCTTTAAACATTTCCATATCCCCATAGATAATACATATATATATATACCATATCCCTATAAACTGTTTTCTTGTTTCGTACTTTTTAGAGCGTGTTTTAGTAGTCGGGTTTTAGTTTTTTAAACTTTATTTTTATTTCAATTATTTTGGGGCTAAGATTCACTCGATAAATTACAGAATATCAAGGCCCTTCTAATGGTACTGCAGTGGTCTTATTCTGATAAGTAGTAAAGAAGCTATGAACGAAAAGATGTGAATTATATGCAATCAGCTCATGAATACAGGTAAAGTCACAAGCAAATGCTAGTAATATATGATACCAAACACGACATATTTATCTTAACTTTATTTTTAATCTGTATGTTTTGTCCGCTAGAGGGCGCCACATTAGATTTTGTGAAACCCCATACCTATAGCCTATAACCAGCGGACAATTAATACGCTTCTAATGATAATATGTCATTTGTCGAATTCTGATAAGTAGTTTAGAAGTTACGAGGGACATGAACATACATACATACATATAGGTACATACATACATAGCCTGTCAAAATCATAACCCTCCTTTTGCTTTGTCGTAGTTGGGTAAAAATGACAATATTGGCGTTGCGTTCCTTGACGCATTCAGTTACTGAATGCGCCAATATGAAAGTTGATGACGAAAATTGAAGATGAAAGTGCACAGTGTGGACATAGCTAATTAATGACATATTTTCGCAGGTTTTGTCTTCACGCTCAATGTAAAATTACTTAATTTTACTTCATGGTCAACACGACTTACTTCCAACGCATTTGCCGCTCTACACTTCAGCGTAGCGGGTTTATTTTTTACCACATAAGTGTTCTCTGGTTCCAATAGGAACATGGGTAGGTTGTCTTTGGTCGTGTGCAGCGGTATCTTATCATCTGGCACACTCTGGTTTTCCTCGGAAGTTGCATCTGGTGAATCCTTGTAGTTAGTTTCTTTGTCGTAGTCGTAATCGTAGGACTCTTCGTCATCTTCTTCGGCATCTTCGTGAGTAAAAGCCGGCGGTAGAAAGTAGTCTTCTGGGTCTGTTTTTGGTACGGTCAGGAATTCTGATGGTTCTTTAACCTCCTGTGTGTCACCGCGACGATGACGGGTACCTAAAATTTTTGTAATAATTACAATCCTGTTAGTTATTTTACCTAAGAACTCTTATGATGTGGTCATTATCTTATATTGGTATACTTACTGCTGCACTCAGAGACGATTATTAACTGTAATTAAATGAAAATTTAGGGCCTGTTACATTCACCACTTCCTGATAAGTGCCGAATAGGCTATCCACCACTTAACTTGACAGATGAAGTATGGAGAATCTGTCAAAAAAGTTGTGAAAAGCCTATTTGGCACTTTATCAGAAAGTGGTGAAACAGGCCCTAATGGCTGGTTTACACGTATTAAGTTGATAAGTAGTTAACTAAATTTTAACTTAATTTTAAGTTGTTAATTGCATGTAAACACAAAATTTAGTAACAAGTAGCAAGTTAAAATTTAGTAAGTACTTACTAGATGACAAATAGAATTTAGTTACTACATATCTACTTAATACGTGTAAACCAGCCATAAGTAATATAGGTAAGCCCCATACATCTGTCAAACTCTTCATTAAATTGAAGTTTAATAATCATTACATGTCTCTGAGTGTGTCAGTAAGACAACTAGGCCCTAAAAAATTCTACAGCAAAGGTAAAAATTTTCTACATTGCTGTCGATGTTGTATAATGGACTCTAGTAGATACTCTTTTGGAAAAATAATGTTGAATGAATTGAATGACAATAAACTAAATAATTTTATCACAGTAAGTTTTAGTTAACGCAAAAACTACACTGTGACATTGACGATCGAGAAAGAGAGCTCTTTAAAGGGCCCACTACAATTAACATCCATATGGTGATAGTAAAAGTTTTCCATCGAAAAAAACCTACTTTTTCCCGCGCCCCGACCACTGATCGCCAAATGCACATGTATCACCAACAAAAACATCCAAAACTTCACTTCCATTTATATTATTTTGTTCACTCAACGCACTAGAACCGACTGCATTTTGTTCCATATTTTATTTTTAACGATCACTTTTGATACGCATATCGGAAAACTTTAATAGCCGAGGAGCGTGGTGCCTTCGCGACGGATGGTTGAAAACTAAGTTAGGGGTTGCTGAGCCGGGATTGAGAAAGTTTAGTGCGCATGTGCGTAAAGTTGGGGTGATGATGTACCAAATGTAGAGACGTCACATGATTGTTCAGAGCAAGCTGTATGGGTAAACAGAACGTACTATTACAATGCTAATAGCTCTAATGTCTTTATACGGTACATTTTGCAGATTCTGACTTTGCTCAGAAATATTATAAATTTAATGACGATTAAACTTCAATTTAATGAAGACTTTGACGTAATGAGTAGGTACATTATACGTACCTACCTCATATTATACCTAGTGAGGTCATTTGCTTTTCTTTAATTTTTTTGCTTCACCATTTGACAACCTAATTCATAATGTCTGTATGTTTACTATTCCTCTTCAAATTTTCACTGCTACACTATTAAAGCTCACGAAATCCCTATGGTACGTCGATGGTGTGATATGATCACTATGATCTTTATTTCAACGCTTTAAGGTTTAATCTCATAAGGCAAAACAACTTAAAGGACTATTATTATAGTCGTTAGCGGGATTGATGTTCACCTACTTTCGTTTCAATTTCGCTTCTAAGCGACGTATGAAGTAGTACATGACAATATTCTGGTATTCGCTTTCAATCAAGATTTTTTGAAAATAAGCGCAAAAGACATTGGGCAGATTGGGACCACCCTCCAATAGCAAGAAGGTACATATCACTGGACAGGTCCCCTCAATATGAACAACAATCACTATGGCCACCTTATAAAATAGCTTGGGTAATCAAGTAGCTTGGCTAGCCTTGGATAAACGTAATTTATTATGCCATGCCATGCATAAACAAAGATACCTACGATCATAATTAAAATTGTATCTTCCCGCGAGTTCTACGCGCTAAATACTAACACTCGGGAACCGCACATTTTCTCATAATTAAAAGTAGCTTTTGTTCATCCCCGCAGTCTGTATATTTGTGTGAATAACAAGATGAACGAAACAAGCAAATAGATAAATATTTCTTCCAATTTCTTCTCTATAGGTAATACTAGCAAACTTAGATAAACTCTATAGGATTTTCTTTACAGAAAAGAGTTAAATAGGTAAGAAATAAAATGCAATTAAGAGAAGACATGATATAATTCACGGCTTGGAATACAATACAATACAATACAATACAATAACACTTTATTGCACACCAAAAAAATACAAAATAAAATCATTTTACATATGACAGCATATACTGATGATGCACAAAAGGCGAACTTATTGCTAACAAGCAATCTCTTCCAGTCAACCTTTTGCTTATCGATTATCTAAAAGAGATTGCAAATATCGTGTAGGTGTACAAAACTAATAAACGGAGAAAAGTTTACTTAATTAACAATTAACTTGAAAAACAATAATAATAATAAAAGTAGCAACAAATTTATGTCTTATTTAAGAAATGGTGTCTTAACTTATTTTTAAAAATATTAATCGTATCAGCGCGACGAATTTCCAGTGGCAGTGAGTTCCAAAGTACTGCAGCACGAACAGTAAAGGATTTGGAAAATAGGGAAGAGGAATGGGAGGGGATTTCAAGGGTCAGATTGTTAGAAGAGCGTAACGATAGTTGGTGGGTGTCACGTAGGAAATTAAAGCGTTTTTTTAAGTATAAAGGTGTGGAAGGGTCAAACAGGATATTATAAAGGAGTGAAAGAGTGTGAGTGTCACGTCGGGATCGAATAGGAAGCCAGCAAAGCTTTCTGCGGAATTCCGAAACATGGTCATATTTCCGTAATCCAAAAATAAATCTAATGCAAACGTTTTGAAGTCTTTCCAGTTTATCTAGTAGCTCTTCTGTTAAATCGATAAAACAAACATCAGCATAGTCCAATATAGGTAACAGTATTGTGTGCGCCAGAGCAATCTTCGTAGAGATTGGCAGAAAGTTACCAAGTATACGGAGAGATGCATTAGCCCGAAAAACTTTACAACTAAGAGCATCAATGTGAGGCTTCCATGATAAGTTAACGTCAAATGTGACTCCTAAATTTTTAACGCTATCCACAAAAGGAATCGGGGAGCCATCGAAGCTCAGTATGGGAAGTTCCTGCCAAATTATTCGGGAGCGAAGCTTTGGACTGCCAATAATAATAGCTTGGCTCTTGCTGGGGTTAACACTTATACCAAATGATTTGCACCAGCTGGCTAAGTAGAGGAGGTCTTTATTGACGCGATCAACAGCCTCCTTCAGATCCTCGATGAGAGAGTGCGTGTATACCTGGAGGTCGTCAGCATAAAGATGATAGGATGATGTTAAGCGGCAACTGATCGAATCAATAAATATGGCGAATAATAAAGGAGAGAGTACACCTCCCTGTGGTACACCAGCGAATAGGTCAATCCAAGAAGAAAAGCTGTCATCGCTGCGAATACGCTGTCTGCGGCCCCTTAGATAGCTGTCGAACCATTTTATAACACACGGAGAAACGTTTAGTATTTTCAAAGCGGCAAGTAATATGTCAACATCAACTGTTCCAAAAGCATTTGTGAAATCAAGAAGGGTTAGGATGGTTAAGAGACGTTTATCCATATTATTGCGTATGTCCTCTGATATATTTAGCAAGGCCGTGGTTGTGCTATGACCTGAACGAAAACCGGATTGATAGGGATTAAGGAGATTGTTAGTACATAGGAAACGGTTAAGTTGATTGTAAATTAAACGCTCGAAAACTTTGGACAGGAAGGGAAGGATGGATATAGGACGGAAGTCCGTAAAAACGGAAGGGTTAGACTTTTTTGGGATAAGAATAACATCTGCATCCTTCCACATAGAAGGGAAGGTGCAAGTACGGATGGAGGTATTAAAGATACAGGTTATCGGAAAAATTAAAGAGTCGAGGATTGGAATAATCATTTTTCGTCCAATGCTATCACAACCTGCGGCATCAGAATCAATAGATTTAATCGCACGCTTTGTATCGTCTATAGTAACGTCATTGAAGGTGAACATAGGGACATCGTGGACAGGTGTATTGGATAAAGACTGAAGTGTATTGCCCTTTGTTGCGCTGTCAAAGGAAGGAGGAGATGAAAAATGACGGATGGCTGCGTCAAGGTCCAGGTTGGTCAGTGGAGAGCTGGTGCTATTTTTACCTATACCAAGTGACCTCAGAAAACGCCAAACGCGTGAGGGATCTTTTTCTTCTATAACAGCCTTATGATAATATCGCCGCCGAGCATCCCTGCATGCTTTGTTGCAACGATTACGAATGAGACGATATGTTTCCTTATTTGCATCAGACGGTTCCTTCCTGAATTTAAGTCTTGCGTTATTTCGTTTTTGCTGCAAAGATTTGATCTCCTCCGTTAGCCAAGGCGCTGGGCGATGCCGAATTTTAATGGGTTGAACTGGAGCATGAGTGTCATACAACCGCATTATTGTGCTATTTAATAAGCTCACTTGCTGATCTACAGATTGAGCTGCTAGAAGTAAGGACCAGTCTACATACTGTGCATCCTCCTGTAGCATTGCAAGATTAATCTTAGAAAAGTTACGTTGCATGACCATTTTTGATTTACGCTTGGGAGGGCATATGCAAAGAGACGCATAGATCAGATCATGGTAAGAGAAATCAATAGCATTGCATTGACCATGCTTTTCAATTGCACAAGAGGAAGAAACCAGTATAAGGTCAAGAAGTGAGGGTTCGCAATTGGGAAAGAAATGCGTAGCGGACGATGGTAAAATTTGCAGATTTGCTGCAGTGGCAATGGATCTAAGTCTTGACGCCCGCCAGTCATTTTTTATGAGGCATGTATTAAAATCGCCCATTATTAAGACTTTGTCGTATACAGGGATTAACTTGTCAGTAATGTTCTCTAACTCTGCAAAATAATTAATCTGAAGCGAGGGACTGTAAAACACTCCTAGAAGGGATTTGGTATTTGCAAGGGTGACTTCGATAAACAAGTACTCGGGTCCATTTTCGGGCTGTGGAGAAGTTAGAGCAACATTATAAGGTATGTTGGACTGCAGATAAATGGCAACACCACCGCCCGTTCTGCTAGAACGGTCATGTCGGATTAAGGTATACCCCGGCAGTGAAAACAATACGGATGGATGACACGACTTAAACCATGTTTCGGACACTAAAATAGCGTGTATATTTTGATTATAAAAGGAAGAGGCAAATTCATTATAGTGTCCTGGGATGCTTTGGGCATTAATATGAGTCACGTTAAACTTTTTGGAAAGATTTGCGAAAGTGGACGAAAGAGTTTCAGTAAGAGAGGGAATACTTTGGAAACTGTCGTTACTGGATAAACTCTGGAACTCTTCAGAACTGGATTCAAAGCTATCGCTCAGATTAATATTATTTGCTACTGCCATTGAGTAAATAATAATAAGTATAAAAAATAAAATAAAATACACAAAGAAAGCTACTAAGACTAAAACTATATTGTATTCTAAATTAATATAAAAATCTACTAAGTACATATTACCATCACCGACAAAAAGAAAAAGAATGATTTGGATGAAAACAAATAAAATCAAATAACAATAGTACAAACAAGAACATCACCAATACTAAAGCACCACAACTCAAAGGCAACTTAAAGCATAATAATTAAATAAAAATAAAAAATATTACAAAACAAAAAATAATAAAAATCAACCTTATTAGGTATAACACATTAATGTTGATCAATATAATATAAAGTACATAATATTAACTGATCAGGAATATTAATATTTAAATGAAGGCGTATGATCGTATCACAAACAACAGTATATATTAAGTCTATGCAAACAACCCTCAAGCCAATGCCATCGTGATTACCAACAAAAATAAAAAAAAACTTCAAATGTCATGACTGGTCATGACAGTGATCGACTTGTCAGTTGTTGTCAGTGTCAAAACTCAAATGTCGTATACCTATTTCAATGTGTTGGAGCTTTCAAAATCAAAATAAAAGTTTTTAAACATACCTTGGGTAAATGGAAACACAAAAATTGGACTTAAGATGCAAACAGCTAGAGAGTATGATACTAATAATGTGATATATAACTAAAAGGCGTTATTTCTTCTGCTTTCTTGCACGAGTTACATTTGTCTTGTCAAGTGGGAATTGTTTCGAAGTCGACGGTACAGCAATACCTGAGTTAGGGACTTGGTCGAGTTCAGTCAGTTGCTCCACTCGATGCCGGTTTCCCTCGTGGTCAAGTACATAAATGTAGCCGTCACGGGACCATGTCTTTGAAATTCCAAACCGCTTTCTGGCTTCAAGAAAGACTGCATGACGAGGCTTGGTTAGATACTCGGACTGCGTAACACCAGAACCCTTCAACTTGGTTTTGGAAAACCAAACCCGATCACGAACAGTCTTATTTGAGAATTTTATTAGTAAGGGCCTGGGTTTACTACTCATACGTCCCAACCGATGGCATTGACTAATGCAGGAACTATCAAAGTTTGGTACCTGAAGTTTGGTGCTGATGAGGTCAACAGCCTTACCACTTGCATCTTCTGTCTTCTCTTCTGGCACTCCGTGAAAAAGAAGAGTCTTACGGCGCCTATACAATTCTTGGCGTTCGGCTTCCCTACCAAGTAACAGTATTTGCTGCTGGATGGTAGTCAAGGCAGAGAGTATGAATGTCCTGAATGATTTAAAATCTTCTGGAAGGGCTGGAGAGATCTGTGCTGTTGCTGATGCTTTCTGTAGTTCAGCTTGGAAGGAATCCATAGTTTTGTGGAAGGCTTCGGATAGAGAGTTAAGTGTCTCCTTAACTGACTCCATAATTTTGTAGTGAATTACCGAAACTTATAAAGGAATTTAGTGCCGGCGATGTGTAAATTAAAGAGGTTTGTAAATTGACATTAAATTTGATTTATATTTAATAAAAGAATATTTAATTTAAACTTAGATGTAAAATTGCGTATTCACTGTTTTTGAATATTTGCATACTTAATATAAAAAATAAAAAGTTTACATAATTCAGTCATTATTGCAATTATATGTTTTTTTATAATATTGAGATCATTGGTTCTGTCATGCTAATTCTTTCGACGTTATTTTAAAACTAAAAAAAAACATAGAAACTCAAAAATTCAGTGTCTCCTGGGACCTAGCTAGATACTAATTTATCCCGAAAACCCACCACATGGGTACTAAATTTCATCAAAAATGTTTAAACTTACCTGACATAATATGCCATGTATAAAGTTATAGTATCCTATTATAATAATTATACACTTTACTTTCATGTAACATATGGTCTTGTTTATTTTATATTTTTTCCATCATAATATATTGTAGAATCTCAAATGTCATAATATTAATACGCGAACGAAACACTTTGTAACCCTTTTTACGAAAAATGGGGAAACGTAGGTGCATGAAATTTTGCACAGTTATAGTTTATATGGTCATCGAACTAATATTATTTTGAAATTATGCTTTTATCAAACATTACACCCACTACAACACACACACATGAGAAATGACAGATTTTTTGAGTGACAAGCCTATACATACGAATTATACTCTTTTATTTATGGTTGAAGTCTGTTGACAACAAGGTGACAAATTGAAAATGGATTATAGTTTTTTTTATTGAATCTAAGATACTATTAGGCAATGCTTACACGACCAGTCTGAGATCAGCTAAGTCCCAGAGACAAGAGTTGAAAAATAATAATGATAAAGTCAATATTTTTTACACAATATAGGTAGTAGTCCTAATGTCGTTGAAATTAAGGTCGAATTTCGACCATTGGGCGATCTCTAGTCAAATTAAACTTGCTTTTAAATATTAAACCCATAAAAACAATAAAATATGCAATAAGTATATTTTATACTATGACCTTTATAGTACTCAATCATAAAATTTTGTCTTATTAATTGCTTCATACTATAAGGGTGGGTTGCACCAGAGGCGTGGTTAAAGTTATGGTTATAGTTAAGGCTAACTTTAACTTTAACCTTAACTTTGACCACAGAATTTTACAGATGACACCTGGTCCGACAAGGCTTGAATTATACGTGGGCGGGGGCGCTGCTTTCAAAAATGGCGTTTTTGTATGATGACAGCGTTAGTTCCTTTTTCGCCACGTTCATTCAAAGCCTTGTCGAGCTCAAGGTTATGGTTAAACATGGCGTCCATTTTTGACTTTAACCAAAGATTTGACATTTTGCGTTGCAGTTAAAGTTAAGTATAGTTAAAGTTACAGTTAAAGTAAGTTGGTGCAACCCACCCTAAATATATAGGTTACAACTAAATATTAGGTACTCACACAAGAAACTGAGTTTTGGATTTTTTGTATGATTAATAAAATAATTTCTATCTATTAGACTATTATAATATGAAACTGCATATTTTTTTTACATACATAATCATTATATATAATATATTGAGTATTAAATTAGCAACAAATACTTAATCTAAAATCCTATTTTACAAAGTGTAGCAAAGTATATTACATAATATATTTGTCTCTATCACTGAAAATATGTAAGAAAGTGACTAAACCCATTAATCAGAAAAAAGAGACTAATCAGTAGGTTTAAAAGAGCACATCCATTTATCATAAAATAGATACATTAAATTTCAACAGTTCAAAATTCATAGTATGTTACAGTTTTGCCTGATTTCGGAGTTTATTTATAGGGGCATATTAATTATTCAACTAGCTTTTGCCCGCGGCTTCACTCCCATTGAGACATATTATTACTAATAACTCGATCGTCGAAAAACCAGACACAATTGCCACCGAGGCCGCTTGTGGCCACTTGGGAGTTGAAGCATTCATTAGGTATCAAATTCTCAGCCTGATTGTTTTGAAATTTACAAAGTTTCATACAAATTTTCATCCCCTATTTTATACCCTTGGGGGTGGAAATTATCAAAATCCTTTCTTAGTGGATGCCTACATCATAACATCTACCTGCATGCCAAATTTCAGCCCGATCCGTCCAGTGGTTTGGGCTGTATGTTGATAGATCACGTCAGTCAGTCATCAGTCAGTCAGTCACCTTTGAGTTATAAATATATTTAGATACACTTTTGATTGAATAATTTATTGAATTAATAAAGGTATGCTTATACGGGCAACTAAAATTGCTCCACTCCAGTCCATTCTCGTCAACTTTGACGTCACAACTACATCAAGCAATTTTCGGCGACAAGCAGCAATATTGCGCAATGCAGTTGGGCGATATGGCGCAACTTCATCAACTAGTTACTAGGCAATACTGTCATACACGAGCCCATGGGATATTCGTCAATTCGTATCGACGACATTGCGCGATATGAAATATCTGGAGCAATATCACCGAAATAATTGCCGCTATTTATTGAAATTGCTCCATATTGCTCCACTAATTGCTCCAGATTCCATTCGTGTCGCCGGGCAATTATTGCCGCAATTGTTGCCTGTGTAAGCGCTTCTTTAGCTCTAGTCAAAAAACTTCAGATACCAGACCAATGTAGCCATTTTATAATCATACAAATTGAGGACTACAAAACAGATCTTGAGTATTTGTTTACTAAACTAAACTACAACCTTAAATATAATGTCATAAATGCATTGAAGAAAATTATTTTACTTCTAACCTAGTGCCTAGCGGCGTTTCTTTTTGTCATGACGTCTGGTCCGGGAGCCTGAGGCTCTATGCCCCGGAGAGGACTGCTCCGAGCTGCAATCTTCGCTGTCTGTGTACGCCTGAAATATTTAAACAATAAAAGTATAATACATGTTTAAACTTTATAAAATTATTTAAAAGTCAATCTCTCATATTGGTTAGCAATTTGACTAGCATCAATGTAAATAGATTAAAAAAATAATTTTCAGAGATACTTAAATTATTTTTTTACAGAATTGATAAAGACAATGCAATTAAGAATTGGGTATCTACCACTCAGTAGGTAATTGTAAATTAGACCATATAAATCCTTAAGTACTGAATTGTAACTTAAATAAAATTAATCTGGCTTATAAAGAATTGAAGCAGTTTGAGGACACATACAGAACAGTGTATCATGCTCAAATAGAAGACTTTGGCAGGTCAATTTGGTAAGACTGTGGAAAGGCGAATAATGTTATGAAAAACATAGCATAGCCTTAGCATACCTTCCATGCTGCAAAGGCAGACGCACTATTGTATGCCCTCTTGCTTAATGTGTACCACAATATAATATAGGTACCACTACAACAAATCAATAGCTACCTTTTCATAAGGATGGGCTTCACTTGATTCATCACTTAAAGTGACACACACTGCGAGGCACAACATTTGGAATGCAGCGCCGATATACAGCCCGTAACGAATCAGTGTCCCCATCAGGTCTTCAGAAAACATTTCGTTTGGAATCATTTTGGGAACTGATGAAGGAATTACGAAATACGAATGCAAGCCGGACAACTCACGAGTTAATTTTTTGACAGAAGGGACTTTATTGTACGTCAATGAAGGGTAAATGTTAATTCAAACTTTAAATACAGTTATTTATTTACTAAAATATCGTTTGAAATCCTAAAAACGCGCACTTTCTGATAGACTTTTCTTTGATTTGTGAATTGTTATCAGTGTTGCCAACTATTCAAAACGTTTTTCCCCCTTAAGCAACTTCAAAACCCACTAAATTTCAACCAAAACTCCCCAAAAAATCAAAATATTTAAAATTACTTGGGGTGTGTTCTACTAAGCGCTCAAAACGCTGAAATACACCTTCAACAGGCCAAACGAACAAACAGGCCAGCAGTTTTTAAATATTTCAATATTTTTTTTCATTACTTACAACGACAGTAATTAATATAATATCTATCTATCAGTAGGCTGATAGATAGATATTATATTAGTAGAGTCGTACCAGCTGACACTGCTGACAGTAGGCTGTCAGCAGTGTCAGCTGGTACGACTCAAAAGACTATAAAGACATGTGCTTTTTGCGGCAGTTCCATTTTAAAGGTGGCTTTCGGATCTTTGCCGCAAGCGACCGCGACCGGTAAAAATTCAAATAAAATGCTACATAGAATATAGGTATCATTTTCTAGATACTGACATTTACGTAGCGACCCATACTGCCGCCGGCAGCGCGGGCGGCGTATAAGCTAGTGGCAGAGTAAAATGAAACCTATAGCCTATGTCATAAAATGGCTTTTCGTTTGAATTTTCGTCCGTCGCGGTCGCTCGCGGCAAAGATCCGAAAGCCACTTTAAGGTTGTTATTAAAAAAAAGTTCCATTCTTCAAAAATTTTACCCCCAAAAATATCCCCAAAATATTTTACCCCCTAAAGAACCCACCAAATGTATCTTTTCCCACTAAATTTAGTGGGAAATCCCCATAGTTGGCAACACTGATTGTTATTTGCACAGATTACTAGTTTAAATTTGTAGAGTTATTTGTATAATAAACTACTTCTTCTTCTTTATTTATGGCGGCCTCAGTGAGTTGCCAATGTCAGAGTGGCTGAGTTGACTTTGCTCTAATATTGTAGGTCTGGTGAAACAACAAGCGACAAGGTATACCTAAACCAGAGTAGACAGAACTATAGAGTATGCCGACTTAGAACTGATGTTGAAATTTTTAAATTTGACGTATTATGACGAAAATCGTCGCTAGGGTTGTTAAATTGTTACCTACGAATTTAAAACTATGACATATTCGCTGGACGTGTTTCTCTTTGGTCGTATTGTTGTTTGTGTTTTGGCACATGCGATTAAAATTGACAGAATCCAATTTTGAAATCTTTATTTTAAATAGGTATTTAAAAATAAATTTTATCAGCCAGCGCGAGGCACATTCCGTTCATAATCCTAGTGAAACCCGACGAATTTGACAGATATTAAATCCGTTTCTTTGCAGTCGAACTACTGGTAGTTATGTCTATTGGCATTTTAATAGGTCACATTTGACATCTGTCAGATTAATCTCTATAGTGAGGTGACTGGTGACTGGTGAGCTGCTTAAAAACATCGACCAAAACGAATAAATCGTATCTCTCCGCAGAGGTTTACCAACTAAACCCCCCCCCCCCCCCCCCATGCACTCATCAACGCTATACGCGAAGGAGCGGGATCGCTACGCACTCAACCGGGTCCTCCGCAGTGCTTGCCGCTTCCGGCACCACGTACACTGCAGCAACGAATGAACAACCTATTGCTTTGTTTAACAAATTCAACGATAAAGAATTAATAATGGTGACAACACCAACTACAGTCAACAGGAATTAATAATAGCGTAAAATCTCATTCAATTAAAATTGTTTTGTGTTTTGTTTAATCACATTATTAATAATATCTCCAAACTTCAAAGTACCTATGTTGATGCAAGATACAATTATCATAAGTTTTAAATTATTATAAAAAGTTTTTTGTGAAGTGAAATTACATTAATAATTAGGTATTACATTGAACATAAAAAGCAACCAAGGTCCAAGACTGAAGATCCATCGAAATAACAATATTTTGTTTAAAAGTATGAAAGTCTTCATAATTTAGATTTCGCGCACCGGCCGCGGCATGAGTCATGACTCATGAGCATTGAGCGAGTTGATGCTCCATGAAGTTCATTCATAAATGTGTGCGTATGCCGCTTCGCATGGACTAGTCTACAATGTCAAAAAAAGTGTGGTCATGGTCTTTGAGGACGGAAGTAGACGCTGGTTGTATGTGCCCTCTGTATCTATTAATAACTGCGTGTTACAGAGGGTACACAAGTTTAAATATCTAGGACATAATATGCTGACTTCCGACCTCAAGGACGATGACGACATAGAAAGAGAACGAAGGGCGTTGTCGGTTCGTGCTAATATATTGGTCCGCAGGTTTGCGCGCTGTACGAGGTCGGTCAAGATTACTCTTTTCAGAGCATTTTGCACGACCTTTTACACGTGCAGCATGTGGAACACATACACGCTTAGGGCTTACAACGCTCTTCGTGTCCAGTTTAACAACGCATTCAGAATGCTGTTGGGGCTTCCTCGCTACTGCAGCACTTCGGGGATGTTTGCTGAGGCACGCGTGGATTGTTTCTACGCCACTATGCGCAAACGATGCGCGTCTTTAGTGCGAAGAGTTAGGGGGAGTACCAACATCATTCTTGCTATGATAGCCAGTCGACTCGATTGCCCTTATGTGCGTCACTGCTGTGCCATATCTAACGGTATGGAGCAGATGTGATGCACAATGTAGTCAAAATAGGTATTATTATTTATTAAAACTTATAAAGATAATTTTACTAACATAATTTAAAAGCCTTTACTATAGTTTGTGCGTTTTATGATGATATCCGTGACACATTATCATTGACAATAGTAGGGAAGTTACCTAACAAAAATTAATCGACTGAAATTTCAGTGGTGCCGGCGATTTAAGATGACCGCCCTTTTTTATCGATTTCATATCGATTTAACAGAGTCAATCTCTATTGACATAAGTTCCGTTATGCATATGATATTTTTCAAGTGTTTTCGTAACAATAATTTTATACTCCTATTTCACAGTTAATATTTATAATTTTTATTAATAAGTTAGCACCCATTTAGCATCTTTTCATTTTTATTCATTTACAATTATAGGAAACATTTGTTTTTGTAGATGGAATATAATTTATTACATTTAGATTTTTTTTATTTTCTTGTAAAAATAACCCGTAGCAAGGAACATGAAAACTGTCACCCATATCATCTTAGATCGCACAAACTATAACAAATGAGTCTATGTAACTTGATTTAATAAACTATTTCTATTTCTATAAAACGGACACGGGACAACCCTAGTGAGTGAAGTGTCAATAGTGTCAAGTGACTCATCCAGAAAAAACAACATGGAGGCGCGGTGTTATGACAGCTCGGATACAAGTGATAAAAATAACCTCCAAAATTATATTGAAGAAAACATAAGTTCAAATTTAAACACGGCAATAAATCTTGCACCAGAAGAAATATGCAGGGAAGTCCAGGAGCTCAAAAGTTCAGACAAAAATGAAACAAGGCCAACAGAAAATAATCTGACAAATGATAGATTAAAAACCGAAATCTCAATTTTACAGTAAGTTTTATTAAGTTACTGTACTTACTATATGATTAAAGATATCAGTTGTTTATCCACGGGCAGTTATGAAATATTATGTATCGTTTGTGATCACAGTTTGTGATGAATGAAATCGGTCATTTGTCTATATGATTGCATCTCTTTCCCACTCACGAAAGTCGTGTTCGTGGTCCTTATCCCACTGTTTCATTTTTGGGCATTCTATTTTAGTACATTACCATCATGTTGGAGTTTGAATATCCTAATTTTCTGTTCACATATGACTTAACAATATTCGGTAATGATAAAAAGGTAACTGATATCTTTATCTATAAAGGGAGTAATGTCTGTGTAAAAATGACATTGCTTTATTATCATTATGGTGCTTTGCTAAACACATGAGTATTTGAGCTCCTTAGTAACCTGTTAGTTTTCTATATTTTTTGATATTGCTGATAATATGAGTAATAAGATACAATCCTTACTTCAAGTGATCATTTCACCGTGTAGCTCATTTGTGTATACAGATCTCTCCTATTTTGGACAAGAAATCTAAAAACTTAGTATGATTTTCTCTAGGTCTGTAAAGTGTGTTTGAAAATAAAATAATTAAAAATAAACTTTAATAATTTAAAAAATTGTTGGATGGCCAAAAATGAAGTGTTATTAAGTTGTTAGTAATTTTATGAAACGGCAAATTTAACAGTGACAATTTTTAAAATAAATTTTGTGATAAAATTCATATTTTTAAAAGTTGTGACAGTGACATGAATACTTGGTCTGATATTGTGAATAATTTTGCAGCAACACTAGTAAATTTACACAAGATGTGCCAACAATATCCGTGGAATTGCCAAAATCCCATATGGAGAAAATTAAGAAAAAAGTGGATGATAATAACCCTCGGTACAACTGTGAATATGAAGGATGCGGCCGGACCTACAGCACAATTGGCAATCTGCGAACCCACATGAAGACACATAAAGGTAACCTCCTTTTCTCTGACTAAGCTTAATTTTGTTACTGTCAATTACAAAAAAAAAAAAACAGTATTAGGTGTAGGGGTTATCTATACAATATGTCACATCTAAAGAGTTAAGGGGTCGACGAAGTTTTGTGACATCACATTTTAAATTTTAAAATATGATGTCATACTAGCATAGTATAAGGAGGAGTCTCTACCGTTGTGGAGGTAAGGCGAAATGAAAAAAAAATATTTGGCGGAATATTGCTAAAAATAATAACAAACTAAATTTTAAACTATGGATTTCCGCAAAGTAACACCTGATTCCATTAACTATTTAAAATCGGGGACCCTATTAGTAAGAATACCCTTTGTCTGTCTGTCTGTCTGTCTCCAGGCAACTGTGTATCTCAAGAACCGCTATAGCTAGACTTCTCAATAGTATCTGTTGCCGCTATAACAACAAATACTAAAAACAAAATCAAATTAATATTTAAGGGGGGCCCCCATACAACAAACGTGATTGTATGGCCTTTTTTACTCGGTAACAATAATGGCCACAGGTAGGCACTTTAAATTTTCACAAAGGCCCTGATTATATGTGTACTTTAATAATTATTAATAATAATAATTAAATAAAATTAAAATTTAAGGGCAATCCAATCCAATCCAATACAAAAAAACACAATTTTTGGCCTATTTTTGCTCTATAACGGACAACGGTACGGAACCCTTCGTGTGCGAGTTCAACTCGCACTTGGCCGATTATTTCGAGCTAAAGTCACTTTAGCCACTTGTTACGAAAAAAATTATAAATGCACCCTTTAAATACTGAAGTATCTGATCGATACCGCTTTTATTATTTGTATTACAGGCAAATGTAAAATGCTAACGACTAACAGCATACATAACCCGACCAAATTACGTAGGTCCGAGGCATCGGTCTATGAATTAATTTATCTGATAGCACCTCTATCACTTAACCAACTTAATGAACGATTATATTTTATTATTTACAGGTGAATACAGATTCGTGTGCCCCATGACGACTTGTAACAAGGCGTTTCTGACATCATACAGCCTGAAAATCCACGTTCGAGCCCACACCAAAGCGAAACCCTTCATATGCACGATAGCCAATTGTAACAAAGCATTCAACACGTTGTACAGGTGAGAATTTTTTGACTAGATGAGGCCCGCAACTTCGTTGCGGTAAAGTTTGTTTTGCGATAAGCGCGGAAAGCGTACATTTTTCCGTGATAAAAAGTCCATCCAAACCATCTAGAACATTCTATCAAAATTCCAAGAGGGGCTGAAAAAAATGCAAAAGTTATAAACAAGGTAAAGAAAAAAGAAGGGTTAGGTTTTTTAATATTTCCAAAACTATTTGAGATAATCAAAATTTGAAAGTAGATCCTTAAAGAGCAGGATATTTCCTAAAAAGAGTCCTACCTGTAAATAAACTGTATCAACAATCCTTATAATTTTAATTAAGGACGCTATCACATTTTTTCACAAATATCAGTGATTTTCAGGTACCTTTTTAAAGAATTAGGAGTCACACTGCAAGGATATTTTGGTTTCAAATGAAAGATAATACATATATATTCATCTCCACGTCTATACCATAAAATTTTTATAGCCGCATACAAAATTTTCACAACAAATACGTTTTAACCATCAGAATAATCGCAAAAGATTAAAAAAATGGGGTTTGATTAGGTAATTACAATAGATATGCAAAAAAAATAATTCCATCTTAAATATATTTTTCTGTAATCTTTAACAAAATCCTCGCATTATAATCAAAAGGTATTTTTTTTATTAGTTATCATTTAATCAATGTTTTAAATTTCAATTTAAAGAATGATTTGAATATTTTGAAGCCTATTTATGTTTTATTCTCATTTATAAAGATATAAAGGACTAATTAAAGTCATTTAAGTCAAAAAATCGTGCATATTCTCTATCATAGCTAAATACACTGAACTAAGGAAAATAAATATACAAAAAAATTGTTGCTTATTAATTAGTCCCATATAGCCCATATGAATAGCTAAATATTTTATATAAAAATGAATAACATTTCCATTTATAAGAAAAATAAGAAACGGTCTCAAATTTCTTCATACATTTTATAACGGTAAAAACGCGTAGCTCGGGTTTCGCGTGATTCGCCGCAATCTGCCACGTGAACTAAAAATATATTTTAACTGATTAAATTTTAATATTAGGGAATAAAAAAGTTTTGGGTACCAAGTAGACATACTTATCAATAAACAATAATCTGTCAACAAAACAAAATTATGACAATTAGTTTTTACACAATTTAAATTATTTAAAATTATCACAATTAGTATTTGTTATGCTTTTGTTAATTTGTTAATTGTCACCATTTTTATGTTGAACATAAAAACGCTGATTATTTTAAAAGAATAACACTATAATTTTTTTATTCTTTTGAGCTAATCTTAAATAGGCTCAAATTAAAGATATCCTCGTTGGAAAAATAAATTTTGAAACTCTTGGAATTTTGATAAGTAGAATTTTCTATAATCTAGATGGTATTCCGAATCAAATGAGTCCTAAATCATAATTTTCGATGCTGGAGATCAGGTTTTGAGGAAAATGGCACTTGTTAACCAGAGTATAAATAATATAATAATAATAATATCTATGGACGCTTCATACCACGTCAGTCTGGCCCCGTGCTAAGTACCTGAAGGACTTGTGTTACAGGTACCAGACAACGGAAATATATTTAATACTTTTATACTATACATAAATTTAAGATTTATATTATATCATACACATATTTAATACACATCCAGACCCATTGAAAACTTTTTGTTCCGTCGGCGGGATTCGAATCCGCGACCCCCGGCTTGAGCTGCCACACACTCAACCACTTGAGCCACAGAGGTCGTCAAAATGTATATGTCGCAGCCGACTGGCTTAAATAGCCGTTCAATCAAACAGCTAGCACTTTGACTGAACAACGCCATTCAATCACACGTCTAGCTTTTGTATTGAATAGTTTAGTCGCTCAAAACGTTCAACACTACAGCTGATTCAAAAGCCGCCGTCTAATTGAAGTAGTTCAGCGCGCACCGCTTCGGCGCTAGATGCGTTTTATTTACAATATGGCGGCAACTAGCAGGTGTTTGTTGGTGTTTGTGGTTGATTTTCGGAAAGAAAGTAGTTAATAAAAGTTACAAGTGTTATTAAAGAGACAAAAATTATTGTGGAGGCACATACGAATGAATTAAAATTTCAACAAATATTCGAGGAGAAATTACGGGATTATGAAAGGGATGGACGCAGCCTCCCCCGAAAGGGAGGTTCGGGGGGCATAGCCCCCCGTCAAAACAAAAACAAACACAATCCAGAAAGTCCAAAAGTTGGTTAGGTTAGGTTAGAACTTAGACCACAACACAAAGGGAGCCGAGCGAGTGCAGCGAGCGTGCTGCGGCAGCAGCCGGCGACCGCCGTCTAATAAAAGGGGGGCACGGGGGGTGCAGCCCCCCGCCAAAACAAAAACAAACCAGTTGGCTAAGCGTCGTCTAGCTGTAGTGTTGAACATTGTAGTCAATAAGTCGGCTAAACGACGTATAGCCGTGTGATTGAATGGCATTGTTCAGTCAAAGGGCTAGCTGTTTGATTGAACGGCTATTTAAACCAGTCGGCTGCGACATATACAGTGTACATGATGATTGCTGTAGCCTGGGCTTGTACCACGAAACCGTTTTGAGACACAAACAATCGAACAAGAATGCCGCATCCTTGATCCTACTCTAACAAACGTGAAATGACGTTGTTAGAGCAGGACGCGGCATTCTCGTCCGATTGTTTGAGTCTCAAAACGGTTTCGTAGTAGGCATACTTTATAATAATATTATAATATTTTTGAACGATTGTCCACTGTCCAGTAACCATGTTTGTTTAAGAGTTTGGCTCGCGACTCGAAATTCGTATCTTATTCCGACGTATGCGGTTTTACTAAAGTTGATACGTTATCAAAATGGCAGACGATTTCGTGATAACAGCAATTGTGATTTGAGAGTTATTTTTGTCGTATCCCAAGATATAAAGTTTTATAGCACCTGGCTGTGGGGTCGCTTCACACCAAGACGCGACGCGACGCAGCTTGTAGCAATATTATTATGTATGAAACGCTTTAATTCATATCTTGCCTGCGACATTAGTTTTAAACCTCACTAACATAAATTTTAAACAAACGGGGGCGGGGGGGAGTTAAAAATTATATTAAGTAAAATTAAATATATTCACAGATACATAAGTAATTATGTTGATAGGACAAGAGATTCTCTTTCCAAGCCAGTTCTCTTGGCTCAGTTACTCCCTCTTTCCCCTCGTCTTACTCCCTCGAGCTCTATCTCACACGCAATCGAAACGACATTCTACGCATGAAAATCAGGCCCCAAACTGATTTACTACGCCGCATGACAAATATAGTGGACGTGACCTTGCAAGGCCGTCACAAAAACTATCCAAAACACTTCTATTAATTTCCGATCATTAATCACACTTGTAGAGTTTATTTTCATCATATAAAAGAGAATAGGATAATAAAATATAACGTAAAACAATGTGAAGACACATACCAACGAGTAAAATAATTTTGATGTTTCTTGGTGAAAAACTTACGTGACTGAAAAAGATGACATCACTGGATAAATATTTCTTCTATCTTTTCAATATTTTCAATAGACAGATTGCACATTTCGAAAGAATTGTCGTAGCACTAGAATGTGATATAGCTGAAAATACAGACATTTATAGAATACTCAAGAATACCTGTTGACTGTTACATAATAGTATAAATCCTGATGTTTCACGGTTGCGGTCTGAATTGACCCTTATCACGCATACTGAGGCCCGTATAAATAGTCAGTACTTAAGATGCGACCCGGTCTCAAGACGCGATTCGGCTCTGTGAGTGGTCCAAATTTTGACGCCAACCAATCACAGAGCCGTGTCTTGAGAGTTGAGACCGAGATGCATCTTGAGTACTGACTATTTATACGGGCCTTAATTACTGGGGTGATGAGGTATGACGTCACATTGTTTCAGACTGCGCGCACACCAAAGACTGCACAGCGGCGACACTTTCAACTGCCAGGCGGGAGGATGCACCAAGTATTTCACTACGCTCAGCGACCTCAAGAAACACATTCGCACGCACACACAGGAGAGGCCGTACAGGTACACACATATCTATATATTAATACGTGAGCCAAAAACTTTGATCCTTTTTGACGAAAAATGGGAAAGGTAGGTGAATGAAATTTTGCACAGTTATATTTTATATGGCGAAGGAGTACATCGAGCTAATATATTTTGAAATTATGCTTTTATCATATTTTTTTAACAAATAATAGGTACATTACACACACTACAAGTTGCAACACACACACACTAGGAAAAATGACAGATTTTTGTGTGACAAGCCTATACATACGAATTATACTCTTTTATTTATGGTTGAAGTCTGTTGACAACAAGGTGACAAATTGAAAATGGATTATAGTTTTTTTTATTGAATCTTATATACTATCAGACAATGCTTACACGGCCAGTCTGAGATCAGCTGAGTCCCAGAGACAAGAGTTGAAAAAATATATGATAAAGTCAATATTTTTTTACAAAATAATATAGGTCCTTAGTAGTCCTGATGTCGTTGAAACTAAGGTCGGATTTCGACCATTTGGCGATCTCTAGTTATTATGAAGACTCGTAGTTAATTCAAACAAGTGTATGTCATGTAGAAAAACTTACACAATTCGATCAAGTTAAGTTTGCATCTCGCGATTTTGACTTGAGGATTCTTCTGTAATTGTATAAATCAACAATATCTTTTGTTTTTTTTTCTTACTTGTCAGAGGAAGAATTTGATATTTTATTGAAATTGATCTGAAACTACTGGGGTGCTAGACCGATTTTGATATGACCCAGATGTAGAGAGAACCATGCGGAAGCATACAGTTTTGGGGGCAATGTCGAACCATAAAAAATATGTTTCTTCAGAGTTTTAATAAATATGTTATCTTGTATGTAATAAGTCAACAACTAATATATCTTTACGAACGTAGTAACACCAAATAGCACGCGAATAATTGGTTAAGTAAATATTTTAGGCATATTCTAAACTGTGTTCCGTATGTTCTATTATAATAGTACTAGCTGTTGCCCGCGACTTCGTCCACGTGGACTTCAGTTTATAGCGCGCGATGTCAACAAAATTGGTGTCAAAAGCTTTTATAAAAAAAACCCTGGTATCCCTTAAATCAATACAGCTGTGCAGTGTGCACACCATAAGTATTTCATTTTTTTATATTAAACTTTATATTTTATGCCAAATTTTAAAGCTTATTTAGCCCCCCAATTACACAACTTTACCCATAAACTATTTATCATTGATAGGTTTAAGGTTACGTCACTGCACAGATAAAGTACTGAGTTATTTAATACCGTAGAATAGATATAACAATCGAAAAAAATCGAAGCTTAAATGTAAGATGATACCACCTCTTATAGAAAGACTTTTGAGCAAGCGTCAGTGCGATGTAGAAGACGCACGGCGCCATCTATTATGAATTTTTGGAACTAACTTAATTTGAACAAATTTACGCATTTTTACCCCCTTACAACCCTTTTTTCCAGTAAAAAAGTAGCCTATGTCCTTTCTCAGGCCAAATTTCATTACAATCGGTTCGGTAGTTTTGGCGTTTGGCGTGAAAGCGAGACTGACGGACAGACAGATATACTTTCGCATTTGTAATATTAGTATAGATTATGTGCACACTGCACAGCTGTTTTTGGGTATTTTGATTAATTAAGGGCCGCGCTACACCGGAATGGCAGCGGCGAGGCGAGCACTTTCAGCGCTGCCATTCCGGTTTAGCGGGGCCTTAAGAGGGGTACCAATTTCCAGGGTTTTAAAAAGTTTTTAAATTTGACACAAATTTTGTTGACACCGCGCGCTATAAACTAAAGTCCACGCGGACGAAGTCGCGGGTAACAGCTAGTTATGAATAAAAACAATATAATAATATAATAATAAAGTAGGTATGATTAGTTCTGTTACAATAATGAAGTAAAAAATAAAACGCCATCTGTTGTCATATATTAGAATTAAAATGTTGATTGCATTGATATATTTTCTGGATGGAATATAGGCCAACACGGTACACTCGAACTCCTTTATTTTAGGGCGCCTTCTGTTGTCAACTTGTCACATATATTAGAAATGCAGTAGGAGTTCTATAAGATAAGATAGATTGATTATTATTATACCAAGTGATTATATTATTAAACATAATATTCTAACGTGTTAAAAACTATAAACAAAAACATAATAACTAATAAGTATGATCAGTTCTATGTTACAATGAAGTAAAAAATAAAACGCCATCTGTTGAATCGTATTAGAACTAAAATGTTCATTGCATCGATATATTTCTGGATTTTTTATAATATTATACATAAAATATATTTAAGATTTTTGAAATATTATTTTAATACACATCCAAGACCCAGGAACATTGAAAACTTTTTGTTCCGCCTGCGGGACTCGAACCCAGGACCCCCGGGATGAGCGCTGGCCACGCGCAATGCGAATTCATTTTCATCGATATTTTCATGGAAATAAGATATTTTCCCACATCAAAATGTAGCCTATGTCCTTTCTCAGACTCTAGAATAACTGTGTACAAAATTTCATTACAATCCGTTCAGTAGTTTTGGCTTGAAAGCGAGACAGACATACAGACAGAGATACTTTCGCATTTATAATATTAGTATGGATTATGTTCGTTATAATTAAAATGTCTAGAATGTATTTGGGTTTAAGGAAAGAACTTATACAATAAAATATTGCTCGGTATAAAAAAAGTGTTGAATATGAGCTACCAAAAAAATGAAAAAAAAAAAAAACTTGAGAGGTGTCAAAGGACACCCGGATGGAACGAAGTTATAAAAAAAAGTCATCTATTGACGCCCAGAAATACTTACTAACAACGACACTTTTGTAGAATTGTAATAAAATTTATTTAAACTAATAAAAAAGTGTCGAGGTCAAGTATCGTTCCGTCTAGCCTCCTCTCGCAACGCCGAACGCGCCATAAGGAACTTCGTTCCAAAAAAGCGGAAAATAAAACCTCATCTGATCCGAGTTTTGAACCTTTTTATTGAGCCATCGTCACTTTTCACAATTTTTAATTTAGTTTTTTTTTTCAATTTCTGCAGCATATTTTCATGGTCTGAAAAAACGATGACTTAAAATGGCAAGTAAAATAAAAAAAAGACAGCACCACAGTAAGGCCAGTCAGTACTTAAGATGCGACCCGGTCTCAAGACGCGATTCGGCTCTATGATTGGTCCAAATTTTTACAGCCAACCAATCACATAGCCTGAACCGAGTCTTGAGACCGAGATGCATCTTGAGTACTGACTATTTATACCGGCCTTAGTAACATGTCTACTTAGAACAAATGACCTTAATCTTGAGTGTCGCAGACATGAGTAAAGAATGCTGATGGTAACCAATTCGATGTCGGTTTGTAAAGCCAGCGGCAGCTAGACCTAAGAGGATATTCTTAGAGTTATCCCGAATAAAACAAAATAAAAAGAATTAAAATGAATATCTGGCTGCCACTGGCTTTTACCAGTGCTCTCTTGTACTCAGTAGGAAGAAAAACTCGCTTCATAATCTATGGCCAAGAAAGGCCATCGTATTGGGATTTGGGATATATTCGGTTCATGTCAGATACGAGTCGACAAAACCACACACCCAATGATTATTGACATTTTTATCACAAAAACGTGCTTCGTCACTACCCGTTTGATTATAGCGGGGTTGGAAGTGTCCTATGCTTTTTGCCAAAAATAAAAGTATATCTATACAGGGTGTAACAAAACTATGTGATAATACTTTAGGGTGTGTACGTGTTCCTTGTAGAGAGTTCACTGTGAAAGTTGCAGCGCTGAAAGACAAAAAAAAATCACTTTTGTATGGCGAAACTCGTGACGCTCGGGCCCTTGCCCATACAAAAGTAAAAAAAAGATTAGTCTTTCAGCGATGCTATTAAATAGTTACAATTTCTTCAGCGTTGTTATTTTGTCAATCAACTCTACGCAGGGGACTCACATACACCCTAAACTCTAAAGCAGAATTTTTACCCAAAGTGTGGGTCGCGGGTAGATTTTGGGTGGGCCTTGAAACTATAGGACGATTGCCGTAGGTACTCGTTCGATTGTAATTTTACGGGTATCATTTAAGCTATCACCAATTTAATTAGTTTTGCGTTTCTTAAATAATAGGGTTTGTCCTCAAAATAGTAGATCTGTCACCAAAATGTAGTCACCAAACAATGCAAAATCAGTTCCACAATAAATCACCTAAAATCCTGAGATATAAGGTCTAGTACCAAATAAATGTTTTTGTATGTATTATAATAGGTGTGTCCTAATAAGTATTTAAGCAAACCAATTTAAAGAGATCACCAATAAATCATATTATGTTACTAGAAAATTGCATTAAGTTCAAATAAAAAATTAGGGTTGTCATCATCGTTTCAACCAAAAGATTCTGCTACTTAACTAGACTCCCAAGGTTCTAAATTTCCACTGGTAGTATAAATTATATTTAAATAAAATTTTTAGCAGAGTAGTAAATAAAACAATTAAAGTCAAAATAATCAATATTTATTGTTTAAAATAATTACCACTGAACAATCAGCGCTGGTTTAAAATAGCTGGCTTATGGCTAGCAGAATAGTAGATAAAACACTTAATTAAAGTTAAAATAATAAAAAAAAATCGAACCTAGTTACCTACTACCCATCGTTGAGGCCGGATTGGTAAATTTTTAAAGCGCGCCAATTTGTCTCCGCCCCTTTGATCATTTTTTCATTAAAATTATAAATTGATGTATTAAATTGGTAACGAATACTATTAATTTAATATCTGAACGAAATAAAATGTTACTACTGTATTGGTGACAAAATATCAAATAAAAAGGAGTCGCAGTCAGGGATCGATAATCGATTTATTTGGTGACAGATCTACCATTCTGAGCACAGAGCTATTATTTAAGTAACAAAACTGTTATTATAAGAACGAAGTTTATATTTATGTAATGCAATATAATTTTATTGGTTATCGATCTCTTATTTTACACATATTATATTAACATTAATTTGATAATTCATACCTGGGAACAATTTTTGTTTATCTGAGAACGAAAATATTTCGTGGCGATAGATCTATTTATTAGGTGATACAACTTGATGACAAATATAAATTTTGGTGATAGAAAATATAGTTCCCTAATTTTACTCGTTCGTTCGTCGTTGTGGGTGCGTGCGGGACGGGTCACGGGGGCGCGGCATTCGAACGCAAACGGAATTGTAAGTAAGTAAGGCTGACGATGATGATATAGTGGTGAACTACGATAAGAATTAACGGGTAAATGCTGCGGCAGCAACATATACCGCTGCTTTTTTGTCTTCATGACACAAACTGTACTGTTTTAAACTTTCTTGTAGATGGGTCGCGGTCTCGACAAGTTTGGGAAACACTGCTCTTAAATATTATCGCTTTTGTTTGTTACACCATAGGATTAAAACATTAGTACAGTACCCTAACATCAGTTTATATATTATTTTAACTGTTATAAAGTTAGTTTGAAATAGTGATGTATTATGTACCTATTATTATTTACTTCATCAGCTATCAGCGTCTTTTGGACAAAAATAACCATGCGTAGACTTGTCCGTCTTATCTGCGTCTCATGTTATGATGTTATTTGTGTCTTATCAACTTATGTAATGTTTTTTGTGCTGTGTAACGTTACGTGTACACTTTTATCTTAGCGTAGGGTCATACCGAGACTAGACACGACGCTGCAAAATTGCCAAATTATCGTTTCAAAAATCTCTACTTATAAGATTTACTTTGCGCTTCGCAGCCCGTTACAGTTCGAAATTCAAACTCTGGATTCTTTAATCGAAACGACAAAGAAGTAGCTTTGATGTTATTTATACTTACATCTATACATCTATACATATAAATAAAATTGGAGTGTCTGTTTGTAATATTGAAAGAACCGTTTTTTACTAAATGCATATTAATGTATACAGACACCAAAATACATCTATACATATAAATAAAATTGGAGTGTCTGTTTGTAATATTGAAAGAACCGTTTTTTACTAAATGCATATTAATGTATACAGACACCAAAATACATCTATACATATAAATAAAATTGGAGTGTCTGTTTGTAATATTGAAAGAACCGTTTTTTACTAAATGCATATTAATGTATACAGACACCAAAACAACATTTTTTACAATTTTTGTCTGAATGTCTGTCTGTCCGTCTGTTTGTTCCGGCTAATCTCTGAAACGGCTGGAGCGATTCTGTCGGGACTTTTTTAGGCACATAGCTGATGTAGTAAGGAATAACTTAGGCTACTTTTTAACCGACTTCCGAAAAGGAGGAGGATATATTTCACTTTTTTATTAAGAAACCTTAAGAAGGCGATTTTTTTCCTCTTTTTTTATTATCTTTGTTATTGATCACATTTTGCTGACGCGGACGAAGTCGCGGGCAACAGCTAGTCTTATATATAAAATTCTCGTGTCACAATGTTCGTTCCCGTACTCCTCCGAAACGGCTTGACCGATTCTCATGAAATTTTGTGAGCATATTGAGTAGGTCTGAGAATCGGCCAACATCTATTTTTCATACCCCTAAGTAATAAGGGTTGTTCACATTATTAAAAATTATCTATATGGCAAAACAACGCCGTCGCGTCGGCCGGGTCAGCTAGTGAAGATATAAATTACTAATTTAAAAGATACGATCACACTATTTAAAAGATACGATCGTGCTACGTCGCTTTTTAAATAAATAATCGAACCAAAAACTAATACATAATGTGTGACATAGTAGATAACAAAATTTTAATGACTTGTAGTATGAAGGAATATAATTATGTTTGTATGTCGTCTGATGAAGACACGGCAAGACTAGTTTATTTTAGTTATTTTCACAGTAGAATGTCTTATGGTATCCTTTTATGGGGAAACGCTGCCGACATCAATACAATTTTTGTGCTGCAGAAGCGAGCTATACGCTCAATTTATAAAATGTCAGCTTTTGAATCTCTGAGAGAAAAGTTTAAAGAAATTGGTATTCTAACTGTTGCTTCTCAATACATTTTGGATAATGTATTGTATGTTAGAAAGAATTTAAATAAATTTAAAACTAAAAGTGATAGTCACGGTAGAAACACTAGAAATAGGCACAAGCTGGAAATACCAGTGATCAGACTTAGCAAAATAAGTAAATCTTTTAAAGGTCAATGTGTACGCCTTTACAATAAAATCCCTGAAAACGTTCAAAATCTATCAATTAATAAATTTAAAAAAGTAATTAAAGAACGTCTGTGTGCCAAAGCCTACTATACGGTCAACGATTTCCTAAACGATAGCACATCTTGGGAGTAGGATGGCTGTTTGCAAGGCTGCTTCTACATTTATTATATGTGACTTACAATTGTGTATTCATATTGTATAGATTAAGTTATTTACATTGTAAATTTTATTTTTTTAAAAGACATATTTTCCACTTTTTTACTAAAAAGTGGCCCCGTGGGAGTTTCTTACGCCGGTTCTTCTCGCCGGGTTAGTTCCCGAACCGATGGTAGGCAACATGTAGTTCAACGTTCTGAAAATATTTGATTCAAATTTATTCAGAAATAAAACAATTTTCATTTATTTTATTTATTTTTGGTATTTATAACCAAACATACATTCCTTCACTTATTTGGTCCTAAAATACTGGTGGCAGTTCATTCCTGAGTTTTACAGTGCATGGCAGGATGTTACGCAAAAATGCACGGTGGAAGACTGCAACTCACCAAGGTGATGAGGATTGATGATGGTATGCTTTTCGCGTGGAATGATGACGAAAGCTTGCAGGATGTACGATTCCGAACAATAATAATAAAACCTTCCCAGTTCTCCGCTACTTTTATAACTCACAATAATAATAATTATTATGTTTCCACTTGTACTGGTGGAAGAATGACGCTTCTGTTCGAGCACAACATCAACACAACATCACGAAATCCGTCTGTACGGCTACCCTGGGACTAAAGAGCTCTGGCATTATAATTCTATAACACCAATAGTGAGTGTGAATGGATATATTTACATACTAGTTAATCACCTTATACCTATAACAAATATCTTCGTGCTAGCTATAGCGCGATGTAGCCGCCAAGCAGCGGCATCTGTTATCAAAATAAAGAAAGTAAACTTAATATAATAAAATTAGCGGCATAGATTGAAATGCAACCTAGTTGCCTAGTGAATAAAGTTGTATTTCATTAAAATTTACTCATTTAACGTAGTGACTTAGAGCAAAATGATATCTGTTACCGTGTTAATAAAGTTTAATTTTACTTAAATGTTTGTCAGCGTGGCGCGGCTTGTGATATAACGCGCCGTGAGAAGGGGTGGCTCGTGCTCGCTCGTAATAGCTGGCTCGGCGCGGCGCGGCTTGTGATATAACGCGCCGTGAGAAGGGGTGGCTCGTGCTCGCCTGTGGCTCGTGCTCGCTCGTAATAGCTGGCTCGGCGCGGCGCGGCTTGTGATATCACACGCCGTGAGAAGCCAGCCTATTGATTAGCGTCTCGTTGCTATTGTCATAATATTTTGTGTGCGAAAAGGAACCAAATTCAAAACGGATGAAGTATGGGAGTTACGTTTCCTTAGTTTTTATTATTCGTAGTCATTATTTGATGACTTTATTGATATATTATAATGATTAATCCTTTGATAATTGTTGTCAATGATATGTATAAAAAACCCATCCCTTATCGCCTGCGATAAGTGCGTATGTACTCTATTAGTATTTAGTACTAAGCAAGTAAACATGCTTAATATTGCTTATTCTTGTTTTTATAAAAAAAAAGCATTTAGGCAACTCATCATGTATATTAATACGCGAGCGAAAAACTATGTATTCCTTTCGACGAAAAGTGCTAATGAAATTTTGCACATTATAGTTTACTAGCTGTTGCCCGCGACTTCGTCCGCGTGGACTTTAGTTTATAGCTGTTGTTCCCGTACATTGATTGAGTCGTTTACGCGCAAATCAGAAAAGTATATTGTGTGGGAACCACACATTTTTCCGGGACAAAAAACATTCCTTGTCCCAGACTCAAATTAGTATCTCCAATCTCCATGCCAAATTTCATCAAAATAGATTAAGTAAATAGTTTAGGCGAGAATCATAAATAGCCTAAGAAAATTAAGCCGAAAATGGACGATCAGCGGAAATAATTCGTGTAGTTTTGAAAATCGCTACAGTTATTCCTTGAGATATCCAGATAAACATATCGAAAATCCCCAAGGGTGGGGGGTGAGCTAAAGGTGTAGGGGGGGGTCAAAGGACCCTTTTTTTAGATTTTAGCTCATAAGTCTAAAACCTGCACAAATAGCGTAACGGTTACTTCTAGGAAAACATTCTACATAAAATTTCCTTTAAATTTGATCCTATAATTTTTTTTGTATGGTCGATACTTTAGAAGTTACAGAGTGTTCAACTTTATATAGGTATAAAAAATGAGACGGTTTTATAAATAAAATAAAATTGGTATGTTTTCAAAATGTATTCAAAACTAGAAAATAATAATTAGACAGTCTTAATTAAATCAATAATTTTCTTCTACTACATCATCATCATCTTCACCTTCTATATCTACCAAATCTACAGGTACGCCATTTGTACACGAACCCAAGCAGCCGTTGCATACTAGACTGCACGTGATACCAGCTTTTCGGCATCCACAATTACCAGTGCAATCACTTTTGCAGCGACAAAATATTGACTTCAGCACGGTGTCAGGAGCTGGAGGATCATGAGTGGTAACAGGCTCGAGGTTTCCATCAGCTCCTCGCTTCCATCCCCACATTTCAGGAGGCAGTGCGTTACCTAACCACTCTTGTACTTGGTGGAACACTCGGAATGAGTGAAATTTTGCTGATCCTTTTGTAGGTGGGAGAGAGGAAAGATCTGGTTTGGATTTGGTGCTGGATTTGACAAAAACTGAGTATCGATGTCTGTTAAGATCAAGCTGATCAGTGGCTGCACGATACATCGTCAAAAACATCCTTTCTCCTGACTCTGCTATTTCTTCAGATGTTGATGTTGGATTGTAGAAGATGGCGGCAATATCCTTGATTTTTGGTTTTTGATCAAATAGCTTAACAACTGACACTTTGGCTTTCCTGTAAATAGCTGAAGTTGTGTCGCGCCAGGTAAGAAAGGAAAGAGAAGCATTTGCACTGCTTACGTATAGGGTCGTCCCTATCGCTCGTAGCTCTTCGATATTAGGCACACATACAAAACGTGTGGAAAGAGTGACTAGCATGGAATTAGTAAGAACTTCGTACAGCTGGAAGGCTTACTGTGCATTAAGCATGCGACGAGCGAGAGGTCATTAATCTTGGTCTGTCCCTTTCAAACTAGTGTAACCATGCTTCTTGCCTATGTGTAAATCTTAAGACATTTTAAAAGAAAATCGCACAACTGAGAAGCTCAGTTTAATAACAATTATTGAAATTAAATAATATTAAACTGAAGCAGGAAAGCGCAGTATTAAAACATGTCGTTTATATAATATTTATGCCTTATTTTATCGTTTTCTACGAAAAATGCTTTTTTCAATTTACTACCAATGTATTATCGTATATTTTACATGGCAATTGTGCGAAAGGGACAAACCAAGAAAATCGATTTCTCGCTCGTGCTCGCTACTATAAGGAGATATTAGTTAATAAAAATAATACTTTAGCACATGGAAGTAAGGTTCATTTTAATATTTCAAAATGATGAAGTAAGCCTTCCAGCTGTATAGTACTTCCTAATTCCATGGTGACTAGTCTAACGTTTTGTAATAATAGCAGCTAGGACAAATAATAATTATCTGTGAATAGCAGGTATTTGAATCAGAATAAGTTGTTTTCTTAGTCTCGGACGTTCGATGCGTGTTATTTTCGAGATTCGCACTTTTGAGGAATTTGACCCCCCCTGTAGTTCCTAAAGTATCGACCGTACAAAAAAATTTATAGGACATAATTTAGAGGAAATTTTATGTAGAAAATTTTCCTAGAAGTAACCGTAATGCTATTTGTGCAGGTTTTTTACTTATGAGCAAAAACCTAAAAAAAGGGTCCTTTGACCCCCCCCTACACTCTTAGCTCACCCCCCACCCTTGAGGACTTTTGACATGTTCATCTGGATATCACAAGGAATAACTGTAGCGATTTTCAAAACTACACGAAATATTTCCGCTGATTTTATTAATTTGATCGTACTAAAAAGTTTATTGTGTGGGAACCGTATATTTTCCGGGATAAAAAGTATCCCTTGTCCTTTCCCGAGACTGAAAGTATTGCCAAAAAGTATAATTGCCATACCAAATTTCATCAAAATAGATTGAATAGTTTAGGCGATAACCATAAAAGTTTATTGTGCAGGAACCGTACATTTTCCAGGACAAAATTAGTATTCCCTGTCCTTTCCCGAGACTCAAAGTATCTCCGTACCAAATTCCATCAAAATAGATTGAATAGTTTACGCGCAAATCATAAAAGTATATTGTGCAGTAACCGTACATTTTTCCGGGACAAAATGTATCCTATGTTCTTTTTTGGGAATCAAAGTATCTTTATACCAAATTTCAGCAAAATGGGTCCAGCCATTTACGCGTGATGTCGTGACCACGCAAAATATAACGTTCCGCGCAGCTTCGCCCGCGTAAATTAGATATTTCACAGACAAATTAGTCCACAAAAAATAGCCTATAATCCTTCACGTGGTCTACTTCTTATCTGTGCCAAATAACAGAAAAATTTCTCCAGTAGTTCGTGAGATAAGCCCTTTCAAATAATTTCCCCCGTTTTTTTCCACATTTTCCTCTATTTCTTCGTTTTTATTAGTCTTAGCGTAATAGAATATAACCTATAGCCTTCCTCAATAAATGCACTATCTAAACCTGAAATAATTTTTCAAATCGGACCGGTAGTTTCTGAGATTAGCGCTTTCAAATATGCCCTTCCAAATAATTTCCCCCCGTTTTCCACATTTTCCTCTATTTCTTTGCTCCTATTAGTCTCAGCGTGATAAAATATAGCATATAGCCTTCCTCGATAAATGGGCTAGCTAACACTGAAATAATTTTTCAAATCGGACCAGTAGTTCCTGAGATTAGCGCGTTCAAACAAACAAACAAAAAAACAAACTAACGAACTCTTCCGCTTTATAATATTAGTATAGTAATAATATCTATAGACATAATAATATCTATAGACGCTTCACACCACGTCAGTCTGGCCCCGTGCTAAGCACCTAAAGGACTTGTGTTACAGGTACCAGACAACGGAAATATATTTAATACTTTTTATACTATACATATATTTAAGATTTTTATTATATCATACACATATTTAATACACATCCAGACCCGAGAACATTGAAAACTTTTTGTTCCGTCGGCGGGATTCGAACCCGCGACCTCCGGCTTGAGCTACCGACGCGCTCACCACTGAGCCACAGAGGTCGTCAAAGTAATGGTGAAGGAGTGCATCAAGCTAATATTATTTCGCATCGAGTGAAAAATAACAGTTAGCACCGCGGTGCGAAACAGCGCGGACGTGATTTTTATCATGATCGCAGATTATTCCTACGTACGATAATATTAGCAATCGTATTTTTTAGCAAGTACGATTAATTTAATTATTGCTAATGGGCATTTAACAATTAATTATAATTGCTAATGCTATTTTTACCAACACTACTTCCCGGTGACTCGTAACTTACAGGTGTCTAACAAACTATTTATTTCCAGATGTCTAATAGACGGGTGTGGGAAGTCTTTCACCGCGTCCCACCACCTCAAAGCCCACTCCCGCACTCACTCAACGTCCCGGCCCTACGTGTGCGATGCCCCATCGTGCGGGAGACTCTTCACCATGCTCACCAGTCTGAGGGCGCATATGAAGAAGCACCAAGTAAGTTTGATACTGCTTCAAAGCAAAATAACAATAGGGGATATAAGGGCTCCCACACAAAAATTTCGCATCGCATCGTAATGACATTTTTATTATGAATTTTGTCGCAGATATATGCGATGCGAATTCGCAGTTATATGTGGGAGCCCTTAAAGCTGATCCCACATTTGTTTCACTGCAATTAAAAAATGCTGAGTTGGCTGGCAACTGGCAATGCCAGTAGAACAAGTTTTGACCAGTGGCCTTAGTTATGCTAGATAATAATTTGTAGCGGGTAGTTGTAGAAATGTAGGTAGATAAAAATAGTCACTCATTTATAGGACGAAGAAACAAGAATCCTTGTCGAGGAACTCGAAGACTAGCAAGCTTTTTATAAGCGACTCAACGACGTAAACTTTTGCTTGATCAACGATTCCTCAAAATTATTATAAATTAAAATAATTACGAATTTTAGATATACCATAAATAGTACGGTGATAAAAATAATAAATAGTGTAATGGCTTAGGCTTACCTTATCTTATCTCTGCTATATTACGTTTATGAAAATCACAAATTTAAGATACATTTTTATTTCAGCTCGAATCGGAAGAATGTACGTCCACGTCGGAAGTCACTACCGCGCCAAACGATGTCCCAAATTCCGAACTCATGAATTGGGACAGCCTCTTAGAGTCCTTCGGCAGAATAACGACAGAATCTAATTCTGAAAGCAGCCTAGAACACATTACCAACGTCATCAAACCCCTACCTCCTACGAACATAGATATAACGGAATTGCTTTTCGATAACGCGACTAATGCAAATAACACCGAAAATATACCTGTAGATTATGACATAACTAACCTAGACGATCTACCGCAGTTCGGATCTTCCAAGATAAACCCTCCAACGAATCCGTGGGTCGATGTTAGCAATCTGCAGCCTATTCAGCCGGTCCAGGCTTCCGACAAAATTGGGGTTAAATCCAGGGCTATGCAGCTGGCTCTAGCCAATGAGGTGGAGGTGCAAGCTCCTTGGGTGGACGTCACAGCCCTGGCGTCATCGATACAAGAAACTCCAGTCAGCATCGAAGACAAGTCCCCTGAAAGTATATTCACCCTAGCCACCTTCGTTCCGACGCACATGCAGAGCTACATAGATCTCAACACTGCTCCCACCGCTAACCTGGTCTCCTCCACCACCTTCAATTTGGACACGCCAAACATAATCGACGTTAGCGACAAAGTCTTCAACGATAGCCAGTTGGTGACCAACTTGGATATGAGGGAGGCTAGCACGTTCCAAGTGAACGATAAGGTTGCCGAAGATAGATGTCTCAACACTCCCTCGCCTCTACACGTGCAGCAGAAGATCGAAATCAATCCAGCCAACTCTGTTCTCTTCAATACGGATCTAGATCTCGAGGAAACGCTGCTGTTTAACAACGAACCACCTTCCGATATGTACGTGGTGAAAACAGAGAACATCTTCGGAAAGCGGATGGGCAGGAATCCTCTAGAGCAGCTCACAGCCGATGTAGGCATTTGTTCCTGCGTGGAATGCAAGTGCGAAGCCGACGATGGGGAGTGCAGGGATTGCGACGACCACAAGAAGCCCGGGACCCCCTGCAAGGAGGACAAGTGCTCCTGTGTGGATTGCAAATGCGACCACGCGCAAATGAAGTGCGCAATCGGCTGCGGTAAAGCCACGGACAACAATCACAACACCTTCATCGACTACCACAGAAGGCATAACGAAACCCATCTCGAAGAATTTGGGGTGTATACCCACAATACGGATGATACTCTAGTCGGGATGATGAACAACATGAAGTGTTGTTGTTCCAGCGACGCCGGTTGCTCGAACGGTGGCTGCACAAAAGATAGCAGTGGGAGTGCCAACAAATCCTGCTGTGTTACAGTTTGCCTGAAAAACCTGGACTCGTTGAGACAATACTTCGAACGAGACGTGATGGTGGCTCTCAAAACTCAAAACCTTACTAACTGACGCGCTTGACTGCATTTAACTTTGTACAAAGCCTAGTTCCTAGAGTAGTTAGTAGGCAAAGGGTGATAAAAAGTGCCTTATAAAATTAGAATAGTGTCATACGGGCACGGATTTGTGTCATCGGAGAAATGACTCGTAGTCATAATATGGCGGACTCACGATATTCGGTTAAGTAATGTCAAGTCAATGTTAGTCGTGACTCGTGATCATAAAGTTAATATACCTAGCGGAATAGAGCAACAATCTCGAGCTGTCAAACGAAACCGAAATTGGTTTACATCTGTGTGAAAAATATGTGTACGTATACACTTACACAAGCATGACTGAACATGATTTCTATGAGATTAAATTGTCATCGAGCGGCACGTGCCGACTGGACGTCAAAAAAAAAGAGTTCTGCTGTCGTGTATCACACGTCTCTTTTTACCACGCAGTGTTACTGATAGTGACATCTCGCTTGCTCAGGCCTTTGTTTCTCTATTCCGCTAGGTATATTAACTTTATGGCCGTGATTCGTTAGCTGGGCTTGACATAGCTCGACTAAATTACGTAGGCCGGCCATCAACATATTAATACAATGAGATTTTAACGTAAGCAATATTTTTGTGATATAGAAAAGGAATTAATTATATTTATCAGAATTTTTTACAATGTTTTATATCAATTTGTGATACTATACCAAGGTCTATCGTGCAATAACTTAGTAGTGTACTTAACTTATATATTTTTACAATCGAATTGTATTTATTGTGCCATTAATGTCACGATTCGGTGCTACTGTTAAACTGTGTCTTACGTATTTTAATATTAATAGCTTTGTACAAAATGTTGAATTTTATGAAATTTTAATTAGATTTAAGCACTCAATTAATGCTACTTCTTCTAGT